>NC_062579.1:111251271-111876271 GCF_022837055.1 Prionailurus viverrinus | reverse complement strand
AAACAACCCAAATTTCCATCAGCTGATGAATGGATGAGCAAATAGGGTCTGTCCAGCGGAATATTACAACAATAAAAAGGAACGGAGTACTGATCCGTGCTACAGTGTGGATGAACCTTGAAAATGTTAGGCTAAGTAAGAGAAGCCAGACCCCAAAGGCCACATATTATATGATTTTCTTCATTTTCCATTTATTTATTTATTTATTTATTTATTTATTTATTTATTTATTTTTGAGCAAAGAGGAAAGGTTATTAAAGTGAGAGTATGCTCTCCGAGATGCGAGAGGGGGCAAGCTCACGGGAGAGCTGTGCGTCCTAGGGTTTGGGTTTGTTTTATCGACAGCTGTTAACTAGGGGATGGAATATTTATTACTTGGGGAGGAGATTTCTTTTATTAATTAATTAATTTATGTGACATGAATTGATTTTTACTGGATAAATTGGCCCAGAATTTTCTATATATACAAGGGGCATTCCCATTTAATATTAACACATGCTTAGCCATATTTTTTCAAAATTTATTTTCAAGTTAGTTAACATACAGTGTGGTATTGGTTTCAGGAGTAGAACCCAGTGATTCGTCACTTACGTATAACACCCAGTGCCCGTCCCAAAAAAGTGTCCTCCTTAATGCCCATCGCCCATTTAGCCCATCCCCCCATCTACCTCCCCTCGAGTAACCCTCCATTTTGTAATCTGTATTTAAGAGTCTGTTATGGTTTGCCTCCCTCTCTGTTTTTATCTAATTTTTCCTTCCCTTCCCCAGGTGCATCTGTTAAGTTTCTCAAATTGCACATATGAGTGAAATCATATGATATCTGTCTTTCTCTGACTGACTTATTTGGCCTTGCATCATACACTCTAGTTCAATCCACGTTGTTGCAAATGGCAAGATTTCGTTCTTTTTGATCACCGAGTAGTATTCCATTGTGTGTATATACCACATCTTATTTATCCATTCATCTGTCAGTGGACATTTGGGCTCTTTCCATACTTTGGCTACTATTGATAGTGCTGCTATAAACATGGGGGGGTGCATGTGTCCCTTTGAAACAGCACACCTGTATCCCTTGGATAAATACCTAGTAGTGCAATTGCTGGGTCGTAGCGTAGTTCTATTTTTAGCTTTTTGAGGAACCTCCATACTGTTTTCCAGAGGGGCTGCACCAGTTTGCATTCCCACTAGCAGTGCAAGAGGGTTCCTCTTATATGAGATTCTTCATATGAAATGTCCAAAATAGGCAATGTGTACCGATAGAAAGGAGATTGCACAGTGGTTGAATGTGATGAAGAGAGAGAGGGGACTGGGAATGGGTGGTGACTGCTATTGCGTATGAAGGTTTTTGGGGAGAGCGATGAAATGTTTTAACATTAGATATTGGTGACAGTTGCAAAACTCTGTAAATATATTAAAAAGCACTAAATTGTAGACTTGAAAGGAGAGAATTTTATGGTATACAAATTATATCTTAATACAATTTTTTAAAAAAATGTTAGCTTAAGGGGTGCCTGTCTAGCTCCGTCGGTAGAGCATGAGACTCTTGGTCTCGGGGTCATCAGTTCGAGCCCCACGTTGGGCGTAGAGAGTTTACTTTAAAAAATTAGCTTCAAAAGACAGCATGGAAGTTGAAGAGTCACTTAAAACCACTTTCCGAGTAAGTTCAGAAGTTTTCTTTCCATTCTACTCTTTAAAAAAACATAGCCAGTGTATGACTCACTGTGAAAAACAATAATGAGGTAAAAGAATAAGCATTTTCCATCATTTTTCTGTTATACCAAGTAACTACCAAAAGGTTGATTAAAGGTCAAAGGAGCACTGTATTTATAGAAATATTTTTTAAACTGCTTGAAATCCCAGACAATAAGTGTTGATTGTACCAGCAGACCAGCACAGATGGATATGAAAAAGCGCCATTGCAATGTCAACTCAATATTTGGAAATTTCTCTGTAGAAGAGAGTGATTTCTTCTTCTTGTGTTTAGCCTTTTCTCCAAGTAGAAACAACTATGGGAGCTGTACAGTACGTTCTCTTGTGGGTGCGCCTGTGAGAGCCACAGGGATTGAAGGGGAAATGCTGACGTAATGGCACACGAGTCCGCCAAGCTACTGGTGACCCAGACGAGTGTCTCTGACCAGATGGTTCAACCAAGACATTCCAAAATGTCATATCCCTATTCCTCCACAGAAGTATTCACGTTTCTTGTTTTTAATGTTTATTTATTTATTTTGAGAGAGAGAGAGAGAGTACATGAACAGGGGAGGGGCAGAGAGAGGGAGAGAGAGAATACCAAGCAGGCTCCATGCTGTCAGCACAGAGCCCAACGTGGGCTCAGATTCATGAATCGTGAGATCATGACCTGAACTGAAACCCAAGAGTTGATGCTTACCTGACTGTGCCCCCGAGGCACCCAAGAGCTGTCATCCCTTCAACTGAAGAATTCGAGGTATTGAAAAGATAAAGAAGCTGACTGAGTATGCCTCTAAAAAGCTGCTTTTACCTGGATGGTAAATTGTGCTTCCTAGTTTACACAGCACGCTCAACAGCCGTTACCTTAGGAGTCTCTTGACAAACCTTGATTTTGGTAGAATTTGTTCCCTTTTGTCTATTGTGCAGACGTGGAAATAATCTCAGTGGATGGAACTCACTTGGGGTCCCATGTCTCCTGGTGTCTTAGCCCCAAATTGGACCTTTGTTACTGACTCCTTGGCAAGGTTGCTTTCATTGCCCAGGGCTGCCGTCATCACCCAGGGCCTCATGAATAAGCCCTCCAGGACTGCTTTGGTGAGGAAGTTGCTTCTGATCTTCTGCCATCACAGGTCCTGATAGAGCACTCATGCTATCAGTCTCAAATGATCCCAATTCCTCCCTCGATCTCTTTGCATGCATATAATTTCTCCAGATATGTATTGTGTGTTGCATGATCGCTCCCACTATTATGATCTCCTGTCTACTTAGTACTTCCATCTCTATCCTTCCTCTCCCTAGGGGAGGCATCGAAGCAAAGTAGTCAAAAGCATCGACTCTGACGTCAGGACACCAATTTTATAGCCTGGTTTTGTCACTTAACTAACTCCGTGACCTTGAACACATGACTTAACCTAGTTGGGGCTCACCTTTTTTTGTTTTAAATTTAAGTTTATTTATTTTTGAGACAGGGAAAGAGAGCATGTGTGTGTGAGCGAGTGGGGGAGGGGCAGAGAGAGAGAGAGGGAGAGGGAGAATCCCAAGCGGGCTCCACACTGCCGGCATAGAGCCCGATGTAGGGTTTGAACCCACAAACTATGAGATCGTGACCTGAGCCAAAATCAAGAGTTGGACGCTTAACTGACTGAGCCACCCAGGCATGGGGCTTGGTTTTGTTATATGTCGTATAGAGACAGGAACCTAAGTCCCCATCAAATGTTTGGAATATTTAAATGTAGGGTGGCAGTCTAATTCATCATCCACAGAAGGCCCCAGGTGCAAACGGGATTGCTGTGGGCATCACTGACATATGGCACCCTACGTAAATGAAACAATGCAGGGAATGGGACTGGCACGCTACGTGGCTCGTACCCAGGCTGTCACGCATGCTGTTGTTCTCTCTGATTCAGACGCTCTCCCCCCACTCTTCCCCAGCTGGCCCCTTCTTATTCTTCAGGTCACAGTTTAAATGCCACTTCTTCGGTGTATCTGTCCCTGACCACCCTATCTAGATCATTCTTCACTTTTATAGACCTTATTGCAATTTGAACCTATGCATGTTTGTTGATTGCCTCTTCCTCTTCTGCTGGAAGCTCCATCAGTGCGGAGAGCATATTTTTTTTCATTCAACGTTGTATTCCCAGGGGCTAGCTTAATGCTTGGTAGGCATTCAAATAATTTATAAAGTGGATGAATGAATGTGTGATTATTAACTCCTTTTCTGTATACTAGTGGTTCTCAATTAGGTTGATTTTGCCCTCCAGGGAACACTTGGCAATATCCGGAGACATTCTGGGATATCACAACTGGGATGGGGGTGCTCCCGGCACCTAGTGGGTACAGGCCAGTATGCTGCTGAACATCTTACACAACGCACAGGACAGCTTCCCACAGCAAAGAATCACCCAACCCAAAGTGTCAATAGTTGAGGAACCCTACCCTATACCTAGTGACGTAAGGGCTTTTATGACCCTAGGTGGGTGCCAAAATAATGGCTGTACTGAAAGTTATTTGCATCTTACTCTTAAAGATGCACACCATTAAAATGGTGAAAGAAATCAATTAGACTCATACCTCAAGAATTAAGCAGTAGATGGCACTAGAAGACACTGTAATTTACTCTTAAATCTCTTCGTTGGGTGAGTCGTCTTTACGATTTATAATGTATCCTAGTTAATTTCACCCCTTTCCTACACATACTTATTTTTGTACTAAACTAGATGTGTTAAAACTATATAGCAATGTTTCTGCCATTCAGCTCCACACATATTCAGCTGGTGCCTAATATATGCAAGGCACTCTGCTGTGTGTAGAGATAAGTAAGTCACTCACAGGCTTTGTCCTCAATAAGCTTACACTCCTAGACTGATCCCATGTGATAAGCATATCTTTGCGGCAGTCTCAGACCATTACTTGGAGAAATTTATCATGATTTCGGGATTTTCTAGGTCCTAGGGAGGTATGTCAGTATAGTAGTGTGATGCATGGCATTGGTATGCATAAATGAAGAGAGAATCTTGCCTGGCCTTCTAGAACGTTCCCAAGACTTACCAGACACCTATAGTTTTGATTTCCGCAGAAAAGAAAACCCACATTCTTTTCGTGGTATAGTAAACAATGGGTCTGCGCTTCAGTTTAGTTAAAGCACATATGCCCTAGAAAACATTTCAACTCTTACGGATGATTTTTGCTACAGGAAATCTAGCAGACCAACTTCTTCTTGAACTTATCAAGTGCTACTTGTGTGTCAGGCCCTGTACTAAGCACTGGGGATAAGAAGATGAATAAAGCAATTTCTATACAGGAGGAAGAAGTGCTCAGAATGTTCCCTATCTCAGCAGATGGCATCATTCATCCAGTTGTGCAGGTCACAAACCTGGAAATCATTCCTCTTTTTTTTTTTTTTTTTAAATAGGCTCTATGCCCAGCATGGGGCTCTAACTGATGACCCTGAGATCAAGACTCACATGTTCCACCAACTGAGCCAGTGAAGTGCCCCCTGGGAACCATTCTTGACTTTTTTTCTTTCACTCCTGTATACAATCCATCAGCAAATGGTGCTGACTGTATGTGAGATTCGTCCATTTCTGCTACAACGACCTCTACCGTCCTGGTCCAAAGCATCGTTATCTCTATCCTGGGCTATTGGAATAGCCTGGTAACTGGCCTCCTTTCTTGTACTCTCTTGATATTGGTGTCTCCACTTAACAAGAGTTGGCCTTGGAAACTAAAAGTCTGATTTGCCATCCCTCTACTGCCTTCCCGTTGTCATTAAAATAAAATCTAAACCTCCCATGGTCAAGCCTATGCCAGTCTCTCCGACTACCTCTCCTACTACTTCTGTCCCCTTTTCTACAGCTCTAACAGCAGTTTCATACCAGCTGGCCTCATCAACTGACATTAACTTAGCACATTGGGGAGTTAATTCAGTTACATGCTGGCTCCACCCTGAAAAAGTTGAGCGTCTGGCAGGGCTGGGGGTAGATCAGATGTATATAGCGATGGGGCGAACCGGGTCAAGAAGTGCTTTCTCACGATGTGAGGAAGACGCTCTGGAGGAAAAGAACATTAGCTCTCTCTTGGAAAATAAAGGGGGCTACAACAAAGTAGATTTGAGAATAGAGGGATAAGTTAACTCGAATATGAACAGAAGTAAAAGGGAGGATGACAAACGAAGACTCCAGGGAGTCTAGGCTGTGACCTAGAGATGTATCGTACAGGCAGATGTAAGGGTTGCAAGAAGATATAGATATGTTTTAACATCTGCATGGCTGTTTCTTTCCAGCAAAATACCGGAAAAATGATCTAAAATTTGTCCTCTATGTGCCTCCTATCAGGCATTATTCTAGTTAGTTGATGTACCGTATCTCATCAGATTCCCATACTGATAGGGCATTGGCGGTATAACCCCTTTGGGAAACACAAGAAACTGAGGCACAAAGAAGTTACGTTACATGCCAGGCATCATACAGCGAATAGGTGGCATCTGAGTCTGGGTCGATCTGCTTCCCGAATCTGTTTTTTCCTATAGACATACACTACCTCCTTATTGTTGTTAAACTCTTAAATAACATAACGTCCCCCCAGCAATACCATTAGTTGCATGGTGAAAACCTCCTAAGTGACTAGGCAAATGGAAACTACTTTTTGAAACCTTTGAATATGTGTGTGAATCACATCAGGTTTGCTCGAAGAAGGTGTTGTTTTGCCTCCATGACTCTTAGGAAAAGCATTTTCTACCAGTACAAATGCATTTAATCAGTTAAGACTGTTCCAAATGACTTGCTCATTTGCCTAAACATAAATTTTGTTTGGAAAACACTTGCAAGTGTAGAGACAGCTTCAATATGAATTATGGCGCTCGGAGTGTTCAAGTAAGATGGATAGTGGCTGGACTCAGGATTAATGTCCTATTTTTCTGCAGAAGAGCTTTAGGAAGTTTAGTTATGGCAGCATTTGAAGTCAGCTTAGTCAGTTGGGAATTTTAATTAAGTTCTGGGCAGCCCCTAAGTATACCATATTCGGAGGCCATTTTTTCCGAGTAGCCATAGAAAATTGGGCATGTGTACACGAATACTGTTCATGGACATAAATCATAGCCAGCTCCGGGAAGGTTCGGAGGGTAGAAAGTTGGCTCAAAGCGATGTTCGCAGAAACTTCAAGCCAACTTAACCATCAGATTTGCGTATTGGTTTCTACTTCTTTTAAAATAATATTTGAGCTTTTTCTTTTGGTTCTGGAAAGCCACCTTATCGCTTACAGTCCTATCTAGCTCATGAATTCATTTTTTCAGAACAGCAGGGAGTGTTCCTGATGCCTAAAGCTCACACAAATCGCCTGTATTTCTTTTTTAGGGTACAGTTACGTACTTTAATTTTGGTCTTCTTTATGCATATTTCTCCCTCCATTAAATCTCTCCCCTTTAAAAATGTTTCCCCATCTCTGGGTATGGTGACGAAGACAGAATTGGTGATGAAACCATACAGAGAATGGGTAGGCTGAGGCCACTTGCTGCCTCAAGTTCAGTGTTTGTTATTTGTAGTCGTGTCTATCCTTAGGACACTATTGATGAAACTGCTTATTTGGAAAATTGGTGTTCTCAAGTGGAAACTTCAGAATTTTTCTGTTTTGAACAAGACTTAGAACCTGCGCAATGCTTAAAAAACGACTTTCAACGTGAGGAGAAGGTCGTGAAAATTAAGAATGAATATCTGGGGGCACCTGGGTGGCTCAGTCGGTTAAGCATCTGACTTCGGCTCGGGTCATGATCTCACAGTTCGTGAGTTCGAGCCCCACGTTGGGCTCTGTGCTGACAGCTCAGAGCCTGGAGCCTGCTTCAGATTCTGTGTCTCCCTCTCTCTTTCTCTCTCTCTCTGCCCCTCCCCATCTCTCTCTCTCTTTCTCTCTCTCTCTCTCTCTCTCAGATATAAATAAACGTTTTTTCTTAAAAAAAAAAAAAGAATGAACATCTGTTTTAAAATTCTTTTCCTTTCCTTCTAGAATCTTTACTTTGGAGAATGACAATACCATCCTTACAGTCACCCAGGCTTAAAAGTTCAGTCATCATTTGATTTCTCGTCCTCAAACCTCATATAGCTTTTGCTATAGTTTTTTTTCTACTTAAACATCTCTCTGACCCTCATTATTCCTTGCCTAACAGTTAGAAAAACCTAAAGAAAAAAAGAAAAATATGTTAGTTTGTCAGCTCGACTCTACCCTTGCCTCCATTGCAACGACGTCTTTCCGTATCTGTCTCCTTTTCCTAGACCATTAGCTGTTTGACAATGATGCTGTCTTATTAGTGCTATCTCTTCAGTACCTGTGACAGTGCCTGCCACACAGTTGTAAATCGTTAACATTTATTCAACAAATGTTTATTGAACGCCTACTCGGTTTTAACCACTGGGACTGTGTAAGCAAATGAGACAGACTTGGCCCTGCCCTCATGCCACCGAAGATCTAGTGGGGAGAGACAGACCAAGGATAAGTAGAAAACAAATAAAAATTAAGTTGTATTGAATGAGCTTAAGAAAAGAAGGGAATGAACAGAGAAAAACAAGGGGTTTCCGCTTTAGGTAGGGTTCACAGAAGCTTGATGGAAGAAATGTAGCAAGCCACATAATGAAAGGGCAGAGAGCATGACAGACAAAAGAAACGGCGTGTGCAAAGGTCCTGAGGTAGGACCTTTGTTCTCTTTGAAGAACCAAAGTAAGACCAGTCTCACAAAGTATGGTGGGATACCTATACCAACGTCGGGCCCATCAGGGTCACATCATGAGTCTTCATGGAATGGCAAAGGCTTTTAGGATGAGGATAAGAACCTCAGATAAGCATTTGGGAAGGAAAAGTCGTGCTGCTCTGGGGGGGGTGGGGGGGGTGGGGAAGCACAAAAGGGGCAGAAAGGCCAGCGGGTACTGTCGTAGGGATCCAGGTCAGAGTTGTTCTCGCCTGAAGAAATTGCCTCTCGTCTACATTTTTCGGATTGCCTTTCGCCTCTGGCGTCCTAAGTCACTTGTGCTCTAGCTTTATTTTTCTGGTGAAGCTTCACTCACGTTTCTGTGTTCTGCATTTTGCGGTACCTGACAATTCCAGCGTAGACTTCCTGGGTACGGAATTGAAGACTTCCCGTGACGCTCTTCTGCGCGGGCATGCCTCCCATTTCTCTTCCCGGATGTGTCCTGTGCTCAGGCCAAACTGTAGTACTCGCCAGGCCCAGACGTGCCCCTTGCTTTCCTACGCCCACCTATTGAATCAGGCGATTGTGCCGGGAATGCTTCCTTCCTCATTTCTTTCCACGAAGTGTTTGTGCTTCCTTCTGGGACTGCTTCCGGTCTTGACACCTGCAACTTTTTCTGATACCAAGAACCAGAAGCAGCACCTCCCTCATCTGCATCTGTCCTGACAGCACGCTTTTTCTCTTTTTTCTACCTTGCTCTTTGCTCCCTTCGATCCGTCTGTGTCATTCTTTTCTAAATCTGGCACCTTGACCATAGCTTGAGCTCAGATTCGATTGAAACGAGGGCCTTTTTGTGTATTGTAGCATCTAACAGAAGACTACGCGTGTACATTTAGTGCCCCGTAGCTTAGTAGTTCTTGCGTAATTTTGAGATTGTTTTGAACAAAACAGGTTGGCTTCAGAGCTCCGTATTCTTGGACGCGTACTCACTTTGTATCTCTGAACATCTGGTTCTGAGATACAAGCACCTCATGTGCACGTGTTTGCGCCAGAATATCCCGCTACTTCGTAAGAACAGTAAGCGCTCGGCACTTGCCTCTAAATCATAATCTTTAATTCATATTGAGATTTCAGGACTTGATAGGTAAAAAGGAACACCAAGAAGAAAGTAGCTGCAATGAAGAAACAGTGCAAGGGAGGAAATTATGTTGGGGTTGGCATTAGCACGAGCAGATACGCCAGGAAAAAGCGGACACGTGATTAGAATCTCAAATGTCAGGAAGAAATGCAGGCCATGAGTAGTAGGAGGTAGGTGATCGTATAAGAGAAGCAGACGTTGGTTTGTCAGATGGTTGAATGATTCAGGAGAAACGTCTTCGTGTGCAGCATTTCAGGATTCCACAGTTTGACTGGGATCGCGGCCGAAGCGTGGGCTGTGGCCTTGGACAGAGTCAGGTTCTACCTTGTGCGTTTCTGATGGGAAATAAGTGTCTAGAGTTGTAAAGTTGCTTTCAAAATTGTAGAATTGCTTTCAGTGCAATTACAGTACGGTCTGGTTTGTAGCCTCCAGATCTCGGGAGAACTGGGTTCGGATCACAGTATTTGAACTTCGTAGGTTGATGGCTATGGATAAATTAGTTTATTTCTGTAAGCCTCAGCTTTCTCATTTGGAAAATGGCAGTAGCAATAGTCCTTACCGCCCAGGGTTGAAGATTAAGTGACGAATTTCATGCTGAAAGCACTTAGCGTAGAGTCTGGTACACGGTAAGGTGCTGTCAGTTTCTCTCTCCCTCTCTTCGCCTTTCCAAGAAAACACATGGAGAATTTCATCTGTATGATACCGAGAGGTTACGACCCTTTTTAACATGCCCACATCAGGAGGTCAATGAGGACCGATAATCATCGTATTAAGACCTGTACTGATTATGGGGGAAGTAAATATGATCCCTACGACAAGATTTTCACATTTATCCTGTGGGTAAGCAGGAGAATGTGGGGACTTAATTGCAACACCAGAAGGATCATTCTGAGGCTTTGGGGGTTAAGAATGGATGGAACTTGGGCAGTTCTGAAGTTAGAAAGACTAGTTAATAGACTGTTGCCTGTTAACAGCAGAGGATGTAACTTGGTACAAAGAACAAGTTGTTTTTGTTTCGTTTCTTTTTTTATGCTTAAAGATAGTACCACACTAGCTTTAATTCCGGCAAGAGGTGACGGTGTCCTAACCTACGCTAGTGGCAATGGCGAAGGCAAGACGGGCATCACCCGCTTTTCAAAAGTTCGTGTTATGCCACTTGCCGTTTACGAAAGACCTGCATTCGTACCTGGTTTTGCTAACTGAAAGAAATCCGAGAAGATTTTTGCTTTTACGAACGAAAGAAGAGTATACAGCATTTGGAGCCGTTATAGACGCAGCTTGCACCCCAAGCAGTGACGGTGGCACCGCCCAGCTCCTTCCTCACAAACTGTACTCAGCCTCTCAGCAGCAAGCCACCAGAGCTTTGAACTGTGTCTGCGAGCACCCGTGCTTTATCTCGATTCATTTTGTGCGTCAGTCAGCAAGATGTGTCCTAAGGTATCAGGAAAGCCTAAGAGAGGTGATTTTTTCAGGGGTCTGGGAATGCTCAAAATTTTTCCGTGTGAATTACTGGTAATTGCTTCTTTGCTTTATGCCATTTTGACTTAGGAAAGCTTTCATAGGAACGCTCTGCTTTCAGATAGCAGTGGGAGGGGGAGACCTGTAATTTCAAAATTACTTAAGTAGAATTGGCAGGATGTAATTATTGAAAATTGTGTAGGATGGGCAGGAGAGGGCAGAGATCAGGATGATGCACAGGCTTCTCACTGGGATAAGGAGATACTGGGAAGAAAATAAGTACCGCGGAGGGAGGACAGATTTTCCGGTTAGTTTCAACACAGTGAGTTTGAGGTGCATGTGGGTAATTTCACTGGTAACGTCTGGCAGGAGGATGGGTATAAAACTCTGGAAATCAGGACAAAGACGTGGACTGGAGATGCACAATTGATATTTATCAGATATTGATATAATATTGATATTATAGAGAAGGTACAAGGCACGGGAATTGATCACTAGTGCCACAGACTAAATGTTTGTGTCCCCCTCCCTCCGATACTTGTATTGAAACCTGTCTTAGCCCAATAGGGCTCCGATAACAAACTACCGGAGACCGGGTAGCTTGTGAACAGCAGAGACATATTTCTTACAGTTCTGGAGGTGGGAAGTCCAAGATCACAGCACCAGCCTGATCATGTTCTGGTGAGGGCCCACTTCCTGGTCTTCACATGGCTGGCGATGCACAAAGGAGATGAGAAAGTGCAAATGTGTTACTCAATCAGTGTTCATGTATGAGAATGAGAGAAATAAGGCTAAGGAGGCAGGTATTAGTCTCATGAAGAAAGGTCTGACTGGCTAAAGCAAATTTGCTTAGACTTTATCCAGTAGCCCCCTGGTTCTCAGAACTTATTGTGCATTAGAGTTACCTTGGGAACTAGAACAATACAGATTCCCATTCCCGTCTTCCTTTTCAGAAGGTCTTAAGTGAGACCCAAATCAAATCAGATCAAATCGGCATGTATTTGATCAGCACACTAGACAGTTCTATTGCAGGCAATGCGGAGTCACATTTTGAGAAACACTGACCTAATCTAGGGTATGAGAGGGTTAACAGTGAGAGTTTTTTGAAACCGGAAGTTCAGCTCTATCAATTTTTATAGTTTAGTGATACTGTCCCTGAGCTGCTGGGTTGCCTTATATGGTAGAGCAGCTATAGGCATAAAACACCGGCATCTTCCCCAGCAGGTAGACGTGGAGAGAGGACCAGGAAGTGGAAATAAGGTCATGCCATTTCCCAATATGAAGCATTGGGATTTCTCATGGGCAGCCATCAGTTTAATAATTATGCTTTTGGTAATTACATTTGTTGGCGAGTACATCATTTTGCATACATAAAATTTTACTCTTCCACATAGAATTTTGGTTCGCAAAAGCTGCGCTTGCCTAGAAGATCTCAACTTTGAGAGAGAAGGGAACATTTTAAGTCAGACCTAGGACCCGAGGAAACAAAGTAACAAAATATTTGGGCTCCCAAACAAACAGACAGACAGCAGGTAGTTAAGAGGTTTTTAATAAAAGTGTCCTAGGAGCAGGGAAGCCAATAGGAAGGGAACTGTGGCCGGTACTTCCAAAAGTAAAGAAGCCTGATTCAAAGATCCGTTTCCCAGCTCAAGAAGTGAGACTTCAAATGCCAGGCTTCCCTGAGGGGCCGGGTGTTCTAATGGCTGGAGGTTTCGCTACCGATTGGTACAGCTTTTAGAGATGAACTCCGTGAACCTTTCTCTCTTGCGTTTTCAATGGTCCAGGCTGGAAATGACCTTTTCAGAGAAACTGGAGAAGGAGCTACCAAGACAAGTGTATGTCATGAGGGCAGGTCGACAAGGGCAGTGCGGGACAATGTAGGAGGGAAGCATAGGCCACAGGGGACACTTGGCATGCCCTTTGGGGAAAGGAAGACAAAGGGCAGGGAAATGACAGGAGTATCAGAAAAGTCAGAGCCTCTGTGTTTCGCCATTTTAATAAAAAAATTTTTTTTAATGTTTATTCATTTCTGAGACAGAGAGAGACAGAGCACGACCGGGGGAGGGGCAGAGAGGGAGGGAGACCCAGAATCCGCAGCAGGCTCCGGGCTCCGAGCCATCAGCCCAGAGCCCGACGCGGGGCTCGAACCCACGGACCGCGAGATCGTGACCTGAGCTGAAGTCGGACGCTCCACCGACTGCGCCCCCCAGGCGCCCCTCTGCGTTTAGCCATTTTAGAACACATTCCCATCTCTGTGGCCTGATGTACTCGGTTTATCTTCTATATCCCCTCACTAGAATGTTCCCTTAGAGCACGGATGTGTCCCGGTTTACTCAGTCCTGTACCCCAGGCATCAAGACGCATACGTAGCACTTAGGGGCCACTCAGTAAATGTGTTTTCAGGAAACGAATGAATAAATGCTCTTTGGCCTTGAAGATGGTAAAGGTCAATAACTAATGGCAGGAGGTGGCTAGGGGATGGCAGTTTCTAGTCTCGTCTGTCTGTGGGAAAGGTTACTGCGGCAGGGAGGGAGCTTTTCGAGAAGAAATGGAAAAGGGTAAATTGGGAGAGCAAGTCTAAGGAAGGCGGCAGTAGAGGGCAAGTTGGTTGAGAACCTAAAAAAGAAAAATTTGGAAAATAGCGGAACCCAGATCTTCCAGCCTTTATCCAACTTTGACCGCAAAATAAGGTCGGTTGGAAACGGTGATGAGATTTGAGAGTAACTGGGTGGTGTTAGGTCAAGAATCCAGGAGTGTTCCAATCCAGCTTAGTGGCCCAGAACTCTTCCTCGTGGTGAGATTCCTGAGAGACAGTCACACAAAAGGAAACGGAAAATGAAACCCCAAGTGCCACTTTGGGATTACGTGAAGAGTGCTGGATGAATTCTCTAATCGGGCACCTCTCTGGGTAACCGTGCGCATGGCTTATGCTCATGATCTGAAGTGCAGCCTCTGTGAGATACCAGTTAGAATTGGCTCTGCTTCCTTCCGAGTGGTCAGCAGGGGAGGCAGTCGCAGAGGTTGTATAAGGCAGCTCCGCATGTCCCCTTGCCTCGCTGAGTCACTCACGAAGCGTAAATGAAGTGTTAGCACTTGCAAAGGAATAAGCATCACCGGTTGTTGTTTTGTTTTAAGAATCTTACTTGTCGTGTTATCCATTAGAGTGTAGGTTCCATGAGGATAGAGATCCTTTGTTGCTTTCTTTACTGCTCTTGCCTCATTGCCTAGAACGGTGCCCGGCACATAGCTGGTGTTGGGTGGAGAGATGCCAAATGAATGAGCAAATTTGCATTTTCCATCTTTTAAGGACAGAGGAGAGCTGCTAGACTCCCTTGAGAAAATAACTTAAGTGCCAGGGACCGAGTCCCTCTGTCCCAGCCACTCGCAGGTGCTGTGTGTGTTGGGAGGTGCAACATATCAGGAGTTCGTAGGGAGGACGGGAGGGGTGACGGGACACAGAGACGACAACGGCATTCAAGTGGCAGATGCTAGGAAATTGGCCCTTGGACTCCGTCAGATGTTCGAGAGAGGCATGGGGAAATATTGAAATTCTTGTTTGGGATGTATTTCTATTAATTGAAACATCGGTCCAGACAAGAGCTACAGAAGTCACAGCTTTATCACGTATACGCCAAGGCTGGGATTACATGAGCTACTAAAGGGCACTGATATTATCTCAACTACTGAAATCGGGTTGCCAGGGTGATTGGCTGACATGGGAAGGCCGACTGTCACCCAGAAGGAAACCGAGAGGAGGCTATAAAATCAACTGTGGAAAACAGGAACTTTGCAGCTAGGAAAGTGTGTACGTGATGCCCAGCAGTGGGAACACTGGGGGTTTTGTTTATCGTGTTTAGACAAGCGTCTCACGTACGTCAGATGGGTAGCTTGAGACCTAGGCAGACGGGTCTTTGAGGAAGCCTTCCTTCAGAGGAGGGGTCCACACCTTGGGGTGACAGCGTTTCACTGATACTGGATTTGGAAGGCTTTTCCAACTGCCAATAATCCAGCTATGCATCCTTGAAGGGAATTGTGAACTTCGGAATTGAGGAAGACTAACATGAATGTGCTACTGGGCACTGAGATGGCTTCTTCCAGATGGTATCACCAGTAGACTGTGCATGGTCACGCAGTAGAGTCCTTATAGCTTCTATGTGAGGAGACAAAGGAGATCAAGGTCCCTAGGCCTATTCCAGGGGCACCCGTTCCTTGCTCAGTGTACTACTGATGACGAGATGTAGAAGAGAAGAAAAAGAGGTTAAGGTGGCCATTCATTCCCCGAGGGTCCAGGCCCAGCTCAGTTTACCAGTCAGCAACTATGGATGGAAGGGAGGGAAGAAAGAAAACCATATGCACCTGTACAGCTTTCTAACACAGTGACCTGGGCCATTATTAAAGATGGCCTCGGCAATGGCTCCAACCTTGACATAATCTGATTAGCGACTCCTGTTTCTGTGTAGAGAAGCTATGGGAAAGTAGAGAAGTTTTCTTTCTCCTTGATCTAAGTTAAGATTCACTTTCTGGTGACGGCATCCAAGAATGTTAGAGAGTCCTACGTATATATTTTTAATGTTGATTTATTTTGCGGGAGAGAGAGAGCACATGAGCAGGGGAGGGGCAGAGAGCGAGAGAGAGAATCCCAAGCAGGCCCCTCGCTGTCAGTGCGGAGCCTGACGTGAGGCTCCGTCTCGTGCATTGTGAGCTTGTGACCTGAGCCAAGATCGTGAGTCGGACGCTTAACCAACTAAGCCCCCCAGGTGCTCCAGAGAGTCATGCTTTTTTTTTTTTTAATTTTTTTTTTTCAACGTTTATTTATTTTGGGGACAGAGAGAGACAGAGCATGAACGGGGGAGGGGCAGAGAGAGAGGGAGACACAGAATCGGAAGCAGGCTCCAGGCTCCGAGCCATCAGCCCAGAGCCTGACGCGGGGCTCGAACTCACGGACGGTGAGATCGTGACCTGGCTGAAGTCGGACGCTTAACCGACTGCGCCACCCAGGCGCCCCAGAGAGTCATGCTTTTTTAATTCAAATTTGGACAGTGTGAATTTCCACAAAATTGTCATGAAATAATTCTCTTAAAATAAATCCTCCTGTTATCTTGAGGAGTCCATGGTCATGCCTCACATGTATCCGTAGACCGGTGTGGGAGCCTCGGCCTGTTTTGTTGTTCTTCTCCTGCTCTGGTTCCCACTTGTCCACGTCAGAGCCACTGTCTGCGTCAAAGACACGAGCTTCACCTTCCCCACTGTCCATCATGAGAATATGAATGCCCATATGAAATGTCCTGTTTCTAGGTGCTCCAAAGGTACCCAGGTTTAAGGGGGCCAGGGCATTGCTGTGGAAAGATCTCTGAGGCGAGGGCTCCAATTCTGGGCCTCCTTTTGGCATTTGGATAGTGAAATAGCTCAGCTCCTGAGCCTGTATCACTGCGTCTCCCTGAAGAATACCGTAAACTTCTGTGCAGAATCTCAATCCTTTCCCAGAGCCTAACAGAGCACCTCATGAAAATCAAATCAGTATGACCTTCGCACAACCAACTGCAGAAGCACGGAATAAAGACAGAGCCGACTGGGGAAAGATTTGTCGTGATTTTGTTCTGCAAGGGGAGACATTAGGGTTTTAGGAGCTTTGCTCTCGTAGGATATGAAGGCCTGCAAAGATTTCAGTTATGTGATACTTTCAGTAATCCAAGCAGGTGGTTTTTAGGCCCTGCACCAGAGGCAGGGGAAATGGATGAATTCAAGAAAAAATGTAGAAGAGAACTCAAGGGACTTTAAGCAGATTACATGTGGTGAGCCGGGGTGAAGGGAGCCAAAGAGGGCTCAGTTTTATTCAAGAATGATGGAGAACGATGGCCCCAAGACCATCCGGGCTCCATCTGCCGTCTCCTCAATCATACATTACAATTTTTCACCTATGCATCCCATATTCCAGTGAAATGAAATTCTTTTCTGCCTCTTACGTGCCTTCACACTTTCCCTTTTATATGCTTTTGCTAATGTTAAAACCTCCACTTGGAATTGCTTGCTGCCAGCCTTATGTTCCAAACCCTACTATTAAGACCAAACACACGTATTTATTATGTTTACAGAAGCAGGATAGTAGAGGTATTAAGGGCTGAGACTCGGAAGAATTAGACTGCCCGAGTTCAACTCTTGGCTCTGATACTTAAGAGCGTGTGACCTTGAGACATTACTCAACCCGTCTGTGGTTCAGTTTCGCAATCTCTGAAATGGAGATAAGTAGGGGGCACTGACCTTGCTGTGCTGCAGGGAAGATTGAACGAGAAGGTCTATGTAAAGCATCTGGGACAGTGCTGTTATTAGTCGACTCGTTATTACTGAGCAGTGATTATGCAACAGACATTAACTCAAAAGATTTTTCCTTCCCCTGAGCAAACAAGCACAATCAGGAGCCTTTATATTTTTACCATGTGCTGGAATTCTTTATGGAAATGTCTTACCTCCCCAACTAGACCGCAAGCTCCTTGAGAGGAGGCACTGTGTTTTATTTTATCTTACGATTCCTCAGAAATCCTCTCGGGACCGAGGCGATCCTGAGCCCAGTTTGGCACACAGGTTCATGTTGTGAAGGCTTGGAGAGCAAAGGATCCTGGCATGCTTTGCGCAGTTCTCTGCTCAGAATTCTTTCCAGCCCCCCCCCCCCCCAAATAAATGGTGACCGGCCCCTTTAAGGGTTTCTCTCCCAGGGTCACCAGGGCATCTATTTAAAATCAACAAACAAGGGGCGCCTGGGTGGCTAGGTCAGTTGGGCTTCCGGACTTCCGCTCAGGTCATGACCTCATGGTCTGTGAGTTCGAGCCCCGCATTGGCTCTGTGCTGCTAGAGCCCGGAACCTGCTTCGGATTCTGTGTCTCCCTCTCTCTCTGACCCTCCCCCATCCATGCTCTGTCTCAAAAATAAAATAAAACATTAAAAAAAATCAACAAGCAAAGGTTACCTGTGGCCGACAAAGTTAAGGCTCAGGGCTTCTACATACATAGGTGCAAGGAACAGAGTGGCTATAGTTAGGACATTGTTGCTGGCCCACATCCTGTACAGACTGGTTATAGATGCATAGCTTGGGGGTTCTGGTCCTCAAAGAGGATTTTTTTTTCATACCAGCCTATATATTTTTATAAGAGGAACACATTCTTCATAGAAAGAATTGAATGGGAATCATGCATTAATAAATAGGCATAGATGATGCATTCTTTGACATATAAATTTTTTTTATTCCCAAAGTGTTTTTTTGCTCTTTTTTCTTCGTAACGGGTATGGTGCCGATCTTACTAATTCTTTCTTTTTCTTGTTCTGTGTATTAAGGGATTCTGGGGGAAAAAATGTAAGCTTCCAGTAAAACCTGATTTAAAGTGTCATTTAAAGATGTGGGAAAGCCCCGCTTACTGCATTATTAAATCTTTTCCGGCCTTAATACTGGGAACCGACAGAAACAATATTCTGTTTGTTCAGACTTAGAGAAGAAAGAGGTGGAAATTCAAGCACTCACAGCTTCGTGTATTCTGAAGCTTCAAATTTTCTGTGTGTTATGTTCTCATTGTGAGTTACATATGCTTGAAAATGAGGGGAGATGCAGCCTGTACTCAGATGTTATCACTTGGCTTTTATTCATTGTTGATTTACGGTTTGGAAGGCTTCAACTTGATGTAAAAACAGTTACTTGTCCTTGCATTAATTTTCTCCCATGTTTTATTATGAAGGGGCGCAGAATTTGCCCCCCCCCCCCGAAATATGTCTCTTTGGCAGCAGGCTTACTTTAGGCTGATTAGTTTTTAAACACAGCAGACCTGGGGAAAGCTCTGAAAACCAAGGAGAAGTTGCCTTTCTGTAGGGGACATTGACATTTAAAAAGGAAATCTCCATCGGTGAGGGTGTCTCCCTCTCCGCACCCGGAACAGGAGGGTGACTCTGGGGAAACTTGGATCAGTGGAGAAGGCGGCGATTTAAATCTGCCGAACAGTTGTAGCCTGACTTAGTGTGCTTTGCCTGGTCACCTCCCCAAACTGGCTTCCGCCCCCCCCCCCCCCCCGCCCCCGCTCCAAAATCTTCCATTTGTCTTTCTGAAGATGGTATTTTTTTTTTTTTTTTTTAATTTTTTTTTTCAACGTTTATTTATTTTTGGGACAGAGAGAGACAGAGCATGAACGGGGGAGGGGCAGAGAGAGAGGGAGACACAGAATCGGAAACAGGCTCCAGGCTCCGAGCCATCAGCCCAGAGCCTGACGCGGGGCTCGAACTCACGGACCGCGAGATCGTGACCTGGCTGAAGTCGGACGCCTAACCGACTGCGCCACCCAGGCACCCCTGAAGATGGTATTTAAGGTGGGGGTTCTTCTATTTGCTTTTGTCCTCTGAATCTTGTGAGGGGGAGTGTGTCGGCCAAAAATTAGAAGGGTAGAGGGAGAGTGGTTTTCCTTCTGCCACAATTCTTTGGAACATATAAAAAACAGGTCTTAGAGGGGTGCCTGGGTGGCTCAGGCACTTAAGCGTCTGACTCTTGATTCTGGCCTAGGTCGTGGTCTCATGGTTCATGAATTCGAGCCCTGCATCAACAGGTCTTAGTAAATTGGCATCTTGCTGTTTCGTTGGTCCAATTTTTCCAAGTTTAAAGGAATCTGTATGTTATCAGTGATGTGTAAAGATGGTATTTTTTATCAATTTCTCCTTCAATATGTAAGTAAGGCCACCCGGGAAACCCCAAATCCTGTTTTTGTTTTCCCTCTCCCTCTGTCAGATGTGAGAAGTAAGGGAGATGATTCATTTTCAGAAATACCGGATAAAAGCTGGGCTGTTTAGTTAACAGTAGGTTTACAACCTATTGGAAATATGTACGATCCCCCCCTCCCCCCCCCCCCCCCCCCCCCCCGTGGAATCCCACACCGTTAGACACTTCACTTCCTGGTTCTTCTTCTCCCTCTCCGCTTCATGGGCTAATTTTCGTGGGCTTTGCAGTGAGCATGCGCCAAAGAACAGAGGGAGGCGGGACTGAAAGTCTCTGCACCACCTCAGGGAATATATACATTTGTTCCAACCAGACTACTTTTTGCCTTAGACACGCACAGGAGACTCCCAGGGAAGGCTGTAACTGCCGTAGTGCTCAGCCAATGAGGAACCAGGGGAGGGACTTCACGCTAGGAGATAAATAGTCTGCTGTAAGCGCCCCGAGTGTGCCTGTCCATCCGACACCCGCTCTTGCAAGAACGGTCATTACAGCCTAGCTTCACTGTGCTCTGAGTCTCCGCAACCCTCCTTCGATTGGGTCCGTGGGCTTATTATTTCTCACAGTGGATTTTGCCGCATCCTGCCCTCCCACCAAGGCCACAGCCGAAGTGCACTTATCAGGTCATGGTCCTGGGGGACACGAGGGGGTTTCCTCTGGACTGACCAAAGTTTGCAAAACTAAAATTTAAACAATGTATGAATGTGTTGGGACAGGTTTTTGTGTCCCATTGCCCCCCTCTGTGCCTGTATTTCCCCATCTCCAGGAGAAAGGGCTTTTGTTTTAAGCTTAATAACACCTTAAAATTAGATTACATGAGGTAGTGACTATTTGCATGAAATAGGTTGATCCCATAATGTTCCAGTCTGTGTCTTAAAAGGCAGTGCGGCAGTTAGAAGCCTGGACTCTGGAAGCAGACTGCCGAGGTTGAAATCTTGGCACCAGAATGTGCTAGCTGTGTGAGCCATTTCATCTCTCTGCCTCAATTCTTTTGTAACCTGTAAGATGAGGGAGATAATTGCACTTAACTTGGAGGGTCGTTACGAGGGACAAATGTACATCTAAAGTAAATGTACATCTAAAGTACATCTAAATGTACATCTAAAGTAATGTGCAGCACGTTGTGTGTTCTGAAAGTCCTAGCTGACCCTGGAGTGGGCTATAACATGGTAAGGAGCCACGTCTCCCGTGGGGAAGTTGGGAATGAAGGTCCCCCGGCTTTGACCTTGCTGAGGTGGGATCCAGGGAAGAAGCGGGCCGGTAAAAAAGAGAAGATAGGCGGGTATTCGGGGAAGAAAGACGACTTCTTTTGCCTGCCAAAGAGGTCTTCGTTTTGAGTGCAAGGCAGCCAGGGGGGAAACGGAAAGCAAAGTTTTGCATCATCCTTTAGACCACGAGCATGGTTCTGTTCCACTGATAGTAAGAGCCTTCTCTGCCAAGTAATAGCCCACATCTGAATACACTCCCAGACCTAACATGTGGCGATAGAAAAGATCTATGTTTCACTTTTGAGAGCAACACACGTGCTAATAGAAGCCGTTTGAATACTGGAGCATTGGAATATTCAGGCTCTTTTGCTAATTTATGGAAACCAGGAGAAAAGATACTTGAAATTGAGACCATGCCACAAAGTCGGGGGGAGAAAGTTGTCTTGTGTGAAGAAAGAAGGCTGGTTTTAATAGAATGAAATCTGAGAGGACAGCCTGGAAAACAGATTAATTGAAGAATCTCCCACCTCCTGGATACATTGCTCATTAATGCATGCTTGTATCTTTCGTTTCCCACGTGACCACGAGCTTTGGAATGCTTTATAGAACAGTCAGACACGAAGCAAATGAGTTTAAAATTATGTCTGTCTTTGTAGATGTCAAAATAGGACATTGAACGTTTTGGTTAATTAAAAAGTCTGTATCTTCTAAATGAATATTGCAAGCTGTTTTCAAATTGAATGAGTTCTTGAGAACTACAGAAGAAGGTATGTATGACACATGGAGAAGAACAGGCAAAAAATTTGCTTGATAATCATGGAACCTCAGAGCCAGAAGGAACATGGGAGACCATCCAGTCTAGCCTCCTCAATTCATAGATGAGGCACCTGAGGCCCCGCTACTTAAAAGTGGCTTATTCCCATTCAACACGGCTAATTAGTCTTACTAATCAGGACTAGAACCCGGATCTTCCAGGGTTCAGGTGACACATTCCTTCTAATTCACCATAGCAGTAAGAGCCCTCACTGGGTGGGTATGTTTGTGAAAACCAGGAAGAAGCTAACCCCTTCTGGTACTCCTGGAATCACCCTCAGTACATTGCCTCAAGAAATGTCATGGCTGCATTTAGGATAGATTTGATTTGATGGTTTTCTGTAAGTTTCTTTATGTTACAGTTTCACACATGGAGGCTGATTTTGCTCAGGGCGCTTTTAATGTGCCAGCAGTCAGGATAGTGAGGATAGAGGTTCTCAGTGACTCAGTTTCTGGACATACTCAAGGGACTTAGGGGGATAGCAGAGTTTGGTGATCCTGGACGGAAAGGCTGTTGTCGTAAAACAGACTTTAGGACTTCAGTCACTAGAGAAATCCCAATATTTTTTCCAGCAAGGAATCTATTTGGGGAGTTTGTCTCAAAGGAATTATACTCTGTATCACGCTCCATCTTATCAGTAGGAGGCTGCAGGATTCATCTGGGATTATTAAAAATGTCCAGGAGAGTCTGACACAGTGAATGCTCAGTAAACGCTGGCTGTTAGCTATCCGTGATTCTACCGTGGTGATGTAACACTTCTCTGCTATGACTTCTTCCCAGGGCATTAAACACCTTGTTTCCAAAATAATAGGTACCCTAAGCTTATAAACGGAAGTTGAGAATGTCAGCAACTAACGGCTTCTCTCAGATTCTGAAGCCCAACACCCTCCTCTACAGAAGTGAAAATGGAGGCGGGGGCTGGAGAGGGACCGCATCCCGGTCCCTCCTGGACTCGGTTGTGTTGTGCTGTAGTTGTGGCCGTATTTCGCAATACTACCAAAGAGTGGCCGGAGTTAAAATCCATACTTCATCTTAAAAGAGGAAACGCACGTTTTGCCAAAGAGTAGCGACTGTTCTCCTACTATGCCTGATGGATTCCGGGAGTGGCAGCCACGTCAACAGGCCTCGAGATGAGCGCCACAGATTACGCACCAGCTGTTGGGATTCTAGAGTCAAAGGACCAGGGTGGGGCGTATGCCAAAATGAGGTAAGCTTCTAACATAGACTTTCCCCAGGATCTGTGCTATGCTTGCACCGCCTTCGGGGATCTTCTGGAGAAGTTTGGATGGTTACACTAATGAAAAACGGGGGGCTTTTTTAAGGTGTCAGCAATCCAGTGAAACTTCCGACCTCAAGATGGGCTAACTAGTTAAATGTTTTTTCCCCCTCTTACTGAATAAAAAATGCTGAACCGGCAGAACCTTTTTTACCGCTGGGCTACGATTATTTCAAAAAATGTATTATTGGCCAACGTGAGAATTGTGATTAGGGAATGCGGACTGAATTAACCGTTGCTGATAGGCAGCTGTCTCGTCAGTTTCTTCCCTGGGAATTAGAGTCTCTCTGAAAGAGACTTCCTCAAGGATAACCAAATACTCTGAAGGATGATCACACTCACTTCCTGAGGCATTACAATATAGACGAGGTGATATGTCATTTTTCCACTCCACTCCATATTTAATGTCCTCCTCTTATTCCCCTTCTCATACAAGCTGAAGTTCAAAATCCTTTGATCTTGATTTTCAAGGTCTTTCCCAGTGTGACTGCGGGCGGCCTCTCATGATGTCTCTTCACTCTGTCTCCAAGCCTCTGTAATACCCAGCAGTCCTACAGAATTATTTTCCTTCTCTCTAATAAGCATGCCTGTTTTCTTCCAGGCCGTGGCTCCTGCTCTTTTCTCTAACTGAATGCTGTCTCCTTTGCCCTTTCATGTTCCTTCCGCAGGGGCTACCGCACCTGTTGTCTTCCATGTGAAGATGTACCCGAAATGAATAGTAGCTACCATTTCTTTAATACCCACTCTGTGCTGGGCGTTGGTAAGAGTTTTTGTTTGTTTTTGGTTTTGTTGTTGTTTTTTGTTGTTGTTTTTTTTTTTTTTTGCAACATCACCCACCTTATAAGTGGATAAGCCAGAATTCAGACTACATTCTTCCTGCCTCCAACGCTCAGGGTCTTGACCACTGGGCCTGCTACCAACACATCCATACTGCTTTGTCCTCCCTCAGCCGAGTGACTGACTTTTTTTCCTGTGTGTGCGTACAGCCCTTTAGTCATGTCATTTTTTTTTTTTTTTAAATTTTTTTTTCAACGTTTATTTATTTTTGGGACAGAGAGAGACTGAGCATGAACGGGGGAGGGGCAGAGAGAGAGGGAGACAGAAATGGAAACAGGCTCCAGGCTCTGAGCCATCAGCCCAGAGCCCGACGCGGGGCTCGAACTCACGGACTGCGAGATCGTGACCTGGCTGAAGTCGGACGCTCAACCGACTGCGCCACCCAGGTGCCCCAAGTCATGTCATTTTTATGCCACTTATCTGTGCGGGTTGTTTACACGTCCGTCTCCCCTGCTCATCCGTGAATTTCTCAAAAGCGAAGTCGGCATCATATTCATCATGTAGCTCCCCCAGACCCGAACGTGCGCCCGGCACTGACTAGATGCTCAGTACACACTGGATTCTCTGAGGGTTACAAATGATGTAGTCTGCCGTATCTCTGCCCAAAGGAACTTCATCGAAGGGGCCTGGAGTCCAAGAGGTGGGTAGGTGAGGAGAGCCGATTCTGAAAGCCGTGGGTGGTGCTCCTCCTAAGGCCAAGTGTGGCTACGGCTAATGTGACTGCTGGGGAAAGAGAGCATCA
This sequence comes from Prionailurus viverrinus, assembly GCF_022837055.1. Classification (NCBI taxonomy): domain Eukaryota; kingdom Metazoa; phylum Chordata; class Mammalia; order Carnivora; family Felidae; genus Prionailurus; species Prionailurus viverrinus. The sequence continues at coordinate 111,851,696 of NC_062579.1, read as the reverse complement.
CCATGGAGCTGCTCACAAAGTCATCTGTGGTACTTTAAAGGAGCCTACGCAGGCCGGCCTGGTCAGGGGTCCCAGGGTTTGGTAAATAGAAGCATGGCCTCTGGGGATCAGCTGCCTCAGTTTGAATCCGAGTTCTGTCTCCTACCAATTTTGTGACCTTGCAATTTCACTTCGCCCCTCAGTTTCCCTACCAGTAAAGCGGGATAATACTAAAACCTAGTTCACAGCCTTGTTGAGAAGGTTAAGTAGGTAAATGGATGTGAAACACATGAAACGGTGCCTGGCACAGGGTAGTCAACTCGGCACGCGTTTGATTTTTATCACCCAGCCTGATTTTTTTCCTCTACCTCTAGTCTCATGAGGAATTGCGTATATCAAGTGTATAACGAAGTCAGGTTTGCCAAGGGTCAGTAATACCTCTTTCTGACTTTTTTTTTTTTTAAATCATAGTTTCCCTTAAATTGATACTGGCTAAATCATAAGCAAGTGACAGCCACCACAGTGAAATCCCAATGTGAATAATTGACGTGGATCTTAATAACGTTTTGAGCGAGAAAGGGTTTAAGAGCTCATTTAATAATATCTCTTTCTTTTACCAATGAGGAAAGCAAGGTCCAGAGAAGTCAAGTGGCTTGCCCAAGGTCACCCAGGAAATTGATGGAAATAGGACTAGATGTAGTCCATCATTTATTAAAAGAGAGATAAAAGATATGTAAACAAATTCTCATGCACAAAGTGACACTAATTTAGTCATGTTCACAGTAGTCACAGCAGAGAATTATGGCCGTGAGAATGAAGACCTACCATTCTGCTAAAACTAGCTTCTCTCAGAACCGTTCGACTTTCATGTCAGTTAAACAGCTGTCCTGAGTGGTAGTTCAAAATTCTACTCTTGTGTCTCAACAGGGGAGGAATTTGTATCAAACAATGGAATGATTATTGTGAGTTGTCCTAGATATTCTGATTTTGTTATTGCTGTTACATTAGGGCTCAAGATTTATTTATACAACCTAGATTGGGGTAAGTGGTATAATTTAAACAGTACACTCTAAGAAGAGACATTTTAGAAAATTGTAGAGGGAAAACGTAAGAACACCAGGATGTTATTTGAAAGGTCATTTGCTTGTAAGACAGTCAAGTGCAACTGAAAGTAAGGGCTTGGATTTTAAATTACTCACCCCCGAAGATACTGTTCCGAAGCTTATCGTAATAATGGTAAATTCAGTATCGTTTTGTGATGTAAGTTGGTTTTTGTAGTTATGAAATGATACATGCTTATAGTTTAAACCCTAGAGAAATTGTAAGGGAAGTAAAACCGATCTAGGATCTCACCACCCAGAGGCAGCCCTTGGTGATGTGTTAGTGTACTTTTCAACATCCTTTTTAGTACCTCCTATGTATCAGGCAGGTACTGATCTGAGCACAGGGAATATAGCCAGAAACAAAGCAAAGATGCATGCGTCACGGAACTGACATTCCAGTGATAGAAACAGGTAAAAAATTAGATAGTCAAGACATTCAGATTGTTACAAATGCTCGGGATAAACTAAAACAGGACAGTGGAATAGAGCAGTGGGGTTCTCAAAAGGGAGGGCACGTCAGAATCACTCGAAGGGTTTGTTAAAACCCAGATTGCTGGCGCCCATCCTGAGTTTCTAATTCACTAGGTTTGGGGTGATGCTCGTGCTGCTGGTGCACAGACACATTTTGAGAGTCGCTGGGCTCCGGGGCGGTGGTGGTGGTGTGGTGGCAGTTTTAGGCACAGTGGTCAAAAGAGCATTGTGAAGGGATGCGCTGAGACGAGTAAGGAGGCAGACAAAGAACAGAGAGGAAGAAGAGGTTTGGGTTAGAGGGATAGGAAAGTAAAATGATGTGAAGACTGGAAGGGGCATGTATGTTTGCGAGGAACAGAAAGAACGGGAGAAGAAGGCCGGTGTGGCTGGAGCCCGACACGTGAATGAACGATGGAATGAAGGACTAGTGTGGTCTCTTTCAGGGTCATCTGTTCTGTGATCTTTAATCAATCACTCTTGCGGTTTTGGATCAAATACTACAATGTTTTCTCTTTGGATGAATCTCCAGTTCTTAAAAAAAAATGCATGATTAAGAAACATGTGGAGCCTGTAATCGCTAGTATTCATTTTAGTAGTTTTTCAGTTTATTTCCTAATTATGATCATAAAAGTCACAGGTAAAATAATTTCCTGTCTTCTTTCCTAATAGTTGTACTGCTTTTAACCATTTCACGTGTTAACACCTTGATTATCTTTTCAGAGCATTATCTGTTCCCAATCTAATTTTTCACCATTGAGTGTAATGTTCAAATCCAACGAGAAAGTATTCTCCTATATCTTGTCCTCTAATAACCATGCAGAATGAACACATAAAAGATGTTTAACCTCATGAATAAATAAAGTAATGCAAATTAAAACAATAAGAAATACAATTGTTCACCTATCATATTGTAAAGATAAAAAAGATTGATATACCCAATTGCTGGCATAGTTATGAGAAAACAGATACTCATATTCTGAATATTCTGGACGTTTAATTTTGGTTTTCTCCTTAACTCAGTATTTATTCGTTAGGGCATTTTGTTTTTTTCTCATTTATGTTGGTACGTTCTGTTTTAAATGTGCTGTTTTTATTTTTACCACATTGGGGTTCAAGAATTTGGCCTTCTCATTTTCCAGATTTACTGTGTTTTTTTTAGCGGGGGGCCCAGTAAGTGATTTTTCATCTAACTGTGTCGTAGATGCCTTTATGGAAACCTTTTTATATTCCTATAAATACAACACCTATGTGTATTTTCTGTAAAATTGGTCGACAGTGTTTGCACTGTATTTGTCCATACGTATTAATTATGTTATTTAGGTATTCGCTCTCAGAAGTCAGCAAATTATGGCCCGTGAGGTAAACCCGGGTAGCCACCTGTGTGGCAAATAAAGTCTTATGGGACCTCGGCCATGCCCGTTCATTTATGCATTATCTGGGGACCGCTTTCGTGTTACAGTGGCCAAGTAGCCTAGTTCCTGCAAAGCCTGAAATATTTAGTATTGGCCCCTTTGGTCTGATTATCTGTCAGGGTAGGGGTGTGTACAAAAAAGCTCTAGTAATTACACTTTTGTCATTTTCTCCCGTTTCTGTACAGATGCCAGTGTCACACCTTTGCCACGTAAAAAGTCACGGCTGTGCTATCACACGACAGTGTGTTTCACATTGACTACTTTGTGCCTTGCAAATAATTCCGTTACTCCTCTCTGTGGTTTATGTTTGCTTGGGAAACCTTTGCCAGCGCTATTTTTAATCCATCTTCAGTGTGTTGGGAGCAGAGGCAGGATGCAAAGGAAACACTCCCGAGTGGCTCGGCAAGTGGCTCCCAAGAGCAGGGAAAGCGAGACTGCGTGCTCATCGTCCTTAGTTCAGGCTTCCGGCCCCCTGAGAGTGGGATATGAGGTGCGGGGAGGTGGAGGCTTCTTTTCCCCCTCCCTCTCTAGAGTGGAATATTATTCACTGGTAAAAAGAAACGAACTATCAAACCAGACAAAGACGTGGAGGAAACTTAAATGCATATTACCAAGTGAAAGAAGCCCGTCTGAAAGGCTACGTGATTCCAACTATATGACATTCTGGAAAAGGCAAAACTACAGAGGTAAGGGACGCCTGGCTGGCTCAGTTGGTAGAGCATTTGACTCTTGATCTCGAGGTTGTGAGCTCGAGCCCCATGTTGGGCATAGAGATTACTTAACTAAAAACAAAAAACCTATAGAGATAGTGAAATATGATCAGCGATTGTGAGTGGTTGGAGCGTACTGGGGGAAAGGACGAATGGGTGGAGCACAAGGGATTTTTAGGGCAGTGAAACCATTGTATATGATATCCCAGTGGTGGATACATGACATCACGCATTTGGCAAAATCCTTAGAACTGTACCACACAAAGAATGGATCCTGAATCACACTATGGGCTTTAGTTAATAATAATGTATCAAGAAGGCATCGGGCTGGCTCAGTGGGTAGAGCATGAGACTCTTGACTTGGGGTCGTGAGTTTGAGCCCCACATTGGGGGTAGAGTTTACTTAAAAATAAAAACAACAAATAATAATATATCAATATTGGTTTATTAATTATAACAAATGCACCATACCAATGCACGATGATGATAAATAGGAGAAGTTGTGGAGGGATGGAGTAGACGGAGAGCAAGTATATGGGAGCACTCTGTACTTTCTGTTCAATTTTTCAGTCAACGTAAAACGATTCAAAAAAGTAAAGTCTTTGGGGGCTCCTGGGTGGCTCAGTTGAGTGTCCAACTCTTGACTTTGGCTCAGGTCATGATCTCACGGTCTGTGGGCTCAAGCCCCACATTGGGCTCTGCGGTGACGGCATGGAACCTGCTTGGAATCTGTCTGCCTCTCTCTCTGCCCCTCCCCTTCTTGCTCTCTCTCTCTCTCTCTCTCTCAAAATAAATAAAAATGTATTTAAAAAAAAGTAAAGTCTTTTGATAAAAAGTTACTATCAATCAATCAGTTATCAGTCTACAATTTTTACTTAGAAAAAAACTAAATATGGCCATATACTGTAGAGAAGATAATGCCTGATGTTCATTAATTATTTCTAGTAGGCCTAAACTGCATACCTGACCATTGGTGTTACAGAGGTGGATAAACGGGATGGGAAAACAGAAAACCTGGGTGCGGATTTTGTTCTGCCATTTGTGTGGTCCTTTACCTGGGATCGCCAAGAGGTTTAGGTGCAGAAGACAGGTACCACTGTCATTGTGTAAGAAAGTCTCCAAAATATTATGTATCTCTTAAACTATTTTTAAGTCCCTTTTTTTTTTAAGGTTTATTTATTTATTTATTTAGAGAGAAAACACACAAGTGGGAGAGGAGCAGAGAGGGAGAGAGAGAGAGAGAGAGAGAGAGAGAGAGAGAGAGAGTCCCAAGCAGGCTCTGTGCTGTCAGTGTGGAGCCTGATGTGGGACTCCATCCCAGGAACCACAAGATCATGACCCAAGCGGAAGTCAAGGGTCAGACGCTCAACCTATTGAGCCACCCAAGTGCCCCAAGTTACTTTTTTTTTTTTTTGGGGGGGGGAGAGAGAGTGAGAGAGCGTGAGTGAGCGAACAGGAGAGGGGCAGAGAGAGAGGGGGGACAGAAGATCCAAAGCGGGCTCTGCTGAACAACAGTGAGCCCGAATCGGGGCTTGAACCACCCAGGTGTCCCTCCTCTAAGTTACTTTTTTATTGCAGAAATAATTCATGTTGATTCCAAAGAATTTCATAAAGACAAAATTCCAAAGGTCAGAATAAAAATGATCTCTTCTTGGGGCGCCTGGGTGGCTCAGTCGGTTGAGCGTCCGACTTCGGCTCAGGTCGTGATCTCACAGCTCGTGAGTTCGAGCCCTGCGTCGGGCTCTGTGCTGACAGCTCAGAGCCTGGAGCCTGCTTCTGCTTCTGTATCTCCCTCTCTCTCTGCCCCTAACCCACTCACACTCTGTCTCTGTCTCTCTCAAAAATAAATAAACATTAACAAAAAAAGATCTCTTCTTGTATAGCCCAGAGATAACCACTATATAATTTTTGGTTTAACCTTTTATTTTGTTTATCCTTAAATATATAATTTAAAGACAAACTTGGGGTCATAATATACATACTTTTTTTTTCCTTTTTATGAACATTTTTAAAGTTTATTTTTGAGAGAGAGAGAGAGAAAGAGAGAGTGTGAGCAGGGGAGGGGGAGGGGCAAAGAGAGAGGGAGACACGGAATCTGAAGCAGGTTCCAGGCTCCGAGCTGTCAGCACAGAGCCGGATGCAGGGCTCGAACTCACCAACGATGAGATCATGACCTGAGCTGAAGTCGGACGCTTAACCGACTCAGCCATCCAGGCGCCCCTGAATATTTTAAGTATTATATTTTTATAGTAACATTTTTAACTGACAGAAAACTGTTTAGTGCATGGATACAGTTGAGTACTATCTTATTGTTATGTATTCAGATTCGTTCCAGTTTTTTGGCTATTGTAAATAATGCTGTGATAAATATCTTTGTGTCTACATATTGTTTGGAATTTAGAATTTTGTTTTTCATATTAATGCCTAGAAATAGAAATATGGATAGATTGGCAAAATTTAAATAATCAGAGGCAAACTACCTTTTTAAAAGTTAACTCATAAATGGGTGCCCGGGTGGCTTAGTTAAGTGTCAGACTCGACTTCTGGCTCAGGTCTTGATCTCATGGTTTGTGTGATCGAGGCCCCCCACCCCCACCCCCGGTCCCCAGGCTCCAGGATGACAGCTCAGAGCCAGCTTGGGATATTCTCTCTCTCTCTCTCTCTCAGCCCCTCCCCTGCTTGCATATGCACTCTGTCTCAAAATAAGTAAACTTAAAAAAAGTTAACTCGAACAATTTACATATGGAAAAATATAACTGTTAGCAACACAAGGCCTTCTCTTTGAGGACAGTTGGTTGTATTGTCTTCCACAAAACTAGAAAACTAGTTTTTGTTTGGTGGACATGGAGAATATTGTGGTTAATCATATCTCTTCTTGATATTGGCTGCTGTGAATTTCAGACACACCTAGTTCTGGATTTCATAATATTTTGTGTATTACCCTCACTTCGGGCTTGACTTTAGCTTGCTTTACTACACCGTTAATTTTGTCTCAACTTATTTTTACGTGTATTTGGTATTGCCATACTATACGCATATTCTGAAATGTCGTTAATTCTCTTGGGAACATAGTGAGGAATAACTATATAAAAGATAAATGAATGTCAGCTTTTATATGTGTAAATTAGTGCAGATTTCATCAGAAGGAATGATGAATGACGAATTAGTAATGTGATTCTGGGGCGCCTGGGTGGCTCAGTCGGTTAAGCGTCCGACTTCAGCTCAGGTCACGATCTCGCGGTCCGCGAGTTCGAGCCCCACGTCGGGCTCTGGGCTGATGGCTCGGAGCCTGGAGCCTGCTTCCGATTCTGTGTCTCCCTCTCTCTCTGCCCCTCCCCCATTCATGCTGTGTCTCTCTCTGTCTCAAAAATAAATAAACGTTAAAAAAAAAATTAAAAAAAAAATAAAAGTAATATGATTTTCTTTACTATACTCGGACTGTCTCATTTAGTATGATTTTTGTTGGCTAATTCTCAGCCTTGTTTCCAGTTTGCCATATCATCTTTATATTCAAGTTTTTAGGCAGGCCAAATTTGTTAATATCTTGTCCTACTAGGATTTATGGGAATAAATGGCATACATTCGAGAATGTGCTCCAGAAGTGTAAATAGTGAAGCAAGTTCATTTTTCTTTCTTTTGGCTGACTGTAGGTAATAAAATATTGAAAAATGTACAAATTTAAGCTGAGAAAAATGTTAACTGCCCAAATGTTAGTAGTTACTGATGAAATTGCATGTGTAATGCTGTCTGTCAAGAGGGTGATTCTGTAAAGGACAATTAGTCTCACCAGAAAACACTTCTTGAAATTTATTTGTAGTGAAATGAACCTGAAAGTATCACATGAATTGTATTTGACAATTAAATTTGATTAGAAGCTGCTGATCTGAAGAACAGGCAGATTATGGGTGTGGATTTAGCAGCACTGATCAAATGTTCACTGCCTGGCACTTTCTGGTAACAATTCCCTCAGGATAAGAAGGAACATGGTTATCAAATTTAATAAATGTATGGAACAGATTAATTGAACATCCTATGTACTGCATACACATCCACTGCTAGACTCATGAACAAATATGTTTCATATTTTGTGTTTTTAAAAATTTTTTTAAACGTTTATTTATTTTTGAGAGAGAGAGAGAGAGAGAGTGCGAGCAGGGGAGGGGCAGAGAGAGAGGGAGACACAGAATCCGAAGCAGGCTCCGAGCTGTCAGCACATATCCCGACTCGGGGCTCGAACTCACGGACCACAAGATCACCACCTGAGCGGAAGTCGGCCGCTTAACTGACTGAGCCACCCAGGCGCCCCGGTGTTCCGTACTTGGAAAGCATTACTTTTCACTGATTTTCCTCATCAAACGACTCAGACTTAAGACTTCTGACTCCTTTCTCCAACCCTGGGCATCAGCCTCCTTGACGATAAAATAGGAATGTGAAAGAACAACTTTGCCCATTTCTCCAGACAGTTGTGAAAGGAAAAGGTTGACGATGAATTGGGTTCATAAATGTGAGACGACAGCCCGTTATTAGGCGCTTGGAAGACCATACACTCAAAACTGAGTGTAACACCAGTAAACAAGTGAATCGTATCGAGCTGTCTTTGTCCTGGGAGACCGTAGCTTCATGGAGAAGTGCTCAGCCTCAGGTTAATTGCCAGGCTCTGCCACTCTTCTCCTCTGAGAGACGTTGGGCCAGTTGACTTTTCTGAGTGCCGAGGTTTTTAGTAAAAAGAGTGTACGAACACCCACCTGTCGCGGTAATGTCAGGCTTCTGCTTTTACGCAGAGCGCGTAGCTGAAAACTTGGAATGTGTAGGATCAATAACGGCACGGGGAATATATAACGTGTGGGGGTGGCTGGGTGGGCATTCTCAGTGGTCTCTCTCTCTCTCTCCCGTACCTGCCAGTTATACCTTTCTTGAGGTGCAGCTAGTGGATCCGATCCTCCCGCTCACTTCAGGGCACGGGATCAGGCAAAGCTCTCCCCTTCCTCTAATGTATTTTTTCCTCTTTCTCCCTGATCCCTGACCCATTCCCTTCCAGCATACAAGCCCTCGTTTTTAATCATTTGCTACAACGCTTGTTTGTATTTGTAAAACTGTGTATGAATAGAGTGATGATTATTTCCATGTGTTAACTTGACTAGGCTACTACGCTCCTGAAAGCTTAAGTAAGGTTGTATCTGGATGTGTCTAGAAGGGTGTATCCAGAAGAGAGTAGCATTGCAGTCTGAAAGACTAGTCCGTGGACTGAATAAAGGAGAGTCCTGCTAACCACTGAGGGCTTGGATGGCCCGAAAAGGCAGGAGAGGGTAAATTCATTCTTTGCTTGAGCTGAGACATCCATCTTTTGCTCTGTCATAGGTGCTCCTGGCATTCAGGCCTTCTGACTTAGACTGAGATTGATACCCCAGGCCTTCCAGTTTTCAAGCCTGCAGACTCCAGCTGAATCAAGCCACTGGCTTTCTAGGTTCTCCAGTTTGCACATGGCAGATTGTGGGACCTCTCAGCCCCCATAATCCCGTGAGTCAATTCTTGCAATACATCTCTTCTTTTTTTTTTTTTTTTGAGTTTTTAAAATTTTATTTATTTTGAGAGAGATGGAGAGCATCAGTAGGGGAGGGGCAGAGAGAGAGGGAGAGAGAGCGAGAGAGCATCCCAAGTGGGCTCCCCACTGACATTGGGGAGATCACGATCTGAGCCGAAACCAAGAGTCGGATGCTTAACTGACTGAGCCACCCGGGCTCTCCTAATAAATCTCTTCTCATACAGATTTCTGTATGTGCTGTTGGTTCGGTTGCTCTGGAAAACCATAATACAAATGGTACTGTGCTGTGTAACTTGTTTTGCTTTTAGTTTTTTTTTTATTCGACACTTTATTTTTGAGATTCATTCATGCTATGTGTACAGTTCTTTGCTTTGGAGCGCCGACTGGCATCCCAACACCGTCTTCATCTTCCCTCAGGTGATGGACACTTAGGCTCATCCGTACGCCAGATCCACAACCAACACAGTGATAAGCACGCTCATACGTGTAGTTTAACGAGCAGATGTGAGACGCACGGAGATTTCCCCAGCGCATATCAGCAGGGACGGGATTGCCGGGGCCTTGGGCGTAGTCACGTTTCATGTCACCAGACCCTTTCACGCTTGCCCTCCAGCGGGGCTGTTCACGCTTCCCTTCTCTCAATAAGGCGTGACAGTGTTCTTCTTCCCACACCCTCTCTAAGGCATGATATTATCCCACTTTTCATTTTTGCCAGTCTGATTGGCGTCGGTCAGGTGGTGTAGCATCGTTTGAGGGTTTTGCCTGCGGTTGAGTGTCTCTCCATGTATCTGTTATCATCCGTCGATTTGTCTCTTGTATCTCTTGCCCATTTTTCTATTACATTTTATGTCTTTTTCTTGTCAGTTTGCACGAGCTCCCTGTATATTTATTTACCTTTTGGTTTATTTATTTATTTTGAGAGAGAAAGAAAGAGTGCACATGCGAGGGGGGGTGGAGAGAATCCCAAGCAGGCTCCATGTTGTCAGCACAGAGCCTGACGTGGGGCTCGATCTCACAAACCATGAGATCATGACCTGAGCGGAGAGCGAGAGTTGGACACTTAGCCCTCTGAGCCACCCAGGCGCCTCAATCCACGTATACTTTAAATATTCCTTGTGAGTTTCTTTTTTTTTTTTTTTTAATTTTTTTTTCCACGTGTATTTATTTTTGGGACAGAGAGAGACAGAGCATGAACGGGGGAGGGGCAGAGAGAGAGGGAGACACAGAATCGGAAACAGGCTCCAGGCTCCGAGCCGTCAGCCCAGAGCCCGACGCGGGGCTCGAACTCACGGACCGCGAGATCGTGACCTGGCTGAAGTCGGATGCTTAACCGACTGCGCCACCCAGGCGCCCCCCTTGTGAGTTTCATATGCTACAGACATCTTCTTTCAGCCCTTCACCCGGCTGGTAAATTTGTCTTTGGTTCCCTTCACTGACCAGAAATCTTCCATTTTGATATAGTTAAATAAAGGTTTTATTTGTAAACATTATGCTTAGTGGTTTTTGGGTTTTGCTGAAGAAGAGTTCCACTGATATTAAGGTGAAAAAAAAAACCCCTTCATTTGCTTACCTCTATTAACTTCTCTTTCACATTTATGTCATTATTCCACATTATGGGTCAGTTTTCTCAGTGCCATGTACTAAATAACTTTTTCCTGTTGGTGTGCGACATGACCTTCATCAGAAATCTGCTTCTGATCTCTCTTTTCGTCTATTATTTTGTGTTTATGTGCCAAGACTACACCATTTCTGTTACTGTGCCACAGTGGTAGTGAAATTAATAATAGTTGATACTTACATACCATTTTAAGTACTTTACCTGTCAAAACTTATTTAGTTCTCACAACAATGGATGAGGTAGGTACTGTTATCATCCCCATACAACTGGATGGGAAACAGACACAGAGAGAGAAGTTAAGTAACTTGCACAGGTCATATAACTAGGTACTAGGGAAAGTAGATTTGAACCCAGATAATGTGGTTCAAGAGCCAGTGCTCTTGGGACACCTGGGTGGCTCAGTCGGTTAAAGCGTCCGACTTTGGCTCAGGTCACGATCTCATGGCTTGTGGGTTCGAGCCCCGCATCGGGCTCTGTGCTGACAGCTCAGAGCCTGGAGCCTGCTTCGGATTCTGTGTCTCCCTCTCTCTCTGGCCCTGCCCCACTCGCATTGTGTCTCTGTCTCTCAAAAATGAATAAACATTAAAAGAAACAACAACAACAGTGCTCTTAATAAGACAACCTGCTTCTCCATTACATTCTAATATCTACTGGGTATTAGTATAACAAAATACTAATACTGTATAGTAAATAAATATATTGTGAGTTCTGGGAAATCTATATATACATATAGATTTGGTCTTCCTCCATAGTTCCTGGCTCATAACTTGCAAAACCCTTGACATTTCCTGAGTGCCAAGGGTGATAGGAGCGTCTTTTGTCATAATATTTGGTCTCTTGTTTTTAGTTCCTGAAAATAATTTAGAGCCATAAAAGCGAACTGGGTGTCTTGTTATTCATAGTGCCCCTTTCCACCCTGACTGGGTTTTTGTTAATAAGATGAAATTTGGAAGGCACCCAAAGATGGGGCCTCGTTGCCAGGGGCACCAACCATGACCAGAGGGAACTTTCAGTCCCACCCCCTGATTTCCAGGGAGGGGAGAGGGGCTAGGGGTTTAATCCATCAGCAGCAGTCAGTGATGTAATCAATCATGCCTATGTAATGAAGCTTCCATAAACACCCAAAAGGAAAGGAGTGGGCGTTTCCGGGTTGGGGAACCAGAACATTTCTGTGGACCACCATGCTAGGCCCCGAACTCTCTGAGGACAGAAGTTCTTTTGTTTGGGACGTTGCCTTATGTATCTGTCTGGCTGTTGGTTCGTGTCCTTTAATATCCTTTGTAATAAATTAGTAACCTAGTGAGTAAATGAGTTTCTTGAGTTCTGTCAGCTCCTCTAGCTCATCAGTCGAATCCAAAGAGGAAGTGATGGGAACCTTTGATTTCTAGCCAGTCGGTCAGAAGCACAGGAGTGATGTGGTGTAGGGAGCAGCATCCTTAGTTGCAGGGGGTCTTTGGAACCTTCAATGTGTAGCTGGCCATTCAGAAGCATCATTATCAACCTGGGCTTGTGATTGGCCTCTGAAGTGGAGGGTGGTCTTGGGGGACTGAGTCCTTTACCTGTGACATCTGATGCCATCTCCTAGTAGATAGTGTTAGAATTGAGTTGACCTTTTGGACACTAGCAGGGTGCCCAAGAATTGCTTGTTGATAGTTGGGAAGCCTCCACAGACACACTGGAATTGGGCCCAGGAACTCACGGAAGACGGTTAACGAAATAGGGGTGCCTGACTGGCTCAGTTGGTACAGCGTATGACTCTCGATCTTGGGATTATAAATTCAAGCCCCACGTTGGGTGTAGAGATTACTTAAAAATCTTTTTTTAACAAAGAAGATTAACAAAATATAGGATTAGTAAAGAGAAAGAAATGAGTTTGTTGATGCCTACATAAATTCTGGTAGAATTAATACTAGAATTGTATTGAATTCATAGATTATTTTGAGGGAGAGTTATAGTTACAATATTAAATCATCAAATCCATGAACACGGCATTTTTCTCCATTTGTTCACATCTTTTTTTTTTTTTTAACATTTTATTTTTTAAAAAATAATCTGTACACCCAGCATGTGGCTCAAAACTCGGGCCAAGATCAAGACTCACATGCTCTACTGACTGAGCCAGCCAGGCACCTCTGCTCATATCATTTGTAAGGTATTTCTGGAGTTGTGCAACTTTCCGAACATGAGTCTTAGGAAGTTACTGGGTTAATTTTTAGATACATCATAACTTTGTTACTGTTACGAATGGTGCCTTAATTCCTTAACTATAATTTGTCTATTATTGCTGCTGTAAAGGAAAACGATTCATTGGTATAAATTAGTATTTTATCTGGTAACCTTGCTGAAGTGTCTTACTGGTTTTATAAAGTTCGTTTTTTTTTTATTTAAAAAAACTTTTTTTTTAACATTTATTCCGTTTCGAGAGACAGAGAATGAGTGGGGGAGGGGCAGAGAGAGCGGGAGACTGAATCGGAAGCAGGCCCCAGGCTCTGAGCTGTGGTGTCTCTGTGTAGATCATCCTATCGTGATGGATTATGACGGGTATGTTGCTTCACTTAAAATCCATAAGCATCTCCTTTCTTTGACGGATGGCAAAGAACTGCTGTGCTGGGTTTGACAGTGAGCCTCTTTTCTTATTTTGGATCCCAAAGTTAATGGCTAGTAAGTAAAATACTTACTAGAGGATTTGAGAGTGTTTTTTTCCCCATCAAGAAAGGTTTTTTTTTTTTTTATTTTAACTTTCTGAGTTTTTGCTTTCATTGTGAAGTGCTGAACTTTATCAGGTATTACTTTAGAACATGTTGCAATAATCCTGTAGTTTTTGGGTTTTTTTTTTTTCCCCTCTGTCCTTTGGTTCAGGATTTTAACTGTATTGCTACATTGTCTTCTGGCTTCCTTTTGTTTTGGATGATAATCATTCTTCATTTCTATCACTGTTTATATATCTCTTTATTCTGGTGGTTTTTCACATTTGCTTTTTGTCTTTGCTTTTTAGCAGTGTGACTATGGTGTGCTTCTTGATGTATTTTTCCTCCTTGGAGTTGACAGAGCTTCTTGGATCAATAAATACATTTGTTTTTTTCCTCTTTCCATTTCAGATATTATACTTTTCATTTCTTTTTTGCCGTTTAGTGATGACCATCCAACCTAAGTATTTTGTAATTACCCTCTGGTTTCCTCTCACCTGGGGTCCACACCTGGCCCATGTGGAATGCTGGGCAAGTTTTGCAACCTAGTAGTGTAGGCAGATTCCAGTTCGAGAACATTCCATTGATTCTGCCATGAAAGCAATTAGCTCATCTTCAGCCCTCTAGATTTCCAAGAACATCAATTCGATTCCTGCTTTTGGTGGTCCCCCACTGCGGGACCCACATGTCCTCCAGTTCTCTTTAGGCTTGAGATGAAGAGCATGACATACTCCTACAAAGATGAGAGTAGAGAATCTCAGTCGGGCTAGACCTCTCTCCGAAGAAATGTCTTCATTGTAAGAAGCCCAAGCTATATCCAGTGACATCGTCCGACTTGATAGCTCATTCCTTTTTATTGCTGGATAATATTCTATTGTATGGTTGTACTGCAATTTCTTTATCCATTCCCCTACTGAAGGACATCATGGGGGCTACCAGTTATTGGTAATTATGAATAAAGCTCATATAAACATTGGGCAGGTTTTTGTGTGCACATAGTTTTCAACTCATTTGGGTAAATACCTCGGAGCACAGATGCTGGATTGTATGATAAGACTGTGTGTAGCTTTTTAAGAATCTGCCAAAGTGTCTTCCAAAGTGGCCGTGCCGTTGGCACTCCTGTGAGTAATAAATGGGACTTCCAGTCACTGCATGTACTTTGCAGCAGTCGGTGGTGACAATTTTTTAAGTTTAGCCATTCTAACAGGTGTGGAGTGGTATCTCGTTGTTGTAATTTGTATTTCTCTAATGACAGATGATATTGAGCAAAGTTTTCTAGGCTTACTTGCCATCTGTGTATCTTCTTTGGTGAAGCATCTGTTCAGATCTTTGCCACCCCCTTTGTTTATTTCTTGATTTTTATAAATTTATTTATTTTGAAAGAGAGAGAGAGAGAGAAGGGGAGGGGCAGAGGGAGAGGGAGAGAGAGAAAGAGAGAGAGAATCCCAAGCAGGCCCCACACTTGGTGCTAAGCCCGACGTGGGGCTTGATCCCCCACCCAGGGATCATGATCTCAGCCAAAATCAAGAGTCAGACACTCAGCCACCCAGGGTCCCTAAATTTGTTTTGTTATTGTAGAGTTTTAAGAGCCCTTTGTATATTTTTGTTAAAAGTCCATTATCAGATATGTGTTTTGGCAGTGCTTTCTGTAAGGCTGACCTGTCTTTTCATTCTTTTAACATCATCTTTTATACAGAAAAGTTTTTTTTTAACTTTTAATGTTTATTTATTTTTGAGAGAGAGAGAGCATGAAAGGAGGAGGGGCAGAGAGAGAGGGAGACACTGAATCTGAAGCAGGCTCCAGACTCTGAGCCGTCAGCACAGAGCCCAACGTGGGGCTTGAACCCCCCCCCCCCCCCCCCCCCCGAACAGTGAGATCCTAACGAGAGCTGAAGTCGGATGCTTAACTGACTGAGGCACCCAGGTGCCCCGAGGTTGTTTTTTGTTGTTGTTGTTTGTTTTTAGCTGTAATTAAGTCTAACTTACATGATTTTTCTTTCATCAATCATGCTTTATATATTGCATCTGAAAACTCATCACCCAACCCAAGGACATGTAGATTTTCTCCCATATTTTTCTCAAAGTTTTATAGTTCCACATCTTAAGATTTATGTCTATGATTGATTCTGTGTTAATTTTTGCATAGGGTATTGCATTTTTCATGTCCTATTTTCCTTTTATTCAATTTAATACAATAAGCATCTAAAAGTGGAGCATCACAGCTTTCGGCATGTATGACGATTTTCTTTTATCATTTTGAATAATGAGCTCTAGGCTTCTCATTACTCATCAATACGTGTATCTTTATTTTTCTCCTTTTTTTTTTAAACCAGTGATAATACTTAAGTATTTTTAAAAATAATTGCATAATCACTTCAGAACAAAGACAGTGACACTGAGGAAGAATTGAAAATCTGGTCTAGATGTGGAGACATTTTTTTAAAAAATTTTTTTTAACGTTTATTTATTTTTGAGACAGAGAGAGACAGAGCATGAACGGGGGAGGGGCAGAGAGAGGGAGACACAGAATCTGAAACAGGCTCCAGGCTCTGAGCCGTCAGCCCAGAGCCCGACGCGGGGCTCAAACTCACAGACCGCGAGATCGTGACTTGAGCCGAAGTCGGCCGCTTAACCAACTGAGCCACCCAGGCGCCCCTGGAGACATTTTTTGATGATTTCACTGCATAATGTCAGAACTAGGGCTTTTCAGTTGGGAACCATAGTCATGGCGGTCATTCTCCCAGCCCCAGTGGTGAAGTATAGGAAACCCCAGTGGTGAGTTGGTCACATCCCTGAGCAAACTGAAATTTTGTGTACAGTTGGGTAAGATCTAGAATTTATGACTTGACTAAGGAGCAGTTTTAACAAATCCTTAGGAGAATGGTTTTAATATAAAGTGTTGCCTTGTTCAAAAATGAATCTCAACGTTGCTGACAGCTTGAAAGCTATCTTCAGAAATACTACGATCCATTTCTTTTCTCATTTTTGGTTGGTAATTCAGATCGTACTTAAAGTAGGGATCTGATTGTAGTACACTTGACAATTGTGTTACTGTATCTGAATTGATTAAAGTTCATGCTATTCTTTTAATTTAATGAATGTTTCTGTTCTCTAGTTTTGACAGTTTTCGTGCTTTCTCTTTGGTAAGTTGTCTTTATTTCCCATTCTGGTCCATAAAATTATGCTCTCTGTGTCTTCCTATGTCTACACTGCTGTGGTTCCAGTGTAGTGATTTGTTGTTTCAGATGTTAAAATTGGTGCATTTATTCTAGTACTTTCCATCCAATCATAAATCTGTGCTGCCAATACTGTTTTTTTAAGCATTCGCTTGAACCTGAGGTTAAATCTTATTTTTATAACTATTCAGACTAATTAATTGCCTTTTACCTTGGAAAACCTTTGTGATTCAATAAATGAGCTCAAATTCTCCCACCAGTTATTATGTAATTTGGTTATTCATCATAGTTAAATTGTCTTATTCTTTCCACATTTTAGTTATATATTTTTTCTTAACGTTCTCCATGAAAGTCACTGCAAAAGTGAGGAAATAATGATATTAAAAATTTTTCAGATTTTATGTGAGGATCTTATTACCTAAATTATAGGAGTCTTTTTTTTTTTGAAAAGGATTATCATTTCACAATGTATTATTACAATGAATAAAAGCTGGTAATGAAACAGCTGTCAAACTTAATTGAAATTCTATAAAAAAAATTTCAGCTCTAAATTTCCTCTTTTATCCAAGTACTTTTCAACATTTGAAGTTATTTTGGGATTTTACTTTATTTTGTTTTATTGGAGTCTACTGTCATTCATTAAAATTTTTACTAAATCCATCCCTGTGGTATACTGTTTCCTCAGATTAAATTAAGAACACATTAGACTAAGAGAAAGTAAGAAAATAGGACATTCAGATTGTAGAAAACCTGTTTGCTTCAAGTACTAGTTCTTATAATTTGATAAAAATCCCTGCATTTTTCTAAATGTTGCACTTGATTTTGCCAACCTACTGTATCAGTGATCAAGAGACATTGATGATGAGCCTAGAAGTCAGGTGATAAGACTGTATTCCTGTTTTGTTGCTTTTAAAGTGTGAAGCATTGGGCAAGTCTGTTCCCTCCTCTGGGCCATTTTTCTTTGTTTTTGTTTCGTTTTTAAAGTTTATTTATTTATTTTGAGAGAGAGAGAGAGACAGAACGAAGGAGGGATGGATAGAGAGGAAGAGAGAGTTCTCCAAGCCAGCTCCATGCTGATGTGGGGCTCGAACCCACGGAACTGTGAGATAAGGACCTGAGCCAAAATCGAGAGTTGGATAGTTAACCCACTGAGCCACCCAGGCGTCCCCCCCGCTTTTTTTTTTTTTTTTTAATGTTTGTTTATTTTGAGAGAGAGCCAGAGAGAGAGCAGAGGAGGGGCAGAAAAGCGAGGGAGAGAGAATCCCAGGCAGGCTCTGCTCTGTCAGCATGGAGCCTGGCGCGGGGCTCAATGCCATGAGCCACTGGGAGATCATGACCTGAGCTGAAACCAAGAGTCAGATGCTTAACCCACCAAGCCACCCACGCACCCCTGGGCTAGTTTTCTAATAGGAAAAATGAGGAGGATTTTAACTAGGTGATTTCTAATGTTCTATTCAGGGTTTAAATTGTATTTCAATTTAATTCAGTCCTAAGAGAAAATTTTATTTTTCACAGAATTGTTTTTTATTTTTATAATAATGAATAATAATTCTTATGATAATAAAATATAATGATAAAAATACCCTAAAGCATTCTTTTTTTTTTTTTTAATGTTTATTCATTATGGAGAGACAGAGAGAGAGACAGAGTGTGAGCAGGGGAGGGGCAGAGAGAGAGAGGGAGACACAGAATCCGAAGCAGGCTCCAGGCTCTGAGCTGTCAGCACAGAGCCCGACGCGGGGCTCGAACCCACAAACCGCGAGATCATGACCTGAGCCGAAGTCGGACGCTCAACCAACTGAGCCACCCAGGCGCCCCAAAGCATTCTTAAAACAGTTTAAAGGGCGATTAGTTTACTGTATTATCAAAAAATTCCCCAGAGTATTTTAATAAATAGTCTTGGTTGGTGAGGCATTGGTGGCCTTGTAACTTGACATGGGCACCCAAGAAGCAGGCGTGTTACCAGTAGTGTTCAGGCTTCAGGGAAACGTTTCTTATGTCTTGTTCTTAAAACAGAAGGCAACTGGGGTGCCTGGGTGGCTCGGTCGGTTGGGCATCCGAGTTCCGCTCAGGTCACGATCTCATGGTCCATGGGTTCGAGCCCCGCGTCGGGCTCTGGGCTGATGGCTCAGAGCCTGGAGCCTGCTTCCAATTCTGTGTCTCCCTCTCTCTGACCCTTCACCGTTCATGCTCTGTCTCTCTCTGTCTCAAAAATAAATAAACATTAGAAAAAAAAAAAACAGAAGGCAACTGATGAGCTTTTCTTTGGGGGGGGGCGGTGACAGTGGGGTTCGTGGGGTCTGGAGCCCACGGCCAAGAAAGAATTCTTGAAGAAAAAGGTGATTTTATTGAAGCATGGGGACCGGACCATGAAGAGACACTGGTTACATACTATGGGGTTGGGGGAGGTAAAGTCCAGAGGAAGTTTCCAGGGAGATTTTCATATGCTAAAGAAGACTCCCAGGATAGTGGAGGCCTAGCTATTGTCAAGGGAAGGTGGTTTTTCCCCTGTAGCAAATCATTAGCATTAAGAAGGTAAGGAGTTCCTGGAGAAACATTTTACTCTGCTGGCCTCAAGGAATTGTCAATGGGCTGCAGGTTATAAGGCAATTGAGTTCTATCTGCCATTTCCTTCTGCCTTTGTTTCCCACATCACTGTGGAGGGGTGACGGAGACTTAGGTCCTGCAGGACTGTGATCTCTATCAGTTAAGCATTTGTTTGCCCCTTTCCTTTGTTCTTGGGCAGCCAGGAGTGCAGAGGACTATCACACATGTCCCACCTGGGGCAGCGGGAGGGGCGTGTGTTTGCGGCCTGTCCGCTTGCCTTACGCGTCCTCATCGGTAACTGTGTTTCATTGACAACCAAGTTTCTTGTTGTGTCACTGGCAACACTGGAACCAGACCCTGCTTCCTACTGCTGGGAGGATTTGCTAGGAAATAAACGTGCTTAGGTGATGAGGGAGCTTGGGGCAAGCTGAGGGCAAGATCCAGGCTGGCACCCCCGACCCCTCACCGTGGAATGTGCGATATTCCTCGGACACTCCTGGCTACCCCAGAACGAAGGAAAAAGGTTTAAAAAATCTATTTTTTAATGTTTATTTTTGAGACAGAGCATGAGCGGGGGAGGGGCAGAGAGAGAAAGAGAGAGACAGAATCCTACGCAGGCTCCAGGCTCTGAGCTGTCAGCACAGAGCCCGACTCGGGGCTCGAACTGGTCAACCGCGAGATCATGACCTGAGCCGAAGTCCGACACTCAACCGACTGAGCCACCCAGGCGCCCCAGAGAAGGGTTTAAGTGCTTGCCAGGGTGATGTGGGAAACTAAGGCAAGTGAAAAATGAAATTCCCCTACTGCCTACAGCCCATGGACAAGTCCTCGAGACCGGCAGAGCGACCTCCCTCTAGGAGCTCAGCTGCCTCAAGGGTGACCCTTTGCGGGGGGCGAAAGAGAACCTTAGCTCAACATTATCCCAACCTCGGGGATTCTGTAAGTTTACTTCCTTTATCTCCACCGCCCCAAGATATGTGCAGGCAATCATACCCCCAAGGTTACGGCCCCTGATACACAGCTGAAGGGTCTCGTGACTGGGGTTTTACTAACCGGTAATAAGTGGAATTTCCCTAGCAACAGCTAGCCCCTCCAGGTCCTGGAAACCTGGCTTCCGGAATTCCTTAGAGACTTACTCTGTCCCTGACCCCCTCCCCACCTGGAGGTATATAATGAGTTACCCGTCACCACCCCAGTGCAGCTCTTCCTGCCCACGGGTCCTGCCCCCCTGCTTTAATAAAATCACCTTATTGCACCGAAGAAGGCTTCCAGATTTCTTTCTTGATGGCTCCGGACCTCCCACCGTCCCCCAGAACTTCATCATTAGGAAGAAAAAAGGCCAATCAATTAACTTCTTAAACCCTTTCTCTCAAATGGTATAATTGCAATAATGCTTTCATGAAGAGGTGTCATGGTTTTTACTGGTGGCAAGCACTAATTCTCTTGCCTTTCCTTGCATCCCGAGGTGTTATAAAATAGTATATTTGCAAAATTTGCATATTACAGCAAGGAACATTTCTATGCAAAAATGCATATTTCTTAAATTTGTATTTATACGTGCTAGGTATAACGTGTATAAAACAGGATACTGATTTTTTATTTTTTTTTTACATTGGAAACAAGATAGGTAGGGACTGACTGCTAAAATTAAAAGCTTTATTCTTATAAGAATACTGAATGAGACATAAGTAGATAAAAATATGTATCAGCATTATTTAAATAAACTAAAATTCTGTTGAGGGCAAGGCTGTGTGAATGATTGATTCTAAAAATCTGGCAAAGGAAAAGGTGTGCAAGCTAGAATTTTGTTCAAAATCTAGAAGCATTATTTGTGCCACATGAGACTTATTTGATCTTCTTCTTTGGAAAGATGGTGATAGTAATGACATTCTTTGGAAGAATTAAAAAACGATTATATTGTATAGGCGTAGGGCAAGCTGCCCCAGATGGGCCACTTAGGCATAAAGATTATTTCAAGTTAAAAGTAATCAAAACCCAGCAGATGCAGGAAAAGCTCTCGGCCTCCCCCACAACTGCTGAAATTTACATTGGAAAGGACAGCCCGTAGCAGGAAGAGAGCTATTAACAGAGTCTCCCCTGTACCTAACACACTCATCTACCTAATAAGCTTGGTTTTTCCAACATCTCCTTTCACCTTCCCGCTAATGGCCTTCTTCCCCTTTGTGTCCTCAAACCCCTCCCCCTCTTTTTTTTTTTTTTTTTTTTTTTGCTCCCGGAAGCTTTGTGTCGCCTCATTGTCTTTGGAGTCTTCTGTCTGTGTGGATTCACTGTGTACACGCCTATTAAACTTGATTTTTCCTGGTAATCTGTCTCATGTCAGTTTGATTCTAAGTCTAGGAAGTTCTTCCCAACAGTATTTATGGATCTGTTCCCAAATGGAATATCTTGATGAAGTACATATCAGATTTTCTCTTAAAACTATCCAAATGTAAAATGGTACAAGATGCATTAGAGCATAGATCCTTAAATGAGGAACAAATTGTATCCTTGGTAAAAAATGATTATTTTGAATTTATGCTATGCAGTTATTTGGTATGAACAATGGCTTACTGTGAGTAATGTTAATAGAGGCTTACAAACATATTTTTGAAGGATTGAAAATATAAAAGAATGAGATTAAAATTTAATTGAAAGAAACTACATGGGGAATGTGCAACAAAAGTTGGCATCCCATTAGCACATAGAAATTAGAACAAGGAAATGAAAATGTTTGCAATTCTATGCAGAAGGTTCAGGTAAAAATAATGAGTTCTCTGTTTGTAAGTGTTCATATGATTATTGCGTCCATTTGGATAATCTGGGATAATCCCCTTATTTTGTGGTTCATAACCTTAATTATATTTGCAAACCTTTTTGCCCTGGAAGGCAGTATATTCACCAATTGTAGGGACTAGGGCTTGGCTGAAGGGCATGGACAGTTTTGGGCTTCGTGACACCTGTTAGGAGAAGTTGTACTGATGCACAATCCCCCCCACTAACATATGGGAAAACATGTTTCACCACATGCTTATTGGCATCCACAATTATTACTTTTTAATCACTACTAATTTATTTTTTTTTATTAAAAAATTTTTTTTTTTCAACGTTTGTTTATTTTTGGGACAGAGAGAGACAGAGCATGAATGGGGGAGGGGCAGAGAGAGAGGGAGACACAGAATCGGAAGCAGGCTCCAGGCTCTGAGCCATCAGCCAAGAGCCCGACGCGGGGCTCGAACTCCCAGACTTCGAGATCGTGACCTGGCTGAAGTCAGACGCTTAACCGACTGTGCCACCCAGGTGCCCCTAATCACTACTAATTTAATCACTACTCGGAAAAATCTTGAGTCCTTTGTTTATTCAACCTCTGGGGTAGGGTGGATCTTTTCCCATATATTTGATTGATAACTGCATACCTTCATTTGTGAATGGTTATTCATTTTCTTTTTCCATTTATTGATGGGGTTTTTAAGTATTTTTAATAGATGGGCATAAATTTGTGAACATAAATTCACCTTTAACGTGTATGGTTTATGAAAAAGACTAAAAAATTTGACATACAGAGAAATACTCAAAAACTAAAATTTACTTATGATCCCATTGTCTAGGGATGTTTGGTATACATACGTGTGGTCTCCATATCTGTACATTTTCCAAACAGTTGATGGACACTATTGCATCAGTTAGCATTCTGCAGATGAAATTATAACAATAGCTTCCTATGGGAAAATATTTTTAGGGAACATTTGTTCATAACCATACCAGGTGCATAATACTGTATCGTGTGGATGTTATAAGTTGAAATATTAACCATTTGCCATATACAAGGCAAAGTTCTCAGTTTTGCCTTTGGAGTTTGGTTGGTCTTTCTTTTTTACATTCAGATGTTTTAAGTTTATCCATTTTTAAAGTTCCTGTTTTACTGCTTTGCAGTTTCTTGCATTGCATCTGAGCATTGAAAGTTCCCCCAAATGTAAGATAAATATTCACCACTTTCTCTAAAAATATATGATTTAAAAGCATTTCACGCTAAAATTCCTCTGGAAGTTATATTTGCACATATTGTGAGGTAGAGTTTTTAATTTATTCCTGCTCTCAACCCCATTCCAATAACTAAAGAGTCTCATTACCATTTGAAAATATTTTTTTCTTTATGTTAACTTATGATACTTCTTTTATCATGTAGTAAAAACAGACATATATATTAGCGGGTATTTTTTGGCTGTATAT
Source organism: Prionailurus viverrinus (assembly GCF_022837055.1). Classification (NCBI taxonomy): domain Eukaryota; kingdom Metazoa; phylum Chordata; class Mammalia; order Carnivora; family Felidae; genus Prionailurus; species Prionailurus viverrinus. The sequence goes on along the minus strand of NC_062579.1, from coordinate 111,828,224 downwards.
TCTATCCCATAAAAACGTTGATTCTTGTGCCATTTCTATATTGCTTTGTTGATCTTTATAATATGCTTCGATGTCTGCAAATATATAAAATTAAAGATATTAGCTATTTCTCTCAAATTATCTTTCCAGTTTTTCTCTAGAATTATTTTAAAATTTATCTAAATAAACTATGTAGATATTTTCATTAAGTTTATATCAAATACATACATCTGTTTGTGAGGAATTGATTTATGATATTTATATCTTTGTCCATAATCATGGGATCACTTCATTTATACAGATTTTCAAAAATTTACTCCTTACAGTTTATTCTTTCTCACGTATGTGCTACACTTGTTAAGATCATTCTTAGGTACTTTATTTTTTAATTAATACTATGAACTGGATATTCCCCATATTATTTCTAACTCTTCTACTTCTATGCACAGGAGCACTATTAATTTTTGAGCTTTTAATTTAAAGTCCAATTGAAAACTTTTCTGATTTATGGTAGCTTTTCAATTTTTTTCAAATTCTGGCTCTGTAACCACATCATTTGTAGTCATGATACAATTTTCTTCCTTTCCAGTGATACTTTGTATTTCTGTTTTAATGGATTGGCTAGAACTTCCAAAGTAATCTTCATTTTAAATAGTAACGGTGATAGTATTTTTGCCTTCTTCTTGATTTTAATAGGTACAACTTTACTCTTTCACCATTAAGAATAACGTTAACTCTTTTGTCTGAAATAACTCCTTTGTGAGAATTGGAATTTCTTGCATTTGCTTTCCTCTTCTTTCTTAACCTTTCTTTCTTTCTTAGTCTTTGAAAATACCACCTGGGATTGAGGAATCCATTTTTGCAATTTAACTTCTAGGTTGTTTTTGGTTTTCACAATATCATTTTCTCATTTTAAATCAAAAGAAAATTAATTTAGTAATCACACTAGAAGCAATGATTTAAAGTATATATTTACAGTTATTTAGAGTATATATTTATACAGCAGCCTGTTTTTTCACATTTTTCCAAAAATTTGATATTTTCTCTTTTTTTTTTCTAGCGTACATTTGCAAATAGTTTTATTTGGGAAGACCTTCCAATATTTTATTCATGAAGAGTACCAAGTTGGCATAATTCCTGAGTGATAGCTTGCTTACAGATGTGCTCACACATGAACAACACTTTCTCTGAGTAAAACTGTCACACATTTTGCTTCCATATCCTAGAGGAGCCTGGGGTCGACCTAAATCAGTCTCTGGCAGGCTTTTCTTCTGTCTTTGTGTTACCTTAATGGATATTCATGGGATTCTTTGGAATCGAAGTCTAGCAATGTCACTAAGAAAAAGAAAATACACTAAGGTAAATGCAGGTATGGAATTAATTTTATTTATTTTCCTTAATACAGTTTGGGCACTTTCCATTGTCAGGACAAAGATCTTTGTCTCTAGATGTACAGCTTTCTCTGTGCTATCTTTGCTTATTAACTTTGTCCTCTCTGTTTTATTCCTTTTTTCAAAATCACCCGTTATCTGTGTAGTTTGCATCTTTGGAATCAATATGTCTTCCACATTGGTCATATATTTATCGTAGAATTTTATCATTTTATCCCGTCCTTTCATGACCTGGAAGAACTTGTTCAAGTTTCTCATACCTTTGTCAAGTATTCTATATGTGATATCTCATTTAGTTCTCCAAATTCTCTCCACGAGTGAAGTTCATCAAATTATCATCTCCATTTTGACAAATGACATGACTGATGCTGAGAGAATTTAAGTAATTTGCACAGATTCATAGAGGTGGTACATTTCAGCCCCACAGTTCATGTTCCAAAGTGGCTCATCATCTGGTTTCACCAGGTGAGTCAGGTACTCATTTTTTTCATTGTAGTTTTTCATTTGGCCATCGTGGCTTCCGTCTTTTTTCCTTATTTCAGATTATCCCTCATTTCTAATGTTTGAGCTTGTACATCAGAGGCATTCTCCTCCAGAGGCTTGTGAAGAAGATCGATTACTTTTAAAAATAATAGCTTTGTTATGCCTTCTACTTTTAGCAAGAAACAGTATTTTTAAAAAGTTTAAAGAAGTCATTACTGACTTAAAGCAATGTCAAAGAAATTAGCCTTTATGTTCCAAAGTAACTGCTATAGGATGCCTTATCGGAGTATTTAATTTTAAAATACTGATCTTGACCTCTGTGATCATCAGATCTTGGTAGCTCCATCTGTATTTTTGAGGAAACAGTGGGAAAAAAGACATCTTACCTTTACATTTAGAATGGAACAGGATCATAAATTGTGCTTTTTCAGTTATCTGGGCATTTTGGCTAAAATCCTAAAGCTGAGAACAGTAGTGCTAGACATAATCATTCAGGACATACTAAAACCTAGTGAACTTGGTCCAGCGACCTCTTCTCCATCTTTCCTATGTAAGGGAAATAATAAACATTGTAAATGGGCTCTTTGAAGGGAATTTTTAGGAATAGCAACTAGAACGGCTTTTATTTTTAAAATTTTTTTAAGTTTATTTATTTATGGAGAGAGAGAGAGTACGTGCCAGCAGGAGAGGAGCAGAGAGAGGGAGAGAGAAAATCCCAAGCAGGCCCCAAGCTGTCAGCACAGGGCCTGACACGGGGCTCGGTCTCATGAACTGTGAAATCATGACCTGAGCCGAAATCAAGAGTCAGATGCTTAACTGAGACACTCAGGTACCCCTAGAATGGCTTTTAAAAACTTCCCTCTAATCTTGAGTTGCGGGGGGCGCCTGGGTGGCTTAGTTGGTTAAGTGTCTGACTCTTGATTTTGGCTCATGTCATGATTCTAGGTCGTGGGATCAAGCTCCAAGCTCAGTGTGAGGCCTGCTTAAGATTCTCTCTCTTTGTCCTTCTGCCCTTCTCCCCTGCTCTTGTGTGCTCTTTCTGTCTCAAATAAAAGATAATAAATGAAAAACAAACAACTTGAGTTGGAAGAGGGTTTCTTAAGAAACCACTTGTACAGATCGGGCGTGTCTGTAAAAGGAGACTGGCATGACATTCTCTGGATGTAAACTTCCTGAACTGCAGAAGTTCATATGCCCAAGTCATGATCCCACTCAGATGGAGTACAGTGAAAGAGTTCTTGGAGGAATTGGACATTATCTTCTGGCCATCATCTTCTGGAGTTTGGGGGGCATAAACAAACATAGAAATCAAGAGTTGATTTAGTAGCTCCAAATGGCAGTGCAAGGAGAAAGATGGGCAGTTGGCCGGACTACAGATTTATCTTTTGGTGTGTCAGAATGGGTGATTTTCCTTTGGGTCAGGTGGACAGCTCAGAAGGTAGTCGGCTCGAGTCATCTTGAGGTCCAGATGCGACTATGCCCAAGAAAGCTGCTTACTGAGTGAAAGGACCCAAACGGGGAGAAACTATAGGTCTTCTGCCCTCCTAAGAGCTTAGAGGGCGTTGCAAGAAGTCATCCAGAGAACGCATAGCCCGAATGAGAGAATCCATTACGGAGGTCGACGGCCGGTGCTCTGAAGAATGACTAATGAGCCCCACAAGAAAGCCAGCATGTGGCCACATATTACGAAATGGAATCGTAGAGGCTGAATTTATAAATACCTCAGCCGGGGCACCTGGTGGCTCAGTCGGTTGGGTGTGTGACTTCGGCTCAGGTCATGATCTCACAGTTCATGGGTTGGAGCCCCGGGTCAGGCTCTGTGCTGAAGGCTCAGAGCCTGGAGCCTGCTTCAGATTCTGTGTTTCCCTCCCTCTCTCTCACTCTGCCCCTCCCTCGCTTGTGTGCACGTGCGCGCGCTCTCTCTCTCTTTCTCAAAAATAAGGAAACATTAAAAAGATACATCAGCCAATGCAAGATTTGCTCCTCCTCTTCCTCTAATTCCCCTATTCCTTGCCCAGCCATGGAGGAATCTGTTATTGATTGCTATGTAAGACATAATTCTCCAATGTAATGTCTTAGATACAGTAAAAATTAAGTTCACAGTTTTTATGGGTCAGCAATTCAGAAGTGGCTTAGGTAGGTAGTTCGGACTAAAGACCTTTCACGAAGTCGCATTCCAGATGTTGGCTGGGTCGCCGCCAACTGAAGGCTTGAGTGACGCTGGAGGATTCACTTCTGAGGGTAGCACACTCACTTGGCTTTTGGTAGGAAGCTTCGGATTTTTGGTGGCTTTTGGAAAGAGGGCTCATTTCCGTTTCCATATAAGTGAAAACCTCATCTCCACGGCAGATCCCACAGCCTAATTCGGGAGAGTGGGGGGTGCTTTGAATCAGACTTAAGGCTGAAAGTGAGTCATCATTACTAAATGTAGAATGCTTGTTAGTCCCAGTTTGCCTGGGAGAGTTCCTGTTTACTCCTGGTATCCAGTCTGATTTGAAATTTTTTCCCGAATATTTAAGTTTTAATGAAGTGTTAATATTCATAGTTTCACTAAAATATGTCAGGGCAGCTTTGGCCGATCTGAAATTTCCATTTCCATTTTCTGACTTCATCTCCTCCAGCAGTGGGTGAGATGCTCGTGAACAGCAGTAGCCCCTTTCTCATCTTCTGCCCCTTATTTTTAAAGACCGTATGCAAAACGTTTGCAGTGACTATTTCCTAGTCTCCGATGGGGATTGGGAGAGGTAACTGACTCAGTTGTCATGTTGTCTGTTCCAAGAACTGCAAAATTCATAAAGCTGCTGGATCCTCACTTGTTAGGGTCAGTGGGAAACATGGGAAATTATAGGTTGTGTCCAAGAAATATAGGGGGGAAATTGGGGCCGAGCAGCCACACCTCAGTCTTTGTAGAGAATAATCCACACGGGTTTTCTGCTGTGGCTTCTCAATTTTTATAAGATACAGTTTGACAGTTGTTTGTTTGTTATTTAAAAGTTTTTGCCATCTACCTTTTCCATAGCGATGAGCTCCAAAAAGCAAAAGTGCATACTTAATGAAACAATTAAAAACTCAAGAGAACTGATGATAAAAACAGAATATTCATCAGTATTTCTCACTCCCTCCTTGGGGTCATAGTGGTGTGAGTGATCATGTGAAAACCAGCAATCACAAATCTGCCGAAGAAGCATCAGCAACCACTTCAAATGTTAGCTGTCGTTTAAGAAGACTGTTCAGAGGGTGATGCTCCCCTACTAATCACGCGGCTGCAAAAGGTGTGCTTACAGGTTACTCATTGAAACCTGACTTGTCCTTCAGAATGAGATCGCTGTTCGGACTTAATTTTTTCAAAGTTCAAACTATGCCTACAGATGAAATAAAAGGATAGCTCATAGTGTGTTGGCCCCACTGACAGAAGAGGATCTTTGCAGACAGTTCAAAGAGTTGCATTTCCTATCAGTATCATCAGATACTTCAGATAAAAAAATGAGTGTATTTCAGTAACAGTACCACTTTTAAGAAACCGAATGTACGGAATCAAGGCAAGGCTTTGGGAAGATCGTTGTGTCAAAGATGAAGTATCTGACGTTACTGTGAATGCTACTTTAAATGCTCAAAACTGGGGGGCGTCTGGGTGGCTCACTCAACAGCCTAGGACTTAGGCTCAGGTCATGATCTGGCAGTTTGTGGGTTTCAGCTCTGCATCAGTCTCCGTGCCGCCGGTGCAGAGCCCGCTTGGATCCTCCAGTTGGTAGAGCACGTGACTCTTGATCTCAGGGTTGTGAGTTCAAGACCCATGTTGGGAGGAGAGTGTACTTAAAAAATATAATAATTGAAAAAGGTTCAAAACTGAAGAGATGACATTTTATTTTGTACTTTACACTTACATGACAGGGTATTATTTACATTTCAAATAAATTTAAAATGCAAATGCAATTTGTTTTGTGGCGAAATACGCGTGATGATAAAATTTTTGTTAGAGCCCAGCATAATGGCGAGAACCATGTTCTAAAATAAAGATACAGAGCAGGCATATGCTTGGAATTGGTGGTAAGGTATACATAAGTCATAATTACACCCATAAAAGCAATATTCTACCAATTCAAATAGAAGCTGTCGTTCTCAAAAAGGAACAAAATAGCATTACATATAAACAGAGTATTTCCATTATGTTTTTGTGAAAGTGCTTATATTTTGTAATAATACCAAACACATCAGCATGGTGGTTTAGACATGTTTGATGTCCACGATCAGCCTGATTTTAGAAATGATTGGATTTTTGAAGAACTACCGATAAATCAACCTAAGTGACTTAGGTTATTTAATTTTTTTCTCCATGGAGGTCTTCTAAATTTTGGCTGTGTTTTTTTTTTTTAAGTTTTTTTTTTTAAATGTTTATTTACTTTTGAGAGAGAGTGTGAGCGAGTGGGGGAGGTGCAGAGAGTGACAGAGACAGGTGCCCCTTGGCTGTGTTTTATTCCAAATGAATCGATAAATTTATATGCTTTAAAAATTTTTTTAATCTTTATTTTTGAGAGAGAGAGAGAGAGAGAGAGAGAGCGCGCGAGCGAGCGGGGGAGGGGCAGAGAGAGAGGGAGACCCAGAATCCGAAGCCGGCTCCAGGCTCTGAGCTGTCAGCACAGAGCCTGACATAGGGCTCAAACCCACGAACCAGGAGATCATGATCTGAGCCGAAGGCAGACACTTAACCCACTGAGCCCCCCAGGCGCCCCGATAAATTTATATTCTCTACCAGACTTGTATCAGGTGAGAAGATGTGGTGGCTTTGGAATGTGTCAGCGTGGCTAAGCTGAACTACTTTTCACGCATTCCTTTCCCTGTATATGTTTTTGCTTCGTTTGGGCCATCAGAGACATTTTGCATGACTTCGGGGGGTGCAAGAAATGCAGCAGTGAGTGAGGGTTTTCACCTGTGAGAGGTTGAGGCACGTGGCTTTGAAGTGCACAGGCCTTTTGACTCACCTGCTGATTCGTGCCCTTTATATGGGGGCGGCGGGCAGGCTATGTACTGCGTTCTCCTCCTTTCGATCCTGCTTGATCTCCGTTCGCTCCTAGATTAGGTGAGTGTGTCGCTTCTTGGCCAAGGGCGTCAGCTTTTCCTGAAGACCACCCGCTTTGTCAAGGTAGCAGGCGATGATGCGAACAGACGCAGTGTTCGTGGGTTCCTGCCCAAGCTCCCAGGCTGCACCTCATGTTTGTAGCTTTCAGCTTGTCCTTGCCCTCTCCCGCTTTCCATCCATCTCCTCTGCCTGCCTACCTTTCCTGGAAATATGTTGATGCCAAAATCAGACGTGAAGAAGATAACAGCATCACCAAGACTGCTTGCTTACATTTGCCTAATGTAAAGTCCCTGTAACAGGTTAGATTACATATGGGTGTATATACATACGTGTATGTATCTATACATCAGACATTTTAGTCCTGATTATCTTCCTACCTCTCTACCTCTCTTCCACTGGTTTTGGGTCTCTGTTCATAAATACTTCCTTAGTAGTGATGCTTGAGTCTTATTTTTGTAGTATTGTTTTTGTAAGCGATTTTGAATTTTTTGCAGAACGGTATACAGCTGTGGTTCTCAGGTGGGAACAGTTTTGCCCCCCAAGGACAATTGGAAATATCCGGAGATATTGGTGGTTGTCCTGTCAGGAGGGATGCTACTTGCATCTCGTGGGTAGAGATCACGTGTACCATGAAACTCCCTATGGCGCACAGGACGGCACCACTACAACGAAGAGTTTTCCGGGGAAAATGTCAATATGGTTGAGGTTAAGAAACGCTCGTGTAGGATATAAATAACTCAAATCGTGAAGTTTTACAAGTACTTGGTGATGAAAAGTGCACTTAAATAGTGTACACTGAAAGTTCTTGCATTACCTATTTTCGTTGTAGATTAAAAACAAACTTGTAAGAGGCCTGCAACAGCTCCCAAGGCTCAGAGAGTCCCATCGTTTCCTGCGGTCTTTAAATCATTTGGGCTGTGTTTTGAAGCCTATAATTCTTCCAGCTGAGAACTACACAAAGCATAGAGGGCTAATTAGTTTCCCTTCAGGAAGGTTCATGAGTTGTTTCCTGAAGTCTGACTTGTAACCAGGTGAAAAGGTCACGACTCAGTAGAGATTCTATTCAGAGCCAAAAAGCTGCCGTAGAATCCAGTGTACTTTAGTATATGCTTCTAGAATGGTGACAGTCTTGCCTAGTTGCAAGGCTTACTGTTGATTACACTAGGTTGAGTAAGGGAAGTATTACCCCAAGTTCAATTAAATTAATATGGCTGATTCAAAGGCTCAGTTGGTTTAAGCATTCTCAAGTCATGATTTCGTGGTTCCGGAGTTCAAGCCTGGCCTAGGGTTCTGTGTTGACTGTGTGGGGCCTGCTTGAAATTTTCTCTCTGCCCCAACCCCACTCGTGTTCTATCTCAAAATGTTAAAACAAAGACAAAAACAAAAACAAAAAACAAAGGAAGGGAAAAAGAGGAGGAGAGGGAAAAAAAAAGCAGGAAAGAAAACCAATGTGGCATGACTTGCTCATTCAAAGGAGCGAAATTTCTAGGGGGATTGCCTCAAACGTGTAGCTACTTTATTCCTTTGGCTTCAGCTGTACTCAGAGCAGGTGAGATGTGTTAGTGTTCTGTAACACAGAATTAGCACAGCTAATTCCGAAGTAAGTGTGACCCCGATGCCCGGTGGAGTCTCCCTAACCTTTAAGATACACAAAATTCAGTGGCCCCTGGAAGTCCTTATGGTTTTATGCGCTGGCCCATTTCTGCTAGCCATCCTAATCCTGTGTGCAACTTAAACCCTTCAGTCTCTGCTGTGCCCAAACAATTCCACCCCCCACCCCTTCCCACCCCCCAAGCATAAAGTGCAACAGGATATACAATGTATTCGAGTATACAGCTGTTTAGAAGGTGTAAGAAGGGAGGCACCATTGCAGCAATGTGCCGGAGTCCTTAAGGTGTTTCTAAAGTGCCCCAGGTGATTGTAATATACAGCCAAGGTCAAGAATCCTAGCTAAAAGTAATGCTGGTATTGTCTAAGATGGTTTCTCTCTTTTTTTTTTTTTCTTTTTTCCCCTTGGTACATACACCGTACACAGCTTGAATCACGTTTCTGTATACAAACTTCAAGAGATCTGGGTCTCTGTTTTGTTTACTGCTTCCCGGTACCTAACACAGACCCTGGTACATAGGCGCTCAATAATAATTGTTGAATAAATGAATGAAGGTCAGTGAGTATAGCCAAAGCAACACATTCACAGGTACTTTTAACCTGATAGTAGATATAATGGGATGTTATTTATTTGCATTTCCTGCCTTCAGCTTGAATACATCTCAGAAGTGATTCGAGCAGACATTCTTTCTAAAATAAAAACGTGAGACTTTGGGGTGAGGTGTTTCAGCTTCCTAAAATCGCCTGCCAGGTTTTGCTCCTCTGTCCTGTTTGTTTTTTGGTTTTTGTGGTTTTTTTTTTTTCCTTTCAAGAAGTTTCAGGACTTTTCATATGTTCTCGAGTGGTCCAGTGACCCAGAAAGGTTAAGAATCTCTGTGTGAGAGGATGGGCAGCTCTTCTCGTTGAGAGAACCTTTCTTCGTCAAGGTTTCCCTAAGGTTCCTTCAAAAAGTCGCCTTGCACATTTAAAATGGGATTTAACAGGTAAAAATGTAGACGTTTGATACACCTTTTCAGTTTCATAGACCTTTTCAGTAAGTCATTCATCGACCAATAGAATATCACTTGTGCTTTACAAGCTGGGGAAGTGAACATTGTAAAGTGAAGGAAACCTTGAAGTAGCCCGGATTGTTGGTAGTTTTTAACTGGATTCCCTTGACTCCAGACCGATTTGGCCAATTACAGGAGCAAGGGCTTAAAAGGCTTCTAGTTCCCTCTAGGTGTGATTGATTCTGCAGGTGCGCCAGTCCCCCGCTCTCTCTAATTACCAGATTGAAAGCGCCGCTTGCTCAGAAGTGCTAAGCGGTAGCCTCTTGGTTGTTAGGAGCTGCAGCGGGGAAGGGGGGGTTTCAAGCTGGTGGCGGGTGTCTGATGCTCTCAAATTGTTCCTTACAGCTTTGGGGAATAGTCCGAGGTCTTTTATCTTGTGAATTGGTAAAGTCCCGTTTTCAGACTGGTTTTCTCCCTTAGTTAAAATAAACAATGTTTCGGGGCACCTGGGCGGCTCAGTCGGTGAAGCATCCGACTTCGGCTCAGGTCACGATCTCACGGTTCCTGAGTTCGAGCCCCGCGTCGGGCTGTGTGCCGGCAGCTCAGCCTGGAGCCTGCTTCGGGTTCTGTGTCTCCCTCTCTCTCTGCTCCTCCCCTGCTCGCACTCTGTGTCTGTCTCTCTCTCTCTCAAAAATGAAAAAAATTTTAAACACTGTTTACCTTTTGTGCTACTTGTTCAGTACATCAAAATGACCCATCTAACAAATACTTGGAGTTTTTACACTTTGCAAATTACTGTAAACCATCTGTATTTAATAAAAATCAACTCTGTAAAGATAAATGGTTAGGAAATCACTATAAAAACTGGAAAAACACAACAAACATACTTGTATATGAACATAACTAACATTCTTGGTTACATTTTGGATGATGCTGATTTTTTTTTTAAGCGTTCATCACAATATTTCTCATTTTTTTTTACATAAGCTGATGTTAGGTAAGAACATTTTTGAGCTGTTGAATTTCAGGGAGAATTTGAGGTGTATAAGAACACTAGTCAGAATTTGAAAGGATTTTTTTTTTCTGAGATAAATTTGGTCCCCCTAGACCTGTCTATGCAACCTTGTAGATTTTAGAATACCTGACTGTCAGGTTCTCTCACTATCCATTTAAATCTGATGAGCACACTCCAACTTTCAAATAGGACCCTAAAGTGTTTGATTTTAATAGCAGTTTTGCATCTGTCACGATTCATACTAATCTTCCACGACCATGGTTTACTGACCCAGAGGTCCTGAGTATCCTCTCACCTCGAACAGAATCCTCTTTATCATCCACTGCCACTGGTTTTGTGTGAAAGGTGCTTTTCTATTCGAGAGGTAATGATCTATTTAGTTCTAGCAAAAGCTGGTACTCCTGTTTCAAGTTTTCAGAGTGCGATTCAGAGCTTAAAATTCTACATTCCCAGTATTTTAAAAGGAAATGTTAATTGGGCATAAGAAGTTTGTCTTAGAATAATGAGATGTTTGACATGTCCTTTAAAGCGATTCCTGGAGATCTTCTTTTTAAGGCTTTATTTTTAGGTAATCTCTACACCCAACGTGGGGCTTGAACTTACAACCCCAAGATCAAGAGTCAGTCTGCACACTGCCGACCAGGTGCCCCTTGAAATATTTTTTTTATTTTAATAGTTATTTTGGGGAGAGCACTAGTGGGGAAGGGGCTGAGAGAGAGGGACAGAAGACCTGGAGCCCGACTCGGGGCTTGAACCCATGAACTGCGAGATCATGACCTGAACTGAAGTCAGATGCTCAGCTGACTGAGCTACCCAGGTGCCCCTGAAATCCTCTTTAAAGGTGGTATTTTTTTTTCCACTGAAATTCTCCCCTCCACAAACAAAAGTAGACCTGATCTGGAATCCAGTCCTTTCACCTGGTTAGGGCACATTCGTGATCACTGTAACCGACGTGAGAGCATGAACCTTTCACCGTTCACACGGTGCCGGGTGCTGTGGAGACCGAACATCGAGACAAAACTTTGAAGACGGGCAGAAGAAGCAGTTGCCCGTTGCCCCTTCCATTTGACAGCAGTAGCCTTGGACAATTTTCTTAACCTATTTGGACCTCAATTTCCCCATCTGTAGTTTAGAAACCATCCAGGACTTCCAAGGTCCTACTGAGGTTTGTTGGTCTCAGGAGCCTTTCCCAGGACCGGCTGTTCTGGGGTGTGATCTACACATGTGCGTTTTTTTTAAGCTCTGCAGGTGATCCTTCCGTGTAGCCAGGGTGGAGAAACATAATAGAGCAGATATCTGCACGTTATCAGGGTCAAGGCTGGTCAGCCACCCGTTTTTATAAATAAGGTTCTGTTGTAATGCAGCCACGCTCCTTCATCCGTGTACTGTCTATGGCTCCATTTGTGCGTGGAGTCGCGTGGTTACGACAGAGGCCACGTAACCCGTAAAAACAGAAGTACTATCTGGTTCTTTGTGGAAGGAGATTTGATAACCTCCATCACGGAGGAATATAGAATCTGAAGTCAGGACTGGGTTTAAATTTTGATTTTTTTTTTTTTTTTTGCCTCTTGTTTACTGGGTGATGTGGGGTAAGTCATATCGAGTCTGAGCCTTCCGAGTTTCCTCCCGTACAACAGGTATGGCAAAGGTGCCCCCGTTGGAGGGTGCTTGTAGGATGATAAGAGATAATGTATTGAATGTGCTTCCGTTGAGTCAGGCACGTGATGCTCATGGAATATTCCTCATCTCCTCCCTCACCCCTGCGCACGCGTGTGTGTGTTTTGTCTACAAGATGAGACTAGCTGCTGAAAGGCTGATTCCCTTCTGTCCTGAACCCTGCAACCTGCTAGGTTCGGCACGTTAAGGTTTAGTCCTGACCTCCCCCAGCAAGTTGGGCCCGCAGAGATGGTGACTCTATAGTTGCTACAAAATCCCAGTGGGAGAAAGAAGAAAAGCCCCCTCTGAACTCTACAATAATTCCTTGTGGTACTTAAAGGAGCAAAATTCCAAAGCAAGAATGGGCTTTCATTTGATAAACACGTGTCAAACTACCACACATCCAGCACTAAGCTCAGGTGCCGAAAACGTAGTCGTGAACAAGACGTGGTCCTTCCCTGAACTGGCTTAGACCATGATGGGAAAGACCAATAAGTAGACCATCAATTACAAAACCATGTGGCCAGTGCTAAGACAGGTAGTGGTAAACAAAGTGCTGTTGGGCAAAAGGGTAGACTAGTTAAACTAGGGTTAAACTAGGTAAAAAGGGTAGCCAGTTAAACTAAGGCTTCGGTTGTTGCGGGGGGCGGGGGTGTTTGGCAAGACTTCTGTGGGGAATAATATTGGGGCTAGGTATTACAGGACGAAGAGTAAATCGGGCTAAGAACAGTGGTGTTGCAGGGAGGGGAAGATGCTTGTGTAAGGAAACGCCCAGAGGTAAAAGAGTAAGATTTGTTTGGGATCTGAAAGAATTTGGGAGTGGGCAGGCTGGGAAGTTCTGGGCGGTGGGGCTGCTGAGAGAGGAGCTAGATATCTGCGGTTTTGTGCCGCAATTTCCAAAAGTTATGAAGGTCAAATTCCCGTTAAGAACTATTGGCTAAACATTAGCTATTATTTGAAAGCCCTCTCTTCTGCGAATTCTGCCAAGTTGCGTAATCCATGCGATTTACTCTAAGGTCAAGGATAATGTATGTACCCAGATAAAATGCAGCTCTTGATTTTTCTCACTTGCAAGGGTTTTTCCCACATTTCTATGTTTTTCTCAATTCTCTATCTCCGTGAAAGCCTCTCCTTTATCCAGTTGCCCATATCGGGGACCCGGGACCTCTCATTTCTCACTGTGGCATCTATTCAGTTGTCAGTAACCAAGCCTGCTATGGTTTTTACCCATTTAATATCTCTGATTGTCGTAGTCCCACCTTGCCTGTTGGAAGACGTCACGGATAGGACTGGGTATGGACCTGCGAGCTGGATCCAGCAATCAGAGGCTTGTCACCCCCTCATCTGTCTTTGGAATGTGCAGTGTGCTGGCCTTCCCAGAAGCTGTCCCAAGGACGTAGCCTTATGGTAGTGCTGTGGGATGGAGGCCATCTCGAGAAGAGACATGAACCCAGTTGAGGCCTCTCGAAAAACTCTTAAGATTTGGCAGGCGGGTGCTGAGATCTACTTGTGTCACAGCCACCTAAGACACACCTTGTCAGCTCATTTCCTTGCTTATTAAACCTGCTGCCTGCCCATGTGGAGTGGCTGCCTCTTGCTTCGATCTCTCCCTTAGTCTGTATAGGGGCTGGTTTCAGGTTTCACCCAGGAGCCTCCTGAGGAGCTTGTGAACCAGCAGTCCTTACTGCTACTACTACAAAGAGGGTCTTGACCACTGTCTCCGGATCACCGCCACAGGCATTCGATTTACAAGGCCCCTCAAGACCCACCTCTTCGGTCTTCCCTGTTACCAATTCTCATTGCCTGGAGAACATCTCGGAGACCAGAGCAGGAGCAGGCAATTTAATTAAGAGGCCGACGGAGCAGTGAAGCCAAGATAGGAGGGTAGCTTGAGCCAAGGTGGCAGTGGGGATGGAGCAAAGTGGGCCGATTCAGGGGTGATTTTGATAGTAAAATGAATGGGAGTTTCCTTTGAATAATCTGTGGGGGAATGATGGGGAAGCCCAAGTATTTATAAGAGCCCAAACTGTGGCTTGGGCCGCTAAATGGTTGGCAGTGTTGGTTACAGAGCTAGGGTACGACGCAATGTGCTCCATATTTTCTACTTGACTTTTCTGGTTCGCTCGTTATGCTTCTTAATCCTGTTGTCTACCCTGAGAGGCTGACCTTTATAGACTGCATCCACTTGGCTCCCTTATTGTCATCAGTGTTTGGCCGGTTAGAGACTCTGGCAGGAGATCATTGGTCAGAGGGACTGAGAAGTTGGACATTATTCGTCTAGCACTTCCTTTTTGTCCACAGTTTATTTAGTGACTTCATTCCTAACCTAAGATCCGGTTCTTCTAGGGTAGTTTGCTTTCCAGCTGTAGTTTTCTCAAGATGACAGCTGTGACTTTTTCTTCTGTCCCCTTTAGGCCTGAGAGGGGCAGTATCTTCTCAAAAATGCTGGCATTGGGTACCTCAAGATCCCTTGTTGGTTTCCATAAACCTGAATACACTCTTTGTAAAGGATCTTTTCTAATCACCCCTTCCTTAGAGGCCATCTCTAACTGCTGGGACTTAGAGTGGGGAGTTTGAGGAGCCTTCCAGCACAGAAATCATGAAAATGTCTTGTTTATAAGAGCAGTTTATTCTTGTTGCATTGCTTTTGCACTAGCTTTTCATTAAGCACCCTTTTATGGAATTCAGATTTGTGAGTCATCATGATAACCTTTAAAGGGGAATAACTTAAAGATGAATAATGCATACTCTTTGTCTTAAGGAGTTTATAGTCGAGTAGAAAATTGGACACGTAAAAAACGCGGTATGAAATGGCACGGGGGAGGGAGGGCACCTGGCTGGCTCAGTCCGTAGAGCATGCTGCTCTTGATCTGGGGTCGTGAGCTCAAGACCCACGTTGAGGGGTTAGAGATGACTTTAAAAAAAATGGCACATGGGAGAAGTAACCAAACCAAAATCTGAACCTAGGACCATCTCACTTGAAAATGCTGTCAGTATTTTGTAAATACCTTTTTTTTTTTTCCTTTACACACAGTGTCCCCAGAGTGAGTGAATGAATGAATCCCTCGTGGCACCCTGAGGGGATTTACTTGCTCAGTAAACCTTTTCGGATTGCCTAACTGTACTGAATATTCTGCTAGGTGTAGGGGACTTAAATGGATCCATGTTTTTGAGGAAGTTACAACTGTGGCATTAGGTAAGTGTAAAACCTTTTGATGGTCAGTGAAAGGAAAAGGACTAGTAAGTAGGTTGTCTATGATCACATGGCTGGTAAAGAGCAGAACTGGGCTTTGAGCTGCCATTTGACTCAAAAAACCAAACGAAATCAGTTGATGAAATTCCTAAGGGCAAAGGAGAGAACAGTTCAGTAAAGAAGACTCGGGGAGCATGGAACCTTTAGGATTAAGGATAAATGGTAGAAGCATCGCGTGCCAAAGTGGAGGACGAAGGGAGCGTGCAGACGAAAGTGAAAGGCATTAGGTACTGGGAGTCCAATGAGGTGTGCTGCTTTCTTAGATTTACTTCCCGATTCACAGCACGTTCTATTTTAAGCAAATTCTTATGTAACACAGTAGCCCCCACCCCCTCTTCCTACTGTGCAAACTGTAGGAGAAGAAAAGAAATGACTGGTCTCTGCTTTGAAGGATTTTTGTGGGGGATACAGGAAAACCACCTACATAAGCTAATCGCCATGGGAATGTCAGAGATGGCTGGAGATGGAGAGATGTTTAAGTTTTGCAGGGGAAGAGGAAAAGAAGGCTGATCCAGGTAGAGAAATAGTGACCCGAGGGCCAGAGGCTTGGAGGTTTGTGACTTGTTGGGCTAATAGCCCCTAATTCCATCATCTTGTCCTCCAGCTTTAACCTCCATGACACTTATCCAGGCAAGATATTTACAACTGTGCAAAAAACCTTAAAGTTAATTTTATAGAGGTCAAATGAGTAGATGAACAGAATTAAATTAGGCAGGAGATTAAGGGTTGAGACTATGGTGTACTAATGAAGATTGGAGTTTAAAATTAGATCATGTCCTGTGGGGCAATGAGAGAAGAGGCCAGGTTCCCTAATTGAAAGTGCTATGTATAGCGGCCTATAGGCAGCAAAGTAGATTCCACAATGGAGATGTTCGAATAGCTTTGCTTATGTTAGGTGGTGATTGCCCAAACCTGTCTGGGGAAGTAGTTCACAGGTTCTAGCTCTTTCCAAAAGAAAAAAAAAATTGAATAAAACTTCGCATGCAAGCATTGTAACAACTACTTAAAAGTAAGTTCAGACCAAGCTTTTTATTTGTTTTCCAAGCTAACTTTTTTAACAGCATGTAGTCTTCTGATAAATTGTATTATATAACTTGATGTTCTATGTGGACTAGAATTAGGTTTGTTTTCTGATCTCTGAAGGTCAGTAAAATAGAGGTAGTATATTTTTAATCTGAAGTAAAGTAGTTGGGGATGGCTGAACTGCAAGCTGGGTAGGACAGAACATCATAATGAGAGATGCATTATAGTCCGTCAAGAGAGATTTGTGATGGGAAATGGTTAGTGCAAAGGCAGGTTTTGTTGATTGAATGCTTTTAAAATAAGGAGTCTTACAACTGTTAGTAATGCAAGTGGCCTTCACCAGGCTGTTGCTCTGGAATTGTCACGAACATGAATAACGCTGTCTGGCGATCACTATACCATCTAGGACACCATTACCGTGCGATTTTGGCGAAGACCGCTTTTAAACCCTGTGGAGAGTGCTTGTGATATCTTGATTTGAAATGTGAATGAAATGTAATTTGATTCTTGTTGATTCCTTTAACGGAGTCTCCTAAAGAATGAAACCTGCCTTCTTTGTGCGTGTGTGCGTGTGTATGTGTATGTGTATGTGTATGTGTGTGTGTGTGTGTGTGTGTGTGTGTGTGTGTGTGTGTATTTCAGGGGTAGAATTTAGTGATTCATCCCTTACGTGCAACACCCAGTGCTCATGACAAATGCCCTCCTTCTAAACATGTTGAGGTTACAAATGAGTCGTGGTGAATGGAATTAATGAAATAGCTGCATCTGAAGAGGTGACTCTGTCTGTTCTCAAGTATGTGCTAGGAGTCAGGCACTCTGATTTTCACATAGGTAATTATAACCTCATGAAAAGAGTTTAATTATCTCCTTTGACCGATGATGAAACTGGTTGGGAAAGTAAAGTGATTTGTTCAGGGTCACACAGCGGTTAAGCTAAAGGTGAACCTTGCTCTTCCATATGCTCTGTGTTCCTTAAAATCGCTAGGACCACCGTGCGTTGAGAAGAAATGAAGGCCAGATTATTTCCAGTTAGGACCTATCAATCCAGCATAAGGGATTAAATTTAGAAAGTAGAAAGAAAATCTATGTAATTTGTTTACAGTACCTCTTCTGCTTCCTTCATTGAGTTGCTTAATAATACTAAAGTTTCCAATGTAGGGACCAAATTCAGGGCAATTAGAAGGTAAGGATTTCAGGATGCCACATACTTAATGTGACATCCATATGGTCAGCACTTACCAAATGTGTCTGTCACAGAGTTGGCTGTTGAGTTCACAGGCACATGTTACCTCACTTAAGAGTTTAAGAACAGGGGCGCCTGGGTGGTTCGGTCGGTTAAAGCATCTGACTCTTGATTTTGGCTCCGGTCATGATCTTGCAGTTCGTGAGTTCGAGTCCCACATCAAGCTCTGTGCTGACAGCTCCCTCTCTCTGCCCTTCCCGTGTGCTCTCACTCGCTCTCAAAATAAAGAGTTTAAGAATAAAATCATAAAATGTACACATTATAAAATCTATTTTATAGGTTTTTAAAAATGTAAAACATTCTTTGGCCATAGTAATGCAGAATCCCAAAGTTTGGCCATTGGGCTATCGTTTGTTTTCTCCTGCTCTTGGTTCATGGAAAGATTTCAAGGCAAGAAACTCCAACGTCTCGTAAATTTGGTTACATCTAGATAAAGAATTTCTATTTATCTAAAAGCCACCGTAAAGGAAATGGAAAACTAAACCACAAACTTGGAGAAGATATACACAACACAAAACTGATACTGTATAAATATCCAGAATATACACAGACTTTCAGTGTCTCCATAACAAAAGCCAAGGGATGTGGAACATCATGACTTAAATGGCTGGTGACAATATGAATTGATACAACTTTGGAAAATTCTTTGGTGTTACGTATTGAAGACGAGCACATTCTATATGCTCTGGATTCTGTGTACACGTGCATATACATACGTGTATGTATATAATATAAAATTTCCGAAAAGCCCTTGTGCAGGTGCTTTGAGACCCATAGAGAATGTTCAAAACAAGTTATTTGTAAAAGCATGCAACGTGAAACAAGACAGATGTTTACTAATAACTAGAATGGGTAAGTACTTGTGTGGGATGCTTACATAACAGACAGTGAACTATATAGCTTAATGCATCAGTATGAATGTATCTGAAAATATTGAGGGAAAATTCAGAAATGCAAGAATATATTTAGTATGACATAGTTTCTGTAAAAGTAAAACAACTAAGAAATATTTTAGCAATACAGAACATTTAGAGCAATTAACACAAAATCTAGGATAACTAAGGAGGAAGGTTATGTGATCTAGTTGGGTACTCCAAAGGCCCTAGTTATACTTGAAAAAAAATTATTTTTGAGAGACAGCAAGAGAAGGGCAGGGAGAGAGAATCCCAAGAAGGCTCTGCACTGACTGAGCATTTCAATTGCTCAGCAATACAGAACATTTAGAGCACGGGGCTCGAACTCCTGAACCGTGAGATCGTGATCTGAGCTGACATTAAGGGTCTGAAGATGCTTAACTGACTGAGCCGTCCAGGTGCCCCCCTAGTGGTACTTCTTAGTGGACTGATTTCATTTTTGGACCTGAGGTATGCAGAGTTAAATCATTACTTGCTGAAAAATTCTCATTGACCCATGTGTGCATGGTTTGATCTATGAATTGCATATGAATAAATACTTATGAAGCCCTCATTCAACACAAGAGGCAGAAGAATTTTGATCGTAACATCTCGTATTGTGTGCCCTATCCTATCCTCCTGCCTGTGCCTTTAGATCAACCTATTTACAGTGTTTACATGCATGTGCATATACATACACATATATAGGCAGAATATGTTCAATTGTATATTCTATAATGACAGTTTTTACTTTCTAAATGGAGACTCGTGCTGGGACTCACATTTTTTTCTTCAGTACCATGCCGCTAATACCCTGTATCCTTTTGCTAAGGGTTTTCATGTTAGATGAGGTGACACTTCGTTCACTTTTGATCACTCTTTAATATTCCATTTGGGATTAAATCGTAGTTTATTTTCCCGTGGGGCAAACGTTTTCCCATTTTTCTTCCTTCCACCCTATTTAAAGTCTACATGTGTTTCATAGGCTTATAGATGTATTTAGTAAGTTTTCAAAGCAGGCCGTATAATATTTAAGGTCATTATCAGGTGTTTTGCATATTAAGTGAAAAGTTTCAGGGTATTTAATGGGTGTACTGATTTACATATGGAAAAATAATAAATGGAGAAAGCTGCACATCCAGAAGAATACACCAAGGGCTAGTGGAAGTAAAACAGGAATACTATTTGAGAAACCCACAGGATGTGCATATAAGGGTGTCTAATGGGTAGTTGGGTTGATTTAGGACTTATATATACACTGTCACCGCAACCAGCTTGGAAAGTGTAGTGTGGGCAGAGGGCCTCCGTGCGAAACTCTAGACCAACTGGCATTTGTCTTAAGTTTGTTTATTTTGAGAGCGGGAACAGGGGAAGGGCAGAGAAAGAGGGAGGGAGAGAATCCCAAGCAGGCTCCACACTGTCCGTGCAGAGCCTGATGTGGGGCTTGAGCCCACGAACCACGTGATCATGACCTGAGCCAAAACTCAAGAGTCGGAGGCTTAACCGACTAAGCCACCCAGGCGCCCCTACAGAAACTAGCATTTTAAGAGTAGATTGTAGGAGTGAATCTGGCAACAAAGATTAAGAAATAACTCCCATAGAAGCTGGCAGAAAATCTGGAGTGTTTGCGACTGTGGACATATTTTTGGTGGTGGCGGTGGCAGCAGACTTGTTAATGTGATACACGTGTGTGCATACGTGATCAGGCTGTAGGAAGCCTGGAGCCAACTTTGTGTCTCTTTGTAAGTAATCGTTTTTTGTTTTTTTATTATTATTTTTACTAGGTGACTAGAAGCCTCGTTATCCTTAAAATTCAAAAATTGAGCCATGCTATGTGTAGGTGTTCATCTGTTTTGATTTTGCCCTTTGAATTTGTAACGCTGAAGTCTTCATTCAAGAAAGCGATCTTGCAATGTTTGCATACCGCTTCTGTTATGATTGTTCTAGTGTCTTCTACAGAAACCTGTTGAGAAACCTCGCGCGGACCGCTAGATGGAGTTTCTGCAGTAATCGTTTTGTTCTGCTGCTGCTGCTGCTGCTGAAGCTTATGTGCTGGTATTTTGGTTTCCCGCAGAGAGGGTTTGCTTGTTTTGATGAAAGGTGTTAATGACTCACGTGATTTCGTTTTCAGGAATAAGTGTTTTTCACGAGTATGCTCTTACTCTTCCTCAGTGCTACAGCATAGTTTTTCTAATTCTTTCGTAGTGAATTTCCTCAGGGCCGCTTCCTAGGTCCCTCTCCCTGCTCACTTCATTCTCTTCTGAAGCAGTCTATCCACACCCTATTTCTCCGTGTAGATCCCCTATCTGCTTTCCTTTATGCTTTATAGTTCTGTATTCTGTGATGATTTGGATTTTGTCAGTGTTAAAGTGACCCTTTGTGAATTTCGCTTAGCAGGAATTGGTCAGTACGAGACAGGTCAATGCCACTGTTTTGTTTTGTTTTGTTTTTTTTTAAACCTCTAGTGCTGGGGCATGCTTCCTTGACTCCCTATTCCACTGCCTGGTCCACCAGATACTGGAATAGGGGTGCAGGCAGCCTCATTTAGCTTGTCACCTTAATTCCTCAGAGTCCTTACACCGTATTTTTTTCCACATGCTTCTCATGGTCTTTCCAAATACATTTACGTTATGAAACCTAAACGAGCGTTAAGATTTGCCACTATTTTAGTTGAATCGAGCCTTTGATTTGCTGTTTCATTCTTGTACAGATGATGTATGTGGCTCTCACACAATCACTGCGTCTCCTATTCCATGGCCTGTGAAGGTGTTCATTAGTTTTACAGGCTTTATAGGAAAGAGAAATGTTAGAGCAGGGAGCAGCTTAGTTTGAAGATTGAGCTCTGAACTATGAAAGGCAAAAGGCATCCTCTCAACAGATGAAATGGACAGAGTAAGCAGGGAGGTAAGTTCATCTATAAACGAACACATGCTGATAGAGTTGTCTAGAGGAGAATACTATTAAGATGGCGTTATGGAAGAAGGTATTTGTAAGTAATACAATAGTTTTAATGTCTTTAACTCCCTGTGACCTATGATTTGAGGGAAATCTTGGCTCATTAAACCATTACGCCATTCATCTCTGACTTTGGATGTGAGGCATGGAATAACAAGGTTTATATAAATGAGTGTGTCTGAATGGGCTCTTTCTTAACTGTCTGACATTTGGGAGACAAATCGTTTCCCCAGCGCTCCTTGAGCACACCTTATTTCATTTCTAGAGCTCCTAAATCAAAAGGGGATCAACATATCCTATTTCATTATACTGTGTTAATGTTAACTGCATGTAACAGGCAAGCAATTTTATGCTGCGTACTCCCTACCCTACTGTCGGGCACAAATGGAGATCTCATAAACCACTGTGGACTTTTTTTAATTTGCCAAATATTAGCTAATGGAGTCATGGGATCATAAAACAGAAAGGACCGTAGAGAGCACATCTGCTCCAGCTATATCTCTTTGGGCAGGTTTAAGAGGGATCTGTCCATATTTTGCTTCAAGTACTCTAGGAGTAAACAGTAGAAGTGGTTCCTTTCTCCAGGGCTTCTGTGCTTACATAGCATGTTTTTATTAGATCTTGAAATGTTTAGTTTTCCCCCCTCCCCCTTACACCTTAAAACAACGTCCTCTGTTTTAGTTACTGGGAATCTATAGAAGTGTACATTATCCTATATTAACTTTTCATAGTCCGGCATACCATCAGATTCTTTAAGAACTCCTCACGAAGCCCATCATCCACCCCTTCAGTTATTTTTATTGCTGTCTTTGGGACACGTTCCTATTTTTCTGTAGACTACTTTGGTAAAAGAGATAAGAGCTTTGGAATCGAAGACAGGTCTTCGTGGAAGTTATGACCTTCACGTTAGCTGTGTACCATTGAGGAAGGTTCTTAACCCGAGCCTCAGTTTTAATATCTTTAAAATCGGTACCCACTTACTGAACTTTGGATCCTAAGTATTTTCAATCCACTTAAAGCCACTTAACCCCCAGAAGGAAACTCTTGCATCTACTTGAGAAGCAATACAGAGTTCGTCACTCTCCAATCCCAAGAGTCTCTAAGTGATCTGTCAGAGTCGGTATAGCTGTCTTGAGTAAGGAAAACACATGATGGAGGGTCCAGTGTTGTTTGTAATTCCCGGGCTTCTGTTGACTGCTATTTTTAGCAGCGTGTCTCTCATCACCTGTTGATAAGCTCCGAAGAAGGATGGTTGGCATCTTGACAACCCGGTGTCTTAATACAGAAGATCCATCAAGATCTAAAGGACACAGGAAAACATTCGGGAATCTCAAGCATAGCGACGGGGACCATTCATTCCAGAGGTGAATGCATGCGGGTGCGGCTTTTCTAGATTCACAAGCCGAGCATCCTCAGGGGCCTGGAGCACCAAGAGGCTGTGTCCTGGAAGACTTTGGCTTCAAGTCCTTCCCGTGACCTCTTGGATTCCTGATGCTTGCCGTGCTGCAATATGAACATGAATTCGTAGTGTCTCCACTCCCACGCTCCCCTGGTCTTGCCAGCTTTTCTGTGGCTGCCGGTTTCAGTGAATGTGAACGGCACCAAAAATAAAACTAATTATTACCAAGGATCAGGGAAGCCGAGAGACCCAGATAGAGGAGAGGAGAGAAACTTTCCTCCAGTATAATGGCAGTAAAAAGAACAAAACAGGGCTATCGTTTTGAGGTAAACCTAGATCTTACGGAAAAACAAAGGTGCCCGGGAGAAACGAGATGTTCCATTTAGCAAGATTCCCGTTGAGTAATCCTTATACGTGTTGAGGACTTTACATTGCTTTAAACGCTTTGGTAGTCAAAATCTAACTTTACACTCGTGATCTCCCTACTTGTGGGTCAAACAGAATTGCACAGATCTTTTTTGGATGTATAGACTCAGGTGCAGAGTTAGGTGATCTTCCTAATATTTTGAAGGTAGTTATTATCCATGTGATTTGAGCAACTTTGACCTGCAGAAGGTGTGTGTACGTTACACATAAAAAGTACTGATGGGCGCCTGGGTGGCCCAGTCGGTTAAGTGTCTGACTTCTGGTTTCAGCTCAGGCTGTGATCTCTCCCAGTTGGTGAGATCAAGCCCTGCATCAGGCTCTGTGCTGGGGGGTGTGGAGCCTGCTTGGGATTTCCTCTCTGCCCTTCCCCTCCCCTCTCCTGGTGAGACAGACACACACACACTCACACTCACACTCTCTCTCTCTCTCTCTCTCTCTCTCTCTCTCTCTCTCTCTCTCCCCCTCCCTCTCCTGCTCCCTCCCCGTCCGAATACCCAAACTTAAAAAAAGTACTGATGATAAAACATTTCTTTCTATAATTTGACTCTTGGGACCCAATGGGCTAGGCGTGGAGGATGGGGAGGAATATCCTGGCAAAATTCACAAGGAAGGGAAATAGACTGAGATGGAGTGAAACTTTTTCATTGGACAGAAGACCAGTATTTGCATGCATGAGATGAAGTTTATCATAGTGCTTGACCTCCCGTAGTTGTGAGGAGTAAACGAATTAATAGATGGGCCTAGAAGAGTGGCTGGCTATAGGAGGGATTCATTAGCTGCAGTATTTGTGATTGGTTTTGTCTGCCACCTAGGATTTTATACCTCCTTTAAAACCACTGGGCTTTCGTGAATCGAGCGCTGTTGTGTATGTTGCTGTGGTACAAAGCCGGGAGTCGTACGGTCTAATTTTTGTACTCCTCATTCTAGATAAGTCAGCAAAAAATGTATTTTCTCAGCATTAACCGTTGGAGTCCTCATAGCAGGGAAACTGGGTTCTGAAGGTAGGCTTACGGCACCTGGTAGTGCTGAAGATTAAATGCACGATGTGTGAACATATTTAGCGCCATGCCAAGAATGTACTAGGGGCTCAATAAGCAGTACTGTCATTTCCTGCTGTAAATCCTGGTCTTTGCTCAGCCAGCAGCCTGTTCTCGTATTGAAAGTTGTAATTTAGGGGCGCCTGGGTGGCTCGGTTGAGCCGCCGACTCTTGATTTCAGCTCAGGTCATGATCCCAGGGTTGTGGGATGGAGCCCCGTGTCGGGCTCTGTGCCTTGCACGGAACCTACTTAAGATTCTCTCCCTCTCCCTCTGCCCCTTTCCCCTGCTTGTGTGCTTGCTCTCTTAAAAAAAAAAAAAATCCTGATTTGTACACTTGATAGTTACTTAATCATGCAGTGTACTATAGGGGAGGAAAACTTTTCTTGGCTCTTGATGAGCTGGTCTAACTACTTAGTTGACAGAAGACAGATTAATGGGAGAAGGAATCAAACCAATTTAATTGCACATATATGGGAGCCCACAGAAACCTGGGCTCAGAGGAGACCAAAGGAGGCAGCGTTTTACATCTTTAAGCAAAGAAACAAATATTTGTGAAGAATTGGCCGAAGGGATTTGGGCTTGGGGTAGCTGCAAGTGTAAAGCCCTGACAGGTTGTTTTGTTTTGTTTTGTTTTTTGGTAAATGCAAGTGCCGGACTTCAGCTTTGATGCCCAGGTGTCCACTTCAAGGACGGCGGTCCCCAGGAAACATACTGCCAGGCACAAAACTAGATCAAGAGTGCGGCTGCCTCCACCGACCCAGGCTCCTTTGCTTTAGGGCTCTTGGTCGATGTCAGTAACTAGCCATTTGGACTGCCAGTCTCTTGTTCTTCCCGTGTTTTACATTCACCAATAAAGAGGGGGGCCCTGAAACCCTAGGCCCCACCTTCAACTCCAATAGAAGCCAGACCCCAGGCTCATGTGCCTCTCTTTGCCTGTGATCTTGCCGTGTGGCCGTAGGTGTGCTGTGTAATTTTCAGGTCTTGTAAGTAAGAAACCTCTATTTTTCACATTTCCTGATGGTTGTTGCTGAAGGACACGTTGTCATCATAATCAAAAGGGTTGAGGGGCACGTGGGTGGCTCCCTTGGTTAAGCTTCTGACTCTTGATTTTGGCTCAGGTCGTGATCTCACGACTCATGTGTTTGAGGTCCGTATCAGGCTCTTGTGCTGACAGTGTGGAGCCTGCTTGCAATTCTCTCTCTCTCTCTCTCTCTCTCTCTGTCTCTCTCTCTCTCTCTCTCTCTCTCTCTCTCTCTCCCTCCCCCCCCCCGTTTCTACTCCTCTTTTTCTGCCTTCTCCCACCCCCCCCCCCCCCAAAAAAAAAGAGGGACGCCTGGGTGGCTCAGTTGGTCGAGCATTTGACTTCAGCTGAGGTCACGATCTCATGGTTTGTGGGTTCAAGCCCCACGTCGGCCTCACTGCATCAGTAGAGAGACCGCTTCAGATTCTCTGACTCCCCCCCTCTGTCTGCCCCTTCCCCGCTCATGTTCTCTCTCTCCCTCTCTCAAATACAAACAAACATAAACAAAATCACAAAGGTTGGTCCAGTTGTAGCAATGGTTTGCAAAGGGGAGATGTCTCTGGGAGGGTCACTGGTTCCGAGGTGGGTGTCCCCAGGCATTTCTGGCAGATAGCGTTAGTATCAATAGGCTGAGACTGGCACAAAACCGTAGCAAATGAATGAAGAAGTCCTGCTTTATATAGCCTTCTTGGCCCTGAACTCCCTGTCTGGCTATAAGGATGTCTTCTCCATTCCGGGTGCAGGGAGAGTATCCTTCCCATGTGAAATTTCCGGCATTCAGGGGCTCTAAAGAGGGTCAGAGTGTTCCCTGTTGCACTGGCTGTTAAGTAACGGATTCAAAATAACGAATGTGGCCTCTTTTGGGGGAGGCCTGCCCTGAGTCCCATCAGTACTGTGTGTTCACGTGATAAAGGATAGTAGATATTCCAGGAGTTTGTAAATGTCTGGGGAGGCATCTTGTCGGAGTTGAGTCTTGAGGGATAGATTAATAGTAAATGAGGCAGTGAAGGCTTGAAGGCATTCTGTTGTTTCTTTCCTCCTTTGGAAGGTAGGTTTAGCATTGAATTTTGTGTTCTTCTTGAAATACACAGTCTACCTTACGAAAAATCGTTTTGTTCACTGAGTAAATTCGAGAAAGATCCCTGGATGAGTGGATATTTACAGGTGAATTCAGTCGAAGGAGGCCACCCATATTCTAATGTCAACGTTTGTGTCCAGCCTCACCTCGTTCCTTCCTGGACACCTGGCTCTCTACAGAGCACAGTTGTATTTAATCTGTCCGAAAGTACCCTTGGCTTTTTTTTTTTTTTTTTTTTTGGCCTTTGAACCAGCTGTTGCATTCATTTGTAATTTCCCACTCCTACTTTGCTCTAGAACCCAATCCTACCCATTATTTTTTAATGTTTAGTATTTATTTTTGATAGAGACCGAGCGTGAGCAGGGGAGGTACAGAGAGAGGGAGGCACAGAATCCGAAGCAGGCTCCAGGCTCTGAGCTGTCAGCACAGAGCCCAAGGTGGGGCTCGAACCCATGAACCGTGAGATCATGACCGGAGCCGAAGTCGGACGCTTAACCAACTGAGCCACTCAGGTGCCCCTGCCTACCCGTTCTTTGAAACAGATTTGTGGCTCGCCGTTTCCAGAAGTTCGTGGCTGCTGTGGACTTAGCCAGAACAGGTGCCACTTAATGCTGCCGAATGAACTGTCCCCCATACCGACTTTGCTATTTTCCTGTGAATATCTTCTCTCAGTTTTCTTAGGGTTAAGCATTATATTATCATCTTGGTATCACCCAGAGCACTGATGTGATCGCGGCACTGCAAGTATCCCAAGAACAACACTTACTGCTGCTTATGTTCTGTGACCTTACTTAAATGAACTCCTTTAATTTTCCCTGTGCCCTAGGATAATTTCAGAATATCTATTTCGTAAGGTTACTGTGAGAATTAAAGGAGTTAATTCCTCTGAAAGTGCTTAGAAAGAATGCGGAACATAGAAAGTGCTCAGTAAGTTTAAGCATTAATTAACATAGTCCAAATGTTACAGTTCTAAATGCTGAGACTCCGGCAGGCTAAGTAGCTGGCCACAAAGTTTCCTAGCTTTAAACGGCACAGTCCATATTCCAACTCCAGCTCTTTTGCTCCAGAGAGCGTTCTCATCAACGTGAACTACTTCTCTTGATATTATTTTGATGTCTGGTCATTTTAAATTCAGCCCAGAAATTGCTCTAGGCAATTTATGGTTAATTTCTGCTGGAGCTGTGGGCTTTCTAGGTTACTTATTTGTGAGCAGCATTTAAGGTTGACCACGTTTCCCATTAAAACCTATTTAAATTAAGGCAAAATGAGTGGACACCGAGTCACAAATGGAAACCATGATTAGTTTGTGTGAAAATTGTAAAAAGTGAAACAAATGACACCTAGGGGGTAAACAGACTTTAAGATGAACTCCAGTGATGGCCGTCCTGGTGTGCACACCATTGCAGAAAACCTTTCATTAGAGTTTGAGTGGGACTTGTGCTTGCTTCTAACCAAGAGAATGTGGTAAGGATGATGGGATGTTTTTCCTGCGATTGCATAACGTTACAGAAGACTCTTGCAGACTGACTCTATTTTGTACTACCGTTGACCTTGACCAGAGAAGACGCCATGTTGTTAACTGCTTGTGAAAATGGCTGTGTGGCAGGGAACTGTCGGGAGACCTTCGGAGCTGAGAGGCGAGAGGACCTCTAGCCATATAGAAATGAACCTGGCCGCCAGTCTGAGAGTGCTTACAGATGGATTCTTCATTGCACTTCCAGATAAGAATGCAGCCCAGCTGAGATGGTCATCGTAGCTGGTGAGCCTGAAGCAGAGAACATAGCTCCCCCCGATGAAGACTCCTGCCAAACTCAAACTGTGAGGTAACAAATATGTGTTTTAAGTCATTACGCTCATGGTAACTCATTCCGTAGCAATATATAGCTGATCCATGTAGTGATGGTGAAGATTCCAGGACGGTAAACTCCTTTGCCAGGAATTGAAATCACTAAAACAGTTTAGAGTGTCTTTAGGAAGCTTGCAGTTGTCCACACTTTCTGACTCGGGAATGTTGCTCCTAAATATTTGTTAACGATCAGGTGTGCATGGTATTCTCTGTAATGGGAGACAGTGGTGTAAAAAAAAATGGAGCGAATAAGGTTTTTCCCAAATAGGGGTTACTTAAATAATGGTGCAAGTTTGTGGACTTTTCACACAGCTATAAAAAATGATTGGGTAGAAGTATTTGTATCGACGTTGACGTGTTCATGGTACACAGTAGAAAGTTGACACAACAGTACGTATAGTGGGATTCCATTTTTGTAAACGTGTGTGGTAGGGTAGCTGTTCTTCCTTTGTGTGGTCTTTCTCTAATTGCCACTGTTAACATTCTGTCCTCTAGTAGGCTGCCGGGAGACCAGTGTTTACGTCTGGCTGCGTGTGCTTTCCGAGGCAGCGATACAGGGGGCATGCACCCATATTCTGGATCCACACTGGCCCGATGGTGGTGATTTCTGTGAATAATATGGTCTCTACATAGATTATGTCTGTGGTTCTCTAGAGCGGCATTCGTCTTTGCTTCGGATCCTTGCATAGAGCGTCGTGAAAGGGAGTTTGTGTCTCTCTGGAGCCCCAATCCTTACTATACATGCGTCGCACCTTGTTCTTGGTGCAAGTGCCATCTTAGAGATGAAGACGTTGAAGGTTAGAAACATCAAGTGATTTGACCACGATGGCAGGGTTTGCACATAAACCTAGATCTTCCTGGATCCAGGGTTCGTGTTCACAGTCCAGAGTTCATCGTCTCTGCCACTCTGCTATGCTGGCCAGTTGAATATACCTACGGAATAGTTGTCAGTTCCTTTCTTTTTCCATTGACACTGCTTCAGTCTGCATTCGTCTCCTTTTCATAGATGGTGCTAAAGTGTGGAGATAATTTTTCTGGCTCTGGTCTTCACTACTAGTTTTTCTCTTTTTGTTTGGTTTTTGTTTATTTTTGAAAGAGTGTGTGTGTGTGTGTGTGTGTGTGTGTGTGTGTGTGTGTGTGTGTGTGTGTGAAGGGCAGAGAGACAGAAAGAGAATCACAAGCAGGCTCTGTGCTGTCCGCGCAGAGCCAGATGCAGGGCTCGAACCCATGAACCACGAGATCCTGACCCCAGTTGGACACTTAACCGATTCAGCCACCGAGGCCCCCCACTACTTCTGATTTTGCAGTGGCACTGTCGATGGAATCTTCCTGAAACATTGCTGTGCTAACGTGTCTGTTCTGTGTAAAATGGGGAGGAAAGAGTGGTAGCCATCCACTAAATTACTATCTTGTGCCACAGGCTCTGCTAGGTGCTTTACTCATGAAAATAAAGAGAAACCAGGACAGGAGGTAACTTCGGTGGTGAATTGATGGGCAATGATGAGCCCTAATCAGTGGCTCCCCTTTACCCAGGCCTCTTTACAACATGACTTTAAAATTTCACCTGTGGGGGAGGAAATTAATTTTCCTTCAGGACTCTTGGCTGAGAATCCCCTGTGGTAAAAGGTGGGTTAATTAGGAGGGAAACAGAAGTCTAATAACATGTATACCTCCAGTATCAGTGGGGGAGACAGACTCTGGAAAACTGAGCAATTCCCCCAAAATGGCCCAAGCCACCATAACGAGCTCCGGGGCGCCTGGGTGGCTCGGTCCGTTAAGCTTCCGACTCCGGCTCAGGTCATGATCTCACGGTCCGTGAGTTCGAGCCCCGCGTCGGGCTCTGTGCTGACAGCTCGGAGCCTGGAGCCTGCTTCGGATTCTGTGTCTCCCTCTCTCTCTGCTCCTCCCCTGTTCATGCTCTGTCTCTCTCGGTCTCAAAAATAAATAAACGTTAAAAAAAAAAAATCAGCTCCTGGGGTGCCAGAGCGGCTCAGTTGGTTAAGTGTCTGACTCATGATTTCACCTCAGGTCATGATCTCATGGTTCATAAGATCGAGCCCCGAGTCGGGCTCTGAGCTGACAGTGTGGAGCCTGCTTGGATCCTCGTTCTGCCTCTCTCTCTGCCCCTCCCCTGCTCGTGCTTGCGCCATCTCTCAAAAAAATAAAACAACTTAAACAACTTTAAAAAAAAAAAAAAAAAAAGCTCAAGATAATCCTTAGGCCAAAGAGGCTTATTTTGGAGTGGCAAATTCTGTTTCTCTTCACATCCATCAAGAGGTAATCCTCCCTACTCCTTAGATGTGGGGTGGACTTGTGGCTTATTTTGACGAATAGAATGTGGCAGATTTAATGCTGTGTCAGTTACAAGCCCTAGGTCTCAAGGTCTCAAGTGAACTAGGTCTCAAGTGTCCTCGAGTGCCTCTACTCTTTCTTCTGGAATCCCGTTCTTGTCACATGAACAAGGTTCGGCTAGCCTCCTAGGACATGTGAGACCACAGGAAGGCAGAGCTGAGTCAGCCCATTTGCCCTAATTGAAGCACCAGAGACTGGAGAGAAAGCACAGATCGGCAAAACTGCTTACGTGACCCACATCTGGCCACAGATCCACGAGGGAGCCTGGCCAAGATCCGAAGAAACATCCAGCTAAGCCAGGCTGCAGAATTGAATTAAATAGCTGGTTGTCTTTTTAAGCCGCTGTGTTTTTCATAACTTCCTGTTGTCTACAAATGCCCAAACTGCTTCCCGTGAAATAGGACATCTTCCATATTTTTGCCACGATCGAGGTTTAAAGCCTCAATTCGAGTCCCCCTACCCTCCCATCCCCAACACTTTAAGCCAGTGTCCCTGCAGTGTGGTCCAGGAACCAATCTAGATCTATTGAATCAAAAATGCTGGGCAACAAATTAAGAAGATCTTAAAAGTTTCTCAGGCTGCATCCCAGTGCTTTTGAAACAGAATCTTTAGAAGTGGGACCTAAGAATTTTAGTTTAACTCCAGAGGAGATTCTCCTGGGTCTGATTCTTACACTGCAGTTGGAGAATCAATGTCCTAATCTCCTGTCATGCTCTTCGCCAAGCACGCTGAGTTCTCCTAGGTCTTTGATCATGATGTCGTACTCTGGGAATGTTCCGTCCGTGCTTCCCTACCTGGTGAACTCCTTGCTGAAGTCTGATCGCCAGTGTTTTCTTCTGTACCTTCCCTCGACACTCTGAAACTAGATTGAATTAATTCTTCATCTGTGCCCTCCTGGGTCTATGTGCACAGAGGGTGTAGCAGCCTTCACATTTTTAAAACTTGTTTACACATTTGACTTCCCTTCGTTACTGCCATTCTCCCAGGTGGAAACCTTGATTTTTTTTTTTTTTTTTATACCACCAGAGCTGCCTTCGCTCCTCGTAGGTATTCAATAAATGTTCCTCAGGTTGAATTAAATTGACATTATTCCTAAGGGTTTTCTTTAAATGGCCGTTCACTGTTTTACTTGAAAAGTTGTGAATTCCCAAAATATAAGTGTGAATTATTTTTGGGTTAGCTGCTATTTATGTAGTTCTTCCCCTCTCTGCAATCTATAGGTGATTGAGGCAGGAATGAGGTATTTTCATAGTATTAAAAAAGGTATCTCTGTTTTATATACCTTATTCAGTCACCTGAGATTTGCATTGCATTATTGATCTATTTTAACTTCAGAACCATGTGTTCCCCATTAATTAAAAATTTTTAGAAAATTATTAAAGATAAGTTTATATTTTATCCTATTTTAAATTTTTTTTAATGTTTTTGAGACACACACACACACACACACACACACACACACACACAGAATCTGAAGCAGGCTCCAGGCTCTGAGCTGTCTGATGCAGGGCTTGAACTCACAAACTGAGATCATGACCTGAGCCGAGGTTAGTCACTTAACCCACTGAGCCACGCAGGCACCCTTTATGCTATTTTCAAGTTGCTACTATGTGAAATCCCAAATAGAACCCATTTTTAAGAGTTGAAATGTTATTACACTTTAATTATATGGTCTGTGTATAATTACTATAAACCAAATTTATCACTTTCAACTTAACAAGGAATTTATTTCCAAAGTGTCAAATGATCTACAGTTGAGCCCAATGCTTGTGGAATGTTTGCTGCAAGCACTGTTTCACCATTCTGTCAGATTATATGTCACTGGAAATTTAATTAGTTTATGTAACGACAGGAGTCTCTGTCCAAATAATTTATACCGTGTGTATTATGTTGGTCTATTTTTTGTATTAATGAAACGGTTTACTTCGAAAGAGATTAAATGAAAACACTGGGCGAAAAAGGTGCATATTTTTTCTGTTGGATACCTTATTGACATAGGTATTCTTGAATTTCATGCGAACATGGTTTATAGGCTTTGCCGCAAACTTCAGTTTCTTAGCATCAAGAGACTGGCATGCTTTTAAAACCTGCCACTAGCAATAGAAGATGAGGAGTAGAAGAGATGAGGATATACATTCCTTTGTGTAATTTTGAGGAAGATCAACATATCTGTCTCAACTCAGGCTGTTTTGGAAATCACCATCTATTTTCCACAGAGGGAAATGCCTGGAACCTAGGAAATGACCTTAAATGTCTTTTATTAGAGCTTAATTACTGAACTTTGAAATAATAAACCATCTAGGCCTCTTATGTGAACCTATTATCAGCAGCAATACCCGTATCATTACTTAATCCATAGCAAGCTCTATAAAGCAATCAAGGCCAAGGCCAAATTTCTCCTGAAAGGAAGCTGTGTGACCCTACAGAGCTTCAGTGAAGGTTCTGCTACCTCAGTTATTTTTCTGGCTACAGGTAACTTGATCATGATCTGCCTAAGGCTTGTTCATGTAATGGCTGCTTGCGTACCCAAATTCCAAGACCACTTTTCTTAGGGTCATTTTTCTTACCATGCCAACCTATGGTGTTGGCATCATGGTGGAAAATTCCTGAGTTGCTTACCTTGAAAGAAAAATCTTTGCAACTTACAATTTTCTTAGGAAACTCCTTAAGTGGGTTAAGTATTTGCCAGTGAAAAGAAAATTCCCTTCAAAACCTAAATTGGCCGTGATCTCAGTCTGGGAGAATTAGGGCTCTAGGAGTCAAACAAGTGCAGGTTGCAAAAAGCAACTGGGTCCTTACTGTCCCGGGCTCGGTCAACTAGGAGCTCTTGTTTTCCTGGAGTATGCATTTTCTGCTTCTTTGGCCATCTTGTTCACCGGCTCTCGCATTTCGGCCTCTTCAGCTGGCAACATAGTGAAGGCCTCAATCTCGGATTTTCTGTCTCAGATTTTTCGTCGCCTCTTTCAGTTCCTGCTCTCTGGCGGTAATAATGTCTTTAGATAACATTTTAGCAAACATCTGCGTTGTGGCCCACACTGTGCTATAATATGTAAAAGTTATTAAAACCAGGTATCTGCCCTTGTGTTGTGCACAAGTTGGTGCATGGTTAAAATTAGTGAGAAATATGGGTAACATGGCATGGTGGGGAAAAAATGGATTTGATTAGAATGTGAGTGCACAGGGGTGCCTGGGTGGCTCAGTCGGTTAAGGGTCCGACTCTTGATTTCGGCTCAGGTCATGACCTCATGATTCATGCGCTTGAGCCCCACGTGCACTCTACACTGACAGCACAGAGCCTGCTTGGGATTCTTTCTGCTGCCCTGACCGTGCATGCTTTCTCTCTCAAAATAAATAAAGAGGGATGCCTGGGTGGCTCAGTCGGTTGAGCGTATGACTCTTGGTTTCAGCTCGGGTCATGACCTCGCGGTTTGCGGGTTTGAGCCCCATGTTGGGCTCCGTGCTGACCGTGCGGAGCCTGCTTGGGATTCTCTCTCTCTGCCCCTCCTGTGTGCTCTCCCTCTTTCTCCCAAAATAAACTTGGGGAAAAAAAAATTTTGCACACACCTATTCAATTCTCAGGTCGTTTACTAATTCACTGTGTCTTCTTGCATAAGAAACTTTGCTGGGCTTGATGTTTCACTATTAAGTGAGTGGGTTGGATGGGAATGATATGAATGTTTTTCAGACTCTGGCTGTTAATGAGCTCACCATTGATTTTTTTTTTTTTTTTTTTTTTAAGAGCAAGAATCAAATGGGCTAGGATTAACTAATTTCGTTGTGTGTAAAGTTCCACTTATAACATTGGCAGCAAAACAATAAATCCTTTGTCTAGGTCAAGGACTTGTATAGAGCCTAGAACCAGGCAGTAGCTTGTAATGTATTTATACTTTGTCTCTTCTCCAATAAGTCCTACTTTTTTCCTAGAGTGCAATGAAAGGGAACTAATCACTAAAGAAGTTTTAGGATTAATTCCCTCAGTGGGGAAATAAAAGCCTGCTTTGAAATAGAGATTATTTTCCCAGCTTTACGGAGATGTAATTGACATGAAACATTACATAAGTTCAAGGTGAACAGTGTGATGATTTGATATAGATTCATATTGCAAAATGATTACCACATTCATCACCTCACGTGTTTCTTGTCGGGGGTGAGAACTTTTAACATCTCCTAGGAACTTCCAAGTATACAACATAGTATTAACTATAGTTGCCATGCTGTACATTATATTCTCAGAACTTCCTCATCTTGTAACTGGAAGTTGGTGCCTTGTGACCACCTTTACCCATTGCCCCCCCTACTGCCACAGCTGGGACCCATTAACCTATTGTTTCTGTGAGCTGCCCTGTTTTTAGATCCCACGGAAAAGTGGGATAATAAGTATTTGTCTTTCAGTGTCAGACTTTATTTCACTTAGTGTAATGCCCTCCAGTTTCATCCATGTTGTCACAAATGGAAGGGCTTCCTTTTCTTTTTTTTTTTTTAACATAGCTGAATAATTTCACGTTTTCTATATATCACAATTTCTTCATCCATTTATCAGTGGATGACTCTCAGGTTGGTTTCATGTCTTGCCTATTGTAAATAATGCTGCAGTGAACATGTGGATACAGATATCTTTTAGAGATCATGATCTCTTTCCTTTAGGTGTATCCCAAAAGTGGGATGATGGATCCAATGGTAATTCTCTTTTATGTTTTGGGGAACTTCCATATGGTTTTCCATTTGTTTCCCAAATTATACTCCTACCAAAGTATACAAGTGTTCCCTTTTCTCAAATCATGCCAGGACTTTCCTGTTTAACCAAAAAAAATTTTTTTTAATGTTGATTTATTTTGGGGGGTGGGCAGAGAGAGAAGAGAGAGAATCCCAAGCAGGCTCTGAACTTACTTGGGATTCTCTCTCTTTCTCTGCCCCCTCCGCATGTGGAGCCCGATTCCCCTGCTCCCCACACCACCAGGGGGAGCACCATTCTTCCCCCACCCTACCGCCCCCACCATGCAGAGCCCGACCCCACGAACCATGAGCGGAAACCGTGATCTGAGCGGAAACCAGAGTCAGAGTACCCCCCTGGCACCACCCAGGACTTCTTGTTTTGAACATTGTTTTATTTTTATTTTTTAAAGTTTTTAATTTTAATTCCGGTTAGTTAGCATACAGTGTTTTATTAGGTGCCAGGGTTTCTTATCTTGTGGCTTTTTGATAATAGCCCCTTGAGCAATGTGAGGTGATATCTCATTGTGGTTTCAGTTGCATTTCCCTGATGATGAGTTGATGTGAAGCACCTTTTCGCCGATCTGTTGTCCATTCGTCTGTCTCATTTGGAAACAAATCTGTGCGTGTCTGTTGCCCGTTTTTTTTTTTTTTAATTTAGGTTTTGTGTTCTTGTTTTCTCATTTGTTTTTTGTTGTTGAGTTGTAGGAGTTCCTTCCCTAATAACCTTTTACCAAGTATGATTTGCAAGTATCTTCTCCCATTCTGTAGGTTGCCATTGTGTTTTTGTTCGTTATGCTGAATGATGTAATCTGTTATTTTTCTTTCTTTTGCTTGTGCTTTTGGTGTCACATCCAAAAAATCATTGCTGAGACGAATGTCAGGGAGCTTTTTCTCCTAAGTTTTCTTCCAGGTGGTTTACAGTTTCAGGTTTTACTTTTAAGTCTTTAATCCATTTTAGTTAAGTTTAGTGAGTAGTATAAGATACGGGTACAGTTTCATTCTTCTGCCTATAAATATCATGCGAATTTTCCAACATTGTTTATTGAAGAAATTATCTTTATCCCTTGACTATTCTTGGGTCCCTTTGCAAATATTAGTTGACTGCACATGTGTGGTTTTATTTCTAGGATTTCCAGTCTGTTCTATGGGTCTGTTATACCTGCATCATAGTTTGTTGATTACTATAGCTTTGTGTTTTTGGATAAGATATTTTAATCTATTTACATTTAAGTAATTACTGACAGGTAAGTGTATACAATTAGTTTGGTAATTGTTGTCTGTTTTATAGATCTTCTGTTCCTTCTTTTGCTGTCTTGCCTTGTAATTTGATGACTGTGGTGGTATTTATTCCTTTATCATAATCTTTTGTGTTAAAATTCTTTAAATTTTTAAAAAATGTTTATTTCTGAGAGCGACAGAGTGTGAGCAGGGGAGGCGCAGAGAGAGAGAGGGAGGCACAGAATCCGAAGCAGGCTCCAGGCTCTGAGCTGTCAGCACAGAGCCTGACACGGGGCTCGAACCCACCGACCGCGAGATCGTGACCTGAGCCGAAGTTGGACGCTCAACGGACTGAGCCACCCAGGCGCCCCTGTGTTAAAATTCTTTAGACCTAATACTGGAAGTTGAGTTGCAGGGTCAAAGTATGTGCAAGTTCTAAGTAATCTGAATATTGAAAATTTCCCTCCAAAAAGGTTAAACCCTTTTTAATGCCCTACCAACATGCTTATCTTTTGTGTGTTTAATTTTTCGCCAAACTGGTGGGTTAATACATCTTTTTATATGATATTTCATTTACTTGTTTTCAGAGGTTTAAATGATTATTCATATCATTTGCTTTAATGAATATAAGACCTACCTGAGATTTGATCTTTACTAAAGTTTTTATTCCCACTTAATATTTAGCATTGACTGTATGATAGATTTAATATCCCAAGATCTCCATGACTTACTATGAATGCATTAAGCACATAATGTCATGATAATTCCTAATTGAAATTTTACTAACAAAACCTCCAGATGCAAGGTTTCTCATATTGCATACAAGCCTGGATTAAAAAGTAGAACAAATTTTACGGCAAAGAGTAAATTTATCAACATAATTCTGTGTCCTTGCTGTTGTGTTTTTGTTTTTTTTTTTTTTTGTTTTTTTTTTGTTTTTTTTGCTTTCTGGTGATGACCTCTTGATCTTTTTTTACTGGGGTACTAGAATGTTCTGTGGGTGATATTACTCATTGTGCAATCTGGATTGAACTTCAGCCCAGGGTCTAAAAGACAAGCTGAGGAAACATCTGTCCCAAGTTGGAATTCCCAAGAAGGAAATATGCCAAAGCTGTTGAGCTAAAAGTCATGTTTGTACCGGGACTGGTGAGGGAGGAAAAGAACCAGAGAGCTCCTAGAATTAAGATGAAGACACAGACTGCCAAAGAGCAGTAGGCAGATGAGGCAACATCTTTTAATCCGTTCAACATTTCTAAAACTTAGGAGGTGCCGAGCATTCCCAACACTATTTTCTTGTCCATAATTGTCTCAACCTTCTCTCCGGGGGATTCTGTCCCCAGTGAAGAGGAAGTACGATTGATGTATAGTCCCATGACTTGGGAATGTTTGTTTATAACGAGGTAGCAAATATTTTAACGAAATCGAAAACTCTGATCAACACAACCTCAAAGTTTTTGACTATATCCATTTCTTCTTTCTAGCCTCAGCACTTAAAGTACCTGGTACATAGTGGGCATTTAGGAATTATTTGGATAAAGGACACCTCTGTTTATCCCAATTAATAGCTCAAGGTTATAGAATGGAAATGGCAGATATATGCTCTAGCAGCCTCTAAAAATGCCCTCTATTTCTGACATAGCACTTCTGTATTCTACCTTGCAAGAAATTATGTTGGCAATTAGAAATTCCTAAGACTATGTACTCCTATGAAATATTCATGAATGTCTTCAGTAGCTTAAGCAGAACAGTCATGGCAAGGACTTTGAACTCTGCTTGCACTTGCTAGTGCATATGTCGGATTGGGTGGAATGGCACTAAAATATTGATACTGGCTAAACAAGCATTTTTATCCAAAATCTAAACTTCGTCTTATGAGACCTTGCTTGAAACATGCAAGTAATCGTTGAGGTAATGTCAGTTTGAGGGAACTGATCATTAAGGATTCTAACAATACGTAAACTTGGGA
The DNA here is from genome assembly GCF_022837055.1 of Prionailurus viverrinus. NCBI lineage: Eukaryota > Metazoa > Chordata > Mammalia > Carnivora > Felidae > Prionailurus > Prionailurus viverrinus. Next base: position 111,789,601 of record NC_062579.1, on the reverse strand, counting down.
ATACAAGTTTAGGAAAGAAATACTCCTGCATGAATCCTAAGACCTCTAATGACCTTTCTGAAAGCTCATGTATGTAAGAATTCGAGCTTGTGAAGACCAACTCTTGGGTTTCAATATGTTGGTTAGTTAAATTTCCATATGGGGCACTTAACCTTTTTACAAAAAGGTTTTATGCCATAACCCTCAAATCTGTTTGTATAAACTCCTCCCCAACCTTGGAGTAAAACAAACAAACAAACAAACAAACTCTGAGCTCATGTATTATTATAGAATGGATAATAAGTGAGAGTTTCATAGTCCAAGCTGATAATAACCAATACAGTTAGAAAAATGTAATTTTTCTTTCTCAACGTTCAAGGTTAAATGGTCTTTTTCATACTGTATGGGATTGGAGCCATACATACATTCGTATATGACCCCACGCAGGCACACTCTTGGGAGCAGTGTACCATTCCAATGCCCTCAAATACATGGTCTCATTCTAATGTCACTCCTGAAATATTCCCCTGAATAAGATTTTTAATGTTTACAACGACATGTATGATAGTCAAATAATGAGGAACCACAGCTGCGTAAGAACAATTAAAATCCCCAAAGGCAAATTTAAAATGAATACCATTAGAGGTCACTGCTAAGTAATGAGGGCTTGTTAATGATCTCATTCATTGACCTTGGATTGTAGTCAAATTTAAAAAAATGCACATTTCAAAAATTTATAATTTCTAGTTAAGTTCTCATTATCACACTGGTGTTGCTAAAATATTTAGAGGATAGAAAGTTGGTTGCAAGTAGATTATTCTGATATTCGGTGTTCTAAAGGGATTAGTCATTTTCAGAACACGTTTTTTTGGTTTGTACTTGTAAAATGAATCTTACATTATGTATCAAGTGTCCCAAAAAGAAAAGAAATCCTTGCACACATGAGAGTGAACATTTAGCTATATTATTTCGAGTAATACATTCTGAATACTATGTTGTTGTTGTCCAGTTTCACTGGTTTACAAAAATTTTGGAATGGGTGAGCCGGGAGTTGCATTTAGGAGAATGCAGCAGCATAAATGTGTGCAAAAGCCACCCGTCTCTTAGGTTTTTTTTTTTTTTTTTTTTTTTTTTAACATTTATTCATTTTTGAGACACAGACAGAGCACGAATGGGGGAAGGTCAGAGAGAGAGGGAGACACAGAATCTGAAACAGGCCCCAGGCTCTGAGCTGTCAGCACAGGGTCCCGACGCGGGGCTCGAACCAACGGACCGCGAGATCATGACCTGAGCCGAAGTTGGATGCTTAACCGACTGAGCCACCCTGGTGCCCCTCGTCTGTTAGGTTTTGAATAAGGATCTTTATCAAACATTCTTAGCTGTGTCCTTTTTAATTCTCTGTGCTTTTAAAACAATCAAATAGGGGCGCCTGGGTGGCGCAGTCGGTTAAGCGTCCGACTTCAGCCAGGTCACGATCTCGCGGTCCGGGAGTTCGAGCCCCGCGTCGGGCTCTGGGCTGATGGCTCAGAGCCTGGAGCCTGTTTCCGATTCTGTGTCTCCCTCTCTCTCTGCCCCTCCCCCGTTCATGCTCTGTCTCTCTCTGTCCCAAAAATAAATAAACGTTGAAAAAAAATTTAAAAAAAAAAAAAAAAAAAACAATCAAATAGGATGTTTATTAAAGATCAGTACTTAACAGTAACAGGACCCGATATTGTGTGCCTACTATTCACGGTGCAGTGGAAATCGCTTGTGTTGATGATTTTTAAACATGGCAACGTGACCATAAGACCGATGGTAGAATTGTCACTATTTTATAGGTGACAAAACTGAGGTTCTGGGGTTGTGAGGTAACTCGACCAGGTACATACAAGTAATGGTTAAATCAGTATTCAGACTTAGATTGGCCTGATTTGAAGCCACTGAGGGAACACAAACGACCTCTGTTCTAAAGTACCTGATGTTGAGGGCGCCTGGGTGGCTCAGTCGGTTAAGCGTCCGACTTCGGCTCAGGTCATGATCTCACAGGTCGTGAGTTCGAGCCCTGCGTCGGGCTCTGTGCTGACAACTCAGAGCCTGGAGCCTGCTTCACATTCTGTGTCTCCCTCTCTCTGCCCCTTCCCTGTTCATGCTGTGTCTCTCTCTGTCTCAAAAATAAATAAACATTGAAAAAAAAAATAAAGTACCTGATGTTGTGATTAGTCTTCCTACATCTATCTCTCATTAAAAAAAGTGTTTTAAAATATCAATGTGGCAAGTTTTATTAATAGCAATAATGATGAACATCTGAGTTCTTACTGTGTGCCATATACTCCTGATCATTTCTTCATTTTTATTATTTAAAGTAACTCTACTCCTGACATCGGGCTCGAACTCCCCGCCCCAAGATCGGGAGTTGCATGCTCTACTGACTGAACCAGTCGGGCACCCCTCTTCTGATCACTTGAGTTACATTAACATATTTAATGCTCTCAATTCATTTTTCAGTGGGGAAACTGAGTCACAGAAAGACGAAGTAGGTTTCTCAAGGTCACACATCTTGACTAAACTCAGGTCTATAAGATTACATAGCCCAAATTCTTAAAACCCATGTTCCACCATGAAGCGGGGAGGTGACAGGGGAAGGGAAGTGTCATGTCTGTTAGAAGAGGAGAAATACAGTTCCATTAAATTGAAATGTATAGGAGGTGCCAGGGGGGGAACTTATAAATGGCTATACGTGAGAATACAAAACTGATTCCAAGAGAAGGAAAACATTTGGGTATAGGTTAACCTCTATGTGAATAAAAAATGATGAAACGTTGGGGATTAGGTAACGTGGTCCTGGGTCTTGGTTTGCCCAGAAAGTTCCAATTTACATCTGTCGTCCCAGGGTAGTTCTAATAGTTCACCTCCTCCACACTCAACATCATACCAATGTGGACAGTAAAATATGTAGTCAGCCTAGGATGAGACGGACTGGCCAGTTGTGCGTGTGCCCGGGGGACAGGGGACTTTGGACAAGCCACTGTTTGGATCTCAGGAGCCTCGTGTGTAAAATGAAGTTTCTGAGACACCAGAAGATGACCAGATTATCTTTCAGCTGTGAGGGCTAATACTTGATCTAGTGCTGTGCTATTTTATGAATTTGACATTAACCCATGGTCTTGGCCCTACATCAAAATCACTTGAGAGCTCTTATCGGCTTGTAGATCTATGGATTCTTGAGGCCCATCCCTAGAGATTCTGCTAGCTAAGGTCCGGGTGAGGTCTCGAATCCTACATTTTAACAAGCACTGCAATAACTATGATGCTAGCAGTCCTTAATTCGTAGATCCTGCACTAGACTATAAGCTTTGTGAGATCAGGGAATATATCGTATTCAACATTGTAAACTCAGAGTAGGTGCTTCAGTATTTAAGTGACTAATGAATGAACATTAAGTTACTGCATAGTAACTACCAAAACAACACTGAGTGAAAGTTGAGTTTTGGAGTCAGACGCGCTACCGCGCGAAATACAAATGTTATATCCTAAGATCTCTGGCTTTGCACAGAAGAATGAGTATTGTTGATATAAAGCAAATAAATGTCTGTAAAACTTCATTTATCCAGTGAGGACGCATTCAGTAACCAGGATCGTTGGGATCTATGACACGATTTTAGAAAACCAAACAGACTTTTCAGCTCTTAGAACACTAGGTATGGGATTTCAAGGAGATGAAGGGAAGTACTTCCGGTTGTCCTCATTGTAGTGTCTGGGCTTTCCCAGGGTTTGGAGGCAAGAAAATCTGTCCTATGTGTTGATGGCCAAGGGCTGTCTATACATGAGACATGTGTGGAAATGCTAGGCTTGGGAATTTTCCCATAAAGAACATCCTGCACAGGATGACTGTGCCTGTGTGATAGAGAAATTAATATTTATAATTTATCAAGTCAGAGTATTGAACAGTAAGACATCAATAAATATATGCAAAAGCCATGGAGACTAGCAAGGGGTTTGTGGTCAGGTGCGTGTGTGTTCAAATTGTGTTTTTGCCAGATGTGAACCGTATAAATAGATATTTCACTTCATTGATTTGAACTTCTGTTAGGTCATCTGTCAAATGAGCCTACAAACACCCCTCTTACAGAAATTAGGGTAATTTGAGATTAAATGAGATATGTGCCAATATCTAGTATGTAATAATAGCAAGAATTTATAAAGCATTTATTAAATCTCAGTTTTCTAAATGTTGCATACATACTAAGTTATAATTCAAAACGGTATTTTTATAATGTATATTTTTATATTATTTTTATAATCCCCACTATGCAAAATTAAGAATTGGATGTACAGAAAGGGTATTATTTTTATAATCCCCACTATGAAAAATTAAGGATTGGATGTATAGAAAGGGTAAAATCAAATAGCTTACCTATTAAATAGTTTCACTGATAATTAGCATAATTTATAGTATATACTTTGAATTTTGACATGCGTTATACACCCGTGAAATCACTACCACAGTAAAGATAACCAGGATTTCCAGTCCCTTAAGTGTTTTCAAGTCTGTTTGTAGTCCAGCCTGCCTCTATCATCCTCCCTAGGCAATCAGTGATCTGGTATATTTTGTAGAAATGTATACAAGTGGAATCATGCAGTGTATACTCGCTTATGTCTTGTATTTTAGTTGTTTAAGGTGAGCATTCAGCTGGTCCCTGTTACTCCATTATGGCCCAAGCAGAAGTTCCTACTTCTTAAATTTTATTGTTTCGCTCTGAAATTTTTTATTTAATCGAAGTAACATAGTAAATCAAATAGTGCCACAGTCTTTTGACATAGAACATAGAAAACCCTTCATGATTCTTTGGTTCTATTCCTAAAAATGACATTTTAGTTTTTAACATCTAGTTTGCAATGATTGAGGAGGTAAAAAAAAGTTATGTTATAAATCTGAACAATTCCCTTGTTTACCTTCTCTTTCTGATTTCCTGTACTCCTGTACTGTGTCTATGTAATCCATGCTTTTATTGTATTGCGTATTTATAGGCAATTCTAGTATTTTTTATATACATAAATGTCCTATTAGAATCAAATTTGCTAAGAGACTAGTAATTCTAACCACTAGGAAGAAATGATAATTATGTGATGTGATAAAGGTGCTAATTATTGCTATGATGGTAATTATTACAATATACAAATGTATCAGACTAGCGAGTTGTACACCTTAAACTTGCCCAATTTTATGTCAGATATATTTCAACAGTTAACGTACATATAAATACTACATATTTACATATTTTTACATAAAAGAAAGTGAGACAGATCAGATACTCGTTTATTTTTAAAGTTGATTTCTTTTGAGAGAGACACAGAGCACAGGACCGAGGGAGGGGGGGAGGAAGCGGGGAGGGAATCCCAAGCAGGCTCGCACTGTCAGTGCAGAGCCCCCCATGGGGCTGAAACCCATGAACCCTGAGATAGTGACCTGAGCCCAAGTCAAGAGCCAGACGCTTAGCTGACCGAGCCACCCAGGCGTCCCTAGACAGATGTTAATTGTTGTATAATATTTAAGTGTCGGTGTATAACCCAGTTCATCCAGTATCTTGCTGAAAGCCATTTATGTTAAGTCTTCTTTAAAGCATAAAACTCATCAGCATTTTATTGGTTTTGTCACTTGCCTGCATTTTTGAAAACCTGCACGTGCCTTTATGACCACCGATTTATTAAAGATCCATCATTTGAAGCAAAATACAGTATGTGTAAAATAGCATATTATTACTGTTTGTCATTTTTATGTCTCAGTTGTATGAATTGCATGGCCATATCCTTTACTTATTTGCCATTGGGTTGATTACTTCTCTGTTCTGTGGAAAAATTGGCTAACCTTGCCTTGAATTTCCTAGGTTGTATGAATGTCCTCGCCAAGGCTATTTTTCTTTAAACTTTGTTACGCCGTTGATTTTCATACAAAAATCTGGTTCTAGTGGGCTTAAATTCTATCAGTAGTTTCTTTGTTTTCACGTTCTATTGAAGAATTCCGTTACCATCGGAAAGTCCTGTATTCTATTTTAAAACTGTTTTTAATGTTTACATTTGTAATCCACCTCCTTAAGTTTCATACTGGTTTCAGGTGTATAATACAGTGATTCAACGCTTGCATACATCACCCGGTGCTCATCACAGCAAGTGTCCTCCTTAATCCCATCACCTATTTCACCCATCCCCCCACCTTCCTCCTCTGGTGACTCTCCGTTTGTTCTCTACAGTTAAAAGTCTGTTTCTTGGTTTGTCTCTCTTTTTTCCATTGCTCATTTGCTTTGTTTCTTAAATTCACATACGAATGAAATCATAAGGTATTTATCTTTCTCTTCTTTCGCTTGGCATAATACTCTCTAGCTCCATCCACGTTGTTGGAAGTGGCAAGATTTTATTTTTTATGACTAATATTCCTCTGTGTGTGTACGTGTATACATATACACCACCCCTTTATCCATTCATCAGTCAATGGACGCCGGGATTGTCGCCATAATTTGGCTCTTGTAGATAACTGCTATAAAGGTGTTTATAGGGGTGCATGTATCCCTTTGAATTAGTATTTTTGTATCCTTAGGTAAATACGTAGTAGTGTAATTGCTGGGTCGTAGGGTAGTTTTATTTTTAACTTTTTGGGGAATCTCCATACTGTTTTCCACAGTGGCTGCACCAGTTTGCATTCCCACCAACAATGTAAGAGGGTTCCCCTTTCTCAGCCTCCTCACCAACATCTGTTGTTTCTTGTGTTGATTTTAGCCATTCTGAAAGGTGTGAGGTGATACTTCATTGTAGTTTTGATTTTGCATTTCCCTGATGGTCAGTTGTGTTGAGCATCTCTTCGTGTGTCTGTTGGCCATCTGGATGTCCTTGAAGAAATGTCTATTCAGGTCCTCTGCCTGTTTTTAAATCAGATTATTTGGGTTTTTTTTGCGGGGGGGGGGGCGGTGTTGAGTTATCAGAGTTCTTTATATGTTTTGGATATTAACCCCTTATCAGATGTGTACTTGGCAAATATTTTCTCCCATTCTGTTGGTTTCCTTTTCATTTTATTGTTCCGTTTGCTGTGCAGAACTTTTTAATTTGATGTAGCCTCACTTGTATATTTTTGCTTTTGTTGCTTGTACTTGTGTCTGTCTAAAAAGTCGTTACCGGGGCGCCTGGGTGGTGCAGTCGGTTAAGCGTCCGACTTCAGCCAGGTCACCATCTCACCGTCCGTGAGTTCGAGCCCCGCGTCGGGCTCTGGGCTGATGGCTCGGAGCCTGGAGCCTGTTTCCGATTCTGTGTCTCCCTCTCTCTCTGCCCCTCCCCCGTTCATGCTCTGTCTCTCTCTGTCCCAAAAATAAATAAACGTTGGAAAAAAAAAAAAAGTCGTTACCAAGACCAAGGTCAAGGACCTTATTCTCTGTATTTTTCCAGGAGTTTTATGATTTCAGGTCTTTTGGTTAGGTCTTTAATTCATTTGGAGTTAATTTTTGTAAGTAGTAGATCATACGGATCCAGTTTCATTCTTTAGTATGTGGGTATCCAATTGTCCACCACTTTTTATTGGAGTAAAATTAATAAATTATTAGTTTCAGATGTATAACATAGTGATTTGCTATTTATACACATGAGGAAACGACCACCATAAGTCTGTTTACCATCCGTCACCATACCAAGTTTTTACAGTATCATTTACCATACTCATGCTTTGCATTACATCCCTGTGTCTTAATTATTTTCTAACTGCAACTTTGCACCTCTCAGTCCTCCCTCCACCTCCTCCCCTCCAGCCACCTTTAGTTTGTTCTCTGTATACATTCTGTTTCTCCCTTGTTGTTTTGTTTTGCTTTTCAGATTGCAAACATAAGTGAATTCACATGGTATTTGTCTTTCTCTGACTTATTTCACTTAGCATAATACACTCTAGGTTTATATATTCGTCACAAATGGCAAGATCTCATTCTTATGACTGAGTAATACTCTATCATGTGTATATACAATATACCACATCTTCTTTATCCAGTCATCCATCAGTGGACACTTAGGTTGTTTTCATATCTTGGCTAACGTCAATAATGCTGCAGTGTTACTCTCGTGACAATGTTTATGTTCAGTCTCCGTAAACTGGAGAAAAGGCTCAAAGCACATCAGTTTCATTGTGCTGTACTTTTGCTTAGCTTCTTTGCCATACTCTTCTATCAAGATCCCAAATACCGTTAGGTGTACTTCTAGATTGTCTTTTCCATTTCCATTGGTCTTTTCACTTTTCTATGTGCTAGTACAGTTGTGTCTTGATCATTATAATTATACGATGTGCGTTCCACAGCTCACCACCTGATAGGAATATTCCCTCCAATTTGTTCTTTTTACAATTGCTCCAGCTATTACTGGAACATTTTTCTTCCATATGAACTTTGGAATCAGTTTGCAGTATCAGAAATTAGCTTTTGGAATGTTAATTGGAATTACATTGAGTGTATTGATTCATTTAGGGAGAATAGATGTTTTTTTTTTAGATTGATCTTTTTTTTTTTTTAACATTTATTTATTTTTGAGACAGAGAGAGAGCATGAACAGGGGAGGGTCAGAGAAAGAGGGAGACACAGAATCTGAAACAGGCTCCAGGCTCTGAGTTGTCAGCACAGAGCCCGACGCGGGGCTCGAACCCACGGACCGCGAGATCATGACCTGAGCCGAAGTCGGACGCTTAACCGACTGAGCCACCCAGGCGCCCCGAGAATAGATATTTTTAATGATTATCAGGCTCTTCTCTCCTTTTATAAGATCACATACCTTATCATGTAGTTATTTTATATTAAAACAACTTGCATTAACTTTAAATATAATCTGCATATAAACATGTATGGAAAATATGTCTAAGTTAATATTCAATTACAAGGTGGAAATCTCTGTAACCCCCACTCTGTTCGAGAAAATGGAACATTATACTAGTGTATTAGAACACTCTGTTATTTCCCTCTCTGATCATAATCCTCAGCCCTAGAAATAACTGTGATCCTGACTTTTGTGATAATCTTTTCTTTTCTGTATCTTGACACTTTTACTGTTTTCTCATGCATCCCTAAAATATGATTGAATTTTGGCTGGTTTTACTTTTATATAAATGAAATCATAATTTTAAGTAAGTCTCTTATGCAGTGTTTTTTTTTTTGTGTGTGTGAGACTAAAACATGTTAATACAGCTGTGGTTCACACACTTTGTGTGTTTGTGTGCGCGTGTGTATTTATATAAATGTATGTATGTATTTTATCCATTTGATAATTATTTGGGTCGTTTCCAAATTAGGGCGGATACAATGTGCTGTAAAGGTAATATATTCTAGTGCATCCTGTACATGAGTTGCTTGAGAGGCAGTGCTTTACTTAGACACTTCGCATTTTCTTAAGCACTTAGAATTAGATTTTTCAAGTTGCAAACAGTAAAATCTGTTGCGATCTTAATAGGGATTGTGTATTACATCTTTAGATCACTTAGATCATTTTTATAAAATCGAGTCTTTCAATCCAGGAATATAGTGGAACTCTTTTTTTTTTTTTCATTTTTTTTTTTTTTAACGTTCATTCATTTTTGAAAGAGAGTGTGAGCAGGGGAGGGGCAGAGAGAGAGGGAGACACAGAATCCGGAGCAGGCTCCAGGCTCTGAGCTGTCAGCACGGAGCCCAGTGTGGGGCTCGAACTCACGAACTGTGAGATAATGACCTGAGCTGAAGTTGGGCACTCACCTGACTGAGTCACCCAGGTACCCTGTGGAACACTTCTTTATTTAGGTCTTCTTTAATATATCTCAATAAAATTTATAATTTTCTCTAGGATTTGGCACTTATTAGATTTATTCCTGGTACTTCACGTTTTTGAGGTCTTTTAAAAGTTCTCTTTTAAAAATTGTATTTTCTAATCATTTGTAGCTGGTATGCAAAAATCAAATGATTTCCTAAATTGATTGATCATCCACTAAACTTGCTTTGTTGTTAAATGTAGTAATGTAGATACTTTTGAGTTTCCTTTGAAAACAGTAATACCATTTATAAATAGTAAATTTTTCAAAAAAGTCGAATTCCTTTTTCTGCTTTTCACTGGGCTGGCTAAGAACTCTATGGCAGTGGTGAGCAGAAATAATTGTGGTGGGCGCGGTTTTCTTGTTTCTGATCTCAAAGGGAAACAAAACTTGGAACATCTTACCATTGAGTACGATCTTTGCTTTAAGGTTTTTGTAGATCCACTTTTCACGTTAAGGCAGATCTTTCACTCCTAGGCTAAAAGTTTTATTTTTGTTTTAAGTATAAGTGGGCTAAAAATTAATTTTTCTATATTTGAGTTATTATTTCAACTTATTCTATTAGTGTGGTGAACAAATTAATTATGTAGTGTTAAACCAAACTTTTGTATTCCGGGAATTACTTCAACTAGGTCATGGTCTAATTTATAGATTACTGAAGTTGCTTTTGTTTTTTGTGTTGTTTTGTTTTTAAATCAATTTCATGAGTGTGATTGACCTGTACTTTATCTTTTTCTTTCCTTTTCTTTTGTTTTTCACATTTATTTTTGAGACAGAGACAGACCATAAGCTGGGGAGGGGCAGAGAGAGAATCAGACACAGAATCTGAAGCAGGCTCCAGGCTCTGAGCTGCCAGCACAGAGCCCAGTGCGGGGCTCGAACTCAAAACTGTGAGATCATGACCTGAGCCGAAGTAGGACGCTTAACCGACGAGCCACCCAGGCCCCCCGTCCCTACTTTTTCTTTTTAAAAATATTGTAAGATTTTTGGTTTCAAGGTTTTCTTAGGCACATAAGATGACATAAGGAAATTATCAAAGCTTACATGAAGAAATGGTTAAACATTTTACTATAACATCTGGTTCGAGACCTAACTGCATAACTCTATCAAATAAATGAAATAATACCATTTTTACACAAATCCTCTCCTAAAATGGAGTACACTTTTTAAGTTGTAATGAGGCCAGTATAGCCATAATACCGAAACTTGGAAAGGATAAGTATAGAAAGTTAGATTCTTCATCCTTCATTAATATGGATGTAAAAATTTTTAATTACATATTAGTAAATCAAATCTATCCGTAAAAAGAAGGCCTAATACATCATGACCAAATCAGATCTACCCCAGAAATGTAAGATTAGTTTAACACATGAAAATTAATAATTTATCACATTAACAAAATAAAGCCAAGAAATATGGTCATATCTATTGATCTTCAACAAATTGACATCCAGAACCCTTGTATGAAAATCCATTCGATAAGACATGAATAGAAGGACCTTTTCTCAATTTGGTAAAGTAAATTTTTAAGAATCCTGCAGGAAACACCATACTTGAACACTCTTTCCATTTCTGTTCAACTTTATATTGGAGGTATTAGAAAGGCATAACTATTGGGTAAGAGAAAGTAAACCTCTATTTAGATGATATGATTTTGGATATTGAAAAGTCAAAGGATCACTTGCAATTACGAAAGAGTTTAGGAGACAATGTCAACATATAAAATATATTGTGTCTACTCATAATTCAAAAAGGAAAATGATACCTTGAAATACTATCAATACTAGTATTTATAATAGCTTCAAACCCCAAAATACTTGGCGATTAATCTGACCAAAAAAAGTGTGTAGGACCTCTACCCCCAAACTACCAAACGTTAAAAATAAAGGAAAATCTACATAAATCCAGATATTGTGTTCATGCATTAGAGGCTAATTACTGTTAGCTTGTCAATCCCAAAGTGACCAGTAGATTAACTGCGGTTACAACCCAAACTCCAACGCTTACCTTGGTAGAAATGGTCAAGATTACAATGGTGTATGTGTGGGCAGGTAGAAAATCCAGGCTAAAACAGTCTTGGAAAATGACAAGTTTGGAGAATTTATGCCAATTTTAAGAGTCACTAAAAATCTCGAGTGATTAAAACAGAAGCAGGAGTGACGGTGGTGGTAGTGGTAGGTATGTATTGACCTAAAGGACAGACATATATGTTGGTAAAACAAAGAGTCCCTGGATAGGCCCTTACATGTCGGTTCAATATTTTGTTGACAAAGGCACCAGTGTAGTTTAATGGAGAGAGAGAAGTCGTTTTAAGGAATGGTTGTTGGCACAACTAGATATTGGTAAGGAAAAAAGTGATCAGTCCTAGATCACATCGTGCACCAACATTAACTTGAAATGAATTACAAATATAATGAAGATGAGAGTTACATTCTAAAGGTTCTAGGACAAAACTTTAGGGGGGATATCTTTGCCACTTTGGACAAGAAAATATTTCTTAGAACACAGAAAGAATAATCCTAAGAGAGTAACAGATGATGAGCCGGACTTAAAAAAAAAATTCAAATTCACCTTAATGGAAGGCATCATTAAGACATTGAAAAGGCAAATCAAAGACTGGGGTAAAAATAATCTCAATGTATGTCTTGCAAGACATCAAGAATATATTAAAAAAACTACAAATACATTTCAAGAATATGTAAAAAAACAAACAAACAATAAAGGTAAGAGACGGGGAGAAGATCAGAGTTAGAGTAGATTAGAATCAGAGTAAGAGATGTGCAGATGTGATTCATGGAGAAGACTGTGTGTGGTCTCTAGAAGGTTTGGAAAAAGCCAGGAAAGGGATTCTCGATTCCTGGAACCTCAAGAAGGATTTCATCCCTGCAGCCACTGTGAGTTCAGCCCTTTTTTGTTTTTTATTTTAGAGTACAAGCATGGGAGACAGGCAGAGAGAGAGAGAGTGAGAGAAAGAGAGAGAGAGAATCTTAAGCAGGCTCCATGCTCAGTGTGGAGCTCAATGTGGGGCTCAGTCCCATGATCCTGGGATCATGACCTGAGCTGAAATCAAGAGTTGGATGCTCAACCGACTGAGCCACCGAGGCACCCCCATAATTTTAGCCTTCTTAAGACTGGATTCAAACTTATCACCTCCAAAACTGTAAGAGAGGAATTTTTTGTTCAAGACACTGTTTGTGGTAGGATATGCCAGGACTTGATTTTCCAAACTTCATAAAAATAAAGTCTCCAAGTAGAATCTTTTTTCAGTTTTCATTTCTCTGTGGAGGAGTGAGTTTGATCATATCTCTGTGTGTTTATACGTAGTTAAGCTTCCTGGGATCTAGTTTCCTATTTGAAATCTGAATGTAACTAAACTGTTAATGAATTTTGTGCGAACCATTTATATGCAAAGATACTTAATGTGTTTTTATAAGTATTGATTAACTTGAAATTTTTCTAATAGTCTGATTCTAATCTGTTGTATAAGCTCTCAGCTCAGTAGAAATTTAGCATATGTCATTTTATATGGTTTGTTTCACTTTCAGGAGGCTTAGTGATACAGTCAATGTTACTTTCCTATTGTTGCTATAACAAATTACTACAAATATAATGGTTTCTTTTATTTAAAAAAATTGTTATGTTTATTTATTTTGAGAGAGAGCGTGAGTGTGGGGAAGGGGCCGGGGGGAGGGGGGGTGGGGAGGAAGAATCCCAAGCAGGCTCTGCATCGTCAGCACAGAGCCCAACGTGGTACTCGATCTTCTGAACCATGAGACCATGACCTGAGCCAGAATCAAGAGTCGGACGCTTAACCGACTGAGCCACGCAGGCATCGCAAATTTAGTGATTTAAAACAAGACAAATCTGTTTTATAGCTTCAGAGGTCAGATGTCCAAAGTGCATATGGAAGATGATTGGTACCAGATAGGCCTGGAGTTCACAATTTACTAGCTGTAATAGTTGGTTATGTCACTTAAAATGAGCCACCACAGTTTACCTATCTAAAATGGCATGATTGGGGCGCCTGGGTAGCTCAGTCAGTTAAGCATCTGACTCTTGTTTTCGGCTCAGGTCATGATCTCCCAGTTTGTGAGTTTGAGCCCCGCATCGGGCTCTGTGCTGACAGTGTGGAGCCCGCTTGGAATTTTCTCCATCCCTCTCTTTGCCTATCCTGCGTGTTCATGCTCTCTCCCTCAGAGTAAATAAACTTAAAAAAATAAACAAAAAACGGGCATGATCGTTATACTTGCCTCTTTACTGTGTGATTATAAGGACTGAGTGAAACAGTAAAGGTGGTAATGGAATAGTAATAACCATTCATTGGACCTTTCCTATTTGAGATAGAGTAATTCCTAAATAGATGTTTGTTCTTACCTCCCTTACGACTAAGGTCAGAATTAAAAGCCCTTATGAAGTGCCACGGTGGCTTCTGGCCACTCAAGCAATTAACAATTTCTTTCCTTGTTTTTTCTTTCGTGGCTCTTTTAGAACTGTACTTTATTCCTGTGCTCATTTGTAAGCTGCGGTTCCAAATGTTTACTGCCATTAAAGCAAGTATATATGTTTTGCCTAGATCTTATTTGAGAAATGAATTGCAGTGGCCTCCTGTTCCAAGCTTGCTGAGAAGTACCTTGTTCTTGATGGCTCATATGACAGCGTAGTCAGTGGCCAGACTACTTAAGGTATCAGCCACGCTGACATACTGAGTTGGCCCGAATTTATGCTGCCTCTTTGTAACCGAAAATCTGAAGCCCAGAAACCAGGCTGTCAATTAATTCGTCCAAAGATTGTACGTGTCCTAAAGAAGTTACAGCTGGGCTTGTTGTCTTTGAAAAGGTGCTTCTGAGCAAATTTGGCCATGTGAAGTGGAACATTTGCTTTTCTTTAACCTCCATTATAGCGTGTGGTTATCCAGGTCGCTGTGTCTCGCTGTGACATGTGTGGATTTATTTGGGGCTGGGCTGGAAAAGGTGTCGCTGGCCACGCTGCCGTCAGGCGTGGAAGTGGCAGTAAAGCAACAGTGGACCACATGGGGCTTCTTCTGTCCCCGTCCTGCCCTCCCTCACGTCTCGACCAGCATAATTAGGTGATGCTTTCTTTTTTACTGCTCACCCTTACAGTTTTGCCTTTAGTATTGTTTACTCTCCATTTCCTTTGAACAAAATAATGAATTCCATTTCCTTTTAGCCATATTCCGTTTGATCCATTTAGCCCTTTGAAGACTGTCAGTGGAGCTATGTAGAAAAGTGGTCTGTGGGGAAAAGTTTCGGTTTTCTGACATTAATCTTTTAGGCATGTTCCTCTTTAACAAATGACTTTTTTATACTTTTCACCTCTTCACATCTGTTTATCACTGATCGGTCTTTGGTCCTTAGCTTTGTTCCACTGTCGTACGTGTTGATGCATGTGTTAATATTGCGTTTCTCTGTGTTGTGTGTGTGTGTGTGTGGGCACACGTGTGCACACAAGCCGTAAGTGACTTTTTTTATGTTGACGCTTTACATATGTGATTAAGTAAAAAAATATTCTAGATAAGTAAATTGCAAACTGGCCAGCAATGGCAAGATTTTTCGGTAGTATCATAAGAATTAGTATGTAAGATTGAAGGGGTATTAATGGAAAACTTAGACTGGAAAACATTTTACAGTCTAAAAAGGTTGTCTTTTGACAAGTGGGGTTCTAATTCTCTTCGGGTAGATATATGCCCATGTGCACCTGGAGGAAAACATTGGTCTGTACTTTTCTTGCTAATTATTTTCTTGCTGAATTAATCTTGACCAACCAGATTGAGTTTTCTTTAAAGCATCTAAAAATAAAATGAATCAATAACTCTGCTCAGCCTTTACTGCTCAGCCCCGCACACAGCCCAGGCCCACGCTGGCCTCCTGCCCCACTGAGGCAAGCATTTCTGCCAGCTCTCTTGTCCCCAGTTAATTGGGCAGAAGTCTGTATGGTGGCATATCCAGTGATTTCCGAGTCCTCTGGAGCACTGGGTTGACAATAGAATAAGGCCGAGAGAGGCCCATAATTGGCGAACTTATGCTGCTGTAAGACTCCATTCAAATGGAACAAATTTGAACTGTTCGCCCCTCCTTGGCATCCAGCCAATTCGTGCATGGCACAAATTGGGCTCTTATTAAAGACCATGGCATTGGTCGCAGCGGCAGGAGCAACGCTCAAGACAGTGTCGACTTGCTGCCACTTTCTAGTTTAAAGACAGGTATATTCACTTCTATTTCTTTTCCAAATGTCTCTCTGTAAAAACTGTCAGTACTCAGGGCAGTTTCAGATCTGTTTCCCCAAAAACTTCTGGTCCAAAGCCTCTTGAAATACCTAGAGTCCCAAGACCTTCTGCCTATCATCTTGGCCAACCGTCTGTCAACTGTTGTCATGCAGGTTGCGGATGTCACCAGACAGTAGATTAATAGCAGAGTGGTTCTTCCACCGTGAAGCTTAAAAACATTTAACGGATCTAACATGGTTGAGAAATCTGTGCGTAGCTGAGTTCTGCGCTTACTGAAACTCTGCCCTATTCAGTGTTAGGAGTTGAGCTACGTTCTTCATGTGCTGGTGAAAGAAAGGTCATGTATGAAGGAATCGAATTCCATCTTCTTGTGGGCTGTAGTCTACATACTAATAACTCCTAGTCCAAGAGGATCTTGAATTGGGAGTCAAGGGGAAGCATGCATGTGAGGAAGAGGAAAAGACCAGAACTCATGAGCCTTGGGCTTACAATCATCTGTACCATGAATCTTCAGAGCACCATGGCGCAGAAGTCATTTACTCTGTCTTTAAGTTGGGTCATCTCCGTGGTGGGGGTGATGGACCCGAACCTATTCCACAGGCTATATACAAAACTCTTTTTTGAAAATATGAACGATGTACAACAGGACCTAGTATTTTTGAAGTGGTTAGAATGTGAAGATAACTTTTAATGTGAGTCACCTTACAGCCCTAGGAAGGAGATAGTATTATTGTTTCCATTTTACAGATGGGGAGACAGTGTGACAGAGAGGGGAGAAGTGGTTGCTTTGTCCCCTTGCGCAAACTAGTGAGATTTATCGCCAGAATTTGAACGCAGATATTCTAGTGCCGGAAGACTGCTCATAGCCACCATGCAGTACCATTTGAACACAGAAAGGATGATACCTTGCCTTTCCCATGAAGACCTTCCCCTGGTGTCTTCCCAAAGTCAAAATGAATATGACATCTCAGACTTCGTCTTTGGTCTTGTCAGTAGCAAGGGTAGTGTGCATCTCCCGTGTAGGATTCCTGTGGCCAACGACAAACATTTAAGGATCTGCATGTGGAAAACTAGGAGTTAGTCAGAGTATAGGGGCCCTGGCTAACGGAGGGCTTGGTGAGTATACAGATTCCTCGGCCCTTCCACCGGAGCCCCTGATTTACTAAGTCAAGGGCAGGGTATGGGCATGTGTTTCTTAAAAGCTCCTCAAGTGCCTTGGGGAGGTGTTTGTGTTGACAGTGAAGTGAAGTGAACTTTAGGAGGACGGTACCATAATCTAGCTGCTGACTTAAGTGCCTTCGATGAAATTACCGGCCAATCGAAGTTCAGCAGAAAGCCTTCTGCTTCTCTAAAACTGAACAGTTCTAACTCAGCCTGTTCAGTGATTACTGTGAAAATTCAATCCATGCCCGGGACCTGATCACCACATTTTCATATAGATTAGGAAGTGTCATCCACCAAATGTTGATCAATACATTTTGGGGAAAAATAGGAGTTTGGATGCTCTAAATGGAGATGTCAGTATCTGGGGGGAAAAAATGTTTTTCTGTGTAATTGTTTCAGTATCTTGAAATAGGCACAATGTTTCTTCTCTAGCGACTTTGTAATTATTAAAGATCAGAAACATATCTTTGGAGACTGAGCCTAGGGCAAAGTGTCAAAGCTGTGGCTGTCACTGACATACAGAATGGCCTTGGGCAAGGAACTAAACCTGTTTATTTCTGTCTCATTTGTTACCTGACCACAGCATTTACCTTGTATTTCGAGGAAATGTGCCACTGATTAATATACGTGACATGTCATGTCTACTTTTAAATAAAAATTTAGCTCTATTCTCTGCTGAAATGAAGAAATAATGTGAGCTCGTTGTTGCCTCAATGTCTCTTGGTAACTGAGACAGTAGGTCAGAGACCTCAACTCCAGCCATAGCTTGTACCACGAGTTGTCTCTAACAGTCTATTTTTGTAGAGTCCAGAAGAGTGAGCTATGAGACTTTTCAACAAGTCTCTTCACCAAGCACTAATGGACACTTCTGGAAGAGGAGGAAGATCTGTTCCATTCCCTGATGGAAGAACAAATTCTGAAAGGGGTCTGGGCTTACTTGGGTTTGCTCTCGGGTCCTTAGCATCTGACCTCACTCTTCAGGCAGGTCCTCCCCTCCCCCAACTTCAGTAATTAATGCTTGGCATGATTTGAGTGTTCTTTTGAACTGGGGTCATCACAAGATGGCAAAACACGTGTAATGTGAGGGCGTACAACCCCAACATTGACTATAATGAGCACTCCATTCAGTTCCAAGTCTATAGTTCTATGCCACAGACTCTACACAGTGTAGAGAAGTTCTTGTCATTTAGAATGCCTTCTCATTAAGGGGTGGCTGGTAATCCTTAGGAAGTGTGGCCCTGGAAAGAGTTTTGTTAGTCTGTTTGTTGTTTGCATGTCCTGCGTC
The DNA here is from genome assembly GCF_022837055.1 of Prionailurus viverrinus. Taxonomy (NCBI): domain Eukaryota; kingdom Metazoa; phylum Chordata; class Mammalia; order Carnivora; family Felidae; genus Prionailurus; species Prionailurus viverrinus. The sequence continues at coordinate 111,771,157 of NC_062579.1, read as the reverse complement.
GTACTTATTAACCTTGGTTTGGTGTTGCTGTGGTGTCTTTAAGGTAGAAAAACTCAGTCTTTGCATGGGTATTTTATTTAGTTACATATAACTTTTTTTTCTAATTTTACTTTTTAAAATTTACATCCAAATTAGTTAGCATCTAGTGCAACAATGATTTCAGGAGTAGACTCCTTAATGCCCCTGACCCATTTAGCCCGTCCTTCCTCCCACGACCCCTCCAGTAACCCTCTGTTTGTTCTCCATATTTAAGAGTCTCTCATGTGTTGTCCCCCTCCCTGTCTTTACATTAGTTTTGCTTACCTTCCCTTCTGATCATCTTTTCTGTGCTTAAAGTCCTCATATGAGTGAAGTCATATATTTGTCTTTCTCTAATTTCGCTTAGCATAATACACTCCGGTTCCATCCACGTAGCTGCAAATGGCAAGATTTCATTCTTTTTGATTGCTGAGTTATACTCAATTTTTTAGTGTTTATTTACTTTTGAGAGCGAGAGAGAGTGAGCGAGCATGAGCAGGGGAGGGGCAGAGAGAGAGAGAGAGAGAGAGAGAGACAAGATGAGAGACAGAATCCGAATCAGGCTCCAGGCTCTGAGCTGTCAATACAGAGCCCAACGCAGGGCTCAAACCCGTGAACCATGAGATCATGACCTGAGCCGAAGTTGGGCGCTTAACTGACTGAGCCACCCATATGCCCCTACATAGGTATTTTAAATACAGCCTTCAGTTCGAAGTCCTTAGCATTATTTAAATTATATAGACAGCATTGCTTCCTTGAAATATCCCCTTCATAGCCCTGGAAGTAGGCATGCGTTACGGCAGGTTTGTTTCTCCCATCTCAACACTGTCATCTTCTCTCTGTCAAGATCAGTACCTGGTTTATGCTGTGGCAATAGATGGGTGTTTTAGACCACCATTTTGAGATAGTCCCTTTTTGCAGCGAGTCCAAACTGATGCTTGGTTTTCTGTAAGTAAGGGGATACTTGACATTAGAATGCAATTACTCCACTGTTTTAACTGTACACATCATAGTAGCACTTTGCACTGTGGGAGGTTATACGAATGAAAGGTAAAACCAGAACAAGGTTTGCGTACAGTTGAAGAAATTATGGGAGGCACCTTAGGGTAAAAAAACTTGCATACAAAGAAAAGTAACAAGAAGTGAACCTAATTAAGGGACCAAAGGACATTCTATTTTAATTTCTGTTTCTTTCATTATTAACTAACGGTGGCCTTGATCTTCCCGTGCCTTGGTCTCCTTATCTGCAAAGTGGGGATGTGATTAATATCTTCCCATATGGTGGTTGTTGAAGACTAAATGAGTCGCTATATCTAAAGCACTACTCGAAGTGCTTTATGAATACTACCTGTTTTTATTATTAGGAGTTCAAAGATGAGAGGAAAAACTTGATGTTATTCCTTTGGGTATAAATCTGGGACTCAGTAAATGGGCTGTTTCCAAATATTCCTCTTCAAATTGAGATTTAGCTTTCTCTTTTTAAAAAATGTTTTGGGGCGCCTCAGTGGCTCAGTCGGTTAAGCATCAGACTCTTGATTTCGGCTCAGGTCCTGACTCCTGGTCTGTGCGATCAGGCCCTAATGTTGGGCTCCATGCTAACAGTGTGGGGCCTGCTTCTGATTCTCTCTCTGTCCTTCCCCCAATCTCTCTCTCTGTCTCTGTCTCTTTCTCTCTCTCTCTCTCAAAATTAAACTTAAAAAAAATTAAAAAAATGATTTAAACAAAAATTGTATATTTATGATGATTTGATACACACATTCATAGTGAATATGCCAGACACAGAGAGGAAAAAACCTGTATAATCTATCTCACTTATATATAGGATCGAAAACCATCAGCCGCATAGAAGTAGAAGAGTGGTTCCTAGGGGTGGGTAGGTGGCGGAAATGGGGAGATGTTCGTTGTACATAATCTTGGATTTTTCTTTTCTTTCTTACCTTACCTTTCTTCTGCCTTATTGTGTTCAGTCCACTTGCCGCGAGATGACAGAGAAAAGTAAAACTCGAACTCTTTCTTTGCATTTCCAGTCTGGAAATGGAACCTTTCCTTCCTTAAACTTAGTTAAGCTGAGTTGATGTTCACCTGGATATGTGATATTCTTCATCTTTTTATTTCGCACGTCCCCCTGTCTCGAGACAAAGCCGGACTAGCTAGCCCATTGCGTTGCTTGGGACTGTCAAAACGTGTTCTACCTTTACTTTCCTTTTGTAACCACCCTGTAAATTTTTTTTTTTTTTGGTATTGCACCCACATCTGTTCCAAAGCACATGGATTCTTGATGGGTTGAATCCATCAAAGGCCAACTCTTGCACAGTTGCATAACTGCTCTAACCTTCAGTTATCTAGGAATAGATACTTGGGCACCCTTAGATTTATTTCAGAGTTCTTGCTAGGGGGATATAATTCACTGTTATCTCAAATTGTTCCTTCTGTGAATTATTGTGATGAGACTAATACGCGTAAGCCACCCAGGACAGCCGTGTGTTTTGGAGCAGATGTGGGTACAGTGGAACAAGTTTTATCTGTGGGATATGAATATTTTTATATATGCGGGGAGTAACTATAAAGTAAGAAGGCACATTTGCTTAACGTGCCTTGTGAAACGTGTCCCTTTACTTCATAGTAATGAGTGTGATGGCAACATGGTTCAAAGTTGAGTAATATTGCCTCCATTTATTGAGCACCGACTGTATGCTTGCCAAGGTGCTAAAGGTTTTGCATGCCCAAGTTGCCCCCAATGTGATGAGAAGCAGAACCACACGATTAAAGAATGAGCATCTTCTAAGTACCAAAAGTAGAAAGAGTATTTAGCGAATGCAGTGACCCTCATTAGTGAACTCAAAGCATCCTAATATTTAAAATGTCTTGACCGGACACGTCACGGTGTATCAGTTGTGCTTGGTTACCCAGTGTGCAAAAGAAGATTCGGAAACCTCAAGGTTCCTTTGGTGAATGGCAGTTCACCTTCTGGTGTTTAATGGTGGCTGGTGGGCGATGAGGTCGAAAGCGGCCCAATGGAAAAAGGACACCCTTCGTTCCTGGGCAAAGCATCCCCTACCCCATCCTCCTCAGTTCTTCACATTGTAGTCTGGTTGCCATTCTTTCTACTGCCCCGCTTAACTTCGGGGCCACGAGAGCAGGGACGGTGTGTGCATCCCCAGTATGTAGGACGGGGGCTGAAGCAGACTTCCGTAAATGGTTGCTCAGTGCCTGTTCATGAACAGTCATTGAGGGTGGAATGCAGAACAGGGTCTAGAATGAACATGTTGGTAAAATGTGAACCAACACCGCACGTTGTTTATTTTTTATTTTTTAATGTTTGTTGATTTTTGAGAGAGAGAGACAGACACACACACACACACACACACACACACACACACACACAGAGTCCGAAGCAGGCTCCAGGCTCTGAGCTGTCAGCACAGAGCCCGACACGGGGCTCGAACTCACAAACCGTGACATCATGACTTGAGCCGAAGTCGGCCGCTTCACCGACTGAGCCACCCAGGTGCCCCAACACTGCACGTTTCTTAGGCGGTAGCCTTATTTTACTAACGGTTAGCTTTCTGGAGTATCTGTGACATTTGTTTATTTGCAAGTTTCTGCCCTCCAATATTGTGTTAATTGCTATTGTTTAAGTTTGTTTATTTTGAGAGGGACAGAGTGTGTGTGTGAGTGGGGAAGGGGCAGAGACGGAGGGAGGGAGAATCCCAAGTCAGTGCAGAGCCTGACGCGGGCTCAATCCCAGGCACCGTGAAATCATGACCTGGGCAGAAACCAAGAGTCGGTCGGATGCTCAGCTGACTGAGCCACCCGGGCGCCCCTGCCCTCCAATATTCTGCCTTGTTTTGCATTCTGTGACTTCCAGAACCTGAACCACTCCTTATCTTCACATTTTCTTCAACTTTCTTAAACAGAGGCATGTTGCTGTTTTTTGTTACCTGAACGTGAATCAGACAAGAGCACGGCAACGTCGCTTATGTGAAACACGAATTCTAAGAAAAGCAGTAAAAGGAACCGTGCGTGTCCCACACGCTTGAGATATGTGGGTAGGAGACGGAAGCTGATATTAGGGGTGTATGTTGTACCGAAGCTGCTAAGTCCTAAAGGAGAGTGCTTCGACAATAAAGTGAAGGGAATGGGATTTAAAAACTAAACGGCCCTGGGACCCATGTGAGAGGTTTGTCAGCACGCCGTACGAGCTGTCCGTCCGCGTCATTTTCAGCTTCCGCCTTCAACCGTGGCGCTGGGAATCGAATCGGGAAGCAGGCCAACAGGGGACTTGGCTTGCAGTCACAGGCCAACAGGGGACTCTGCCTGCAGTCACAGGTTTTTCCCACCCCCTGACAACAGGCATTCTTAATAGGTGATGAATAGAAGCCTTTTGTCTTCCACAGAGAGCCCACCTGGACGGTGCTGCTTAGTTGAGGAACATTCCTTGCAAAGCCCACTTCAGTGTCCTGTTCACGTAAGATACATGATCACTGCCCATGATATTTTGGTGGGTTCCACATCAGTCCTTAATCTTCTAACGAGGCAGCTCTGAATCCGGATGCAATAGGTGTTCCTGCGGTAAACAAGACGAACTTCACCTTTCAGAAAGATTTTTTAAGCGTGTGCTGATGTCGACCCCATGCAGGTTTACTGGTTTTAAGTCCATGGTAAAAGTAAGCGGCCCCGTGGGTTCTGGAATGCCTCACAAATGTTTTCCCTTGAGCCGGTAAAACTGGCGGGCTTGTTGTCTGGTTTGTCTGGAGATTGCACGCAGGCATCTCTTCTCTGGCTCTGGCCACCCATGGCACACCAACCGTAGTGAGTCTTCAGGAGATTCTCTGCTCTGTCTCACGAAGGGGTGTCGTTCTTGGGTTTCACCACTCTTAACCCTCCGCTGTTGTACTCCCGCCTGGCAATTTAGTACCTCATCCCAACCCAGTGCTTTTGTACTCACAAGGCTGATGTTTCTCAACCTCTCATGTATGTGGGGGACCAGATCATGGCTCAATTTGAGGCATAGGCATTTAATTAAGTGGGGATTGAATTCAGAAAAGAGGAATTAATGCAGGTAGGAGGTACCTAGAGGTCACCCTCAGAAGGACAGAGGTCAAGAGAGACAGAAGGGAATGCCAAAGACTAGCTCAGTGAAGGCGTCTGTTGCCCAAGACCCTGAATACCTTTTGCTGGATATAAAAATTCCTCCAGGAGATACTGTGGGGACCTGTTTGCATCCACAAAACCATTTAGGTTGATTTCTCACCCTAACTTCACACAGCAGGGTGAGTGGTTTTCAGAATCATAGTGCTGCTGAGCTCAACCCTTTGAGCATTGAATGAATTAATCTCCTGTAAATGGTCTTCCTGTCCTCAGTGGAGATCTGCGTCCTCTTTCATCGAGTCCCTTCTACAAGACGGTTTTGGAAAGGGTTTTTTTTAACTGCCAGATAGTGTCCTCTTCCTGCATAGAAGTCTTTTATTTTTTTTTAATTTTTTTTTTTAACGTTTATTTATTTTTGCGACAGAGACAGAGCATGAACGGGGGAGGGTCAGAGAGAGGGAGACACAGAGTCTGAAACAGGCTCCAGGCTCTGAGCTGTCAGCACAGAGCCCGACGCGGGGCTCGAACTCACGGACCGTGAGATCATGACCTGAGCCGAAGTCAGCGCCCAACCGACTGAGCCACCCAGGCGCCCCTGCATAGAAGTCTTTAATAGCTTGCTCTTTGGAGAACCTTCAGAAGCTTCCAGGCACACGCGGCCCTTTATGATCTGGGGCTGCCAACTTCTGCAGCCTCCCCTCTTGCCGCCTGCTCCCCTTTTCTCTCTGCTCCGGTGGAAGGAAGGGCCAAGTATATTCCCTGTTAGCTCCACGTCCAGCTTTTCTCTGAGAAGCCTTCCATGACTTCTCTGGTGTGGATTGGGTACTCCCGCCCCAAACCCCCCCCCCCCCATTTTAAAAAAATTTGATTAATTTTTAAAATTTACCTCCAAGTAAGTTAGCATATAGTGCAACAATGATTTCAGGAATAGATTCCTTAATGCCCCTTCCCCGTGTAGCCCATCCCCCTTCCTACAACCCCTTTAGCAACCCTGTTTGTTCTCCATATTTAAGAGTCTCTTATGTGTTGTCCCCCTCCCTGTTTTTATATTATTTTTGCTTCCCTTTCCCTATGTTCATCTCGTTTGTCTCTTAAAGTCCTCATATGACCGAAGTCATATGTTCTTTTTGTCTTTCTCTGACTAATTTCACTTAGCATAATGCCTTCCAGTTCCATGCACATAGTTGCAAACGGAGGCACTCCACCTTTTTTGGTCGTATTCCACAGGATCCTGTATTTCTCCTACGTTGGCACTCTTCACATCTGATTTTTCATTATTTGTCGACCTCAATGGGCCACGGACTTGGGGCGGCGAAGGAACAGAGAAAAAGAGATGACGGTATAGCGAGGCATAGGGTTCCCCGAGCCAACAGCCCGAGGCACCGAGGTTTACTGCACATCTTCTTATATACATTTTCGGGAAAAACCGATCAGCAATGATTAACCGAAGCTTAGCAAAGCATGTCCACAATGTACATCTGATTCAGCTATCGTACGGATCTTGCGTACGAGAGCAATCTTGCAGATACATGTGTTCCAATCAGAATCTTTACGATAGAAGCAAAGACAAAGAAGGGAGTGAATGCACTGTGCTATATATACAGCTGGCTTCCTTTAAGCAAAACATCCCTATCTGCCTACTAAAGAACAGACCGCATTTCCCAAGGGCAATTCACTCAAGTCCTTTCAGGTATTTTTAACCTTACGATCTCGATCTCCAACTCCATCTCGAGTTTTCTCAGAGATCTTGGAGCCTAAATGAATACGCGCCTATGGTCATATTGTGGTGTTCTGGCTCCCACAATTATTTACTTACAAGTTTGCTTACGAACTTGATAGTTCCCTCAGGAAAGGCTTTATCTGATCTATCTCCTTCTCTCCATCATGTAGCACTGGAATTGGTACATAACAAGTAGCCTACATACTCAATAAATGAATGACAAAGTGAACAAATGAAAAAAATTATGTGAACCATCCAGGAGTTTTTGATCCTTTGTTCAAGTGGCATATTCAAATTAGCTAGACTGATACAGGATTCCACTAAGGTGCACATCTCCTTGAAGACTTTAAGAAAAAAAATTTATTTGGAGAAAGAGCATGGGTTGCCGAGGGGCAGAGAGGGCGTGAGAGAATCCCAAGCAGGCTCCGCACTGTCCGTTCAGAGCCCGACGCGGGGCTCGAACTCCCGAAACTTCGAGATCGGGACCTGAGTGGAAACCAAGAGCCGGATGTTTAACCAGCTGAGCCACCTAGGCGCCCATTCTTGAAGAATTTTCATCGCACTATTGCTCTGTCTTCTAGGGCAGAAGGGAGAGGATTTTCATTCTTAGAAGCTTATTGTTTCTGTACTCCTGGCCAGTCCTAGAATGGGGCTCAATAATACATAAAACCTTACAGGTTAAGCCTAGCCTACGTAATCTTCTGGGAGTTTTATAGTTTTGCCTTTTACGTTTAGCTCTGTCATCCATTTTGAATTAATTTCTGTGAAAGATGTGAGGTCTATGTCTAGATTCATTGCTTGCATGTGGATGTCTGCTGTACCAGCACCGTTCATTGAAAAGAGATACTATCATTTCTCCATTTAGTTGCCTTTCCTCCTTTGTTAAAGACCATGTGACTGTATTAGACCTGTCTTATCAGGAAATTCATTACATAACACGAAAATGAAAACTTTGAGTAAATTCCCAGTATGACACAGGTAGTCGTATATACTGGTACTTGGCCATAATCTCAATGTTACTTTTTGTTCATCAACCTAATCCATGTGTACCCCCAGCTTTGAGGTCCTTGGTAGTATGATTCTCAGTTCTAGCTTCCAGCTTTATCTTGTACTGTTTCCGCCCTTGTCCCTGTGTTCCCACCAAATGGGCTGCTCCATATATCTCAAACACACCTTGTACTTCCCTGCATACGTGATGTAGCTAATGCCATTCTAGGCGAGAGAATTCTGTTGTTCCCAAATTCTGCTGAAGCATTCTATCCTTTTATTTTTTCAGATGGTTTTTTTTTTTAAATTAAGTATACTTGATATATACAATATTAGTTCTAGGCTCACACCATAGTGATTCCACAAGTCTATACATTATGCATTGCTCACAGTAAGTATAGTTGTCACCATACGACATTATTACAATATTATTGACTTTATTCCCTATGCTGTATTTTTTTTATCTCTGTGCCTTATCTATTTAATAACTGGAAGTTTGTACCTTTTTTTCGTTGAACACATGATTTATTCTTTAAAATATAATTTATTGTCCAGTTAGCTAACATACAGTGTATACCGTGTGCTCTCAAAACCAAGAGCGTTCTATCCATTCTTGAATCTGAGTTCTTCTATGGAATTCTAGGAAACTCTTGAATCTGAATTCTTGTATAGAATTCTAGGAAACTTTTACTGATGACCATGATGGCTTTGCTTCTGCCTTTGGACCCTTTGAAAGTGATATTTTAACCTTCTCCAACATACTTTCATGTCATACATATATAATTACATAAAGGCCACTTCATCATCTGCATTTAATTTTCTGTATTTTTTTTTTTTTAGTGTCAAGTATGAAGTGTCTGAGTCACTTACTTATAGCCAGAGATCTCCATATCTGTTTCTGTAGTTTCTCTTGAGCTGTAATTATTGAAGTTCCCATGCTCATCTTTTTTTTTTTTAACATTTATTTATTTTTGAGAGAGAGAGAGAGAGAGTGCGAGCAGGGGAGGCACAGAGAGAGACGGAGACAAGGAATCCGAAGCAGGCTTCAGGCTCTGAGCTGTCAGCACGGAGCCTGACGCGGGGCTCGAACTCACAGACCGCAAGATCATAACCTGAGCCAAAGTCAGATGTTTAACTGACTGAGCCACCCAGGCGCCACCCCCCCCCCCAGCTTATCTTTTATTTATCCTGTCATGTGCTCCCATTGCAACTCAAACTTCTCACTTTCACCTTTTTTGTGACTATGTATATATCATTAGATAAGGGGGAAAGGTGACCTTTTTCCTAACCAGCCAGGTAGGAGCCAGGGTATTGAGAGGCAAATGGGTGAATGTAGGAATCCTAGTAGAAGTACCGTCTAAAGCATTATATAGTAAAAATAATCAACTTGCCTTCTCCTAAAGGTCCCACGTGGTTTCATTTTTGTCTTCTCTAATTTTTTAAAATATATGATAATATCTTCTACATCATCTGGTCAACCCAGGCATATTTTTGGTACTCAGAACATAATAAATTAAGCTTATCATATTTGTTTTAAAAATTTTTGATTTTTATTGTAAAACAGTATTTTAGAATCCTGATTTGTAGTTCAGTGACTTATCATCTGTAATATTGCCTGCATTAGCACAGCGATATTTGTCTGTGTTGTTCACTGTCTTTTTTATTTTTGAGGGAGAGAGAGAGAGAGAGAGAGAGAGAGAGAGAGAGAGAGAGAGAGAATTCCAAGTAGGCTACATGCTGTCAGCATACAGCTCGATGCGGGGCTTGAACTCATGAACTGTGAGATCATAACTTTAGCTGAAATCAAGAGTCGGATGCTTAACCAACTGAGCCACCCAGGCGACCCTGTTCACTGTTTTGATTTGAAAATATGCCTGCCACTTTAGTAGACATCAGATAAACGTTGAATGAATGAATGAATGAATGAATGAATGAATGAATTGAACCAAATATTTTTCTTGAGTATTAGTAAAGATTTAAACACTAAATTTGCTTCTGTCTTTTGGAAATATTTGACATTTTTTTCTTGGCGTCTAATATATCTACACACGCTTGCTTCATTCTTCAGAAAAGAAAAGATAGATATCCATAGAGAAAAAAAAAAGTACCAGAAAGACCAGGTCAGTCCGTGACCGCAAAGACCTATCAATTTTACAGTCTTTCAGAGAGGTGTCCTGTGAAATAAACACACAGAATAATTTGTATTTAGGATTCAGGTGATGTATTTAATCCTAGCAACCACACTGGTCTTATGTGCAGGTCTGATGGAGAGTGCCTCATCAAGATTAGAGTTTGATGTCTGAGTCAACATAAGGAGAAAGAGATAGATAGGCTTTGGGGACCTTGACCTGTATGTATTTGGATTGAGTATGCAGCTCACTGAATTGTCATCCCTTCAAAGGATACCGGTGCCTCTTCACGGTTACCGGATGTTTCTTGCAGCTTAGGGTCAGAATGCCTAGAAGCACCTTCGTGTCTCTAAAGGTGCCAAGTTGATGTCGGTCACCTCTCCAAAACTAACCGAAACCCCTTGGGTCATGAGTGCCTCTGTAAGAGGAGGTACACAGAAGTACAGACAGGGCGAGAGCATGAGAGAAGTTTACCAGATTTGTATAGTGACGCTTCCGTTTTGTAGAATGACTTGTGGTGAAGGTTATTTTGACCCTGTTAACTATGATTGATGAAAATGATGCAGTCTAGGTTCCCCACTAATAATAGAAATCCGAATACCGATTATTAATTCAACGTGCTCCATGTCACTGCAAACGAAAGAGCAACTGAAATAATTTTAGCACTCTTTGTTGTCACCTCTTTGGAACAGTAGTAGCCTATAGGTTATTTTAGCTAATCTATATTTATCTAATACCGAAATAGGGAAGAATAATTCAAGCTATCAAGATAAATAATAATCAACATAAATATGTTTTCCTGTGTAAGTAGGGCTTGATCAATTCAAGATGTTCCTACCAGGTGGCTCGTATGCTAACGAAAAGCGATTTCAAGAGACTTCTTTCATAGGCCTTTTCTTTTTCTGTTTCTCTCTATTGTCTACACAGCCTTCTCTTTTTTTCTGTATGTAAAGCTTACACAGGCTGTGACCAAAGACAAAGCCATCTTATTTTATGATCCCCAAACCGCAGTCACTTAGAGACCCAAAATAGAAAGTAATTTCTAGTGAGCTCATCCAAGCTTTAGCCTACGCACTTCCTTTTTTGCACAAAATGACTTGGCTAACATTCCAACCAAGGACCATAAACCAGCAGTGTGCATAGACACTGGGAATAAAGATATATTTAGATAGATTGCATGGATTAAAGAGGCCTAAACCATCTGTCTTTAACACAGGCGAATGTCATTTTCTTTAGTCGAGGGCCTGGGCTTTCCAGCAATGTCCCAGCATTTAAAGATTCAGAGAGGTGCTTTAACAATTACATGTAGATATCATTCACAGAAAAGTCGGATGCATCTGTTTCTCTTATTACAGACTTTCGCAAACTCCGAGTCTTAGTTATGGTTTCAGAAACAGTTTGTTAATTATGTTCTTTTTTTTTCAATCCCCCCACCCCCACCACGTTGCCCCTCAGAATCTGCTAATGCTGTTATTCTAAGCACGCTGTGTTGTATTTGTTTACATGTCTGCCTCTTCTTCTGGAGGGTGTACTTCTCCAAGTTGGGGAGTGGGCTTTATTTATCCTGTGTCCCCAGTGCCCAGCACTTAGTAAGTGATCTACAAGTTTCTGTAAGTGGGTGTTGAGTGGATTGCATATTTATAGAACCCCTGGTGATTGGGGGTCATGTGCCTCATGGGAGTGATGTCACGAGGGATTATTGAAGTGGTTTGGCAGACTATAGTGAGCTACAATGTGATTCTTTAATAGATGTCTCATCCTCTAGTAATGAGGTTGCTAAGATAAAATACAGGATACTTAAGTTTGGATTTCAGGCAAACAAATCTTTTCAGTAAAACTATATCCCAAACACTGCATCCAATTATTGCATGTCTCATTATTTGATTATCTGAAATTCAAATTTAGCTGTCCCTCCTGCATTTTCATTCTCTAAATTGGACAACTCTATCAATAAGGATGGGGTTGCCCAGTGGAGCATGGGACCAGAGAGCGTGCCCTCACTCAAATGAGTTGATGGATTTTATTATGTAATTAGAGCATAATCAATTTAAAGACCTGCTACCTGTGTTCTTTGCTACCTTGAGTGTGATTGAAATTTCCGTAAAAAGTTCAAAGTTCTTAACTTAAAAAGTTCTTACTCTTTTTGTAAGAACAAAGTAAGAAAAGCTTGGAACTACCCTGATCTGATCTAGTCCTTCTCTAAAAGAACTGTGCCCTCTGCTGAAAGAACCAGCTGTTGGCTAGTGCAGGATGTCTTAAGATCTCTGAACCTTGTCAGAAGTACAGTAAAACCTTGGATTGCAAGTGACTCGTTCTGCGAGTGTTCCACAAGACGAGCAAACATTTCTAATCAATTTGAACTTGACGGACAAGCGAGGTCTTATAATACAAGTAGTATGTGATGCCGAATGCCGCACGGTCACAACTGAGCCAGTGGTTCTTGAAATTTGCTTTCATATGTGAGTGCTTTGCATTACAAGCACGTTTCTGGAATGAGTTATGCTTGTAAACCAAGGTTTTAGTGTACTATTGAGAGGGGCACCTCGGTGGTTCGGTCGGTTGACCGTCTAACTTCAGCTCAGGTCATAATCTCCCAATTCATGTGTTTGAGCCCCACACTGGGCTTCCTGCTGTCGGCACAGAGCCGGCTTCAGATCCTCGCTTGCCTTCTTTCTACCCCTCCCCCACACTCTCTCTCAGAAATAAATTTTTTTTTCTTAAAAACACTATTTAGAGTCATGTGATGTGTGGGTAGCGTGGAACAAAACAAACTTAGCTCACATAATGCCTAGTCAGTTAATGATTTTGCCATAACAGCCGTTAAAAACCTAGATCGTTTTCAAGATGAGTATTTTGGGGGGAGGGTGTTGAATTGGGGCCGTGAAGGCTTTTCACCAAAAACAAATTAAATACATTATAAGAAATGACATTTTGCCCTTAGATTTTCAGGCACACATTCTTATTTACTCAAGCAACAATTTCCAGTCAGAATATATGGGACACATTGGGGTCATATATCATATCTGGAGAAGCCCAAAAGGTTTTACTTGGTATAGGCACAGCGTGTGAATGGAGTAAAGAAAGAGCATACACATTACCTTTGTCCATGGAATTAAAAGTGCTCTCATATTCAGCCTTTATTTTGCCCTGAGGTAGTTTTCTGTGCTCTAATGTTATTTTTTAATGCAATTTGAGTGCAAGAGTACTATGAACTCCCAAATGGTGAAATTTTGTGAAGAAAAGAGTGCAAAAACTAGAAGAATGAGGACAGCGTTAGGCATTAAGCAAAGTATGTGACAAATATGACAAGGGCAGTTGCAAAGATGTGGAAAGCAAAGATCTTGACCTTTCCAGCATTAGCTCACTGTGCTGGAGAGAAGATACCGATTAGCTGCCTAGAAGTCAATTACCTGCATTTTCACCACTTGGCGAAGGATCGCAGTCTGTCTCTAATCCACCCACCGCCATCCGCCATCAAGTTTTTACTTCTTCCCTTGGCAAGTACAACAGACCTTTGCTGTGTTACACGTAGTATAAATGCATGAATTTAAACTGCAATTTGTGTATTGCTTCCATAAACTGGATTTTTATTCTTTTTAAAGTTGATTTGTTTTTTGAGAGACTGTGTGAGTGGGGCAGGGGCAGGGAGAGGGAATCCCAAGCAGGTTCTGCCAGCAAAGAGCCCGACTCGGGGCTCGAATCCGTGAAAGTGTGAGATTATGACCTGACCTGAAGCCAAAAGTCGGATGCTTAACTGACTGAGCCACCCGGGTGCCCCGACTGATCTTTATTCAAGTTATTTTTTTCTGTGGTAGATATTTAGATACTGTTGGCTGGCATGGAATTCATAATTATTCGGTACTGACGTTCCTCAGAAACGTAATGACTTCTCATGTAGAAGCAACGTTTCTAGTCGTAGGTGAATGTCATTAAATACATCCCAGCAGGGCCCATTAGAGCAGGGAAGCAGCAGTGGAGATGGTGAAAGGTGACAGGGTTGCAGACGGAGTTTGAATGGAGACGTTGGCAGTCGTATTAGTTGCTAGGAGTGCTGTAGCAGAGTACCACCGGCTAGGGGGCTTAAAATGACAGGATTTATGATTTGTATAGTTCTGGAGGCTAGAAATTCAAACGCGAGGTGTCAGTAAGGCCATGTTCCTTCTGAAACCTACAGGGGATCGGTCCTTCCTTGCCTAGGCCTGACTTTTTTGGTGGTTGGCTGGTTTGCTGGCAGTCTTTGGTTTTCTTGGCTTACAGTTCTCTAACTCCAGTTTTCTACCTTTGTCATTACATGGTATTCTCCTTGTGTATCTCTGTGTCTTTACACGGCCATCTTTTTGTAAAGTAATCCTTGTTCTTTTTAAGTTTATTTTTGAGAGAGAAAGAGCGTGCGTGCGCGGGCAAGTGGGGGAGGGGCAGAGAGAGAATCCAAGCAGGCTCCCGGCTGACAGTCCCCATCCCGATGGTGGGATTTGACCTCGCTACCGCGAGCTCATGACCTGGACCGAAACCAAGAGCGGGATGCTCAACTGACGGAGCCACCCAGGCGCCCTTAAGGAAATCTTTTTAAAAGGACACCGGTCAAACTGGTTTGGAGCCCAATCCTCCTCCCATATGGCCTCATCTTAATTACATCTGCCATGCCCTCATTGCCAAATAAGGTCACCTTGTTCAGTACTGGGAGGATGTAAGGACTTCAGCATATCTTTTGAGGTAGACACGACTGAACCCACAACACCACAATTTCCTGACAAACTGACATGGAGTGGGAGAAAAGTAGGCAAGTCAAAGAGGAGTCTTCAGCTTTTTTGGTACAGCAACAAAAAAGGAAAATGTTGCTGGCAACCGAGGTGAGGAAGACTATAGCTGGAGCAGGTTTGAAGGGATCAGTAGTTCACCTTTGTATATATTATGACTTTTGTTTGGTATTCAAAGTGAGATGGTGATGAGGATCTATTGGTTTAGAGTTATGGACACTGTTCTGCAAATATATATGTATATATATGTATATATGTATATATATGTATATTCTTATATACACGTGTGTGTGTGTAGGAGGAAGTCAGAGAGGAGCGCTGTAGTAAGAAAATTCTGTGATTACTTCAATGTTATTACTGAAAACAGGAAGCAAAGTCACGAGTTGGTTGCAAAGGATGAGAAAGTAGGCCTTGGGAGTTTTGAGGGAGGAAGAAAAAGTTACGAGATCATTTCCTCAGAGTTGGGAGAGAATGGACTAGGAAATGTATTAGAATTATGAGGCAGCATTGAAGACTCACTTGAGATTAATGAGCATGAATCTTACGTGAGACCAGTCATCATGGCTAGCTCCCCAACCATGTTCTCCTGCATTTTTGTAGGAAATGTTAGGTTGAAGTAGTTTTGTGGTTTTACTCTGAGAGGACTGTGAGTAAGGGGGGGGGGGAGGGAGTGAGGGGAACGTGTGAGGGGGTTCTTCTTATGATCTACCAGAAATTTGAATGAACTAATAACAAGCTGGGTATGGAGAAGAGAAATGACATCAAAGGGTCATGAACAAGTGGAGATGGAATTTTGTTGGCATCATGGCACGGGAGGAAACAACCTGGAAAGATAGGACGTGGTAGAGAGTGAAATTGACATTATGGAGAGATTGCAATAGTTGGTTTGAACAAATCCTTAGGTATGTGGGCGTGAGTGGTCTACGCTGTGTGGAAGATGAGATCGTTGGATGAGGAGAGGTCAAGGAACTGAGAAATTTCAGGATATTGAAATTGCATGTCTTCTAGGGGCCAAGATTTATAATAGAAGGGGTATAGGAGAAGCCTTAAGCCTAACTGTTTCTGTCAGAGGCGCTGTGCTACAGAAAGCTCTAATAGAAACACAGGTTAATCATACAAGGAATAAACTTGCTCTGCAAAGCAAAGCCTGTCAGACTCTTCATTTTAATTCCATGGTTATTAAAGAGCTTTGTTACTGTGTGTATGCGGTGAGGTTTTTGGGCTCTCAATGGGAACAGCCCACGGGAGTGCTCTTCTTTTTTTTAGGTTTATTTTGAACGTCAGAGAGAGAGCGCGCCAGCGAGCATCAGCAGGGGAGGGGCAAAGAGAGAAGGAGAGATAGGATCCACACTGACAGTGCGGAGCCCTACACGGGGCTTGAACTCATGACCTGTGAGATCATGACCTGAGCCAAGATCAGGAGCCAGATGGTTAGCCGACTGAGCCACCCAGGCATCCCAGGAGTGCTCGTCTTTGTATTAACACAATATCATTGGCAGTGTTGATTGGTTGGGTTTGTACCATCATCAGAATTGTCACTCACAAGAAAAGAGACTGACACAAAGCGTATCATCCCTTTGAAGAATCAGTACTCCGGGAATAATCCCATCTGCTATTGTCAGGAGTCCCTCTCCTCCCTCCAGGCATGTCGCAAAAATTAGAAAGAAAAAGAAAAAGAAAGGAATGTACTGATGTTGGGACCTGCTTTGAATCTTAAGCTGAACATGAAGTTATGGGCATATAAGTTGTACTCTCCAGCACAATGTTTCTTAAAGTATGAATGAATAAAGGAAATGACAAAATTTTCAAAAAAAGGATAAAAGATCACGTTACAGAAGTGGAAAACAATGGACCATTAAAACCGTGGTCATCAGTGTACCAATAGTTAGATGTTCATATTTTATTGAAAACTCCTACGAGATTGGTGGGAAGTACATCGACATGTTAATAGTGAGACACCATGGATGGCAGGGTCACAGGTGGTTCCTAAAAGGGAAGTCTGTGATTTAACTGCTGGGGAATCTATTGGGGTGTCCTGGGCCACTTCCATACTGATATCCGTGTGAAAATGTGCAAATATTCTTCTCATGGGCTCAAAGCTAACATCTAATAAAGACAAAGTTTTAGAAGAAAAGAACCCCTAGATCTCCTTTCCCCAACCTCTCTCATTCAGACACATGAGTTGGCATAAATACTATTCACTGATTCTCTCTGGGGCCTTAGGCGGATCTCACCTAGACGTTTACCAACTCATGACTTGAATAATGAAATGTTCATTATAATTGTTTATTCAATATAACATGAGATAATTGGAGTTATTTTCCGTAATCGACCCCATAATTTTGATGCACGTCCTTCAACCAAACTTCAGTGCCAGATAGATGGTGAATAGTTATGCCATCCAGAGACACCGATGCTTACAAAAATTGCAGCCATTTGTGTCTGGAAAAGAAAACGCAGTGTACCCATTCTGGATGTGACAGCAATCGGTAAAACACTAGACCCTTTACCGAGGCTCCTCTAAGCGCCTCCGTTCTTGGACTGCATAGGGATGATGTTACAGATTCATTGTAATGGATGTTTTTAACAAATTTCAGTTTACTGAGAACCCATCCACTTATTCAGCAAATGTTTATTGAGCACCTGCTATGTTTCAGGTAATGTTCTAGGCTTGCGTATATATCCGTGAAGAAAACAAAACTTTCTTGCCTCCTGGAATGAATATTCAGGGGGCTGATGGAAAAGAAATAATGTAATTACATATAACCTATCTGGAAGGGATAAGGCCTGAAGAAAGAAATGAGGAAAGGGGTTACGAAGTATTGACATTGAAATTTTGAATAAGTGGTTCAAGGATAAAAGCAACGGGTTGACTTCTTGAGGTTTAACTTCCAAGAATTAACATGTGCATTTAAGTTTTTTACAGTTAAGAAGTTTGACGATTGTATACGCTCATGCCCCAAGTACCTGAAGCAAGATGCGGAACGTTTCCACGTCCCCGTAAGATCTCTTTGCTAGCACCAGTCAGTGCTTCTCCCTCTCCCCCCCCGCCCCCACCCCGAAGCAGTTGCTCTTCTGATCTATGACTCTAGCAGAGTTTTGCCTGTTCTTGGACTTGATGGTAGTGAAAGTGTGCAGCGTTTGGGTGGTATGTTTACGTGTACATGCACCTGTAGTTACCGCGCTGCTTTTGCTCCAGATAACGTGGGTGAGATTCTCTGAGTTGTGCAGGTTGCACCAGTTGGTTAT
Organism: Prionailurus viverrinus; assembly: GCF_022837055.1. Lineage (NCBI taxonomy): Eukaryota > Metazoa > Chordata > Mammalia > Carnivora > Felidae > Prionailurus > Prionailurus viverrinus. The sequence goes on along the minus strand of NC_062579.1, from coordinate 111,753,206 downwards.
TTCACATGGATGGATAGCATTCAACGTGAGTTTTTCATAACTTTTTTTTGTGTTGATGGACATTTGCATTCTTTCTGTTTTTGGCTTTTTTTTTTTTTTTGCTTTGGTTTATTTATTTGTTTATTTTGAGGGACACCCGGGACAGCACCAGTGCGGGAGGGGCAGAGAGAGGGGGAAAGAGGGAATCCCAAGCAGGCTCCACACTGTCAGCACAGAGCCCCGTGCAGGGCTCAAACTCATGAACTGCCAGGTCATGACCTGAGCTGAAACGCTCAAGGACGCTTCACCAACTGAGTCACCCAGGCTCTCTCCCCGCCCCTGTTTTAGGCTTTTATATATAGGACTGCTTTGATCATAGCAATTAAAGTTTTTTTGTAGACTCATGTTTTCCTTTCTCTTAGGTAAATACAACTGGGATTTCTTTATCGTCGGGTATATGTGTATTTAGCTTTTACAAGTAACTACCAAATTGTTTTCCAAAATCATGATTTTATGCTCTCATTAGCAATGCATGAGAATTCCACTTGTTCCACATCCTTGCAAATATTTGGTATTGTGGATAACTTTTTATTACAGCTCTACTAGAGAGTATGTAGTGACAGTTTATTGTGGTTTTAATGTACATTTTCCTTATGACTAATGACATTGAATGCCTTTCCGTGTGTTTATTGGCCATTTGTTTAAAAAATAGCTGTTTATTTGCATAATTTTTATTGTATTATTTGCCTTTTTGTTTTTGACTTTTGGAAGTTTTGTATGTATTTTGAGTAAGAGTCTTTATCAGATATATGCATTATTTTTCTCAGTATGGGGTTTGCCTATTTTATTGTGGTTTTTGTTGAAAAGGAAATTTAAATTTGATGAAGCCCATGTTATCTAAACATTTTCTTAAAACTAGTGCTTTTCTAACTTGTCAAGAAATCTAATGTACACGAAGGTCAGGGAAGTGTTCTATGCTTTCTTCTAGAAGGCTTATGATCCTGGGATTTATGTTTGGATTGTGATTTATGGTACAAGGTCCAAGTTCTCTTTTTTCCACACAGATACCCATGTGTTCTGGTACCATTTGCTGAAAAGATTTTCCTTTCCCAATTAAAATTACTTGGTATATTCATGGAACATACATTGGTCTCTTTCTGTACCTTGTATTCTGTTCCATTGATCTTTATTTCTGTCCTTAAGCTGGTACTGCAGTGTCTTGATTACTGTAGCTCTATAATATGTTTTTAAATCAGATAATCGTTCCAATTTTGTTCTTTTTCAAAACTCTTTTGGCTATTCTACGTCCTTCTGCTTTTTGAACTTTTGAATCCTCTTGCCAATTTCTTCAAAAATGTCTGGTGGAATTCTTATTGGGATTGTATTAAATCTGTGGATAAATGCAGGGAGACTAAATATTTCAGTGTTGAGTTTTCCTATCCACGAATATGGGTTACCTCCCTTTGTGTTTTCCTGACTGTCCGAGATCTTTTTCTGTTCTCCAGCATGGCTGCCACCTTTTAGGGTAATTTCAGAGTTCTCCTTGCTTTCCATTCCTGCTCCAGGCTTTCTGTATTTTAGGGATCTGCCCAGCCAACAGTCTTCAGAAAAAAAATTGCCTTGCTTCAGATTTACTAAGAACTAGAGTAGCTACAAAGGATCCCTCTTAATTTTTGTGCTATTACCCTAGCTTTTGTGAAGACACCTCTGTGTACTCCGTGAAGACTCTTGGGAAAGATTTGACAGATGGATTCAATCTCATTCTGTTTTGAGGGATCTTTGAAATTCTAATTGATCACCCCAGCCAATATATGGGCATTACAGCTTAGTAAACTTTTGGCCAGTTTTTTATCCCAGTCTATGGAAAAATACTTTCTTTCACCACTATTCCACCGTGGACAAAAATAATCATGGACCTCTTCTCTTCCATGAAGTGAGGTTTCTTGGATCTCAGCTTTCTGATATTTTGTTTGCTTGCTTTTGTTTTTGTTTCTTGTTTTAAACTATGATTTTTATAGACTACCTGGCTCTCTTTAGTTGTTGGGGTGGGAGCGGTGTTCTTTTTACAGATTGCTACATCCTAACTGGAAGCGGATGACCTGAGCAGGTGACCTTTGGGTACAGAACTGAGTGGAATGAGGGAGGTTGCCATACGGATATCTGCAGGGAGGAAATTGGAAGGGAATAGAAAGGACAAAGACATGTAGGTATGGGCTTGCTCATTGTGGTGGAAGCATAGTAGGAAAGCCAGTGTAGATGGAGAGTAGCGAGGGATGGCAAGAGTTGTTGGCGAGGAGGTTGGAAAAGTACATAGAGGCCAATATGCCTCTTGTGGGATTTAGTAAGGACTTAACCTTTTACTTTATGGGGAATTGGTTGCTTTTGCAGGATTCAAACTGAGAAATAACCTATCCTGCCTTACACTTAATGTGATTACTCTAGCTATTGTGTTGAGCCTAGAAAGAAAAGACTTCCAAAAACAGAGGGCAGGAAATCAATTTGAAGGCTATTGCAATAATCCAATTAAGAAATGATGATTGTTGGCTTGAGCTAGGGTGGTACCGTTACAGACAGTGATAAATAATGATTGGATCTTAGATGTATTTTTGAAGTTACAGTCAACAAAATTTTGTACAACATTAGATGTGAGATGTGACAGTGAGTGAAGTCGGGGATGACTAAACAATTTTTTGGCATGAACAACTTGAAGATTTGCCATTATCTGAAATGAGGAATACTGCAAAAGGACTTCATTTGAAGGGAACATCAGGGTCTTTGGTTATATTAAGTCGTCTATTAGACATTCAAGTACTGATGTTAAGAATGACGTTTGACATATGCATCTAGAGGATCAGGAGAGTGCTCGAAAGTATATATTTGGAAGTCAGCATTTGAATGGTAAAGTCAGGACATCGGGTGCGACCATCCAGAGAATGATAGATGAAAAATACCTGATTAAATGGGTTCTAGAAAGGATGGGGGGAAGAGATTGCGCTCACCTTATACACAATGCTTTCAAATTGTGCTGTATATAAGAAGGACTAGAGCTGTAAATAAAAGAAAAATGAGCTTACGGAGGGTATATTTTTAATTTGGAGAACTGATCTGTGTGTGTGTGTGTGTGTGTGTGTGTGTGTGTGTGTGTGTGTGTGTCTTAATGCTGATTAGAATGATCCATCAGAGAGAGCAAATTGTTTCTGTAGAAGAAATAGGGAACAATTGCCGTAGAGATGTCTCTAATTTGGCACAGACTACATAGGCACAGATGTAGGTAGGTGGGTGTATGTGGATGGTGGGAGCATTTGGAAATTCTTTTCTAATTCTTCAACATCCCTGGTGAAATAGGAAGCAGAATTATCTGCCGAGAATGAGAAGTGGAGAGGGGGTGTGGGAAGTTTGAAAAGATGGAAAAAAGTTTGGAATACTAGTCTAGAAAGGTGGGAGAAAGGACTGACTGCAAAAAAGAAAAAATACTAGGATTACTTGAAAGCATTAAGGCCCAATCTAAAATTATTGATCATAATTTGAGAGATAATTGCCCATGGAGTTGTTAGTAATCTTCCATGTTCATTGTAGGCGTGGAGTATGCAGATCGTCGAGTGTAGGCCATCATTATTGAGGATAAGGGGCTAAAGAGTGGTGGGTACTCTGGAACAATTGTAATAATTGGTCAATATTTGGATATAGTAGTAGTATATTTGAGTTTTTAAAGGCACTCAGCATCCGGATTATTGAAATAGTGTGGAGTCATTTAATGTGGTGGTGATCACTTAAAAGACCATCTGAATTTGGCTTTTCACCATCAGGGTGACATTCAAAGCCCTTAATATAGATGTATTCTTTATGATGTCACCCCTACCTTGAATCAGATGCCTTCCTTTCCACACTAAACTTTAGCTATGATGCCTGTCTTAGTCTGTTCAGGCATATAACAAGTATGCCATAGCTGGGGGAGGGGGGCTTATTAACAACAGAAAGCTACTTCTCACAGTTCTGGAGGCTGGAAGTCCAAGATCATAGTTGGGTTCTGGTGAGGGCCCTCTTCTGAGCTCTGGGCTGCTGACTTGTATCTTTACGTGGTGGGAGAGCGGAGGAAGCAAGAACTCTCCTGACTCTTAAAAGGGTACTAAACCCATTCGTGAGGGCTCTACCTTTATGACCTCCTCTAATCTTAATTACCTCCTAAGGGCTCTACCTTCTCTAATATTATCACATTGAGCAGTAGGGTTTCACTGTATTGATTTGGGGAAGAAACCTACTGCTTGTATTTTATGAATGTAGCCGACTCCGGAACGAGTTAATGTCTGTCTGTAGGTGGATTTCTCTTTCGTCAGTTGTTCAGTTGGCTTGCTCTAACTCTCTAAATTTTCCCCTTGAGCCACCTACTCTGCCAGGCTTTCCTTGATCACCTCTTCCTGGGGTACTCCTCTGTTCCATTCACTCTTAGCACAGAGAGAGAGAATGTGTGCATCACAGTGGAAAGAGTAGTCTCTGAAGGCAGAGAGACGAATGCAGGGTCTACAATTTTTATATCTACACTGCAGCTGTTAGACCTTGAGCAAGTCGCTTAAGCTTTCTCTCAATTTCCACATTCACACACTTGTGAGAATAAAACCCCACAGGGTTGTTGTGGGAATTAGAGAAGATTAACGCACATAATAAGCACTGAACAAATATTGTGCAGAAGAATGAATGCATTTCTGTTTATCTCATACATGTAATTGCTTATCAATCATAAATATTCAAAACAATAACCAAAATCCTGATTTTAGGATTTAAGTTATGGGGATTGATATAAGGATACAAAATATATATTCCAGGCAAGTGGTTTCTGTATCTTGGCTATTGTGAATAATGCTGCAGTGAACATGGGTGTGCAGTTATCTCTTCAAGATCCTGATTTCATTTCCTTTGCATATATACCCAGAAATGGAATTTTTGGAACATATGGTAGTTCTGTTTTTAATTTTTGGAGGAACTTCCATACTGTTTCCTATAATGGCTGTACCATCCTTCATCTGTTTTTTAATAAAAACAATATTTAATTCAAAAAAAATTTTAATTAAAAAGATAACATTTGTATGTAACTTATGTATGCCATGACCTAGAGTGAACGGGTACTGTTTAGAGTAATGAGATGCAGTGGGAAAGTGGAGGTATTGTGATCCCCAGTGTCTTAGTCTTCCGTGGAGAACAATCACAATAATGCCATTTATCAGAGAAATGTTTGAAATGTGAGAATATGTTCCCGAGTTCTCTAGAGATAGACATATGAGAAAAGGGAAAACAAAATCCTCCAAGTAATGGAAATTCTCCCAGTGGAGCTCATGAATTCTTCCACAGATGAGCTCACATGAAAGAATGACTGAGGCCGTTGTAAGAATCCACACTCGTAACATAGCTGTCAAAGTTCACCTCTACATTCCCCCGCATAACTGAGATTAAGAAATAAAATATTAATAGAATGTCATAAGATACCTTCCTACGCTTAGTAGATATTCGCCTATCTTCCCCATAAATAACCATTATCTTTGTAGTTAATACCATTGACTCTTTTTGTCTGTTTTTGATGTTACGTTTGTGTGTGTAATGTCAAAAGGACATTATTACATTGTCATACAATATTTGCTACTTTGTACTTCTTTCTTTGCTCATTCTTCTATTCCAAGTTTCATCCATAGTTTACATGTAGCATGGATTCATCTATTTTCCGTTGATGTATAGTACTCCATTGATTACTATATGAAAATTATTTCCCCATCAGGGTTGTATCCAGTTTGGAGCTATTACAATAATGCTTCTGTTCATCTGCCGTCAAGTCTTTCCCTATGGTAAACTGCAATGGTCTTCCAACAAATGATTTCATACGCTAAAAATAATAGTGCTTCCATGTAATCTCTTGTACGTGTCTTCATCCACACGTGCACACATTTATCTTGGCTATCCATTGAGGACTACAATTGCCAGATTGTAGGATCTCTTCAGTAGACACTAACAAAAAGTTTTCCAAAGGCAGTAGGCCAATGAACACATTACAGAAGTGCATGAGAATGTTAGTTGCTCTATATTGTTGCTATCAGTTGATACCGGCTATCTTTTTAATTGTAGCTATTCTGGTGACGGTATTTGATGGTATCCCATTGTAGTTTGAATTGCATTTTCATGGCAAAAGATGTTAAACAGCTTTCCATGTTTTTGTCAACCTGAATATTTTGCGAAATGCCTGTTCAATTCATTTGCTCATTTCTCCACTGAGTTTAATTTTTTTTATTGACTTGTAAGAGTATTTATAGATCCTGTACATGAATCTTGCCAGAAATGTTAGAAATATTGTTTTCAATGCTGTAGCTTGCCTTTTCATATTCCCATTGATAAATTTTGATAAAAGTTCAATTTATGAATATTATCTCTTACCACTACTGTTTTATAGCCTTCATAAATCTTTGAATACCTCGGGGTGCCTGGGTGGCTCAGTCGGTTAAGTGTCCGACTTCGCTCAGGTCATGATCTCGTGGTTCACGAGTTCGAGCCCCGCGTCGGGCTCTGTGCTGACAGCTCGGAGCCTGGAGCCTGCTTCCGATTCTGTGTCTCCCTCTCTCTCTGACCCTCCCCCCGTTCATGCTCTGTCTCTCTCTGTCTCAAAAATAAATAAACGTTAAAAAAAATTTTTTTTTAAATCTTTGAATACCTCAAGTCCACAAAGATAATTTCCAATATATGTATATATTGTGTGTATGAAGACTTGTTTCACTTTTCATGCTGGAAAACATATGGAATTGATGTTCATGTATAGTTTCAGGTACTGATAAAGGCTTATTTTTTCCAAGTATATAGTAAATTGACCCAGAACTATTGATTGAAGAAACAATACCTTTTATACTGCCTTGCAATGATATCTGTATCATAAATCAAATGACTATGTGTGTACGAATGTGTTTCTGGTTTCTCCTTTTTAGCCTATCTGTCTTTAAGCCAAATGCGTACTTCTCATTATTGTAGCTGTAAAATGTCTTTATAGACAATAGTGTAAGTCATCCAATAGTCCTCTTTTAAGATTGTCTTGTCCCTTTGCATTTCCATATAAATTGTAGAATCAGCTTGTCAATTTTGTAAATATTTTCAAGGGGATTTTTATTCAAATTGCATTGAACCTATAGATCAACTTGTGGATAAAGGACATTGTCACAGCCTATAAGCACGCTATGTATATATGTGTGTGTGTGTGTGTGTGTGTATATATATATGTATATTGGGATCTTTTAAAATGTTAGTAATATTTCATTCCTAGTTAGTCTGCTTGTATTTTATCCCTTTCATATAATACTGCATTTCTTTTATTTAGGATTTTTGCATCTATGTTTATGAGAGAGACTGCCCTATAATTTTTTTTGGTGTTATTGTAAAATTTTCTATCAGAGTAATGGTGACTTCATTAAACGAAGTGGGAAATATCTTTTCTATTCTCTGGAGAATGAACTGGTAAAGCCATCTTAGCCTGGCATTTTCTCTCTTTTGTTAGTTTTGGTTTATTGAGCTTTTCTAGGAATGTATTCTTTTAATATAAATTTTTATATTTTCATAAAGATTTTCCTGATATATTTTTATTTTACTGTCTATAGAACCTGTATAGACTTTTCTTTTCATTACTGACATGGGTGGTTCTTGCCTATTTATTTTTCTTGAGTGATCTTATTAAGGATTTATCATTTGTGTTAGTCTTTTCTAAGAATCAACTTTGGGTTTTGCTAATTCTTTTTTTGTACATTTTTTTTCCTATCTCATTGATTTTTCTTTTTCATCTTTGTTTGGTTTTGTTTTCCTCTTCTTTATCTTGAGATTGATACTTATCAGTTTAAGCCTTTCTTCTTCCCTCGTACTGTGTTTAGAAGAGTTGAGAGATGAACCACTACAATAAAAACACAGATTATCGATGGTCACTTGAGGTGAGAGTAAACATAGTGTGACAGCCAACCTGCATTGGGTGAATGGTACTGGAGGTTTAGCAATACACTACGTAATTGCTGTTGGAGACATGTCGGTAACTCCATGAGCAATGAGGAGGCCTCATGGATTTCGAGAGGTAAGAAACATGATTAGAGTCATATTTTGGGAATATTAATCTAGTCCTTTTGGGAAAGGTGAATCACCAAGGAGAGAAATAGTTATTTAAGGAGGGAGATAATGAGAGTGGCAGTACTAACTATGGAAAGATAGGTGGGGAAATTTACAAGAAATTTGGATACAGGGCAGGGAATATGTGAAGGTTTTTTTCTTTTTTATGTTGTTGGATTAGTCTAGCTACATCTCTTTTCAACATCTTAGAGAAAGTGACTAAGAAAAGGGGATTCTTTAGTGAACAGAGAATGCAGTGTGCAATGTAGCCCGGGAAAGATGCAATCCTGTATGAGAACATTATCTGTTAGTATAGAGAGTGAAGAATGTGACTTCTCCAAACCATTCATGTTGATTGTGCCTATAAAATGTTTAAAATAACTTACTGATGTGAATGATTTGGTCACACAACAAATCACTTAGTGGAATGATAATCATCAGATAAGTTTAGGTAACTGAACCGGTACGGTGTGCATGCATTCTATTTGTAATTTTTCATGAAAACTTTACCTGTACATCTAAAAAGGTGAAAAATCCTACATTAAAATCAATCATGAAAAGAACATCTGAATTATCTGTAGCGCTGCCATCATTCTCTCTGCCTGCATCTTATTTTGCTTTGTAGCATTTATACAAACTGATGTAATCTTCGTTCATTTTCTGTTTGTTTCTCTAGACTATTTATCTCTATGACGGAAAGGTATCTGGGTTGTTTTCCTCCTATCCCACCGCATAGAACATTTGGAGTCATGCAGTACTTTGAAGATAAATACTGACTGCATGAATGATGGAATGAACGGGTGGATTTGTAAACTGTGTCTACTATATTATCCTCAAAACTTCCAGAAGATGAAATGAATGATTTAGGCTCCCAGAAGGCTAGGGTTTGTTGTACGAGGAGTTGTGCTACCCTTAATTTAGCATTCTTCTTCCAATCTGAAGAGAACAAAAGGATGGTACTCATTATCTATTCTCTTGGAAATCTTAGGAACGGATTCTAAAATTTATTTTGACCTGGTTAAAATACACAAAGAGACTTCAGATTTCTCAAATTAGCTATTGAGGTGCAGAGGGGACAATTGCACAGGACAGATGAAGTACCTGCCTTGGGTACTTTTGACTTCTCTCATCTTTATCCTCGTTCTGGCCCTCGTTAACTGACATTGGAGTATTACAGTTGTCTAATATCTGCCCTCCTCTCTTGTATCTGTGTCCCCCAGTTCTCCATGTCCGGCACACAGGAAGTATTTGGCTAACTGAATCCAATTAAAGCTAGACTCCACATATTGTCATAATCCCAGCTCAGAGGTATTTTGCTATTCGTTATCTGACCTATATATTTCTTACATCCAGCCTCTTTACCTCGCTTTTAACACACTTTAATCAAAGTGATGTACATTCTATTCCATGTACATTTTTTGTGCATTTCTGCCCTCCTTTCTGTCCAGACTGTAAAGTCTGCCTAAGTGCTACTTTTTTTTTTTTTTTAATGCCTTCTCCCTAGCTAGTAGTAAGTACTTTTCCCCAAATCTGACCTCCACGGTATTATATTTGTGCCTCCATGATGCTTGGATATAGGTATCTGTGTACGAATTTGGTTCACGTATTAGGTTACAATAAGCCTCCAGAGGGCAGAGCCCACATTTAATACCAGTTTATATTCCCCGAAGTGCCTATAACTGGACTTTAAAGAATTGTTTGATAATTGAGTAAATGGCCTATTCGGATACGAGACACGAGTCTTCACATAAGCTTATTTTTCACACATTCTTCTGACCGGTTGTGTCCAATTCAGAGCTAAGTAGGCGAACTTATTAAATTGTAATCACTTGGTTGGACAAAAGCTGACTTCATAAATCCTAGTTTAATAGCCTGTCTGCAATTTCTGTAGGGTTTTGCAGCTGTGTGGTAATGCTGGTTTAGCCAGTGAGTTCAATTATTGAAATTCTACAGCCCTCACTACTCTCGAGGGGGTAAACAACCTGTTCGCCGTGGGTCAGAAGGCCTCCTTTTGGGGATTTCTGTGTGGAGGTTCCTGGGGTGTACCACCTGATTGTCATGCTTGTACACTGATCCCAAAGAAATCACTTGGGCATCTCCTAATCTTTTATATCCAGGGTGATGTTTTGTTGTCCATGTAAAAGAAAGTAGGTGTGGGCATGTTTTTTCCTCTACAGGCCTCCGTATTTTCGATGCGCGATATTTCAGATCTTCACAGTTAAGCATGATGTTATGTTTGGGTTTTTTTGTAGATGACCTTTATTGGGTTGAGGAAGTTCTTACCATATTTCTATTTTGTTTGGTGTTTGTTATGATACTGCTTGATTTTGGGGTATGAAAACAAACTTGGATTCCTGGGTTAAATCTCACTTGGTCGACTGTATATAATTCTTTGTAATTGTTGCTGAATTTGGTTTGCTACTAGTTGATTTTTTTATTTTTTTGCATACATTAAAATGAATTTTTTTTCATACCTTGCTCGTGATATGTTTGAATTTTGTAGGAGGGTGTGTTGGATTAAATGTTGCCCCCGAAACTCCTATGTGGAAACACGACCCCCTCTTGTGATGGTACTAGGAGCTGAAATCTTTGGGAGATCATCAGAATTAGATGAAGTCATGAGAGTGGAGCCCTTATGAGAGGTATTAGTTCCCTTTTAGCAACTCCTAGAGAGCCTGCTTCCTCTCTCTGCCGTGTGAGGTTACAGTGAGAAGTTGCTGGTCTGTAAGTCTGAAGAGGGATCTCACCAGAACCCAACTGGGCTGGCATCCTGATCTTGGACTTTAAGCCCTCAGAATGTGAGAAACCAATTTTTGTTTTTTATACTATGGTATTTTTGTCATAGCAGCCAGATCTGGCAGAGTGAAGAAGGGTTCCTTACTCCTTTAGATCTTGGAAAAACTTTTGAAGGATTGGTATTAATTCTTCTGTTAATGTTTGCTAGAATTTACCACCGACCCCTCCTGGGCCTGGGATTTTCTTTGTTGTGATTTACCTGATTTTAATTTGCATTATCACTTATAGCCATCTGATGACAATATTCCTTCTGGTATCGATTGTTGTCACCTTTACCGATGTGACATTTGTGCGGATACAAATCGTTGTCTTAATTTTCCTCCTCTTTCAGATGGGGTCAGATTATAATACTTAATTATATTTACTCCAGACTTACATAGAATACAAATGAGCCAAAATGCATGAGAGTCCTAAAAGTGTAAATCAGACATATTTGCACACATAGTCTAGGTTCTCGTACATTCCTCTTCTCATCTTAGTCCCTGGCCTGCCAGCATTTTCTGGTTGCTCTAATATAAGGCCTTATCTGTTCTAGTATGCTGGACTCAAATCCTAAGATTTAGATAGTAAAACTAAATTTATATTATCTGCAGAGATACTGCTCTGCTATTACTGTATTATCCGAACACTTCAGCTTTTTCTTGTTTGAAGCTTTCCATTTTAGAATGGAATCTAGTTTTACTTCAGTGAAACTAAAAGGGTCGTCATTGGTTTCCCCGAATCCCAGAGCCCAGAAAGAGCTCTCTCAAAGGAGAATTTATATCTGTTTCTAGAGAAAGAAGACAAAAATCAATGAAAAACATACTTTCGTGTCTTTATTGTTTTCTCCCCTCTTAAATTTTTTTTTGTTGACGTTAGAACCTCTCTCGGCCTAACCACACCACTCCACACTGTTAACCAGTAGCAAAAGGCCAACCGTGTAGCACATCTGTCTCCGTTCATTATCCCAAGTAGGTTGGAAAAATCTGCCCTCAGTGTTTGCCTCAACTTATTTATATTTCTTCCTTCAGTGTTGAGGACTGGAGAGTAGAGTCTGAGACACGCATGTCTCTGTTCTTCTCTTTACGCTCTTGGGCTAGAAAGAATGGGCTTTCTTTTACTTCATCTTTCTAGGTCATATAATTGTTACGCTATAGGTCGATACATCTCATTAACAAACATGGTAGGTAGAAAGGTTATCTTCTGCACATTATGGGGTGGTCTCCAGTCCTTCGTCCTCATGGATCAGTTCTTAAAATTGTCCTTGAAATGTCAATTAGAAGCTAAAGGATTTTGGGTAGTTATTTTTCTCCCAATAATACACGGATCTTGAGCTTTTCCCAGGTTGCAAATCCTCACTACCTTGGCCTACTACCTGCAAGAGACAGACATGCCTTTGAAAGAGGGTAGACTTGCTAAGCGGGAAGAGAGAGCAACGTCCCTGTATTGTTTTCTTTTTTTAAGTCCAAAATTTGCCTCCGTTTTAGCTGTTTTAAGACTGGCGTGTAATAATTTAGATGATATGTTGTGCCGCATCAAAAGTATTTTTCAAGGTCAAAACCACATCGGAGGGACTCTAGTTCAGTCTCACTCTTTTACGTGCCTTTATTTTTATTGCTTCACTACTCATCCAATCATTCGCAACATTTCTACTGTGCGCTCTTGGTCCTCTCTTTTAACAGTCTTCTGACTTGATGTATTGGCGAGGACAGTCTCTTCTGGGCTTGGTTATGGTCTCCACCTTTTATCTAATCCCTTTATTAGGTTCCTCATACCCAGATGCATATCACCTGACTCTGACTCCTGCTGCGGACCAGTCAACGCTCATGAATTACTGCCAAAACTAGGGCATCTCCTCTTAATATATTTGCTAATTCATTCACTCTGTAACACACTCATCCACTCACGAACGTCTGTTTTCATTCTACAAACATCTAATGACTGTCTGCCAGTACACAGTAAGGGTAATGATGAGAGCACCCAAATACGATCTTGACTCGTACTCCAGAAATTTCTTCTAAACTTGCTCCTCCCTCAGCCTTACCCACTGCCCTGAATTGCAGCACCGTCCTTCTGGTACTGCAGGCCAACCACCTGGGTGTCTTCCATACTTCACTCTTTCCCTATCTTCCCACATCGAATCCGTCCATCAGCTAATCTTCTTGCGCTCTAGCTTCAAAACTCATGTGCATAATCCCACCGCTTCTCATTATCTCCACTCCTGCCAGCCTAGATCACGTGACCATCACGTCTCCTGTTTCATCGCAGCACCGTCTCTAACGTCACCCTGCTTGCACTCTTCCGTCTCTTCAAAGCCTATTCTCAGAACGGCAGCCAGGTTGATCCTTTACAAACATACCTGAGGCCCTGTCATTCCTCTGCTGAAAATCCTCTGGTTCCCCATCTCAAAGTAATAACCCAAGTCTTTATAATAGTTTTTGAGGGCCTTGGAGTCTTGTCACAATGTTACTCTGTCCCTACGTCCTGATGCTCGCCCCTCCATCCCAACGCGCTTGGCATTAAGTCCGCTGGCATCCTTGGTCTTCATTGAACTGCACAGTCGAACTTTTGTCTCCGGGATTTTGTACCTGTCTTATTAAAAGCACTGTTTCAAACATACTGTTCAAAACAGATATTATCCACAGTGTTAAATCCCTCATGTCCTTTAAGTCAATACTGGGATATTTTCTACTCAAGAAGGCATTGCCTGATCAACGTTGAAAAATAGACACACAGACAGACAGACACACGCACCCCTGACATGTCTTCCCATTTCCCTCCTTTATCTCTCTCCTTAAAATTTATCACTATTCACGTACTACATATTTTAACCTATCCATTACGTTCATTTCTCTGAGAACCCTTGCTAGAATATAAGCTCCATGAAGGTGAGTTTTTTTTTTTTTCCTTTATTGTGCTTACTGCTACATCTCTACCACCCAGAATATTATCTGGCACAAAACGGTCACTGACTGCGTATTTATATAATTTTCAAGAGGCAGTTGGGTTCAGAGAGCCCAACGTGAAGGAAAAACATATATAAAGTCTACAGGAACACCTAGGAATAAGTTTGTTGTTCAGGATCTACATGAATAAGCTAGAACTACTTCTTGAGAATAAAAAATGTGATTTGATTAAAGGAATAAAAAAATCATCATCCCATGTAGGAAGTCTACATCCTGAAAATGCGATAAAATTTCTCTCATTGCTCCAATTTCTGTCTTATATGGTAAGATGTGTGTGTGCGTGTCTCCTCACTTAAGTTTTTTTTTTTTAATTTTTTTTTAAATTTTTTTTTCAACGTTTATTTATTTTTGGGACAGAGAGAGACAGAGCATGAACAGGGGAGGGGCAGAGAGAGAGGGAGACACAGAATCAGAAACAGGCTCCAGGCTCTGAGCCATCAGCCCAGAGCCTGACGTGGGGCTCGAACTCCCGGACCGCGAGATCGTGACCTGGCTGAAGTCGGACGCTTAACCGACTGCGCCACCCAGGCGCCCCCTCACTTAAGTTTTAAAGGTCTTGAGATAGACCATGCCTTAATTTTGTATGTAGTTTTTCCCATCATGGAACCTTTAACGCAATAGAAATTCAATAAATGGATATTGCCTTGCTTACTACCTGCTGCGCCTTCCCAGTATGCCTTTTATTGTGGCCAAAATACGCTATTTCCTCCGTACCATTATGTACCGGCATACCTAGGATTATCATTGTCTTCCTTTGTATGTCCTACCTGATGAAATTCTGTTTAGGAGATCCAATCTAAATCAACGCTGTGAAACAACCCCCAACTTCTCAGGAAGAGTTAATTCCCTGGCTTCTTTGTTTTCATAACATTTTGTACATGATGCTCCCAATCATGGAGATGAGGGCAACGAGCTAAGAATGTGCGAGCCACAGGAGCCACATGTAGTCTGGATCCTGGCCACTACAGAGTACCACACCTTCACACCGGCCCTGACAACTGCAAGGAGCAGAGCTTGTATGCCAGTGAACACACTCACTTGAGGAAAATAAAGCCATAGATGTTATTCGGGATCTTTATTACCCTCATCCAACCATGCCACTTGAGAATTTAAAATATTAAATCGGATCATATCTCCCCTTAGCTCAGAATTCCCCAATGGCTTCCTCAACACTTCGACTACTCAGACACAATCCGCACTCCTCACCAGCCTGCAAAGTCCTGCATGATGTGGCCCTCGGCACACTTCCTTACCTTTGCTTTTACCATTCTGCGCTCACGGACTCTGCTCCAACCACGCTGGCCTTGTTGCTGCTCTAACACAACCAAGCTTGTTTCCATCTCCGAGCTTGATACCCTTGCCAGCGTGTCTCCCAGTAAAGTGCTTCCCTCGGGTATTTTCTCACACTGTTATTTGGGAATCTGCTGGAATCGTACCTCCTCAGAAGCCTTTGCTGACCCCGTGATATAAAATGTTCTGCCACGGATGCCTTCACCCGTGGTTTGTTTCTTCATGGCTCTTCTTGCTGGCTGGTATTACGTTACAGACGTTGTTGTTATAACATAACGGTGTTGTTTCTCTCCCCTGCCAGGATGTTAGGTCCATCAGGGCAAGGGTTTGGTCTGCTTTATTCACTGTGGCATCCCTAGTGCCCAGGACTGTGCTCCTAACATAATAAGTTTTAAGAATTTTTGTTGAAGGAACGTATAAACTTGGAGCAAGTCCGATTGTTCAAATATGCCTCCATTGTTGACTAAAACTCCATCACGTTTAATCACTGTGTCGTCTACCTGAAGGTAATCTAACACTGTATGGTAACCACACTGGAATATAAAAAAAGAAAACCCTGCCTCACATCTATTTTTGTCCTCAACGTAATACCCTCCTTCTTTGTAGAATTATTTTTCTTCTGATTTTCTCAACAACCCTGTGAATGCGGGAAGCGTATGTAATCATGACTCTTATTTATAGATTAAGAAACCGAGAGCTCACGGAAGTTAAGTAATTCATCTCTGGTAACAGTCAATAAGTGATCGAGGCAGAAATCTAGATCTTAGTGGCTCTAATAGCGCTTTTCTTTTGATTACAGTACCCCATACTTCTTGAGCAACTGTAAATAGGTCTATTTCTTTTCCACATAATAGCCCTCTAATTCATAAAATTAATAATCGGCCATTGTGTTATTTCCACTTAGTATATTTGTCCATTTTCTTGAACCTTTTCTGTTAACAATTTTCCAACCAGGTAGCATCATAGTTGTTTTTGTCTAAATGCAGTCCAGTATGCGTATGTACATCTTAAAAGGGAGAGCTCTGATTTAAACCATGTTCTAGCTGTGATCTGACTGGTCCCAAGCACAGTGAGATTACTAGTTTGGTGATCTGGGGCCTGGTTTTCTGTTATTGTTATGGATGCTTGCACTGGATTTAGAGAGACAGCCGAGAACACTATTGGACATTGTGGTTGACTTTGTGATTTTTCAAAGGAGCTTCTGTCTGACAAGAAGTTTCCTCCATTTGGTCTACTGTAATTGATCAAAAATCTATTCCGTGCAAGCAAGCTAAAGGTGAAACTTTCATGTATCATTTTAATTTTATTTTGTATGTTTATTTAGGGAGCATGCATGAGCATGGGTGGAGCAGAGAGGGAGAAGGAGAGAGGGAATCTCAAGTAGGCTCTGGGCCATCAGCGCAGGGCCAGACGTGGGGCTCGATCTCACGAACTGTGACATCATGACCTGTGTGGAAATCAAGAGTCAGATGCTCAACCAACTGAGCAACCCAGGTACCCCTCATGTATCTTCTTTAGAATCTGTCATGTTGACTTTATTCAGCCTAGTGGTCCAGGAGGATCACCAGGGAACTTGATTTTGTCATCACTCTATCCTGTAAAATATTATTTAATCATCTGTGGAAAAATAAGTACCTTTTTTAATATCATTCCGTCAAGATATGGAAATTCATTGTATCTGACTCAGCTTCATTTCTTAGTGTATTTTATCCCATTGCGCAAATCAGACTTGTAGGCCTGGAATCTCTACCTTTTTCCCCCTCTGCCTAGTCAAAACATTTGCTTGTAGTTCTGTTTTCACCAACTTATAAAAGACTATTCTTATTTTTCTTTATGTACTCTGAATATAGGCATAATTTCATACACTCTCTTAACTCTTTAATCTTACATACAATGGTTGTCTGTGGACGAGGGCTAAGTCTATGGTAGTATATGTACCCATGGGACCAAGTACAGTTCTTGATACCTTGTAGGTGCCCTGAAGGTTCTTTCTTTAATGTTCTAGGAGATCTGGGAATATAAGCCTGCTTAGGCTTGCGGTTGTATTGTTATATACCCGGTGCTGAATACAGTGCTTGGCAAAATAGTAAAGCAGTCCCTAAATGTTCAACGAATGAGTGAAGGAACGGCACTGTGAAAACCCTAATCAGTCAGCTGTTAAGAGCCAGAAGTCACCTACACATCCATCCAATCATTCGCTGAGCATTTACTGAATGTCTACATGCCAGGCACTCTTCTTGGGGTATTGGGGTTATAGCGGCAACTAAGAGTGGTAAGTTTTCTGCATTGGAGGGCTTACATTCTAACGGAGAGTGGCGAAACAGTAAGCCAGCATTCCAAGAAAATGTTTTCACACAAAGGCATGTGCCCAAGAAGGAAATAGGGTAATTATGTTAATGTGAGAGATACTGACATGAGGTCTACTCACCAACCAGTTTCTTTTGCAAACAAGGGTGGGAGTGAAATGACACAAAAGGTTTGAGCCCACTCCTTGGCCTTACGAAAGCCAAGTGCCATACAAATCCTTAAAATGGGACTCCCCTCTCTGCTTTTTTCTGCTAATTGCTTGTAGTGGGTTGAATAGCTACCTTCAGAAATCCCTTCCCCTGGCGGGTGCCTGGTTAGCTCAGTTGGCTGAGTGTCAGACTCGGTTTTGGCTCAGGTACGATCCCAGGGTTGTGGGATAGAGCCTCACGTTGGGTTCTGCCCTGAGCGTGGAGCCTGCTTGGGACTGACTCTCTCCCTCTGCTCCTGTCCCGTGTGCACGCTTCTCTCTCTCTCTCAAACAAAACAAAACAAAACAAAACAAAACAAAACAAAACAAAACCTTTCACCTGGAACCTCAGCATGTGACGTAATTAGGTGTTGGCAGAAGTAATTCCTTAAACTAAGTGAGGTCATAGTGGATTAGGATGGGCTCTAATCCAATGACTGTCCTTTAAAAGAAGAGGGAAATTAGGACATAGACACACACAGGAGAGATCTCCAAATGAAGACACACAGACCCTCAGGAGGAAGGCTACAGGACAACTAAGGCAGAGATTGGAGTGATGCACCTGCGTCAGCCAAGGACATGAGGGATTCTTTCAGGGATTGGTGGCGTTTGAGAGAACTAGGAAGAAGCCACAATAATTCTCTCCTAGAGCCTTTGGAGGAAGTTTGACCCTACCCACAGCTTATAAAGACTGGAAGTCGAATATTGATTGTGAGAGATGGATTTTCTCTTGTTTTCAACCACCTCCATTGTGGCACTTTGTTAAGTCAGCCCTGGGACAATTACTATCCTGCCCCAGCCTTAGGTAGGGTCTTCCTTTGAAGGATCGACTTCAGTTGTCATGCTAATTACCAAGCAGACCCGTGGCTTAGAAAATGTGGGAGAGAGGATCTCATTAGCACGTTCAAGTGATTTTGACCAATTGAATTGAAGGAACTCCTGTGGCTAAGAGTTGGGGAGTTCTCCAAAGCCTAGGTCAAGTCTTCTAGCCTGAAGCATTAAAGCACATTAAAAACTTTATTTTTGCCTCTCATCATTTATACCTTCAGAGTCCAGAAGGGCTAGGAATTTTAGTATAAACTAAGGCAATTACATAAAGCCCACCTGAAAATCCTCTTAAATGCATAGAAATAAGGAGGAAGCGATAGGATATCCTGGCTTTGGAGGTAAGAGACTTGGCTTGGAATTTGGATATCAGTTCCTCTGTCTTCTCACTGTATTAGCGAGGCAAAGGCACTTATGGGCTCTGAGACTCAGTTTACTCAGGCATAGAATAGGAAAAATGGCAATTGCTCGTCAGGGATTTTGTGAAGAGTAGAGCTAATGTAACAAAGTCCCTAGCAAAGCGTCTGGCAAATATCATACCCTCGGTAAACAGTCAGTGTTATTAAACTTAGTTAAGCAAAAACTTGGAAGTGTAGAAATACCAGTTTCAGGGAGGTAAAACCCACTTTGGAAAGTTATTTGGGCTATAAAGGCTGAAGGCACAACTCATGATCAGCCTTCATTTAATTCCATCCACGAAAGTTAGACTTTGGAGAGTATTTTCCTCTGGTCTTTAAATTTCTTCTCACATTAATTGTTTCAGGGTCTCCCAATTGCTCTGTTGAATGTTGAATGTAGGAAGCTTTATGTTCGCTGTATCCAGACTGTTCGAGCTCTGGTGTATTCAGCCGGCCACTTGGAGCGGGTCGTGGGCTCCCGAGCTTTGGCATTAGCCCAAGTTGATGGTAAATTCCTCCAGCTTTAGCGCCGAGCATCTCTTGCCCAGCGTGAGAGCGAATCTACCGCCAAGCCAAAGTGGGTATTAATACAGATTTGCACTCTGATTTTTAAATGTCAGCGCTTTCTCTTCCAGCTTCGTCCCACGGCAGCGGCAGTTGAAGCAGAGGCTGGTAGAAGAGACCTCCGAAGGGTTAAGGGGTTCCTTCTGAAGTCACGGCTAACTGTCGTGCTCCAGCGTTCTTTTATGCTTTCCAATGACACCGTGTCCCCACGCATAAGCGTCTTGGCATTTTACAAAAACGTTTCAAGCCGATGGTTCTTTCGTTGCCACGTTTGCCTTGCTATCTTCTCCCCACAGATGCTCTCCTCACACAGTGTTCCCTTTGAAGTCAGGCAGGCGGAATCTTCGGCGGAGAGGGAGCCGGCAAATCGCGGCAGTTCGAACAGTTTGTTTTGCTTACTCTGTGCTCATTTGGGAGCTTTTAGATCTCCTAGGCTGCAAAAGAAGTTGTGCATTCAAACACTCGGCCACTGACTTGGGGAGTAAGTTCGTACTATCGCCTTGGAGCCGAAACCGAACTCTTAGCACAATTAATATTATGCCAGCATCGAACATTCATGTCAGGAGGCAGTATATTCTAAGGCATTGATTTGCACTTTGTGGTCTAGAGACCACTGGGGGCCCGGAGATATTTTTAGGGTGTCCACGAAAACTTCAAAATCATTTTTTTTCCTTTTGCTTTCTCCTTCTCTCACGAGTATAGAGTAGTCCGCACAGAACAAACTGAGGGTTGCTGGAGGGATACTGGGGGGCGATGGGCATTAGGGAGGGCACTTGTTGGGATGAGCGCTGGGTGTCATATGTAAATGATGGGCCACCAAATTCTCCTCCGGAGACCAATCCTACACTGTATGTGAATTGACTTGGATTTCAATTAAAAAGGAAAATAGACTATTCGAAAGGCTACTTGAGGTGTGATATTGCAATAGGCTGAAGGCAGAAGCAGGGAAGAGAGTCGAACCTGCTTTTAAAGGAAGCATTGAAGAGATTTGTAATAACGTGAAGCCATGCTATCCTCCTCGCTAATCTATTTTTGGAAGTGTGGTTATTTCATGTTTGAATGCGATGGTTTTATTGCCTTTTTAATTAAGCTTTTTACCTGTAAATAATAAACAGATTCCCATTCAATCGTAAGAAATAGTAGAGATCACGTATATTCTGTACCCAGGTTACTGCGGTGGCAACGTCTTGCAAAACCATAGTATCCTAGCACAGCCAGGCTAGTGGCATCGATTCAAGATCTAGAATATATAGAACAGGTTCATCATCACATGGGCATTGCCCGTTATTAGCCACCGCTGCTTTGCTCTCGGCAAGAGAGCCCCTGGCAAGCACTGATGTGTTCTCAGTGTCTATAATTTCGTTGTTTAAATGAATTAATACATAAGCATTTGATGCTTACCCGTGTCGATTCCCCCTGTAGAAAATAGGGCCAGGTATAACTCGAGGTAACAAAACAGCTTTGGAACACTCAGTAATTTTTAAGAGTGTAGAGAGACCCTAAGACCAAAGGGTTTGAGAAATACCAAGGTGCCATGGTTAGGAGCCCAGAACGTGAAGCGAGACTGCACGGGCATGAGTTCTCGCTCTAGCACGTTGTAGCTGTGAGTTGGGCACATGCCAGGCATCCACATCTATCAGTTCCTTCGTCTGTAAAATAGGGAGGTCTTCACAAGACCACGAGGATTCAATGAGTTCACGCAAGAATAAAGCAGCTAGAACGATGCTTTGCACATGACAGTTACTATGTAAGATTTAGGAGTTATTTTTGTCGGATGCCCAAGCTTTAGTCTCTGTTGAGGGTAGGAGGGTCAGCTAAGAGCACGGAAGCAGCTCTGGCCCTCGACCCCGCCCTCGCAAAATTTTCCTCTCTCCATGTCCGAATCCCACGTGTCCCAAATGACAAGTCACATTCTACCTCTTTCAACTGCCTGTTCGTCGAATACCTTTGCACTCTCTGAAAACCCAGGTCACTCCCCGTGGCTCCTTACTTAGGCTTCCATTTAATCACCTGCTGTGTCACCTGAGATTTTAATTGTTTTAGCGTCAGTGTGTCTGGACAACACATCTGGATTGTAAAAGTCTGGGGCGGTCTTCTGTTTGTAATGCGTACGCATTTGAAGGAGTGGACCGTCAGAATATAAGGACTTGAGTAATCCCAAACTTTGTGTTTAATAAAGTATTTCCAGATGGGGGAATTTGTCGAACTTTCTGTACTTTTTAAGATAACCTTTGAAAATATTTTCCAAGTAGGGCCTTAGGATGGCATATTGATGAAGAAGCTACAAATCCATATTGATGCCAACTCATTGATTGATATCAGATGGAAAGAAGGATATTCCCTGTATGGATACATAGTTGCAAACTATGCAGACTACCAAGTTTGAGGAGATGTGGGCTCCTTATTATTTGATAGAGGACTGTAGCCATATAAGCTTACAGATTCATAAATAACAAAGGCTAAAGAATCTAAACCATATCTTTTTTTTAATGTTTATTTGTTTGTTTTTTTTTTTGAGAGAGAGCAAGCACAAGTGGGGGAGGGGCAGAGAGGAGGACAGAGGATCCGAAGCAGGCTCCGTGCTGACAGCAGAGAGCTCAGTGTGGGGCTTGAACTCACGAACCACGAGATCATGACCTGAGCCAAAATTGGATGCTTAACCCGCTGAGCCACCCAGGCACCCCTAAACCGTAGCTTGCTTCTTGGGTATACCTTATGATTAACTGACGACACCCTTGCATTTACCTCATTTCTGCATTTGGGAATTCTTTACGTACAGAACGTGGAAATTTGAAGCAATTATGTAGAACACAAGAGCAACATAAATATTGACCAAAAATATCTGAGGCAGCAACAACCCTAAATAGTAAAGGACTGACATATGCTGAGACACTGGATTATGAGAGGCTTCTGGGACTCCTGCCAAGGTTAGACCTGCTACCAAGGGTGATCACGTGGTCTCATAGCCCAGTCCAGACTCTCATCCCACAGACCCCCTGACTCCATTGCTTCCAAAGTTAAACTACAGTGACATCATCGAAGTCTATGGATATCAATAATGTTTGGAAAATCAGGATAGAACGGCATGCCTGTGTTTGTGTTGTCCTGCTGTCTAAATTACGAGAACAAAATTACGAGAAACTTGCTAAAATGGCATGCTTAACATTGCACGTTGTTTGGAATACTCTTTTCCCACTCTCTCCATTTTCTACTCATTCAGTGACATTTGGGTCTTTTCTCCCTTGTGTTCTCTCACGTAGCACCTGCCGTAAATCTTGATTATAGCACACGTCACATTGCTGTACTTACTAGTTTCTATGTTTTCTTCCCCAAGACTGAGTTTGTAATCATATTTCGTGTCACACAAACCTGTAAAAATCCAGTTGAAGTTCTGGATTCGAGCCACATGAGCTGTAGAATGTACAGCAATGGCTTATGCATATAGACTCTGGAGACACCCTGCCCAAGTTTGAATCACAGCTCTGCCACCCGAATGTGCGACCTTGGGAATGTTGCTTACCATCTGTGGGCCTCGGTTCCCTCATCTGCAACATGTGCGTGATGGTAATAGTACATGTTCAGTAATGTTTTTGTCGATGTGAAATGAGTTCATATATAGTCAACACTTAGAACAGGGCCTGCCCTGTAGTAAGTGTGGACAAATACACAAGAACGCTGACTTGGCTATGATTTCGGAGTGTTGGTAGATTGCAGAGCGTGTGTGCCCATGATCCCCCTTACGTTTCTCTTCTTTAGGCTGAGTGCCTTCGGGAAAGGAAACGTGACTTAGCTGTTTGTCTTTTGTACCTAGCACGGGGCCTGGCACACGGGAGGGGTTTGCTAAGTTCCATGTATAAATGAAGTGTATTCTCTCCCTTCCCTGTAAATCTCAGCTCAGGGCTCCTGTTAATGGAGTTAGCCACCAAAGGAAAAGGGTAGTGCGCTCTTCAATGCAGGAAGTTAAGTCTACAGAAACAGAATGCTCTAAGGAAAGCCAAGCCCTATCTAGCGTTTAGTATTAACCTTGGCTGTCCTATAACTGTTGGTAGTAACCGAATTGGTAAACGCTTCCCTCATGCCACTCATCTACTGGATACTACATAGACATGGATTTTAATCTTCCATAATAAGTGGCCTTTTGGAGTACTTACATGGTGCCAGGATTATGTCCTTGAATCCACAAAGGGCAGGTGTCCTTGGTATTCCGTTTTGCATGTTGACAACAGTTTCTTGCTGTTGTAACATTACGGTTTCCAAGTAGGAAACAGAGGCTTGAGGATTTTGAACCATTTAGGTCATGGCACGGAGCTAAAACTCGGTGGCACTGACTGCAAAGGCTCTTCACTCTAGTATTCCGGCTGAGCAATCGGGACATCCCCGCCCCCCGGAGATCCCAGTTGCCGCAGGTTCCAAAACCGCAACAAGTTTCACTTTCCGCAGTTCTAGAGCTTTCAGTGCGCTCCTCTTGGCCCCCTCGACTAAGAGCCGTTGGGTTAGCTCTTTCAAAACGTACAAATATTTATGCACCTCAGCACGTCCAACTCCAAAAGTGTACGAGTCAGGGAGGTGTTAGAAGCCAAATTGGCTGTTGCGGTTAGCTTCCTAGTTCGGCCTCGAGTGCCTGTTCTTTTTGAAATGAAAGATTATATTTCCAGAAAAAATAAAACGTGCTGAGGCGTTCCGTGTCTAGAGCTTTCATCTTTCCACTCCCAGATGTCCTAAGGAAAGGGCGCTGAAAACCCCACCAGGGTTCGTAGTGGGTTTTTGTGAATTAAATTCCGTCATTAGAATCATCATAACTATAAAGCTTACTTGTAAATGCCAGTGCCGTTATTGGAGCCTGTCCTGAGAAATGCAGCATGCGGGAAATAACAGTGGCCCCTGCCCTTAATTTTTTCACCATTCCACCCACCTTTTACCCTGTTCCCTCCCCACTCCTCGTCACCATGGTAACCTTTCTAAAACACAAATTAGAATATTACCTACTAGCATAGAGAGCATCAGAGCCTCCCCTGGTTGTTCTCAAGCTTTTGTGCGCTTTAACATCCCTTTGGGTCCTTTATAATAAGCAGACACACCACAAAGACTCTGATCCCTGAGACCTGGAGTGAAACCCAGGAATCTGCATGTTTAATAAGTCCCCTGGTGATTTTTGATGGTGGTGGTTTAAAAAATGACACTTTTGAAAATACTGATCTTTAGGATGAATGCCCAACTCCTTAATCTGGCTTTCAAGGCCCTGCTTAGTTCGGCTCCACGTACCAATTATGCAAGGGTATTTTGAAATCTTTAATGGATACTGGATTTTGTGGAGTTGGCGTTTAGAATTTGGAGAGGATCCTTTTTTGGCATTTGGACGCAATTTGTGAATAGGCTTTCTCACCTCTCTCCCATCCACCACCTCTTCCCTTCCTCCCAGCTGCTTCCTTCATTCAGTCGTCACCATCTCTGTCCTAGACCGTCATCCTCGTCCCCTCAGTGGTCTTCAAGCCTCTGATCTTCTCTTTAACACCTTATACTGCAGTCAGACAAGTCTTTGAAAAATGCTGACGTTTATGTAGCTATGATTCTGGTGAGCATTAAACAAATTCTAGACACTGCTTATGTAGCAGTCGTCCATACGGTCCCTTGCAATGATCCCAATAGCCATATGGGGGATGTACTGTTACCGGCCCTATCTTGAAGACGATGAGTGTTAAGCCGTAGAAAGTAGTGAAGGCACGATGAAAAGCTGGTCATTCTAGCACTCTGTCTCTTATCACTTACCTACATGATAAAATTTATGGTTTGAAAGTGATCCCAAACCTACTTTTCCAGCTTTGTTTTCTTCCTTCCTCACGTGCCTTGTTCTGCTATACTAAAAGCTCTTCCTGGAATGCGTTGTACTTTTAAATCCCACTGGAGCAGCATTCTACATTATATGTAACACATCATACAGAAGCCTACACGATCCTTTTGCGTAAATAAGAAAAACGCACGCCCTTCCTTCTATCAGCTGGGTACCTTTTTTATGATGTGCAAATTGTGGGCCTCAGTGCCACTGTCATTGTGCCAGTTCCAGGGGCTGGAGTGCCTTCTTGCTTTGTCTGGTGAGCCATCCTTTAATACTTGGCTCACATCCGTCTGCCTGCCTGCCTGCCTTGTCACATATCAACAACGTATTTATTGATGGCTGCTATATGAAGCGATACTGTAGTCAGCATGGGAACCATGGCCCCATCTTCTGTGGGGTCAGCAGACTAGTACGTAGGATTCTTTATCCTTCTGAAAGCTTTCCACAGATCCTCCAGATCATTTCACCATTCCTCAGTTCATTGCATCACGTCCTTGTGACCAGTCTGGTCTACATGACTCCATTTCTTTTTTTTTTTTTTTTAATTTTTTTTTTCAACGTTTATTTATTTTGGGGACAGAGAGAGACAGAGCATGAACGGGGGAGGGGCAGAGAGAGAGGGAGACACAGAATCAGAAACAGGCTCCAGGCTCTGAGCCATCAGCCCAGAGCCCGACGCGGGGCTCGAACTCACGGACCGCGAGATCGTGACCTGGCTGAAGTCGGACGCCTAACCGACTGCGCCACCCAGGCGCCCCAACATGACTCCATTTCTTAACCAGGAAATGGTGGTAATAAAAAGCTATCATTTTGCTGGTTTTCAAAATCATCTAAAGTAACAGTCGGTATAGAGAATCTCTGGTACTTATTAGACTATAAAGTCATGAGGTACATCTGTTAATCTTCTAGAAAGAGTGCTAATTAGAATTACCTTGCTCTCTAGGAAGGTTCTAATCATGGGGGGTGGACACAGGGAGGATGGGCGTGACATAGAAATGTGGAGAAAGGTTTCCAAGAGCCTGCGTGAATGTGTGGTCTGTGGACTTGCTGTTTTTCCATGCAGGTATTTCAAGTATACTCTGCATTTATTGGAAAATGAACTCAACTGACTTTGGAGAGTTTAGATGCAAGTGACAGTAGTCCCTGCAGATTTAATCAGGGAATAATGAGCTGTGTGTTGGTATATATTTTAAGTAAACGCGGTTTAATAGTGCAGATTGGTAATTTGATCAACAATTTTCAATAGAATATGCAGGGGAAAGGCTAAATGTTGTCAGAGCAGCGTGCTAAAGTATGGCCCGTCAATATTTTAATATTCAACAAAGCTAAAACATGGTGTGCTTTAAATACTTCTATGTAGCCTGACACCGAAGAGAATAATCTAAGGAAAAGTCCAACGTAATCATAAAAAGTATTCTCAAACTTGAATTATACTGCGGTTCCTTGTTGGCTATCCCTGCTCTTTCCCTCCTATGTTCTTTTTTATTCATTACATTTACAATTATATATTGTATGTATGTATATTACATATATATTTGTCCTTTTCCTAAACAACAAGTGAAATGAGGGGCACCTGGGTGGTTCAGTCAGTTGAGTGTCCGACTCTTGGCTTCGGCTCAGTCACGATCTCCCAGTTTGTGAGATTGAGCCCCATGCGGGGCTCGGAGCCTGCTTGGGATTCTGTGCCTCCCTCTCTCTGCTCCTTCCCCGCTTGGGCGCGCGTGCTCTCTCTGTCTCTCTCAAAATAAATAAAAATAAAAACAAAAAAGAACAAGCGTGAATGAAGGTCAGCGCCTTATCTAGTTACAGCTCTCCCCTATGTTTCTGTGATCTTTGAGTAAGCACCTGAAGAGGAAAACCCTGGTATGTGAATGCAATTTAAGTCGTTGCTCCCTTGTAAGGCATTATAACTCTTAGGAGCAGAGGGGAGCACAATACTGTTTGTTTTACTATACACGTGTAGCATTCTGCCAAGTACTCCTTTTACCCCCTAATATTTATTCTTCCCTTCTCTTTCTCTCTCTCTCTCAGTGTGTAATGTCCCATCTAGTAGCAGCATTTCCCAGCCTCCCTTGAAGCTAGGTGTATATTTGCCTGGATTCCCTTTTTTTCCCTTTTCCCGGGGCCAGACTACAGAATGGTGGCTACCTGCTTTCACCCTGGCGGACAGACACCTTCTGCTAGGGCGGTGTTTCTCAGTTGGGCGGTTTGCCTTCCGGGGGCCATTTGGTAACATCTGGAGAAATAAAAGTGAGGGGTGGTATACCAAACGTCCTACGATGCACAGAACACCCTCCCTTCTCCTCATGATAGAGACAGAATCAAGCGGAACAGAAGGAGTTCAAGATCTTTAGCAAGTCCCTAGAGAGCATTCATGGTTAAAGTAGGTGCCTGATATTGCTGGCTGCACAGGAATTCACGACTCAAAGGCCGTGCCAGGACTGGTGCTGACCGCTGGCACCGGAAGAGGACACCTATTAAAAACCTTGGGGACTGTGACCATAGGCTCATGTCTTCCATCTGGTTCCCAGATGAGATCTTGTGTAACCTCGGTCAATTTGGCAGGTTTTGAGGTTCTTCCTTATTGGAGCAAACATGGGTTCTGGCATCAGAGACTTTGGTAATTGTTCTTTCCATTGAGACTTGATGTGAGGTCTTCCTGAAGACATCTGTTATGGGACGTGTTCTTGAAAAACATATTTAATGGCATCAAGCTTCACATAATGCTGTGTCTACTAAAATGCAGATCAGTGTTGCAGATGTTTGAGTCAAAGCAAATTCAGTTGCAAACTGGATTCAAGTTCAAGAGCTTAGGGATTTCATTTTAAGCTTATAGGTCTAGGGATGATGTATCAGAAATCAGGCGGACAGATAAGAGGACAAAAGAAAGTGAGAAGTCAAACATGTAGGCAAGCCTGAATGTTAACATCCACAGGAGCTGAAGAGAGAACTGTGGGGATTTAACTATCCAGGCAAATACTCAGGAATGGGGAGAAAACGCCTGCAGACTAACTTGGGCATTAAGAAACAACCAAATGCTCAGATAAAGATCATTGGTATGGTTCTCAGTTTGGAAGAAATCCATTCCCCTGTGGATTACCCAGACCCTGCAGAGAGAAGGCTGGTAATAGAGAGCTTTTGATTGGTGTTAAAAGTTATGCTTTAGATGGAAGAACTTGAAATTACAATTTGTTCCTATGTCTAAATTGGAATTTATTGAGCCCTTCTTCTGGGTAGGTCTCATTCTAGTTGATGGGGAAAGATAGGAAGAAGTCATGGACCTTCTTCAGTAATTCACTAACTTTTAAGGAGACAGAAGAGTCTGTCATCAACAATAGGTGGACATGATGATAATAAATGCATACAGCTTGTTGTGGGGACCAGAGAAGGATGGAGAAATCAGAGGAGACTTGTTGGAAGAGATGGGACCAGGGCTGATGACTGACGAGAAAGCAAGAATCAGGTGAAGAAGTGGATGGAGGCAAAGCATGATACATCTAGGCTGAGAGAAAAGTCCAGAGACGTGGAAATGTGAGGAATCTTGGTGTTTCGGGATTCATTCAGTGAATATTTGTGCCCGTCGTGGATCTAGGTTTTGGAGATACAGTTATGGTTGAGACAGGCAAGATCTTTAACCTCATGCATGTTGCAGTCTTTCGAGAGAGACAGACACCTAAATGGAAATTTAATAGAGTGTGATAAGCACTCTGAAAGGGGCAATAACAGAACAGCACAGAGGGAACACAGAAGGAGGATGTTTATCCCAGCGTGGTTGAGGAGAAGGGAGAGGGTAGGATGACTGAGAAAACATCCCTAGGAGACCATTGAGTCTTAAAGAATGAGTATGAATTAATCAGGCAGAGAATTTGGGAAAGTATCAACAGTGAAAATCGTAAACACAAAGGCAATGAGGCAAAGGAAAACCTGGTGTCTCCAAGAAACTGAGTATTTCTGGAAGTTGAAGACAGTGGCTAGAGACTTTTTTATGTGATTGGTGATGGATCCTGAGTTGGATAGAGAAACGAGCATGTTCAGGCATTATCTATAGGCTGAGAGACAAAGGGAATGAAAGATGACAGGCGGTTTCTCTGAAATCAAGGTGCACATCTAGGGACAATTAGGGAGTGAAAGGGCTAGAGGATGGGGGGTTGGAATTAGCAGGTGGAGAAGAGATTTGTGATATGAAAGGTGTAGGAGTTTGGGTTGATGACAAAGTCCTGTTGTGGTGATGGAAGTATAGAGGAGCCCAGAAGTCACCGGGGATGTAATCGGTAAGGAACTTTGAGGCCAAGGCATTAGATACGTTGTGGCCATAAGTGTGGAGTCACCCAAGATACCGACAGGATTTGGGGTAGGGAGGGAGCTAGGTAGCCAAGTCTTAACCTACAGGACTGACCGTGGCAACTGCAGATGAAAGCAACACAGAAGAACAGAAAGTGGTGTGCATATAGCTGGCATGCGATTTTTACAGCGGTCGAAATGGTGTTGGAGATCGAGGTAGACGCAGATCCGTCCTCTTGTCCCAGTGGCACTTGCTACTGCAGGACGTGAAGGTGGATTGAGCGGAGAGCTGAGTTTTAATTTAGGTGGAAGATGAAGGAAATCCACAATTAAGAAGTTAAACCTCTAGAGCATTCTAAGTGTCGAGAGCACAAAGGAAAGACTAAGGTCAGTCAGGAGAGGCCAGAAGGGCACAGCAGGATTGGGAGAAGACAGGATAGGTTGGGATCACGGGATGGGACTTGCCTTTTGAGCATGTTATGGATGGCAAAGAGGAGCGGCCTGCGTTTAGTTAGCTTTAAGGTTCTCAAGGGGACTGTGTGCATGTGGATCAGAAGCTGTGTAGACGTTAGGGGGTCCGTTGATGTTGGCTCACTACCACCCTGTGCCATCCCTGTTTCCTCCTGTTAGCCTCCCCTTTCAGCTTGAAACACGAAGGCCAGGCTAATACCATAGGGTCTTCTAAAGCCCTTCTGGGTGCTTCTGGGGCACCCGGGTGGCTCAGTCGGTGAAGTGTCCGACTTCGGCTCAGGTCATGATCTCACGGTTCCGGGGGTTCGAGCCCCACGTCGGGCTATGCGCTGACGGCTCAGAGCCTAGAGCCCGCTTCAGATTGTGTGTCTCCCTCTGTCTCTCTCTGTTCCTCCCCTGTTTACTCTCTGTGTCTCCAAAATGAATAAACATTAAAAACAAATGAAACCCCACTGCTTCGGGAACCTAACTTTGACAGTCATCAGGCAGCTCCTTGGAGCACCTGCTGCACATCCTTCTCTAAGTGTAGGTTTTCTGCAAAATCCAGAGCTCCTGCTGCTTCCCAACTGCTCAGTCCTTCTCTAGCAGCTGAGGCCAGAGTGACCTGAGACACACCTACGCCTTCTCCACATTTCTGGGTCTCTGTGGGAGTTCAGTCTCAAATGGGACCTACGGCAGTCCTGCAGAGGAGTCCACACAAACCAGGAGTCTGAAAGTGTGAGCGCGTCCTGCGTTTCCAAGTTGTCGTTTACCCCTATTTGTTGACATCACGTCTCTCAAGCTCCTTTTCTTGCATCGTGAACCTCGGGTACCTGTATGGTACATACAACTGATTTCTAATTGGCAGCCTGGATTTACTGCACGGTGGCCAGGAGAGATGTTTATGTGCATTTGTTTTTCATGTCTCACTTTGTAGTGATCCTAATAACACTTTACATTTCTGGCACATTTCCCCCCCCCCCCAAAAGCTTAAAGCACTTAGCAGGAAACTATTTAACAGCCCCCACAGCATTCTTGGAAGATAGACTTGTGAGACGTAACTGCCACAGCCTCAAAGATGCACTTTCACTTGGAACAACTTTTATTGAAAACAATATCTGAGGAGCCATCAGCTGGACTTTCTGGATTTATTTACAGTAACTTGGCCCCTATCTCTACATCATCCACACACCTTCCACGTCCACAGTGAAGTTACTTATGAGTTTGGAGCTTGGTTTGGACCGTCTTTTTAAATTAAAGTATCTTATCCCTCGTATATCCGATTTTGATAACAGAACCAGAGCGCATGTTCAAAACCGAGAGGTGACCTAGCATAGGGAGTTTCGTTTTTGTGATTTTTTAAGGAGATAGGGTAGGACAAGGATGACGAGCATGGTGTGGTAGAAAGAACAGGGTCGCGTACGTCACAGAATCGGCCAATTTAATTTATTCAGTATGTATCTGGTGTCTCTGCATTAATAAGGATTATTTGGAAGGTAAGTAATAGGAAAACCAGGGAGCCGGTGGGCTAAATGCTAGGGAGCGTAATTTCTTTCCACATGACGTTCCATTGGAAGCAGACCCTGGCTTGATGTGGCATCTGTCCTCCAAGAGGTCCTCGGGAACGTCACCGTCCTCCGGCCGCGTGCTCGGTTTGTGCACCTTTGCGGGTTAAGATGATGGCATTTACATTTCAGGCTGCAGGATAGGAGACAAGGTGGCTCTCCCAGCTGTCTTACAGGAACTTCTTAGGAGCCGTCGCAAGGTACAGCATGCCCACACGCTTTATTTTGCCAGAACTTCATCACCTGGTCCCATGTAACTTTAAGGGAGGCTAGAAAATTTAGTCTCTATCTGCGCGACCACGTTCTCAGACAAAAATTCGATGACTGTCGAAAAAGAGAGAACGGATATCAGGGGAGAATGAATAGTAGCTCTTTGCATGTCGCTGCTGGCTTCTCCCACAAAGTTAACATTTGACCTTGGGCAGTTTTATCTTGGGATCTTAATTTCCCTGTTGCGAAGTGAAGGAATTGTACTAGAAGATGTTCAGCAGCCCTCCCATTTCTAACAGCCTGAGAATAAATGAATGAATGGCCAGATGAATCAATAAGTGACAGTATAGTGGCTTAGGGATCTTCATAATAATCCAGTAGGCTCAACAAGGTCGCTAGATTGACGCTGTGGAACTCTGACTCAATTACACTGAAAATGAGCAGATCATGAGGCTCTGGGCATAGTTTTTTCTGATTAAATATTTACTGTTTAAATCTTTAATGATACAATATCCATCATTCAGAAACATGCATAAACATAAATGTCTACTTTAATAAATAGCTATTAAATTAAACACTCCGTGTAGTCTTAACTGAAGACAAGAAAAATAACACTGACAGCAGCTCAGAGGTCTCTCATGTTTCCCTACCGGATCACAAATTTCCGTTAACCCTTAAAATTCTAAATCCTACAGATGATTTTATTGGGACTTCTGTGATGTTTTCTTTTCCTGTTCTACTACCTATGCATGTATCCTTAAGTGCCCAAACTGAGTGTCTCCTGCTTTTGGGCTTCAGGAATTAAATCATTCTTACACGAAGTAAAAGAAGCTAGCTGCGATAAGCGACCTATTGACCTGAGTAGGTGTTCTATTTATTTGGAAATGTCCGGAGGTGATGAATCTATAGATACGGAAAGCAGATCACTGGTTGCCAAGGTCCAGGGACATTGGTGGAAATAAGAAATAGCCGCTAGTGGGCACAATCCTATTTTGGCGACGTGAGGAAAATGTTCTAAAATCGATTGTGGTGATGATCGCACAACTCTGAATATCCTAAAACCCACCGCGCACCATCCACTTTAAACGGACACATTGTGTGTGCTGTGAATTGTATCTCAAAGCTGTAAAAAAACAAAAAACAAAAAACAAAACCAATTCCAGATGGAGTATCTGCTGATAGAAATGAGTCTGAAATTATGTTGTGGGGCCATTATATAGCTTTGCATTGTTCATTTTGATTAAGTGACATTCCGTGATGTGTGTATCCCACAGTTTATCTTGTTGACTGACGTTTGATTTTTTTCAAATGTTTGATTCTGGAGCAATGCTGCTTTTCATATACCTGCGTGCATTTGTGGCATGCATATGTACACATTTTTCTAGAGTAAGAATTCTTAACCTGGAGTCATTGGGCACCCACGGAGTGGCCTGCTCATCGGATCCTAAAACTGTCCTACAGTTTTGAAAATAGTTGTAGCAACTTCTCCTCCATTCAGCAATCTACGAGCAACAGTTTCTGTTGCTCTCCACTCTCTTCAACGTTGGATATTGACAGATGCCTTCATATAGATTTTGCTTTTCTACGTGTTCATTTTATGGACTAGGACGGGCCTGAATCAAGGAGAGCTGTTACTCCTGTAAGCAGTCTTAAGGAATATGGGAGCAAGGGAGAGGAACGGCATTTGTACAACAGGGATTCTCAAACTTTGTGTGCGTCTAGTGATGTCATCGTGTATTCATTCATTCGTGCGATCAACAAATTGAGCACCTGCTTTGTGGCACCTACGATGCCAGCTTCCATAGAGCTGAGAACCTTGATGGGGAGACAGATGGTGAAATAAGAAAACTGATGATAAGGGCTGGAAGGAATGTGCTTCTATAAAAGCACATAAGAGGGACCAACTGATACCAGGAAGGCTGAGGGAAGCAGCTACAGCTGAGAAGTGAAGGATAAGGCAGAGTTATCAGCAAAGGTTGGATGGAGCCTTCTAGATGAGGGGTGAGAGCATGGACAAAGAACTTTATCAGGGGACCATTGTGCGTTAAAGGAGCTTAAATAAATCCAGTTTGCCTAAGTGCAGAGTGAAAGTGAAGGATGGAGGGGGTCAGGTCCTACAGATAACTAAAGGCCACGTTCAGGAGTTTAGTCTAAATCTTAACTTTGTTTTATAGCCCTGCAGTGTTTTAAGCAGGGGGTCACATGATCAGATTTTCCTTTTGAAAATTCCAATCTGCAGCAGTGGAGAAAAGAGGCAACAGTAGCTTGGTCTGAAATTGTGCTGTGGTAGAAGATTCTGTAGCTGTTTCATAGGTATAACTGAGAGTGAAAACATCAAATTGACAGTTACGTTTCCGATTTTTCATAACTGGATAAATGGAGGTAACCTTCACAAAGATAAAGAACCGTGGAAAAGGACAGGAGGGGGGAAGGGGAGATCATGTGTCATTTTTGACAGGTTGAGTTTAAAGTACCTTTGGGGTGCCTGGGTGGCTCAGTCGGTTAAGTGTCCGACTTCGGCTCAGGTCATGATCTCATCGTTGGTGAGTTCGAGCCCCGCATCGGGCTCTGTGCTGACAGCTCGGAGCCTGGAACCTGCTTCAGATTCCGTGTCTCCCTCTCTCTCTGACCCCCCCCCCCCCCCGCTCATGCTGTGTCTCTCTCTCCTTCAAAAATAAATAAAAACATTAAAAAAAAAATTTAAGTACCTTTGAGCTACTTCAGTAGGGCTCTGCAGCTGACTGCCTGAATCTGAATCCTGGAACCTCCATTTGGGGGACCCAGGGAAAATTATCTAGTATTGTTGTGTCATCAGTTCCTCATCTGTAACACATGAATAATAGTAACCACCTTGTGTAGTTCTTGTGAGAAATAAATAGAAAATTTTATTTATGTTTACTAATATTATCTGAGGAGATGTGAATTGAGCAGTTGGATATAGGGCTGTTGAGCTGAGAACAGTATCAAAGCTAGAGGTATATTTTTTTCTTATGAAACTCCCCCAAATCTATAAAAATAGAGCTGTAGAATCCCATGTATGCAAGCTGTAGCCTCGAGAATAATCAGTTCATGATCAGTCTTCTTTCATTTATACCTTTTCATCTATACACACTATGTTCCTATCTTGGATCATTCTGAAGCAAATTACAGATCTGTTACCTGACCTATCAATGTACTAGGGTATGTGAGGATATAAATTTGAGAGTCACCTGCTCATAGGAGGTAACTGAAGTCCAGAGTGAATATGTGATTGCCTGAGGAGAAAGTACAGGGTGAAAAGAACATCAAGTCTTAAGACATTCCAAAATCGGAAGGCTGAATAGATGAGAGTAGGCCTGCAAATGAGAACAACCGGGACCAGAGAGGTAAAACAAAAACCAAGGACTTATGGTAACGTGAAAACCCGGGGGAGAGAATGTTTTTTGTTTTATTTTAAGGTTTATTTTTGAGAGAGAGAGAGAAAGAATGAAACACACATACACGCACACGAGCCTGGGAGGGGCAGAGACAGAGAATCCCAAGCAGGCTCTGTGCAGTTAGCACAGAACCCCATGCAGGCTTGATCCCGTGAACCACGCGATCATGACCTGAGCCGAAATCAAGAGTTGGATGCTTAACCGACTGAGCCACCCGGGCGCCCTGGGGAAGAGAATGTTCTAAAGAGCATTCAGTAGTGTCATATGTTACCAGGAGGTCAAGCAGGATAGGGATGGAGAATGTCCATTGGCTTAGGCAACGTTAATAGCATTAGCTTTTCAGTTGAATAATGGAGGAAGATACCGAATTGTAGTGATTTGGGAGTAGCAGATGAGGAAATAGAAACGATGGGTTTATTTTGATAGTTACCGCAAAGAAGGCATGAGATTAGTCTGTAACTCTAACGTGAAATCAAACACTTTTTTTTTTTCAGATTCTTAATTAAATTTAAGTCCTCACGAAGAAAAAAAATCTAGTTGAGAGGAAGAGATTCATGTTTCCAGAGACCTTGGGGATAGTTGATAGTGACAGGTTCCTGTAAAGGGGGAAGAGGCTCAGAGCACAGGTGGAGGGATTAGCCCTGACAAGGGCAAAAAAGATCCCTCGTTGAACGTTTAGTTCAGGTCCAGATTCCTGAGCTTCACGTCTAGAGATTTTGATTCAGTAGCTTTTGGCTCTAGCCCAGGAATCTGCAATTTAAAAAGTATCCAGAGTATTTCAGATACCAGTGGTTCGAGGATGACCCTTGAGAAAGCTTGACCTGCAAGTTTAGACAAAAATGCTTGCTGTCTAGACATTACTTTCACACTTTCAAGTAATTGTAGCAATTCTTTGAGAATTTTGACTGGTTTCCTTCAAATATGTCTGGTCATTTTTTTCATTGTCCAAGTAAGCAAGCTTAGTGTAGAAAAGTGTTAGGAAAAAATAGTTCTAAATCTGCCCATCAAAATGGTCACTGATGACATCTGGGCATATTCCCTTGCAGGCTTTTGCTTTTCTATTTTCAACCCCATACTTAAGCTCATATAGCTTATGTGACTTTTGTGTCCCCTTTCACTCACCTTTAGATTAACGTTTTCCTTGTTACTATGAATGGTTTATAAACATTT
Organism: Prionailurus viverrinus; assembly: GCF_022837055.1. NCBI lineage: Eukaryota > Metazoa > Chordata > Mammalia > Carnivora > Felidae > Prionailurus > Prionailurus viverrinus. Next base: position 111,716,878 of record NC_062579.1, on the reverse strand, counting down.
TATTGGATTTCCATTTCTGCAGTCTGTTTTCCCAATTGTCTTTTTTTTTTTTTGTACCCACATAAGCAATACCGTCCTGCACGTTTCCCCATGCACAGGCATACCCCGGGTTATATGTGATTCTGGCCAGTTAGCTCTCACTTCCCACCTGTCTTATTCAGGACAGCAGTCCTACTGTACTTCCCCAGGCAAGTCACTTTCCCTCTTTTCTATGTCTCTGTTTCATACCTTTTCCTCTCTACTCCTAGTTCTAAAACTTCCTCCTCCTCTCCTGTCGTGCTCTGCTGATGACTTTACTTCATTCCTCAGCGAGAAAAAGAAAGCAGTCAGAAGAGAGTTTCTGTAGACACGCTCTACCCTATCTACCCATCTGCAATCAAATACTCTGTCTTCTGGCCTTTTGACTATGAGGAAATTTCTGTGGTCTTATCTAGCCTGCCACTTGGGCACTAGATGCCAAATATTTCATTTCAGTACGCCATGGATATTTCTCTAGCTGCAGATTGATTTGCAGCCCTGGGACACGTATTTTTTTTTTTTTTTAATTTCTTCCATCACAGTTCACAAGTGAACAAATACGACACTTCTTGGATCCCCTTGTAGTCACTGCCTTATTTCTTTTTTATCCTTTGTGGCAAAACTTCTTGTGTGAGAAGCATCCATATTCATGGTCTCCAGTTTTTCGTCTCCTACTCTTCAGCCCCCTGCAGTCAGGTCCTTGCCCCCACCACTCTACCAGAACTGCCCTTACCAAATTTACCAATGGTGTCGGCATTTGTGAAATCATTACTCATTTCTCAATTTCATGTGTTGAGCCCAGCATTTGACTCCATGGATCACTCCCTCCTTTTTTTTTTTTTTTTTTTTTGATACACTATATCCACATGGGTTCCAGGATGCCAGCTACGTTTCATTTTTGTCTTACATCAGTGGATGCTCGTTCTTAGTCCCTTTTGTTGGGGCTTCCACTTATCTTTAGCTTCCCCTCCCCCAGTTTTACTGAAAAATAATTGGTAGACATCACTGTATAATTTTAAGGCATACCGCGTGATGGTTTGATTTACGTATATCATGAAATGATTACTGCAGTAGGTTTAGCTGACATCCATTTTCTGTAGATGCAATAAAAAAGGACAAAAAATTTCCTTGTGATGAAAACTATTAGGATCTACCGTCAGCGATTTCCCTATATATCATACAGCAATGTTAACTATAGTTATCACGCTGTACAGTAAATCCCTAGTACTTATTTATCTCCTAGTTTCTAACTTTTGCTTACCTTCCTCCAGTTCCCCCTTACCTTCGCCCCCTCCTCCCACCCAGCCCTGGTAACCACAAGTCTGATCTCTTTTCCTCTGCTTTCACACGCACGTGATATCTTACAGTCTTTGTTTTTCTGTAACTTTATTTCACTTACTATAATGCCTTCACGGTCAGCCATGTTGTCACAAGTGGTAGGATTTCCTCACTTTTTTTATGACTGCATAATTACGTTGTGCGTATACATCACATTTTCTTTATCTGTTCGTCCGTCTATGGACACTTAGGTTGTCATCAAGTCTTGGCTATTGCAAATAATGCGTCTGTGGCTTTTAAACGTAATGACCTTGGTCTCCTTCCTTGGTCTTTGATTCCCATTCACCTGCTCGGTGATCTCATCCAGTTTTGTGGATAAATCAGGTATCTCCCAGGCCGCTTAAACTTCGCACCTTTCAGGACCAAAATGTTCTTTTCCACCACCCAAATTGCTACTCCCATTTTCTTTTATATTTCAACAAATGGCAAGCCCGTTCTTCCCATACATGGGGGATCATCCTTGACTCCTCTCTTTCTTTAATGACCCACATCCAGTCCATTAGTATGTCTTAACTGGCTCTACCTTCATATATATCAAAAATTCTACCACTTCCCACCGTCTCCACTGTTACTTCCCTGATCAAAGCAACTATTACCTCTCCATGAAACCACTGCCTTCTAACTGCTTGTGACAATATTATTTTAGAGTCGGTGAGGGGAGCACCTCTTCTGGCCTTAAGCCCCGGCTGTAAGTTAGGGTAAGTCAGTCTTGGAATGTGAGATTGCATTTGAGTAAAATCCTATTTAGAGAACACTGTGTTGGAGGTGTGGATTGTGCGGTCAGGGTATGGACTGCTACGGTAAAGGCTGCTGCTTGAACATACTCATAAATGCGTTGCACACATATAGCCTCTGATGGATTCAGGCAGGGGATTCCGATGGCCTAGTGATAGGGTTTGAGAATGGCTTAGAGCCAAGAGAAATGACAAGGGTGGGGTTTGAGAGGCGCCCTGTTCGGGGTGGGGGCGGAGGGGTGGCGGGAGCATGCGTGATGGAGAGGCACCCCCTCCCAGCCCCAGGAATTCATGTGCAGACAGGAGGAGTAGGAGGCTTCGATGGTGACTTAGGAAGCTGGCAAGGCAGGAGTAAAGAATCTGCCCTGTGTGAATCAGAGTGCTAGGAATGCGGTGGCAAGAAAAGGGAGTAGTTTAGAGGCGGCTCTGGAGTCCGTTTCCCTTGGAGGTTGGTTGCATCCATCTTTGCAGCTGGCCACTAGGGTCACACTCCGAAACCCTGTCAATATCTGCACATCTCCTGAGAGGACACCAAGACCGAGGGAAGGGAGTTCAGTGGATTGGAGAGTAGTTTCTTTCCCCTAGACTGCTGTCTCTTTTCAGAATCATGCCTGTAGCACTCGTGATGGCCACATTTGTGAGTGTGACGATGCTGAGACCGAATGTGGCCCCGTATATCTTAATGAGTCCCGTGGAGCAGATAGGTCTGGCTCCCAAGACATGTTTTCACAGGAGTTAGGAACCACCTTTGGATGCTCCATTGATGCTTTTTCCCAAGTAGGGTCTATCTTGACAGCTTTCTCCATTAACTTATGGCCGGAGGCACAGAACAATGCCTGCTGTGCTGGAATGTTCCAGGAGAGCCCACTGAGAACACTAGGAATGAACAAGCAATGATATTTGGGCCAATTTTGTTGCATCAGTAGACAGTCACGGGGATAAAGTTGTCTTGTTGGCGTTTTGAGTGAGCTTAGGGAGTAAGTCAAAGTATTTTCTTATAATTAATATTCACAAAACTGGTTATCGATTTAAGTATCTTCTCTAATAGGCAAAGTAATCAAAATGGGCCTTTTCTTTGCTATTATAGATTAGTCATCCAAAGTAAGATAATGAGGCTTTCAATGACATTTACAGATAAGTCGTTCAGGAATGAGAAGAAAAATAAAAAGAAATGTCTGTTCTTCAAATTACTGTAGAAGTAAACAAATTTGAGTCACAAATGTTAGAGTGCTCATATCTATCATATTTCTAAAAATATTTCTTACATGATAAAGAATTTGCAGAGAAATACTTTTACTGTCCAACACGCATATTTCATTTCTATGTTAAACATCACCTTCTTTATGTTCACTTTTATACTAAAATTTGGTTATTGCTATACTAGTTTTATAAACTCAATAAATTATAAGAAAGAAATAATGAGAAAAAAATATCGTATACCAGTTAATGAAGCCATACGAACAATGTGTTTCTTGTCAAGTTAGATATTTTGTAATATGTTTTCTCATAATTAAGGGATTTATTAGATTCATAATAATACCCTTTTGAGATAGTCATCAGTAAATGAATTTTATACCTAGGAGAATTGAGGATACAGAAACTGATTTTTCTCAACATCACAACAAATTTAAAGTCATAGCTTCAAGAATTGAACCTCAAGGTATTGATGTCTTGCTCCCGAAAAGTAATATACTATGGTATGTGTTTATTTGAATGAGGTGTGTGTGTCTGTGTGTGTGTGTGCGTATGTATGTATGTATGTCTTGAGTTATTTCCTCATATTATGTAACCCTTGTAACCAAAGATAACCTCCGAGGACGGGAAAAATCATGTCCCACCTCAATTTAAAGTCTGGGACTGGCGATGTGGCTACAGGTAATGTAAGTTTAGGTAGTCTCATGAGAATCTGGTAAAAGACCCTGGGAAATAGTTGTTCCAAGAATTATCTTAAGGACAGAGTTCAGCTTTTCCTCAGCAGAGCAGTGTGTCCAGATAAATCTCATTGGATGGATTATCTATACGTCTTTGTCCCGAGGCTCATGTCCCAGCTGTGTTAATAACTTGCTGTGTGATTTTGAGTAACTTGCTGAATATCTACGGTTGCTTTTAGTGCTAAAATCAGAGAATGCTCAGTTCTATACAATACAAAGTGACATTACACGATGCTGGCTTGAAGGTATACTGACAGTTAACCTGGATAATGAGTTTTATTCTAATTGCAGTGGGAATTTAAGCCAACACACTTTCTCCCTCTGCCTTGCTGCTTCTGCTCCCATAACTTCATTTAGAGAACTTCAGGGTTCTTGACCTTAACTTCCCTGGTTGGTCTAGAAATATTTAGTCCTGTTTCTTTACCTGTGGCATTTAACTTTTTAAACACCTTGCAATTAGTAGTGCTTTCTCCTGTGGTTGATGATGTTGTTGCCACGGAGAGTAACATTGGCAGAGAACTGGAAGAGAGCCCAGTGATTTGGTCCACTTGAATCCCTTATCAAGGGTTTTTAGGGGTTATATAATCCAGCTCCTCCTTGTTATAGTCCCCTGTTAAAAATTAACCATCTGGCTTGGTAGAAGCTGCCTTCTAACTGTTTTTCATAACAGTGGCCTTTGTGCCAAATGTTGGTTCCCATGGAAATGATTTAAAACATGCATTGAAATCTGGGAATGACTGTGTTTTCTCCATCTAATTTCTTCCATTGTCTTCTAGAACACCAAAGTTTCTATTTTATTGAGAGTTACGTAATTGTCACCTGTTGGAGACACTGTCCGAATAGGGGCTGGGATGTGGGGGCATGAATCTATGTATCGATCTTCCAGTGTTCTAAGCGTTATATAATGATGGAGAAAACACATAGAACCAAATAGCATAAGTCTGTTAAATAATTAAGAGCTCTATAAACTGTTAATAAAACACCATATTTTATTAAAATGCTTCAGGGTAAATTCTAAAGATTTAAAAATCCTCTTAGTCTTGGAAGAATATTTGACTAGATCTATTAAGGTTGAAGAAACTGTTTTGATTGACCAAAATAGAATTACCGAACTGCCCTCCTATGACACTTTGTCCCCCTCAGCTTCCTGGGTACCAGGTTTTAGTACCCTAGTGTCCCTCAGTACGAGAAGCTAATCCAGACAGGTCACTTTCGAGAAAGTTACCGGAATGAAAAAAGCAAACATTTAAATGCTGATAGAAGGCGAAACGAATTCCCTTTTGTACGATTAAACGATCTGCAGAGGAAGAGGAGAAAACATGGAAGAGTACAGAGGGATAGACGTGGCTTGTTATGGGAGTTAGCCCTGCTTCGGGTCGTTCGGGATGCACAAATGGGGGAGAGCGCTTCATCTGTGCAGAATTTAGGGGATAAGAACGAGCCTACGCTTTCATTTGCCCTGAAAGTGAAAATTGTGTTTTGATAACAGTAACAACGTTCGCATTTTGATGCCTTACTCTGTTTGAGGTACCGTGGTGGTGAAAACCTTACATACATGGACTTTTTTAATCCTTGTACCAGACCCGTGAGGTTGGTAATATCACGGTCCCCAGATGATGACTAAGGAACCTGAAGCCCAGAGCGTTACAGATCTCTTGCCCGCTGTCTCTTGTCCAGCTGCTGGTCCAGGTGGCAAAGTTGAATCTGGAGTCTAGGTGTTCTGCACTACACCGCCCCTCATGGACCTCACATCTCTATGTGTACCCGTAGAGACCAGAACATGTTTCTTAACCGTCCTTAAGAGCGTACAACAGACACAACTTAACTTTCCTGTGATGGCTGAGAGGTGACTTCCTGTAAGGGGCCATCTGGACTAATCTCAACTTGCCCCTAATTCCCGTTTACCTCACCAGCACATGCCCAAATTGTCCCGACGCTATCTGTGCGTGGCTTTTTGTACGTAATGTAATCCGACCCAATTGCACGTCCTTCCCTGACCTTCCAAGATGTTCTGTCGTGGCCTCTGAAACTCCTAGTCCTCAGCAGAACCCTGAATATCATTAACTTCTTTCGGTATTTCCTTCGTCTTTGTGGTCTAAGTAAATAAAATGTGTGTGTGTTTGTTGTATACTAGCATAATTATAAATCTGTAGAAAGGTAAAGGAGCATAAAATTATTTTTAAGCCATAATCATCTGAGTCTCAATAAAATCAATAATATATCAATATCCTCAGACTGATTTTTGGTGGGTTATTTGTTCATATGTTAAATAACCTAAGGGGTGCCTGGATGGCTCACTAGGTTAAGTGTCTGACTCTTGATCTTGACTCAGGTCATGATCTCAGGGTTCATTTCCTGGAACCGAGCCTTGCCTCAGGCTCTGTGCTGGCAGCATGGAGTCTGCTTGGGATTCTCTCCCTCTGTCCTCTCTCTCTCTCTGCCTCCCCCCTGCTGGTGCACATGCATGCTCTCCCTCTCAAAATAAATCGTAATTAACATTAAAAAAATAATAACCTCCGACTGCTTCCCCCGCCCACTCCCAAGTTCTTGTATTTTCATTAAAAACAAAAGCCTTTTATGAAAATCTCCACCTCTAGTCCTCCTGTCTTGGGTATTAAATAATTTGTTCTAGATACTGTCATATTTATACAGAAAGATAAACACGTGTGCATATTTATACATCTGTACATGAAAATGATCTATGCTATATGCAGTGTTCAGCTTCTGAATATATCATAGTTATAATTGTAAACTAAGTACATATAAATCTAACTTGTGTTTGCTTTAAAGCACTTCCATGGTATTATGTGGTTATACAATAGTTTACCTAATTTTTTAACGAACATTCATATCTTTCCTTTGTATTTTTATTTCCTTTTTTGCTCTTACAAGCTGCTATAGTGGGTATTACTGTAATGATATTTTTAATCCTCCCAATTTAATTTCTGAGGGATAAATTCCTAGAATTTGAAATATTAAGTCATAAAGTATTCACAGTTCTACTTTCAAGAGATGCTGAAAAATTCCTTTCCACAAATTTGTGCCAATTTACACTCCAACCCCCCCCCCCGACAAAAGTGAAAATGCTTGTTTCCTCACACTCTGACAATATTGGATGTTTTAAACCTTTCAGGAAAAGTTTGTGGGGTCTAAAATGATAGCTTTTCCTTGTATAACTTTTTTCATTAACTGTTAGTGAAGTTTCCTGGCAATTTATATCTCACTCAGTGTCCTGGCTAGGAACATGTCATACTCCACGGAGCCAAAGGTCGGAGGGTTAAATAAAAGGGTCTGTTTATAATAGCGGTGTCTGGGGTGGCTCAGTCGGCTGAGTATCTGACTCTTGATTTTGGCTCAGGTCATGATCTCCTGTTTTGTGAGATCCAGCCTTGCGTTGGGCTCTGCACTGACAGTGTGGAGCCTGCTTGAGATTCTCTCTCTCCCTCTCTCTCTGCCCTTCCCTTGGTCTCCCTCCCTCCCTCTGTCTCTGTCTCTCTCTCTCTCTCTCTGTCTCTCTCTCTCTCAAAATAAACTTTTTTTTTAAAAGGGTCTATTTATAAAGGTGAGTACTGTGTCTTAGGTAGTGTTTATCAAAGTTTTTAGACCCCAGACCACTTTATATTCTAAAAACTTTTGAGGACCTCAATGAACTTTTATCTGTGTCCATTATCTATCCATATTTAACATATTAGACTTTAAAATCAAGTATTTTCATGATCCTTGTTTCATTTAAGCCTTCAGAAACCCATTATATGTTAATATATAAATATAATTTATGAAACATAACTACATTTTGCAAACCATGATTACTGAGAAGAGTTGTATTGTTTTACAGCTTTACAGATCTTTTTAATGTGTGGTTTAAGAGGGTATAGCTGCATATTTACTTGTGCATTCAGTCTGTTGTGGGAAAGGTAAGTAACAACATCCTTATGAATATAAATTTGGCTTCATATAGTCTCTTAACATGTTGTAGGGTCCCAGGGGTTCTTTGAACTACATTTTGAGTGTATCTAGTTAAGGAAACCAGGGATAATGCAGTACCCCAGAGGGTAGTAACAACAGAGAGCTCTCAACCACAAGGAGGACTTAACGTGTAAGAGTGGCCTAGGCTGTAGGGAGGAGTGCTCAACAGGACCTGTGATCTTTCACAGAGGGATGTAGCCGACCCATAGTAACCTGGCAAGGAGACGTCTTGGGAGGAAAATAAGCCTCTCTCATTTTGTTCTGACCTGCACCACTTCGAGTGCCTCTGTGTGCCAAACCCCACCGGAAGCTAGGGGCAATGGAAACCATTGACGTTAATCCACACGGATCAACGTACCTGGATATAGAGCCGTAAAAAGAGCATTGAGTGGATAAGGGAGCACAAACAGGAGATACACATCCATTCCATTTTCCTTGTCGTCATATTGTCTTTTTATTGGATTATTTCTCTAGATTTATTTGTATTTGAACTTTGTGTGATAATGCCTTTTATAAGTATGACTTGTTTTTATAATTTTATATGCTCGAACCCTTCATTTATTTTCCTTTTGGTTCCGTACTCTCTGTTCCAAATTTACATATGCGGAATTTTGGAAAAATTATTCCAATAAGAATTTAAGTCTCTGGAATACATTTACTTGTATATGATAAACCAAGGTGTTTTTTATTTCAAAAATGTTTCGAGGTAATTTAATTAAAATTGCAGTTTCCATTTCAATTATAACTTTGTTATGTGTCATATATTAATAGGTATTATAATAAAATTATAATGATACAGAAAAATTATCGTGCACATATAAGTGTATTTCTCAATTTGCTAACTTTGCTTAAATGGTAAAATATAGCCTCTACCGGAGGGGCTTACCCCTGTGGAAAGGGAAAGGGAGGACAGGGAGGTGGAATTTACATCCTTTAACGCATGAACTTGGTGAGCTGCAGATGCAAGGCATTGTTTTGCTGTCTTCTATGTCATCAGTTGGATTTTAGGAAGTTCAAGTTGACAGAGATAAGTCGCCTTCCCAAGACATCTGTATATGCTAGGAAAATACACACACACACACACACACACACACACACACGCGCACACGCATATATATTATAGTAGAAAAATTATATATGCTCTACTTCTGAAATTATTTTTAGAAAGTTTGAGAGAGTGAGCACACAAGTTGGGGGAGGGGCAGAGAGAAGGAGAGAGAATCTCAAGGAGGCTTCACACCGTCAGCACAGACCCCGATGTGGGGCTTGAACTCCCAAAACGTGAGATCATGACCTAAGCCGAGATCAAGAGTTGGATGCGTAACTGACTGCAACACCCAGGTGCTCTACTTTTTAAGGAGGAGGAAACGGTGTTTCTTGTCTGCTGGGCACAATTTTTTGAGAGACAAAATTGAAATATTTTAGAGCAGGATATGAGAATGTTCAACGGAAAATGTATATGGAGACACAGGTTGAGAAAAAATAAAATCTGGGAAGCAGGACGGTGCAGTGAGAAATCCTGAATGGAGATGTGAACCCATAAAGCCAAGTAAACAGTTTTGAGGGAAGTAAAGAAGAGATGAGAGTAGCCTTGATTCCGTATGGGGTGTAAAATAAAGGGAGGAGTGAGTGAAATAAAAATTAGGAAGTTTGGCTCTGTGATCACTGCTAACTACCTTCACTGCATCTTGATAGAAACATCTGAAAAGTTGTATATTGCTCTCAACCAGGTTTTGGAGTGCAATTTGAGTTTGATTTTCCCTGTGTCACCATGCTGAAACAGGCTTTATTTTTTTAATGTTTATTTCTTTATTTTGTGGGAAAGAGTGTGGGGGAGGGAGGGAGAGGGAGAGAGAGGATCCCAAGCGGCCTCCTCACCACCATTGCAGACTCACCATGGGGTTCAATCTCCTGAACCTTGAGATCATGACCTGAGCCAAGATCAAGAGTCGGTTGCTTAGCTGACTGAGCCAAGCCACCCAGGTGCCCAGAAACAGGCTTGAAAACAGGGAAGAGAATGTCCAGCTTTATCTGGATTATGCCCATGGCCCTTTGCTGATTTCATTGACGTCCCTCACTTACTGCCAAAAGCTATTTTACCATAGATAAGGAAGACTTTAGTTAACATTAAAGGAGGGCAATATTTGATATGAGGTACAAACCTACTAGATGTGTTACTTGTTCACTGTTGCAGGAAAATCAACAGAGTCGAAATGTGTCAAAGTGGTTGTGTTTTTTTTTAATTTTTTTTTCAACGTTTTTAATTTATTTTTGGGACAGAGAGAGACAGAGCATGAACGGGGGAGGGGCAGAGAGAGAGGGAGACACAGAATCGGAAACAGGCTCCAGGCTCCGAGCCATCAGCCCAGAGCCCGACGCGGGGCTCGAACTCACGGACCGCGAGATCGTGACCTGGCTGAAGTCGGACGCTCAACCGACTGTGCCACCCAGGCGCCCCAAAGTGGTTGTGTTTTTAACAGATTCTCCTATTGGACTCTTTATCTCTCTTCATTCATTTAATTTTTTTTTAATGTTTTTTATTTATTTTTAAGACAGAGACAGAGCATGAGTGGGGATGGGGCAGAGAGAGAGGGAGACACAGAATGCGAAGCAGGCTCCAGGCTCTGAGCTGTCAGCACAGAGCCCGACGCGGGGCTCGAACTCACGAACCGTGAGATCATGACCTGAGCGGAAGTCGGCCGCCTAACTGACCGAGCCACCCAGGAGCCCCTATCTTTCCTCATTCAATGCAATCATGAGTTATATGCGCTTGTACACACATAATCTCATTTCCTTTTCACCATATTTAGGGTAACAGAGAAACTGTGTGTCTGTTTAATCATCTTTTACTGATGAAGAAAGTGAAGATAAGTAGTTTAGCGGCTTGACTCCAAGTGTTTTTAGAATCACCTGTTTGTGCATGTTGTGTGCTTGTTCCATCGTTTGTTTTTCTTTACCAATGAAATCACTACTGGATTAATATGTGGAAAATTTTGGTCTAATGTAAGTCTCATCTTCATAAAGTATACTATCATAAAATGGTTTTTTTTGTGTGTGCATGGATGGAACCAATGATTATATTAGATCTTCTGACTAGTTCTGTTTTAATTTTGACACCTGTGTTTTACAAAGCTCCAGGCAATATGCTTTCTCTTTCCTATTTGTTACCACAGCAATAATAATTTTTAGAATTCAATTTTCATGGGAAGATTGGTTTATTAATTTTAAGTGGTGGGTGGCTGTAATAATAAAAATGAACCCATAAATTACTTTTTGATTCTAACTTATCAAGTGATATGTGGCATGATTTTAAATGCAAAATTTTGAATTAAGTAAATATAAAGATTGAACGTACAAAGGTCAGTAAGGGTTGGACTGGTATCGCTACATACGTGTATATACACAACATCAGGCAAGTACATTCATCTTATTTACTATGTTCTCATTGCTATAGAGTTTCAAGTTTATATGTGTGTTTGGTATTGCCTAATGGCACTCGATAGTGACTAATAGTTGGAAGAAGAGAAGAATTTGCTTTCTTAGATTCATATGAAATCGTAGAGTTAGATTTTGTTAGAATTGTTTGAATTTACATAGAACATTTGAACTTTCAAATTTTTTTTAATGTTTATTTTTGAGAGAGAGAGAGAGAGAGAGACAGAGCATGAGCGGGGAGGGGCAGAGAGAGAGGGAGACACAGAATCTGAAACAGGCTCCAGGCTCTGAGCTGTCAGCACAGAGCCCGACGCGGGGCTCGAACTCACAGATGGCAAGATCGTGACCTGAGCCGAAGTCGGACGCTCAACTGACTGAGCCACCCAGGCACCCTGAACATTTGAACTTTCAGATGAGAACATGATATTGAAACTTTGTGGGCATGCTAGGTGCAACTAATGTCTAATGGATGTCTGGTGGTAGGTTGCTCTAACAAAAAAGAGGAGATTTCACAGGTGCTTATTACTTTTCTGTCTCCCTGTTGTCCTATCTGGAAAGTGCTTCTCACAACATGTTCATGCCCAAATACTGACCTCCATTAACCATTATTTTTTTCCAGGAGACCTTCTGTTGGTCCTGGGTGGAAGGAGATCTTCCCTCTTTCCACACCAGAACCGTTTTCTCTCTATCTCTCTTTGGGCACATGCCATTTTGGTGTCTGTCATAGATGTAGTACTAGATTAGGAATTCCTAGAGGGTAGACTCTGCATTCAACTTCCCTTTCCACCCACCTCTCGTGTAGCTACACACAGAACATACTGGTTTTCTAGGGCTTCCGTAACAAATTACTATAAACTTAGTAGATGAACGTAAAAGAAACTTCATATCTGACAGTTACAGAGGTGAGAAGTCCAAAGTCCAGGTGTAAGCAGTACCACACACTCTCTGGAGCCCCTAGGAGAGGATGTTTCCTTCCTCTTCCAGCTTCTGCTGGCTCTAGGTGTTCACGTGGCCTTTACCTCCTTGTGTCATTCTGTCTCAAAGTGCCCTTTCCTGCCTCCTGTAAGGATACCAGTCATTGGATTGAGGGCTGATCCTACATCTAGGATGATGTCATCTCAAGATCCTTAATTATATCTATAAATACCCCTTTTCCAAATAAGGTCAAGCTATACTTTCTGGGGATAGAGTATGGACTTATTTGGGGGGCCACTGTTCAGCTCACTACACATAGTAAGCACTAGATGTTTTTTTTAAACACACATGGATATAATTTTGGGAAAAGAACACATTATTTTAGGTATATTATGCTCAGCTTTATGAGTTACAACAAACATTATGCTTAGTATGATACTCCTTTATTATTTCAAAGCGTCGTGGATCAGGAGTCTGGAACAATTTGCCTAGGTCCCCTGCTAAGGGTTTGCAGTGAAGGTCTTGGCTAGGGCTGGGGGTCTCAGATAAGGTTCCGGGTTCTCTCCCCCATGCTCACGTGGTTGTGGGCACAATGCACTTTCTTGCTGCTGTAAAACTCATGACGGTGTGGTGCCGGAAGTCAGCAGAAGAGCATCTATGACATAAGGGGAAGCCTAGACCCTTTTCGAAGGGCTTCCAACTGTTAAATCAGGCCCATTTCGGACTATATTCTCTTTTGCTTTCAGTTTTCAAAAAAATTTAATTCCAGTATAGTTAACATACAGCATTAGTTTCAGGTGTACAACATAGTGATTAAACGCTTCTTTACATGACTTAGTGCTCATGTAGTTGAGTGTACTCTTAATCCCCTTAAACTCTTTCACCCATCTCCCCATGTACCACCCCTCTGATAACCATGTTTGTTCTCTGTAGTTTTTGTTTTGTCTGTTTTTTTCTTTGTTCATTCGTTTTGTCTCTTAAATTCCACATGTGAGTAAAATCATATGGTATTTGTCTTTCTCTGATGTGTTTCACTTAGTATTATACTCTCCAGATCCATCCACGTTGTTGCAAATTGCAAGATTTCATTCTTTTTTATGGTTCTCTAATCTTTCATTGTGTGTATATATACATACAAACACACACAACATCTTGTTTATCCATTCATCTGTTAATGGACACTTGGGCTGTTTCCATAATTCAGCTATTGTAAATAACAATGCAGTGTACATAGAGGTGCATATCTCTTTTTGAATAAGTGTTTTTGTATTCTTTGTGTAAATACCTGGTAGCAGAATTACTGCATCAGATGGTAGTTCTCTTTTTAATTTTGGGGGGAACCTCCTTCCTGTTTTCCACAGTGGCTGCACCAGTTGGCATTCCCACCAAGAGTGCAAGAGGGTTCCTTTTTCTCCATATCCTGGCCAACACTTGTTGTTTCTTATGTGGTGTTTTCATGAGAGAGAGAGCTTGCAAGCTAGGGAAAGGGGTATAGGGAGAGATAGAATCTTTAAGCAGGCTCCATGCTGACATGGGTCTCAAACCCACGACCCTGGGATCATGATCTGAGCTGAAATTAAGAGTCTGGCGCTCAACCTACTGAGCCACCCAGGTGCCTTTCTTTTGTTTTTGACTGTAGCCATACTGACAGGTGTGAGATGATATTGTGGTTTTGATTTGCATTTCCCTGGTAATGAGTGGTGTTGAGCATCTTTTCACGTGTCTATTTATGTGCCAGCATTATACTGTTTTGACTGCTAAAAGTTTGTAGTATATCACTCTGACTGTCTGGGGGTCTTTTGGTGGTTACATTCAAATCATAGGATTGTTTGTTCTAGTTCTGTGACAAATGCTGTTGGTATTTTAATAGAGATTGCATTAAGTGTGGAGTTGGCTTTGGATAGTATTGACATTTTAGCAACATTCTTCCAGTTCATGAGCATGGAATATCATTCCATTTGTTTGTGTTACCTTCAGTTTCTTCCATCGGTGTTTTATAGTTTTCAGAGTACAGGTCTTTCACCTTGGTTATTTTATTTTTGGCACGATGATAAGTGGGCGAGATGGGATTATTTTATTAATTTCTCTTTCTGCTACTTAATTTTTAGCGTATAGAAATGCAACAGATTTGTGTATATTGATTTTGTACCCTGCAGCCTTACTGAATTTATCAGTTCTGCTGGTTTTTTGGTGGAGTCTTGAGAGTTTTGTATATAGAGTATCATGACATCTGCAAATAGTGACAGTTTTACTTTTTTTTTTAGGAGTTTATAATTTTATTGAACATTTTTGAAATATTTATTTATTTATTTATTTATTTATTTATTTATTTATTTATTTATTTAAAATGAACATCCAAGTTCGCATACAGTGCAGCGATGATTTCAGGGGTAGATTCTTTGATGCCCCTTCAGGTTTACTTCTTCCTTACCAATTTGGAGGCCTTTTATTTCTTTGTGTTGTCTGATTGCTGTGGCCAGAACTTCTAGTACCGTGTTGAATAAAAGTGGGTGAGAGTGGACATCCTGGTCTCATTGCTGACCTTAAAGGGAAGCTCTCAGTTTTTCCCCATTCGATATAATGCTAGTTGTGGGCTTTTACTCATCAAAGATCTTTATTATCTTGAGGTATGTGCCCTGTAAACCTGTTTTTTGAGGTTTTTTTTTTTTTATCATGAGTGGATGTCTACTTTGTCACATGCTTTTTCTGTATCTATTGAAATGATCATATGGTTTTTACTTTTATTGATATGAGGTATCGTGTTGATTGATTTGGAAATATCAAGCCACCCTTGCATCACAGGGGTAAATCTCACTTGATTGTGGTGAATGACTTTATATATATATATATATATATATATATATATATATATACACACATATATATACGTACATATATATGTATACATATATATATTTACATTTATTTTTGAGAGACAGAGAGCACAAGTGGGAGAGGGGCAGAGAGCAAACGAGACACAGAATCCGAGGCAGGCTCCAGGCTCTGAGCTGTCAGCACAGAGCCCGATGTGGGGGTCGGACTCCCAAACTGTGAGATCATGACCTAAACCGAAGTTGAGCACCTCATGGACTGAGCCACCCAGGTGCCCCTGTGGTGAATGATTTTTTTTAAATGTGTTTTTGGATTTGGTTTTCTAATACTTTGTTGATTAATTTTGCATCTGTGTTTATCAGATATTGGCCTCTGTTTTTGTTTTGTTTTTTGGTGTGCTTTTATCTGGTTTTGATGTCGGGGTAATGCTGGCCTCATAATACAAGTTTGAAAGCTTTCTTTTCTGTTTTTTAGAGCAGTTTGAGAAGAATGAGTATTAACTCATAGATGTTCGGTAGAATTCCCCCCAGGAAGCTGTCTGGTCCTGGACTTACCTTTGTTGGGAGTTTTTTTTGATTGCTGATACAATCATTATTGGTAATCAGTTCAAATTTTCTATTTTTCCTGCTTAAGTTTTAGTTGGTTATATGTTTCTAGGAATTGATTCATTTCTTCTAGGTTATCTAATTTGCTGGCATATAGTTTTTCCTAACATCCCTTATAATCTTTTGTGTTTCTGTGGTTTCAGGTGTTATTTATCCTCTTTCACTTCCAGTGTTGTTTGAGTCCTTCCTCTTCTTTTTGATGAGTCTGGCTAAAGGTTTATCAATTTTGCTGATCTTTTCAAAGAACCAGTTCCTGGTTTCACTGATGTGACCTGTTGTTTTTGAAATTTCGGTTTTATTTTTGCTGTAATCTTTATCATTTCTTTCCTTTTACTCATTTTTGGTTTTGTTTTTTCTTTTTCTAGCTTTTTTTAGGTATAAGGTTAGGTGGTTTATTTGAGATTTTTGTTCTTGGTATAGAGCTATATCGCTTTTAACTTTCCTCTTAGAACAGCTTTTGCTGAATCCCAAAGATTTTGTGTTTTAATTTTCATTTGGCTCTGTATTTTTCTGTGTCCTCTTTGATTTATTGGTTGACCTACTCATTGTTCGGGAGCACGTTATTTAACCTCCATGTATAAATGTTCTTTATAGATTTTTTTCTTGTGGTTGATTTCTAATTTCAGTGCTGTGGTTGGAAAGGATGTATAGTAGGACTTCAATCTTTTTGAATTTGTTGAGATTTGTTTTGTGGGCAAATATTTGATCTGTTCTGGACCATGTTCCATATACATTTGAGAAGAACGCATACTTTGTTTTTTAGGGCTGGAATGTTCTGAATATATCTCTTAGATCCATTTCTTCCAATGTGTCATTCAAAGCCACTGTTTTCTTGTTGGTTTTCTAGTTGGATGATGTGTTCATTGATGTGAGTGGCATTTTGTTTCATTTTTTATTTTTAAATGCTTGAGTGAGATTGCATGAGTGGGGGAGGGTGCAGAGAGAGAGTCAAGAATTCCAAGCAGGCTCCATGCTGTCGGCACAGAGCCTACTGCGGGGCTCATGAACTGGGATCCAAAATCAAGAACTGGATGCTTAACTGATTGAATACCAGGCACTCCATGCAAGTGGGATTTTAAAGCCCCCTACTAGTATTGTATTACTATCTGGTACTACTTTTATGTTCGTTATTAGCTCTTAGCTGCTTTATGTGTTTGGGTGCTCCCATGTTGGGTGCACAGTTGTTCTATCCTTCTTTTTGACTGTTTACTTTATGACTTTATAGTGTCCTTCTTGTTTGTTGTTACAGTCTTTATTTTAAAGTGTATTTTGTGTCATGTAAGTATTGCTACTCCAGCTTTCTTTTTAACTCCCATTTGCATGGGAAATGCTTTTCCATCCCTTTACTTTCAATCCAAATGTGTATTTTTTGTGTAAAATGAGTCTCTTGTAGGCAGCCTATAGATGGGTCTTGCTTTTTTATCCACTCTGTTACTGTCTTTTGATTAGAGCATTCAGTCCATTTACATTTAAAGTAATTATTTATAGGTATGTACTTCTGCCCATTTTGTTACTTGTTTTATGGTTGCTTTTATAGTTCTTTTCCGTTCCTTTCTTCTCTTGATCTGTTCTCTCAGGGTTTTTTGGCTTTGTTTAGTGATATACTTGGATTCCTTTCTCTTTATTTTTTTGCATATCAGTAACTGGTTTTGGATACATGGTTACCATTCAGTTTGTACATAACATCTTCTGCACATGGCTTTATATTAACTTCATGGTCACTTAAGTTTCAACACACCTTTACTTCTCTTCTTTCCACGGTTTAGGTATATGGTTGTCATACTTTACATCCTTTTATTTTCTAAATCCCTTGACTGATTTGTATAGATGTACTTAATCTTATTCTTTCTGTGTTCCCTAATTGTCTTACTCTTACTTAACGGTCTTTCGGTTCCACTCAAAGAGTGGAAATGACATTTCTTGTAGGGCTGGCTTAGTGGTCGTGAACTCCTTTAACTTTTATTTGCCCGAGAAACTCTTTCTTCCTCCTTCTATTCTGAATAATAGTCCTGCTGCCTAGAGTATTCTTGGCTGCAGATGTTTTTCCCTTCAGCACTTTGAATACATCCTGCCACTCCCTTCTGACCTGTAGAATTTCTGTTGAAAAATCAGCTTATAGCTTTCTGGGATTTCCCTTGTAGGTAACTGTTTTTCTTTTCTGTTGGTGCTTTTAAAATTCTCTCATCACTTCTTGTTGCCATTTTAATTACTGTTTGTCTTGGTATGGATCTGACTGGGTTGTTTTTTTTGAGGGGGAGGGTGTTCTCTGTGTCTCTTTGATCCGGATTTCTGTTTCTTTCCCCAGATTTGCAACAGTTTCCAGCTGTTGTTTTTTCAAACATATCCTGTGACCCCTTTTCTCTCTTCTCCTTCTGAGACATTGTGCTTGATGGTGTCACTGAGTTCTCTATGTCTGTTTTTAGTTTTTATTATTGTTTCTCTCTCTGCCGTTAAGCTTGATTGCTTTCCATTACTCTGTCCTCCGATTTGCTGTTCCGTTTCTTGTGTTCCCTCTTGTCTCCTATTAATTCCATCTAGTGCATGTTTAATTTCAGTTACTGAGTTCTTCATCTCTGATTGGTTCTTTCTGATGTTTACTTTCTTTGTGAAGCGTATCCCACTCTTAAGTCCAGTGAGTATCCTTATGACCATTCCTTTAAATTCTCTTTGAGGTGGGGGGTGCCTGCGTGGCTCAGTCGGTTACGTGTCCGACTTCGGCTCAGGTCATGATCTCGCGGTCCGTGAGTTCGAGCCCCGTGTCGGGCTCTGTGCTGACAGCTCAGAGCCTGGAGCCTGTTTCGGATTCTGTGTCTCCCTCTCTCTCTGACCCTCCCCTGTTCATGCTCTGTCTCTCTCTGTCTCAAAAAGAAATAAACGTTAAAAAAAATTAAAAAAAAATTCTCTTTGAGGTGTATTACTTATCTACATTTCATTTAGGTTTCTTGCTGTGATCTTTGTCCTCTTCTTTCATTTAGGGCATATTCCTCTGTCCCATATTCATTCTGTCTAAGTCCCTGTGTCTGAGCCGCTTTTCCCTGTATCCCAGTCTTCTGCAACGACTGTCTTTGCTTTTTGTGGGTGTGGTTTGGTGCCTGTGTTATTAGCGAGGCACTCTGGCGCCACGTCGGGCTTGACTCAGATCAAAGCATTTGCCATAGATGTAGTTGCTCCTGTCTGCTTGGTGCTTTCCTGCTGTCCTCTGGAAGGCTTTTGTTGGTGGGTGGGGCCTGCATCCAGACCCGCCCCAGGCCCTTCCTGGGGCTTCACCTGGGCTCACGTTTGTGGTTTTCTTCCCTTTTCTCAGGGGCAGGAGTCACTTTGGAGCGGTGCCGGCCCCTGTGAAGGCTGCTTAAACACTGTCAGGCCTGTGGCACTGCTTTGGATTTGCTCTGGCTAAAGGTACATAGTTCGGGGGCAGGTCCACAGGAGAATGTGGCGGCAGGGTGTGTGTGTGGCCAGCAAGGTGTACGTTGGGACTCGCAGCCCTCTCGGATGAGGCGGGCCTGGGTGGAGGGCCTGATCTGCACACGGGTGTGCCCAGGCAGGGAGTGTGGTGGTAGCGTGATTCGTGCGGGTCTTCTGTGACAGCAGACGTGGACCAGACGCCTGTCTGGAAGGGCTGTGTCCATAGGAAAATGCAGTTGGGGCATGATATTAACCCTCTAGGTGGTTTTGAGCTAGTTTTTGTAGGTGTTCAGTGTGTCTCTGCTGGGGGCCAGGGGACGGAAATGACATCGGTCAGCTCTTTTGTTCCTAGAAAAGTCTCCTGATGATCCCTGCCCCTCTAGCGCATGCTCTGAGATTAACAAACAAATCTCTCCCCAGTATCCCCCAGGAGGTTTTGAAACTGGTGCTTCTCTGCTGTAACTCCATGGGACTGTTTTTGTGCTATCTCTGGAAGGATGGGGACTGGTTTTTGCCTTTCTGGCTCTCCCAGAGCCGAGCCCACTGAGTTTGAAAGTTCCAGGTGTTGAAGCCCTACTGACTGTAAGGACTTGGGAAATTTGGCATCTCTGATTTTCAGTGCCAGATGTTCTGGGGATTTGTCTCTGCCCCTCCTACCCTCTTCGACCTACCCTCTTCAGTATGGCCTCTTGTCTACATTGAGATGTGGGCAGTCTGTTCTGCCAGTCTTCAGGTCATTTTCCGGGCTATTTATATGGATGTGAGTGTCATCTGGGTGTGTCAGTGGGACAGTGTGAGCTCAGGGTACTCCTACCTTGCCATTTTCCCAGGGAGTCCCAGGATCATCTCCTTTTTAGCTTAGTCCATTGATTTGGGTCTTTAATTGTATCTGAAAATCCCTTTGCCGTTACTGTGTAATGTAATGCCGTCATGGGGATAACACCCAGAGGTGGAGATCCTGGTATGTGTTGTTGAATGTTGCATATCACAGGTGTATATACTTTTTTATTTTACCAAGACGTCCTGATTTTGTGTGAAATGATTTCCAATTCCATACACTAGGTGTTTATAGAAATTTTTAGATGTATTTGACTGTTCTTTTATTCTAGGATGAAGCATCAATCCCCAACACGCTATGCCAGTGTCAAAACACTGATTTTTAAAGCCTCTAGTTCAAAGTGAAAAGTGTACTTTATGAAAATATTATGTTCAAATGAGGCATCAGTTAGGCATATAGATAAACACGGCCGCCGCCTGGATTGTGGGATAGGATTGCAGCCCGGCCCTGAGAATGCAGTATCTGTGAACGAAACCACAAGTGGGTCAGTCAGTATAGAGAGAGGAATTTATATGTCACAATTAGAAAGGATGGCGGGGACATTAACGTCAACAGCAGTAGGGCAAACAAGGGGAAACAGGAAGAAGGTATCCGTCCTTGCCTCATTCTTGGTCTCTGAAATTCAATGTTCTTTTCGTGAAACTTGGCTATTTGATCCACGTCAGTTAATTCAGTTCCTATATTTGTAAACAGGATGTCAACAGGTTTAATCTTCAATGCAATGATGCTCGATTGGTAATACGATCATCTCGGGTAGTGGTTTGTGACGAACTCTCGAGACCAAGTCTGAGCTCCTCTCAACACGACATCCATTAGTAACAACTTTTTGTGGCCCTGGAGGGAGGAGTAGGAGCAGTGGTAATCACACACATTTACCATCTCATCCAGATATCCTGTGGTTACCTTGACGGTTAGTTCAAAACAGTGGATTACTACCTCGTTCACCTGTGTCTGAGATAGTGAATCCCTGCATGGATAACCTGGCAGATCCCCGGTGCATCCTACACTCTTTTTCCTTGTTGACTCCCTCTGTGTGCTTCCCACCCCCACCATTTGGGCTCTGGCCCTCTAATTTAGTGCAGCGGTCAGAGCTTGGGTTTGATTGAAAAAAGAAAATGTTCATTGAATATAGTTTCCATTAAATTTCAGTTAATGGACTCTGTCGTGAGAGATCTCCACGTCACTTTCGATTAAGTGCATTCAAGTGACGAGAAAAATGGCTCCAGTAAGTCCAATGTTGATACAACGGTTCTAAAGATATTAGATACTCCGTTTCCTTCCATTTTGTTTTTTTCCCCTTTTTTTTGTAGGCTTCGTATGCCTCAAGTCCTTGAGGTGGTTAAGAATCGACTGATTATGAGGAATGGAAAGAGGGCAAATGGGGCTGAAGTACAGAGAGTGAGGAGAGAGTTCAAAGATGTGTGATCGTCAGGTTTTCAGTAGGAAGTAACGTGATCATATCTGGGTTTTCAAACATTGCTCTGGTTACTGCAGTATGAGGATGAAGTAGGGAACAGAGATACTTTTGAAAAGAGATACCGCCACAATACTGGCAAGAGACACGTATTCTATCTTGATAAGGTGCCGTGGGAACCGCAACAAAGCACTCTGAAAAGTTAGAAGCAGGCACTTGAATGCTCTTGTGGAACTGATGTCTGAGGAAGGATGCCTACCATGGGAGCGCGCCTTGATGCTCTTTTGGCTGATTTAAACAAGCGTTGGCAACGGTTTCAAGTAGACGAAATAGTACGGATAAGGATACGAAGCCAGAAAGTGCATGTTCCATTGTGGAACCCTGGTCTTTTATGCAATGACCATACATTTGCATGTTATTTTGAAAACAATAGCGAGCCGGCTTAAAGTCTGTGCTCATGTAACTTAATATGGATAGTATTTCAAATTTCACATTTACTTGTACTGCTCTGACAAAATAGCAACAACATGTACAAAAGTCTTGTATATTATTAAGTGATATTTAAATGTAAGGTGTAATTGTTTTAATCATTCATTAGCAGTAGTAGTAATCAACCGTAATAAGCCTTTCATTACTGTGACTCTTTTTAAGAATAAAACATTTAATTACCAATGAGTCCTTCATAAAGTATATCTCTGGATTCTCTTACACGTATCATTGTACTTTCATTATTGCCTGTTACCGTTTGAAGTACATTTGGGTTAGGGAAAAAATAAGATTAGTAACCTTGAAGTTTGAATGGGTTTACTTTAATTTGAAAGCATACAAAAATTATGCATAAAAGTGATTTTCTCAAAATGAAAAAGACAAAGTCATTGTGTGGTCTCAAAGCAATACTAATTACTAGAATACAAATTATTTCTTATTAGCTTATTAGACCAAAAATCTGTGTCTGTGTAATTCTGTTCATTGCAGAAATTAGGCAATAAGATTTTCTCCACATTGCACACATGAACAAATGATCAGTGATTGTACTGTTTTCACTTTGAAATCAAATTCACAACTGAGAAGCCGTGTCTTCTCAAGATAGATGTATTGTGATGTACTTGAGATTTTCAAAAAGTTTTCTGTGTTCGTTTTTACGTTTGAAGTATACGACACGCTGGGAGAAAGGATGGATAGTCTAGCATGGAAAGCATGGCTGCAGTGATGCCCCAGGAGAATATTGAGACTGCAGATATAAAGATGCCTACAAGAGCAAGAATCATGATAGACCATGAAAACGCATAAAGACAGAGCTTAGTATGTTTTCCAGGAAGGCTATGCATTTGGAAGCAGATATTTATTTATGTAATTTATTATTTATATTATTGAAGAATAATTGACATACAGTCTTATGTTTTAGATGTAAAATATATTGATTCCAAATTCTATGCATTAATCAGTTCTCACCATGATAAACGTAGTCCCCATCTGTTCCAATACAACATTATTACAATATTATTGACTGTATTCCTTATGCTCTACTTTTCATCTCCACGACTTACTTATTTAATAGCCGGAAATGTATACCTCTTAATCCCCTTTATCTTTATTGCCCCTTAGTCCCTCCCCATCTCTACTCTGGCAACAATTAGTTCTCTGTATTTAAGAGTTGGTGTTTTAAGTCCCCCCCCCACCCAGATTTCATATATAAGCGAAATCACACGGTATTTGTCTTTGACTAATTTCACTTAATACCTTCTTTGTCCATTCACGTTGCTGGAAATGGCAAGATCTCATTGTTTTTTATAGCTGAGCAATATTCCAGCGTGTGTGTGGGCGTTCATCTGTTGACTGACACTTGGGTTGCTTCTGTTTCTCCGTTACTGTAAATCATGCTGCAGTAAACATAGTGGTAACATGCATCTTTTTGAATTGTTTTTGAATGGTGTTTTGAAATCTTTTTGAATTGTGTTTGGGTTTTTTGTTTTTTTGTAAACACCCAGTAGTGGAATTACTAGATCATATCGCATTTCTATTTTTAATTTTTTGGGAGACTTTCCTGCTGTTTTCCACAGTGGCTGCACCAATTTACATTCCCGCCAGAAGTGCAGGAGGGTTCTTTTCTCCACATCCTCACCAACACTTGTTATTTCTTTTTAATTTTTATTTATTTTAGAGAATGGGGTTTGGGGAAGAGGGAGAGAATTCTAAGCTTAGTGCAGAGCCCAACATGGGGCTCGATCCCATGACCCTGGGATCATGACCTGAGACAAAAATCAGGAGTCACTCAACGGAGCCACCCAGGTGCCCCAACACTTCTTTCTTCTTTTTTTTTTTTTTTTGGAAAAAAACCCTTAATTTTTTAAATTCAAGTTAGTTAACAGTGTGGTATTGATTTCAGAAGTAGAACCCAGTGATTCATCACTTACACATAACACCCAGTGCTCATCCTAACAAGTGCCCTCCTATTTATTTTTTGATACAAACTATTCTGACGGGTATAAGGTGATATCTTACTGTGATTTTGATTTGTGTTTCCCTGATGATGAGTGATGTTGAGCACCTCTTTGTGTGTCTGTTGGCCCTCTTTATGTCTTTGGAAAAAATGTCTGTTTAGGTCCTTTGCCCATTTTATTTATTTATTT
The DNA here is from genome assembly GCF_022837055.1 of Prionailurus viverrinus. Classification (NCBI taxonomy): domain Eukaryota; kingdom Metazoa; phylum Chordata; class Mammalia; order Carnivora; family Felidae; genus Prionailurus; species Prionailurus viverrinus. Next base: position 111,692,817 of record NC_062579.1, on the reverse strand, counting down.
TATTTATGTATTTTGAAACAAAAATAAAACGTGCCTGTTGTCAGGTGATAGTGATGTTTACAGAGTGATGTGATCCAACCAAGTGACCTTCATGCAGCATAAATTTGTGTACCATCTCATGTGGCTCCTTATAGACCCAGCTTGGTTCTTGTCCCAGGTCTCCTCTTAGAGTTGCACCTGATTTTATTCCATTTTCGTCCAGATCCACTGGGGGATGGGACAATTCTGCTTCTGTTTCTTGGCTGGGAACTACTTGATCCTGGAAGTCTTGAGAGGACATGGCGAGGGACGGTCCATCTCACACACCACGATGGTGGATAAAAGGAAGAGGAGCTCTGCCCCTTTGTAAAGATCAGATTGTTTGTTTTTGGTGTTGAGTTATAGGGGTTCTTTATACATTTTGGAGATTAATCTCTTACCGCATATGCTACTTGCAAATACCATTTTCCGTTCATTTGGTTGCCTTTTTGTTTTCTGATGGTTTCCTTTCCCGTGCAGAAGCTTTTCACTGTGGTGTAGTTCACATAGGTTATTTTCTACCCAGTGCCCACGGAGACCATTGTCCGGGAGATTACTTCCTATGTTTTCTGTTACGAGTTTTATGGTTTCAGGTCTCACATTTAGGTCTTTCATCCATTTTCAGTTTATTTTTGTCTATGATGTAGGAAAGTGGCCTTATTCATATTTTGTATATGATGTAAGAAATTTTGATTCTTATGCACGTTAGCCATCTAGTTTTGCCAACGCCATTTATTGGAAAGACCACCTTTTCCCCATTGTGTATATATTTTTTGCTTCCTTTGGTGTGGATTAAATAACCATGTACGTGTGGGTTTGTTACTGGACTCTCTATTTTCTTCCATTGATCTCTGTGTGTATCTTTGTGCCAGTACCATACTGTTTGGATTACTACTGCTTTCCAGTGTAGTTTGAAATCTGGAATTGTGATACCTCCAGTTTTGTTCTGTTTCAGGATTGCTTTGGCTATTTGAGGTCCTTTGTGCTTCCATACAAATTTTAGGATTATTTGTTCTACTTCGTGGAAAATGCTATTGGTATTTTGATAGGGCTTTCGTTGAACCTGTAGATTGCTTTGAGTAGGATGGATATCTTAATGATATTAATTCTTCCCATCCATGAGCAAGGTATATTTTTCCATTTGTGTATGTCATCTTCAGTTTCTTTCATCAGTGTCTTCTAGTTTTCAGAGTACAAGTCTTTGACCTCCTTGATTAAGTTTACTCAGATTCTTTTTGGTGCAGTTGTAAGTGGGATTGTTTTCTTAATGTCTCTTTCTGCTGCTTTCTTATTAGTATATAAGAATGCAACAGATTTCTGTATATTAATTTTGTATACTACAGCTTGACTGAACTCATTCATCAGTCCCAATAGTTTTTGGGTGGAGTCTTTGAGGTTTTCTGTGTATAGTATCATGCCATCTACAAATAGTGATAGTTTTCATTCCTCCTTACAAATTTGGAGGTCTTTTCTTTTTCTTGTCTGATTGATGCAGCTAGGACTTCCAGTACTACGTGGAATAAAAGTTTTGCAAGTGGACATCTTTTGTCTTATTCCTGATCTGAGAGGAAAATCTCTGTTTTTCACTGTTGAGTATGAGGATAGTTGGGGGGGGTTTCATGTATGGCCTTTATTGTCTTGAGATATGTTCCCTCTAAACCTACTTTCTTGAGAATTTTGATCATGAACAAATATTTTGTGGATTGCTTTTTCTGCATCTATAGAGATGATCTCATGGTTTTAATCTTTCCTCTTGTTAATATGATGTATCACATTGATCTGCGAATATTGAACCACCGCACATCTCGCGGAACATAGTTAAATTTTTGCAGGGTTTAAGATTCTTCTCAAGATCTGTTGCATGACCCATTGAGCACTTATCCATACATATAAAAAGCAGAAAGGGATAAAGGGAATAACTATATGTTATATTCCAACTATGGGTGCTAAATACTGTGCTAGATTATTTTCATGCCTTATCTTCTATACCCATATTAATAAGATCTTTTCATTTTATATGGCATGAAGTTCAGCAATGGTAAGATGTCTGATGTTTTACATTTAGTAAGTTATAAACCTAGGCAGAACTTGGATATAGTGTTGACACTTGAATGATATGGATTTGAACTATGTGGGTCCACTTATTGAAAGATTCTTTCATAAAAACAGAACAGTATCATAAATGGCTTTTATGATTTTCTTAATCTTTTCTAGCTTCCATTATTCTAAGAATATGATATACAATGCCTATAACATACAAAATGTATGTTAATCTACTATTTGTGCTATTGGTATGGTTTGAGGGCAACAGTAGGCTATTGGTGGTTAAGTTTTTGGGAAATCAAAAGTTATGCACAGAGTTTAGATTGTGTGGGGGTCCAGTCTCTCTAGCCTACACATTGTTCAGGAGTCAACTGTATTTGATCTCAAATTTCAGGTACTTTTTATTATACCAGACCCTTTGTAGGACAAATGGGTTATACTACCCTATGACAGAGAATAATAAAATGCATGCCTTGGTTGTACCAATGAGCCTTTGGAAATGTAACCCAGTTTCATATATATATTTTTTGATTTTTTGTAATATTTCCTCACATTGAAAATCTGAAAGTGCCTTTTTGGGTCTTTTATTCTCCCAACACCTCTGGAATGAGAAAGGCAATGATTTCTCGACAATTCGTCTCTTTGGTCCCAAGTTTTTATTTTTTTTTATTTTTTATTAAAAAAAATTGTTTTACGTTTGTTTTTGATAGAGAGCATAAGTGGGGGAGGGGCAGAGGGAGAAGGAAACACAGAATCGGAAGCAGGCTCCAGGCTCCGAGCTGTCAGCACAGAGCCTGACGCAGGGTTCAGACCCGCAAAGTGCTAGACCATGACCTGAGCCAAAGTCGGACGCTCAACCGACAGAGCCACCCAGGCGCCCCAGGTCCCAAGTTTTTAGAAAAGGCTGTCTCGTATAGTCATTTGTCAAACCTAATTGGTACCTGATGGATTAATAATCGTATTTTACTGTCTTAAGCAGCCAGAATCTTAGTGTACTACAGGCCTAAATGCCAATGTAATAGACTCTTGAAATTCATTTGCTGACAATTTTGGACCTTATATCTAATCTTGTGTATTTGACAGGTGTATTCTTTTTGTGCTTAACATTTAACTCATAAAATCTGCATTTCCTTTGTGAATTATCAATGAATCACTAAAAAGAATAAAAATTCTCAAATTCTTAAACTTAGTGTCGCTAATAAGCGATAATAAATAAGTGATAGTGGAGGTAATTTATTTTAATATATGTAGCAAAGTATGGCTTTTGACAAATGACATCACTCAATGGCAATGAAATACCTCTAATAAACTTATATTTTATTTAAAGTAAAAATTGAAAAAAATCTCAGTATGTTTTTTTTTTGTTTGTTTATTTTAGAGAGAGAGCACGAGTGGGGAGAGGGGCAGAGGGAGAGAGAGAATCTGAAGCAGGCTCCACGCTTAGCACAGAGCCTGAACATGAGGCTTGATCCATGACCCTGGGATCATGACTTGAGCTGAAGTCCGGAGTCAGACACTCAACCTACTGAGCCATCCACGGGCCCCAACATTTCAGTATGTTTAAATGTGTATTTGGCTTCTACAGCATAGCAGTAAATTTTCTTTATTTTTATTTTTATTTTTGAGAGAGAGAGAGTGAGTGAGCATGCACAATCAGGAGAGGGGCACAGAGAGAGAGAGAGAGAGAGAAAGGGAGACACAGAACCTGAAGCAGGTTCCAGGCTCCAAGCTATCAGCACAGAGCCTGATGCGGGGCATGAACCGTGAGATCATGACCTGAGCGAAGTCAAAGGCTTAACCAACTGAGCCACCCAGGTGCCCCAGTAAATTTTCTTTCTTAAACTGTAGTAGATATTTTAAGGGATGCAATTGGGAAGACCTCTGATTGCTCGAAAGGTATTCTTTTATGATTAGAATAATATGATATAAAAATGCCCTAATCAGTACTTATTATCATGGAAGTGGCAAAGGTTGGGCCAAGATTTAATTTTAGTCCGGTGTAGTGAATAGCTTTATTTATTGATATTTATTTTTTAGGATTCATTTAGTTTTTCCTATGTTAAATTTGTGAAACATTTGGAATGTCAGCTGTTGATTTCAATTATGAAAGTCCATTATTTTGATATGGTCCCTGAAGTTCAGTTATATTAGCTACTGAAATGCCTGGCTCAGTACTCCGTTATTGTCAGGATGTAATAGTTTTCGGTGTCAGAGCATCATGGTGCGTGGGCGTGCACAAAGGTAGCGAGGTAGAGACCATGAAAACACTTGACCTGTACTTGAAGATGGCGTTTTCGGATTGTGCACTTGTCTACATCTAATTAATTTAGGTCTAGCTCTGGTGCTTCTTTTCAGTCCACGAGGGTACCAGCTATAGCTCTGTAATCAGAATTCACTAAATGACAACTCGCTGCCGGCCACAGACCATGTGTTTCTTACTGTGCGTCATGCGAAAATACAACCCGGTCCTCAGGCAGAGTAAAATTCTGGATTAAGGATTTCGTTTCCAAGGCAAGATCCATTCACCGTGGAGGCTGCCTCAGTTCTCTATTCAGGGAACAGTTGGCTTGTCCCTATAATTACAATAACAATGTGCTAGGCACTAAGAGTGTAAAGAAATGACTTTGACCCATTGTTTTTTTGGTTGTTTTTTTTTTTTTTTTTTTTTTTTTTGCTCTCCTTTATGTGTAATTCAGAGTTATGGAATTTTGAGAACAGGAAATCACTAATCTCCATATTTACTGTTGTAAACTCCTGAAAACTCAAAATAAACAGTGAAAAAACAACTTAAATAATGTCTTTGATACATATGTGCAAACTTAAAAAAAAATATGTCAGTATTTTTTGCACCTTAAAATAAATGTCCACTTGGGGCGCCTGGGTGGCTCCGTCGGTTGAGCGTCCGACTTCGGCTCAGGTCATGATCTCACGGTTTCGGGGGTTCAAGCCCCACGTCAGGCCCTGTACCGACAGCTCAGGGCTTGGAGCCTGCTTTGGATTCTGTGTCTCCCTCTCTCTCTGCCCCTAACCCACTTGCATTCTGTCTCTGTCAAAAATAAACAGGGGCGCCTGGGTGGCGCAGTCGGTTAAGCGTCCAACTTCAGCCAGGTCAGGATCTCGCGGTCCCGGAGTTCGAGCCCCGCGTCAGGCTCTGGGCTGATGGCTGAGAGCCTGGAGCCTGTTTCCGATTCTGTGTCTCCCTCTCTCTCTGCCCCTCCCCCGTTCATGCTCTGTCTCTCTCTGTCCCAAAAATAAATAAACATTGAAAAAAAATTTTTTTTTTTTAAATAAACATTAAAAAATTTTTTTTAAATAAAAAAATGCACAAATTATTATTTTCATTATTTTTTTTTTAAAGATGTCACTCTATCATTTCTAGTGACTAGAAATCAATACTGTAGTAATGATTTCAGGCCTCACATTACTATGCAAGTGTAAGTCAGTGTTTTACAGGAGAAGTAATTCATAAAATTCTGCTTCAGGTCATTGTTTCACTGTCCCCCTTCCAACTCCATTCAAGATTTATGTAGGCATACAATTTCTCTTGCTGTCTGGCTCTGTATCCTTCATTAAAATTTAGTACGGATTTCAAAGTGTGTCCCATGAAAATCATAGTGTGGTACTTGAGGATATTTCAATTCATGAGTATGGTTGGGAAAAGAGTGTGAAATTGTTCGAAGTAATGATCTGGCAGATTTAGATTTCCATGATAAATACATCCTAATCAAAAGAGCTTAACAATTTTAGCTTAATCCTCATAAGTTATGATAGCAAATGTGGCAATGGAGAATAGGTGAATTCTCTATCTAGAAACTACGTTGTAAATCCTACACCAAAAAAAAAGATACCCGAGTTATAAGAGAATTTATATGGAAAATTTCAGGTATTTCTCTCATTTCCATGAGAACATTCTCAAAAAGAAGTATGTCTCCTTTAATATAAATTCTAAATTTCCTGTTTATATCATGAACCAATGAGACTAAGGTCACAGCCAAATGTATTTGGATTTATAAATCAATATTAAACTTGATAAAAGAACTGATGTTTATAGAAAGCTGTAGCTACGAGGAACGTCTGGGTAGCTCAGTGGGTTAAGCATCCGACTTCGGCCCAGGTCATGATCTCACGGTCTGTGGGTTTGAGCCCCACATCGGGCTTTGTGCTGACAGCTCAGAGCCTGGAGCCTGCTTCAGATTCTGTCCCTCTGTCTCTGCCCCTCTCCCACTCACACTCTGTCTGTTTCTCTCTCAAAAAATAAACATGAAAAAAAAAAAGCTGTAGCTACCAAACCAGAATTCCTTGGCCTACTTATTTAATAAAAATGTTTTTTAATGTTTGTTTTTAAGAGAGAGAGACAGCGTGCGAGCTGGGGAGGAACAGAGACAGGGAGACAGAATCCAAAGCAGGCTCCAGGCTCTGAGCTGTCAGCACAGAGCCTGAGGTGAGGCTCAAACCCATAAGCAGCAAGATCATGACCTGAGCCGAAGTCGGTCGCCTGACCAACTGAGGCACCCAGGTGCCCCTGACCTACTTATTTTTAAGCGCATGTCATGGTAATATTAATTTGCCATTGATAGTTCTTTTTAAATGTTTACCAATATTACAAATTGGTTTCTGTGTGTTGAATGTTGTGAGTCCTATACAGATGTATTCACTTCTTACTCATATTTTTATCTGGTGCTTTCTGGATGAATTTAGAGTATGAACTAAGCTTAAATATCAAACAATTTTAAATATGTCCATGACCAGAGAAATGGCCAGATTCAAAGCTTGTCTGTGTCTAGACTGTGAATGCAGTTTGAGTTGATTCAGAAAGTTACTGATAATTTCTGTATTTCAAGATACATTGAGAGTCAGGAATTTTATTTAAAATTTTCTTCACGATCTGCGAGTGGTAAGGGGATGAGAAGGGCAGGACTAGCGTTGGGGTTTTGTCCCCCTCGCCACCATCCTGCGGCCGGGAGCTGCCGGTGACCAGCTGGGGTCCTGCCTGTCGCCTCCCCTTGTCAATTTCGATACTGCTACCCCTTACGTGCGAACATAAAAAGAAAAACACTTCCCTGCATGGTTCCTCACCCTTCCTCGTGGAGGGGGACGTGCTGACTGGGGCAGATAAATGAGCACCTGAACCTGGGACTAGCTCCTCGGAGTCCCTGACTCTGCAGAGAACCCCCCTCCCCATAACCTGAGAGGTTGGCGCGCGCCCTGCCGTATCCCAGTGCCTGGAATCTGGGCTGCAGCCTGGGAATGTTGGAGATGCATGTCAGCGCTTCCCTGTCCTACCCCTGTCCCGGCGGGGCCACGTTCAAGCTGTGCGGTGGTGGGTAGGGGTGCGTTATGTTCATTTGTATCAAAAATAAGTGACCGTGTGCAAAAGAATCAGGAATTTTAAAGTTAAGTTTAATTTCCATATGGAGAAAAACATTGGATTTTGTATTTTTATAGGTGGTAGCTAAGAACCATGTTTAAGGTCACTTGGCCATTTAAGAATGATAACGCTGTTACCACTAATACTGTTATTATTCATGCTACCACGTATTAAACACTATTCTGTGTCAGGCACTGTCCTGGACATATTGATGCATTTCAGAATACCTTTTAGAGATCTAAGATATAAATGGTCTTATTGTCGTTTTTCAGATGTGGCCATTGGGATTCAGTAAATTGCCCCAAGTCATATAGCAATAAAATGAGCGAACCAGTCTTTAAACTTAAATCTCTTGTGATAACATCTGATCTAGAGGGAATTTTCACAGACCTTTAGCAAATGCTCATTGCTCTAAGAGCAAATATTGAGAGGGATATTTTACAGTAGTTTTAGGAAAGTGGTGACTGTATAGAGGAAGGCTCTCAAAAGTTTGTGAGATGATTCATGGTGTCTTTGTCCAAGGACTAGGATACACACGTGCAAGGCAAAGGACGCACAGGCTTTAAGAACATTGCCTAACGTGTAGATGGGCATTGAGTGGTGACACCAGACTTCATACTGTTTTGAGAACTATTGGAGATAACTGTCTACCAACGTACCCAATATCTTTTAAAGGAAGGCGATATATTTGAGACCCTACAATGATCACCCACAGTGCCCTAAGTAAAAATTATGAGACACATGATAAAAGAAAATGTTACACTACTTTTAAAAACACAGTTAAGAGAAAGAGACCCAGAGATGACCCAGATATTAGAATAAGCGGGTAAGGATGTTAAAGGAAAAGATCATAATGTATGGGTGGAGAATCTTAGCAGTGAAAAGGAAAATATACAAAAGAACCAAATGGAAAATAGGGTATTGAAAATAATAGTATCTAAAATGCTAAATCACTGGAGAGACTTAACAACTGTAGACTATAGAAAAAAGAAGTGAACTTGAATATTGGTCAGTAGAAATTATCCAATTTTTAAAAACAGAAGATTTAGAAGAAATGGGTAGAAACTCACTGATTTGGGGGGGGGGCAATATATAGTGGCCTAATTATATGTAATGTGGGCAGAAAGAATATTTGAACAAATACTGGCCAGAAATTTCCAAAGTTAAAAAATAAATCCGTCTGATCAAGAAAACAAATTACATACACTGGAATAACAGTATGTGTGATGGCTGACTTCTTGCCAAAAAGAACGGAGGTCAGAAGACAGTGAAATCTTTTATGATTTTTTAAATGTTTATTTTTGAGAGAGAGAAAGAGACTGCACGTGTGTGTGAGCGGAGGAGGAGCAGAGAGAGAGGGAGGACAGAGGGTCCCAAGCTGGTTCTGCACTGAGAGCAGAGAGCCCCGATGTGGGGCTTGAACTCACACACCATGAGATCATGACCTGAGTTGAAGTCAGACGCTCAACCAAGTGAACCATCCAGGCACCCTGACAGTGAAATCTTCCAATACTGAAGGCAGGGAGAGAGGATTCCCTGTTAAGCTAGAATTTGCTATCCACTGGAAATGCCCTTTGAAATAAGAGAGAAATTGGAACATTGTTGGATAAATAAAATTGTAGAGAAATGTGAAAGGAAATGACACCACCAAACAGTAACTAAGATCTACAGGAAGGAGTGAAGGTCACCAGAAAAAGTAGATCTGTATGGATATGGAAAAAGCATTATTTAAAAAAAATTTTTTTAAGGTGATTGTTTCTTCAGAGCAAAAATAATAACCTTATATTGTAGCATTTATTGCATGTGTAATGTAAATACGGCAACAATAACACCAAAAATGTGGCATATGAAATTTTCCTGTTGTGACATTATAAATTCTTTTTTTAAAAGTCACTTATTTTGAGAGAGAGAAAGAGAATGTGAGTGGGGGAGGGGCAGAGAGAGAATCCCAAGTGGGGTCCACAGTGTCAGCAAGGAGCTCAATGTGGGGCTTGAACTCACAAACGTTGAGATCAAGACCTGAGTTAAATCAAGAGTTGAATGCGTAACTGACTGAGCCACCCAGGCACCCCTCCTATTGTGACATTCTAACGTTTATGTGAATTTGGACAACGTGAGCCCTAAGCGTACTGTAACATTTAGAGAAAACATTAAAAAACGACAAAGTGATTTAGTTTAAAATGCGACGGTGTGAAATAAGACTAAAAACATTTGATTAACTTGAAATATGGCACAAAAGAGCAGGGAAAAAAAACTACTAGAAAACAAATAGCAAGTTGATATACTTAAGCCCATGAATGTGATTGCATCAAATATAAAACAACTGAGGAAACCAATTAAAGGCAGAGTTTGTAATAAAAGGAATATCAGTTGTCTAAATGAGCTAAAGATGGAACCTGTATATTGGCCCGTAGATTATTTATTTCTCCATCCAGGCTGAGACCAGTGAGCTTAAAAGATTACAGGCTCTAAACTCAGATTTTGAGTTATTTTTTGAATAGCCTAAATAAGCATTTTTTTTCTTTTTTGGTAATGGAGGGCCTTCCTCCTTTGCATACCCTATGAAACCTCATCTGATAGGTTTTACTCTTATGGTATGACACTATAGTTCTAAGACCTCCAAGGTGCAATGACCTTTCAAAGCTGCCTGACCCAGAGACTCCTTGTTCTGCTGCTGATCAACATCATCTAGACGTGTAAGGTCTCTGTCTGATCCCCTTCTCTCCTGGTAGTTCCCTTCCCCTCCTCCCCTTTCTAACGGTTGCCCCCTTGCCATTGCCTCTGGCCCATCTCCTCCTGGGAGGAGCTTCCTTCCCATGCAGGCTTGTCCCCATGCCAGCCAATTTCTGGAGCAGTCGCCTAATCCCTTAACACCCACCATCATGTTCTCCGCAATAGATGAGCTTTATTTCTTTGTGTTTTAATTTTGAAATGCTTTTAATAATGTTGAGAGACCAATATAAAAAACCCACAGAGAGCCTTGATGAAAATTCTTCCAATTCTGCCCCTTTTCAGCATTTTACCCTATTTGTTCTACCTCCAGCTCGCTCTGTCGTGCTGTTTATGGTGTTTGAATACACACATGCAACTTGTCTCTGAATCATTTGAGAAGAAACTGTAACCACTAAAAATTTCAGTGTGCATTGCCTCAGAACAAGGGTACCACCTAACGTGCCCCATTAGTTACTCAAATTAAGACCGTGAAATTGATAGCACATTCTCACAATCTGTGAATGAAGGTCTCCTTTAGATTTTGCCAACTGCCTCCACAGTGTTTTACCTGAGTATAAGCCAACATTTTAAATACATTTAGTTGTCACATGCTTTTAGAGTTTTTCAACCCAGAGTAGTTCATGTGTCTCACACAGTTTTCAATATTTTACAGGCTTTGAGAGGTCAGGTCTTATAATTTTGTAGGATGCCCTTTGACCTGGGTCTATCCATTGTTTAATCATGGTAACACTCAGGCCACCCATTTTTTTTTCAGAAATGATAGTGAACTTTTCTGGGTGAGTTACATAATTAAAATTTATTCATGTATTTATTAGTGTAAGTATGGAAACCTAGATTGATAACTTGTTCCACGGGCCATATCTACTAATGTCATTATTTTATGTTGAAATTACTACCAGTCTGGCTAGGGGGGAGCCTTTGTGGCTGAATTTGATCTCCTTGAGAGCATTTCCATTATTTTCAGGAGCCACCAGATATTTCAAGTTCATCTTGTATGTTCTTTGCCTCAGGTCTGGAATCAGCGATTTTTCCAAGGCTGTCTGGTTCCTTTTGGTAGAGAACATAACAAAAACACCAAGAACTAGATGTGCTGATTACTACGGAAATGTTACTGCTCCTAGACCTTCCTTTTTTTTTTTTTTAAATGTTTGCTTATGAGCGACAGAACATGAGTGGGGGAGGACCAGAGGGAGAGGGGGACAGAGGATCTGAAGTGGGCTCTGGGCTGACAGCAGAGAGCCCGATGTGGGGCTCGAACTCAAGAACTGGGAGATCATGTCCTAAGCCGAATCGGACACTTAACTGAGCCACCCAGGCACCCCTCCTACACCCTCTTAATAGAGCTAGGAAATATTTATGTATGTACATACAGACACACATGTGAACGGACGTCTGCATTTCTTAAAATTTTCAATGTTGCTTACCATCATAATAGAAGAGATTACATTGAAAACAATAGGATCTCTGTATATGCAAAACAAAACAAAGCTACTCGGGGTGCACTTTAACACACACTCTTGTTAAAAACTGTTAACAGAAAGTAGTAGTAATCTGAATTTGATTAACTGGATACATATAAACGATCCCTACAGCTCACATATAGAACATTTCCCTCAATTTGGGAATACTTGGGTGTCTACTCTTTTATTAAAATTTGTTCTGAAATCCATAACCAGTGTAGTAATAAGGAAGAATAAAAGACATACATAATAGAGTGGAAAAACAAAAACAATCTTTGTAAAGATGGCAGGATCGTTGATATTAAAAATTAAAGGATGCACCATAAAAAGGATTGAAATTAATATTTAGCTGGTTGGCAAGATACTGTGTCAGAATAGAAAACCAATTGTATTGGGGCTCAGTTAGTTAGCATCTGACTTCAGCTCAGGTCATGGTCTTGCCTTTTGTGAGTTCGAATCCTGCATTGGGCTCCTCGCAGGCAGTGTGGAGCCTGCTTCAGATTCCCTCTCTCTCTCTCGTCTCTCTCTGCCCCTTCCCTGTTTGTGCTTTCCGTCTCTCAAAAAAACAAAAAACAAAAAACAAAAAACAAAAAAAAACTTAAAAAAAATTGTATTTAATTATACCAACAAAAAGCAGTTGGAAAATGAAACTTAAGAAATCACATGCCACTGACAATAGTGTAAAAAAATAGGAACAAACTCAAAAGACATGTAAGATCTGTATATTGATCTGGGTGAGGGAAGTCATTGGTGAGATAAGACCTAAGTTAGTGGAGAATTCTACTGTATACGTGGAAAAGAATATTTAAAACTGCTAAAGTGATGCCTGGGTGGCTCAGTTGGTTAAGTGTCTGACTTCAGCTTAGGTCATGATCTCACAGTTCATGAGTTCGAGCCCTGTGTCGGGCTCTGTGCTGACAGCTCAGAGTCTGGAGCCTGCTTTGGATTCTATGTCTCCCTCTTTCTGCCCCTCCCCCGCTCATGCTCACTGACACTCTGTCTCTCAAAAATAGATAAGCGTTAGGAAAATTAAAAATGCTAAGATGTAAATTTTCCCACAAATTAAATCCATAGATTTAATGTAATTCCAGTCAAAATCACAAAAAGCTCATGGGTAGAGATTGACGAGGTGGTTTTAATGTTTATGTGAAAATGAAAGACCAAATGGCCAAAGCAATCTTGGAAAAAATTGTCCAAGGTTAATAGAATCACACTACCTGATTTCAGGATTTACCGTAAAGCCACATAATAAAGACAGTCTTGTGTTAGCCTAGGACTAGAGAACAAATTCATCCCAACTACATTCATATGTATGCAGTAAATTGATTTTTGATAAATGCATGGAGGTAATTCACAGGGGAAGGTTTAGATTTTCCAACAAATTATGCCAAAGTGAATGGATATTTATACAGAGAAATATGATGCTTGACCACTATCTTATACTAAGAAAAATTTTACTTATGACACATCAGAGATGTAACTTAAAAGCTAAAACTACAGATCTTACAGAAGAAAACGTAAGTATTCAACTTAATCTTTATGCTTATCAATCTTGACAAACTTGGTATTGACAAATATTTCCTAGGACTCAGAATGCATTAACCAGAATGAAAAATTGATAAATTGGACATCATCAAAATGAAATCCTTTTGTTCATCAAAAGGCAATATTCATAAATGAAAAAGACAGACCGTAGGCTGGGATGTAACATTTGTGTTAGATGTATCTGATGAAGGATGTATCTAGAATGTATAAAGAACTTCAAAAAGCCAGTAATAAGAAAACCTCATAAACTGACAAAAGATGTGAAATTTCATTTTACTGAAGAGAATATGTACATGGTGCATAAGTATATGCAAATGTACGCAACATTATCAGACATTAGAGAGATGGGAATTAAACCCCCAATGAGAGGACTATGTGCCTTCTAAAATCACAAACATTAAAAAGACTTTGAAACCAAGCGTTGGCAAGGATGTGGAGAAATCGAAGTGCTCCTATGTTTGTGGGATCGTACAAAGGGACGACTGTGTCGCAGTGTTTCTTGGTCGTTTCTCAAGAGACTAACTGTAGAGCTACTTTATGACCTATAATTCTGGTTACAGGAATTCGTCCAAGAGAAATGTAAAGTCTTAGAAAAGAGTTTGACAATAGTGAAAATTGAAAATAACCCAAATGTTTATTTGGTCGATGCGTTTTGACATGTTAGAGAGTCAAACAGTGGATGCTACTTAGCAATAAAAAACACTGGATGCATCTTAAAAACATTTTCTTGAACTGATGTAGACAGAAAATAGTACTTACTATAGGTACTTTTATATGAAGTTCAAGAACGCACCTAAGTCCTCTGTGGGTTAGAAAGGAGACCAGTTTGTGCGAAATCTGTCTTGATGGTGGTATTAGATACGTGATTGTGCACAGTTGCCAATAGTCTTTAAATATGCATTTTATTGTATGTATATTTCATGTCCATAAAGACGTTATGAAGCACTGTCTCAGTCAGTGTTGGTAGTAAGCAGATGGCTCAGCCAAAGAAAGAGATTCAAAGAGATTTTGATGAAGCGTGTGCAGGGTTAAGAAAACCACTACAAGCTAGTATATTAGCCCAGGACCACTCATGGCAATTACTAACACCGTAAGCACTAACCCAAGAATAAGGGGATGAGAGCCGTTTGGTTGAGGGACACAGCGAGTGTGAGATGACTACATGTAGACAAAATCGGAGGAATATTTCTATAGCAGTATCCCTCCTTCACCCTGAACTCTGGCCAGTGATTGTCACACCCAAGCCAAGCCTGAAGTTCTCAAGGAAACATGTTGAATCAGTCCACATAGGTCAGTTTCTTTGGGCTCCGAGCACAATAAAGAGTAGTAGAGAAAGTACCCAGATGGGGAAACAGTAATTATCCTTTATGGACATAGATGGCAGGAAAGAGTCATTCTAATTAAGATGGTTTCACTCATTTGTTCTTTTGCTCGTTCACTAAAAAGCCCTTTACAGTGCATCTGCTGTGTGCCATGAACTGCTCTAGAGAAATAAGCAGATTTGGCTTCTGACCCTCAGAATTCTATGGTCACATTGAAAAAAATTAGAGTGTCACATATTCAAGGTAGAAAAAGAAACTAAGAACAGATTAAAAATATAAATACTATTCAGTCCAAAAAGCTAATAGAGGAAGAAGTCGCTTCTAGAAAATTATGATGTGCACTGGGGATAATTATGGGATAAGGACAATACATTCTGTGTGTGTGTGTGTGTGTCTGTGTGTGTGTGTCTAAGGAATAACAACCACCTTAGTCCGATTAATTCACAGGAGCTACATAGCTATTGCCGACTGATCCGAGTAATTGGATTTTCCGAAGGCTACATTTAAAACATCCTACCCACATTAGTAAAAACTGTCCTGGAAAATACTTGGTTAAAGAGGTTAATAATGGCTTCTTATTTTTATCGGCTTAAGACAGATATCTTAGTAGACATATTTTACTAGTGTTTGTGAACACAAAAGCTTTCTGCTGGGTAACTTATCAGTGACAAATTTCACTTTTTCAGAAGCGTCTAATTCAGAAAATATTGCACGAGATTTATTCAGGCTGAAGTACTTTGGCCAAGATATCCTGACTTGTGAAATACAAATGCTTTATTGTCGTATATCCTTTTATTTATTATGAGGTACCTCGTTCCTAATGATCAAGCCTCCTCCTTGTATCCTACCACCTCAGCAGTTAATACTATTTATAGAACTCCTCCTAAAACATACTGATGCCCGTTTTTAAAAGAAAAAAATTCTCCTTTTCTATATGACCTTTGTATCATGACCTATGTGACTTATTGTGAAACCGGTTAAAAAGCGTGGCAGGATTCAGAGATGGATGTACAGGAAGGTGAAAAAGTTGCCTGGAGCGTATAATACTGTTGATCGTTGTGTTACCATGTAAACATTTCGTGCCAGATACAAGACGCTGTGGGCCAGTAACTATCCAGCTGTACAAGCAGATATTCCCATTTTCTGAGAGTTATTCAGTTTTACCTAAGGTTTCTAACGTAGCTCTCTGTTTGGTTCTGAAATAATAGTATCTTCAACAATAGAAACAACAATTGTAGATCAGTTTACAGTGTTCTCAATGTATATGTTAATTGATTCTCGCAGAAGTGTTATTTGATTATTTTCAGGTAGATCTCATTGTTATTTTCCCCAAGGGAACCAGAATTAGAGAAGCATTATTTGTACAAGCTTACAAAGATAATCATAGAACTGCGTCTTGATATCTGACTATATTACATTACATAGTTTCTTGCTCAGTAGGCCTTTTTTTTTTTTTGCCTTTTAAAAATGCTTTTTTTTTTTAAATTTTTTAATTTACACCCAAGCTAGTTAGCGTATAGTGCCCGGATTTCAGGAGTAGATTCCTTAATGCCCCTTACCCATTTAGCCCATCCCTCCTCCCACAGGCCCTCCAGTAACCCTCAGTTTGTTCTCCATATTTAAGAGTCTCTCATGTGTTGTCCCCCTCCCTGTCTTTACATTAGTTTTGCCTCCCTTCCTCCATGTTCATCTGTTCTGTGTCTTAAAGTCCTCATATGATTGAAGTCATATGATATTTGTCTTTCTCTGACTAATTTCGCTTAGCACGATACCCTCTGGTTCCGTCCATGTAGTTGCAAATGGCAAGATTTCATTCTTTTTGATTGCCAAGTAATACTCCGTTGTATATATATACACCACATCTTCTTTATCCATTTATCCATTGATGGACATTTGGGTTCTTTCCATACTTTGGCTATTGTTGAAGTGCTGCTATAAAGTTTGGGGTGCATGTGCCCCTTTGAAACAGCACACCTGTATCCCTTGGATAAATACCTAGTAGTGCAATTGCTGGGTCATAGGGTAGTTCTATTTTTAGTTTTCTGAGGAGCCTCCATACTGTTTTCCAGAGCGGCTGCACCAGTTTGCATTTCCACCAGCAGTGCAAAAGTGATCCTCTTTCTCCGCATCCTTGCCAACATCTATTGTTGCCTGAGTTGTTAATGTTAGCCATTCTGACACGTGTGAAGCCATCATGGTTTTGATGTTGAGCGTTTTTTCATGTCTTTTGGCCATCTGGATGTCTTTTTGCACCGCCCCATCCGTTCATGTCTTTTGCCCATTTCTTCACTGGATTGTTTTTCGGGTGTTGAGTTTGATAAGTTTTTTATAGATTTTGGATACTAAACATTTATTTGATATGTTGTTTGCAAATATCTTCTCCTGTTCTGTCAGTTGCCTTTTAGTTTTGCTGATTGTTTCCTTTGCTGTGCAGAAGCTTTTCATTTTGATGAGGTCTCAATAGTTCATTTTTGCTTTTGTTTCCCTTGCCTCTGGAGACGTGTTGAGTAAGAAAGTTACAAAGATAATCATAGAACTGGGTCTTGATATATGACTGTATTATATTACATAGTTTCTTGCTCACTTGACCATTTTTAATTGGAGAAGTACCTTTGTTTTCCTGAGTCTTTGATATCGTTAGGGATGAATGATAGGAAGGCAATCAGGGTGTAGCATGCTGGGAGGGATAGTACTGAACAGGAATTTTATTCCACTTGTGGACCCATCTCCTAGAGGAGAGCCATATGGAAATGTGACTTGGCTGTCTTATTTTTCACCTGATTGGAATTTAGGAGGTTTCAGTACAAAAATATCTACCAAAATGCGAAGTGGTACAAAATCTCTTCAGGATCAAGTGAATGACCTGGGAAAAGGCAAACAGTATATTTGAGGAAGTGGAGTAGTGCCAGTGTAACGAATTCAGAGTGATATAGAAAGTTCTGTAGGATTATACTAAGATCTAGGTGAGTTTCAGGCCATAATCATAGGCCTTATTACAATTTTATGCCTTCTAAGAACATCTGGAGAGTTATTGGGGGCTGTTGTAAGCAAGGGAATATGGTTTGCCATGTGTATAATAGATGGGGTGGTGCAAAACAGGAGTTATGTGGAAACACGATTAGTAAAGTTGATGCAGCTGTCTAAGCAAGACATGATTGTGGTCTGGACCAGGTATAGTGGTGGATATGGAGAGATTGAAATTGATTTGAGGTATGTTTTAAGATAAAATCACAATGACCTGGTGTTAGATCGATTATAGAGAGCTGTCAAAGACCGTTCCTAGATCTCAGGTTTGAAAAACTGGATGGATGATGGTTCCTTTGAACTATGATAGTGAATACTGAGGAAAGGATGAGAGATATGAACCTATGTTTGATAAAATTCTTAGCAGTCAAGGAATTGAAAAGGGGATATTTAAATATAATGAATAATATTTGTCAAAATGCGTAGGGGGGTGCCTGGGTGGCTCAGTCGGTTGAGCGTCTGACTTCGGCTCAGGTCATGATCTCGCGGTCTGTGAGTCCGAGCCCCGCGTCGGGCTCTGTGCTGACAGCTCAGAGCCTGGAGCCTGCCTTCGGATTCTGTGTCTCCCTCTCCCTCTGCCCCTCCCCCGCTCATGCTGTGTCTCTCTCTCTCTGTCAAAAATAAATAAACATTAAATTAAAAAAAAATGTGTAGGAAATTTAATTCTTAGTAGTTGAATATTGAAATGTTTCCTGTGAGGGCAAGGACACTAGGATGCCTATACTATCAACACATAGACTCATTACTAGTGTAAGAAGGCATAGAATGAAAAAGCAGAAGAAATGGGAATCAAGAATTAAACTGTAATTACTTGGAAGACAATATGATTGTGTACCTAGAAAATTCAAAAGAGTTCTCTGACCAACATTTGCATAATATATAGTTTATTGTAGTATAGTAGATTTAGCAAGGTTTTTGAGTATATGGTTCAAAACAAAAGCAAATATATGTCTTATATAAGTAACAAATTTAAAATTAGATTAAGAGGCAGTTGGCTGGCTCAGTCAGAAGAGCATGTGACTCTCGATCTCAGGGCTGGGAGTTCGAGCCCGATGTTGGGTATAAAGATGACTTAAATAAACTTTAAAAAATAGAATAAAAAATTTCATTAGAATTTAAATAGAATCAACAAATATCTAAGAATAAATAGATTTGTAATACCTTTGACTTGAAAATTAAACTTTCCAGTAATGAAAGAAGACAAATATAAATAGAAGAAGATACTATGTTCTTGTATTCAAAACACATTTTGGAAAAGACATCAATACTCTGAAAAATAATGAAAAATATCATTACAATCCTAGTAAAAATTTCCACTGATGCATAGATTCTGTTAGGAATTGATGTGAAGATATTGGCTGTGTGGTGGGTGCATTGTTATGTTTATTATGTATTTAACGTAGCTAATAAGGAAATTATGCAAAATGATGTTTATGGGGAAAAAGCAGTTAGAGGGTACAAACTAACAGAAATTGAGACTGACTTTGAAGTCACCATGAGAGCGAATAGGCAAATAGTCCAATGTAACAGAATAGAGTGCAGAAACAGATCGACACTTGAATGTTCACCTTATTTGTGGGGAAAGCTACCAGTCAGTTCAGTTGGAAAGAAGGATTATTGTAATCATTGATGCCAGATCAGATGGATGTACATATGGAAAAACTGTATGCTGAACACATATCCTATCAAATTTTAGTTGCAGACTAATTGCTGATTTACATTTGGTATATGATACAATACAGCATGTAGAAAATGAGAATAACTAGGGGAACAACTTGGTCGCTTTGGATTAGGCAGTGATTTCCCAAATAGGACTCAAAAGGTGCCACCCACAAATTTTGAAAAGAATGGATTTTTTAATATATGTGTAAATAATTGACCTACAAAGGACTTGCATAGAAGATGTATAAATCTTTAAGAAAAAGGCAACCCGATAGAAATCTCAGCAAAAGACCTGTATGAAAAGTTGACAAGAAAGAACATTAAAATAGTAGACTGCTTTTGGGGGGAGGAAGATGGTGGAGTAGGAGAACCCGAGGCCCGTCTCCTCCCACAAGCAAAACTGGATAACTATCGAATCATCCTAAATACCCCAGAAATCAGACCTGAAGACTGACATAGCAAACTCTACAACTAAAGGGATAAGAGAAGCCACATCAAAGAAGGTAGGAAGTGCAGAGACATGGTTTAGGGGAGGGAGGCGGTAATGGAGCAGGTCTGGAGAGGAGCACGGAGGGGAATGCGCAAGGAGAATGTTTCCCCAGGGCCACTGGCTGGGAAAGTAGGAGGGGCTGAATTTTGTGAGGTTTTGCAGCCAGCGGGGCTTACGGCCTGGAGTTTTAAAGGTCAACAGCCTTGGCCGGGGTAGAGTTAGTTCTGAGGGCACTGTGCTGCTCCTGGAGAGAAGGCAGGCAAACAACCCAGGGGGCAGATGACGTGGAGACAGCCGAGGGCACACGGTGGGGTGACCGGTCACTCTTCTTGGAGCGTGTCCCTAAGTGGCAGTATTCATGGAGATGCCTCTCTCTGGGGGGTGGGGGGACTGGCGGGAAGGAGCTGGCTGACCACACTTCCCTCCCCTACCCCACCTGCAGGAAGCAGCACAGGGCCACTGGCCGAGCCACTTGCTTACACCAGGCCCTACCACCCTGCACTGTGGAGGGGCTACCCTTCTCAGTCAAGCTAGCCTAGTTCCAGTGAGGTGGGCCCCTTCCCCAAAAGACCAGTAGAAACCCCTGCGCACACCACCTCTCCTCACCAGAGAGTTCTGCATGACCTCAGTTCTGTCCAAAGTGTTGTCAGGTCTCCTTTCGTAAGCAGACAAGAGCACACCTAGTTAAAACTTGTCACATTCAGGCCGGGGACAAAACCCTGCCCACTGCAGGCAAGGAAAGCCTCTTGCAGATGACTGGCCTGAAGGATCGGGCAGCCAGAAGAAAATTGCAGCACATACTGGAGACACTCCCTGAAGCACTACATGATTTCTTCTTCGTCAAGCCATTACTTTCAGCAGCAGGAGACTTAACTGGCTTTTCTAACACAGAGAAACAGGCAGAGACTTAGACAAAATGCAAAAAGGGAGGAATTTATCCCAGATGAAAGAATAGGATAAGGCCACGGCCAGAGATCTAAACAAAATTGGTATAAATAACATGCCTGATGGAGAATTTAAAGCAACGATCATAAGGATACTCACTGGATTTGAGAAAAGAATACGGGACATCAGTAAGTCCCTTACCACAGAGAGAAAAGTTAAAAAGGAATCAGAGATGAAGAATGCAATGAGCAAGATTGGAAACAGGCTTGATGCAATGAATAGCAGGCTGGAAGAATCAGAGGAATGAATTAGTGACCTAGAAGACAGATTAATGGAAAGCAATGGAGCGGAATAAAAGCAAGAAGAACTATGAAACATGAGAATAGACATAGGGAACTCAGTGAATCCATGATCTGTAATAACATTCATCTCATAGGAGTCCCAGGAGAAGGAGGAGGAGAAAAGGGGAGAGGAGGAACATTTATTTGAGCAAATAATAGCAGAAAACATCCCTACTCTGGGGAAGGAAACTGACATTCATATTCAGGAGGCACAGAGAACTCCCATCAGAATGAACAAAAGCAGACCAACACCAAGAGCGATTTTAATTAAATTTGCAAAATATAGTGATAAAACATTTTAAAAGAGGCAAGACAAAAGTCCTTAACTTACAGAGGAAGACCCATAAGGCTAGCTGGAGTTTTTTCAAAAGAAACTTGGCAAGCTGGAAGGAAGTGGCATGATATATTCAAAGTGCTGAATGTGAAAAATCTGCAGCCAGGAATACTCTATCCAGCAAGGCTATTCTTCAGAATAGGAGGAGAGAGAAAGACTTTTCTAGACAAAAGCTAAAGGGGTTCTTGCCCACTAAACCAGCCATACAAGAATTGTAAAGGGGACTCTTTGAGTTCAAAGGTGAGACCAAAAGTGACAAAAGACAAGAAAGGATCAGAGAAATCTCCAGAAACAAGACCAAACAAGTAATAAAATGGCACAGATTACATATCAATCTGTAATTACTTTGAATCTAATTGGACTAAACATTCCATTAAAAGACATAGGATGTCAGAATGCATTAAAAAAAAAAAAAAACCAGACTCATCTATATGCTGTCTCTACAAGAGACTCCTTTTAGACCTAAAGACATCTGGAGATTGAAAGTGAGGGGCAGAGAAACATTTATCATGCAAATGGATGTCAAATGAAAGCCAGAGTAGCAATGCTTATATTGGACAAAATAGATTTTAAGACAAAGACTGTAGTGAGACAAGAAAAGGCAGTATATAATAAATGAACAAACCAACAATAAGATATAAGAATTGTAGGTATGCACCCAACATGGGAGCACCCAAATATATAAACAATGAGTAACATAAAGGAACTCTTTGATAATAATACAAAAATAGGGGGGTTAATTTTTTTTTTAATGTTTGTTTATTTTTGAGAGCGAGAGAGAGCACGAGCAGGGAAGGGGCAGAGAGGGAGGGAGATACAGAATCCAAAGCAGGCTCCAGGCTCCAGGCTCCCAGCTGTCAGCACAGAGCCCAAGGTGGGGCTTGAACTCACGAACCGTGAGATTATGACCTGAGCTGAAGTTGAACGCTTAACCGACTGAGCCATCCAGGTACCCCAATAGTAGGGGATTTTAACACTCCACTTACATCCATGGACAGATCATCTAGGCACAAACTCAACAAGGAAACCATGGCTTTGAATGACACACTGGACCAGGATATTCAGAATATCCTATCCTAAAAGAACAGGATACACAGTATTTTCAAGTGCACATGAAACATTCTCCAAAATAGACCAAATATTAGGTCACAAAACAGGCCTCAACAATTACAAAAAGACTGAAGTCATGCCATGCACCTCCCCCCCTTTTTTTGTTAAAAAAAACACCTTTATTGAGTTATAACACAAAATTTAGCCAAGTAATGTGCTTGGTTTGATGAGCTTTAGTATTTTCTATAGTTATGCAACCATCACCACACTCTATTGTTGGAACATTCCTATCACCACCCAACGCCGTGGGTTCCCCGTGCCCACCTGCCTTCAGTCTTCATCCCACCTCCAGGCAACCACTAGTTTGCTTTGCCATGCGCCTTTTCTGACAACCACAAGAATACAATTTGGAAAGACTACAAGTACATGGAGCTTAAACACCCTGGTACTAAACAATGAATCGGTCAGCCAGGAAATCAAAGAAGAAACTTAAAATCTACATGGAGACAAATGAACAAGAGGGAGGTATATAGCAATACAGGTCAACCTCAAGAAACAAATATCTCAAACAACCTAACTTCACACTCAAAGGAGCTAGAAAAACAACAAAGCCTAAAGCCAGCAGAAGGAGGAAATAATAAAGATTAGAGCAGAAATAAATGGTACAGAAACAATAGGACAAATCAATGAAACCAGGAGCTTATTCTTTGAGAAAATAATAAAACTGATAAACCACTATCAAGACTTACCAAAGGAAAAAAGAAAGGAACTAAATAGATAAAGTCACAAATGTGGGGATATAACAACCAAAACCAGAGAAATACAATTATGAGAGAATATTATGGAAAACTATAGGCCAAAAAGTTGGACAACCTGAAAGAAATGGATAATTCCTAGAAAC
The DNA here is from genome assembly GCF_022837055.1 of Prionailurus viverrinus. Lineage (NCBI taxonomy): Eukaryota > Metazoa > Chordata > Mammalia > Carnivora > Felidae > Prionailurus > Prionailurus viverrinus. The sequence goes on along the minus strand of NC_062579.1, from coordinate 111,669,641 downwards.
GTAAAAACTACCAAAACAGGAAGAAATAGAAAACTTGAACAGGCTGATAACCAGCAAAAAAAAAAAAAAAAAAAAAATGGAATCAGTGATCAAAAAACTCCCAACAAACAGAAGTCCAGGGCCAGATGGCTTAGGTGATTTCTCCCAAACACTTAAAAAAGAGTTAATACTTACTCTGCTCAAACCTTTCCAAAAAATAGAAAAGGAATGAAAACTTCCAAAATCATTCTGTGAGGCCATCATTACCTGAAACCAAAGCCAGATAATGACTCCACTAATAAAGAGAACGGCAGGCCAATATGCCTGATGAACATGGATGCAAAAATTCTCAATAAAATAGTAGCAAACTGAATCCAATGATACAGTTAAAAATAATTCACCACAATTGAGTGGGATTTGTTCCTGGTTTGAAAGGGAGGATCAGTATTCACAAGTCAGTCCATGTGATACACCATGTTAATAAAGGATAGGAACCATATGATCATTTCAGTAGATGCAGAAAAAGCATTTGACAAACCTTAATATCCATGCATGATAAAGACCTTCAATGAGGTAGGATTAGAGGAAACATGCCTCAACATAATAAAGGCCTATGTATGAAAAACTGACCACTAATATCACCCTTAATGGGGAAAAAAAACCAGGAAACTTTTCCTCTGTGGTCAGGAGTAAGACAGGTATGTCTACTCTCACCATTGTTACTTAAGATAGTACTGGACATCCTAGCCTTAGCAATCAGACAACAGAAAGAAAGAAGGCACCCAAATCAGCAAGGAAGAAGTCTATCTGTGTCCTTATTTGCAGTTGACATGATAATCTTTGTAGAAAACCGAGAAAAATCCACCCAAAACTGCTAGAACTGATAAATGAATCCAGTAAAGTTGCAAGGTATAAAATCAATGCACAGAAATCTGTTGCATTTCTATACCACAATAATGAAGCAGCAGCAGCAGAAATTAAGGGGCCAACCCCGTTTCTAATTGCACCAAAACCAATAAGATGCCTCTGAGTAAACCTAACCAAAGAGATGAAAGACCTGCTGTCTGGAGAGTATACAACATGGATGGAAGAAATGGAAGATTTAAAGAGATGGAAAGACATTCCATACTCATGGATCACAACAAATGCTGTTAACATGTCTGTACTACTCAAAGCAATCTAACACATTGAATGCAGTCCCTACCAAAATACCCAAAGCATTTCTGACAGAACTAGAACAAAGAATCCTAAAATGTGTACGGAACCACAAAAGTCCCCAAATAAAGCAAAGCAAAGCAAAGCTGGACTTATCACAATTTCAGATTTCAAGTTATATTACAAAGCTATAGTGATCAAAACAGTATGGTACTGGCCCAGAAATAGAAACTTTAGGGGCACCTGGGTGGCTCAGTCAGTTAAGTGTCTCACTCTTGATTTTGGCTCAGGACATGATCTCACAGTTTGGTTTTGGGGATCGAGCCCCTCATTGTGCTCTGTGCTATCAGGATTCTCTCCCTCTCCCTGCCTCTTCCCCACTCATGCATGCTCTCTCTAAATAAATAAACTTTAAACAAGAAAGAAACCTATATAAATGGAGCAGAAAGGAAAACACATGAATCCACAACTAGATGGCCAATTCATCTTTGACAAAGTAGGAAAGAATATCCAGTGGGAAAAAGTTTCTTCAATAAATAGTGTTGGGGACACTGGACAGCAACATGCAAAAGAATGAAGCTAGACCGCTTTATTACGCCATTAACAAAAATAAATTGGAAAGGGGTTAAAAATCTAAATTTGAGACCTGAAACCATAAAAATCCTAGAGGAGAACAAGGCGGTAACTTCTTTGACATAGGCCAGAGCATCTTTTTCCTAGATAGGTCTTTTGAGACAAGGAAAACAAAAGCAAAAAGAAACTATTGGGATTTCATCAAAACAAAATGTTTCTGCACATGGAAGAAAATAGTCAACAAAACTAAAAGTCAACCTGTGGAATAGGAGAAGATATTTGCAAATGACATATCTGATAAAGGGTTAGTATCCAAAATCTGTAAAGAATTTAATCAAACTCAACACCCAAAAGATGAGTAGTTCAATTAAAAATGGCCAGAAGATACAAATAGACATTTTTCGAAAGAAGACATAACCAACAGACACATGAAAATATGGTCAACATCACTGATCATCAGGGAAATGCAAATCAACACCACGATAGGCATTCTGACACTGTGAAGTGATAGGCTAAAGTCAACAACAGAAGAAACAATAGGTGTTAGCAAAGATGCAGATAAAAGGGAACTGTGTTGCACTGTTGGTGGGAATGCAAACTGGTGTAGCCACTGTGGAAAACAGTATGGAGATTCCTCAAATGTTAAAAATATAACTACCCTACGATCCAGTAATTGAACTACTAGGTACTTAACCCAAGGAATACAGACAGGATATATGTATCGTAGTGTTTAGAGCAGCAGTATCTACAATATCCCATGTGTCCATTACTTAATGAATGATTAACAAAGCGGTGATGTACACACACATACACACACACACAACTTAATATTACTCCGCCGCAAAAAGAATGAAACCTTTCCATTTGCAACAACATTTAAACAGAGCTAGATACTCTGGTTTCTCTTCAGATCGCATAAATCTTTTGCCCCTTAAATAGATAGAGCTAGGGAGTGTTATGCTAAGTGAAATAAGTCCGAGAAAGACATATACCATATGATTTCAATCATGCAGAATTTAAGAAAAGAAACAAGCAAAGGGAAGAGAAAAATGAGAGATGCAAACCGAGAAAAAGACTCTTAACTATGGAACAATCTGATGGTTACCAGAGAGGAGGGGGTAGGGGGTGGTTACCAGAGATGGGGATGGTTAAATAGGTGATGGGGATTAAGGAGGGCACTTGCTGTGATGAGCATGGAGTGTTGTATGGAAGTGTTGAATCACTATATTGTATATCTGAAACTGATATTACACTGTATATTAAATGGAATTTAGGTAAAAACTTAAAAAAAAGATCTATGAAAGAGTCCTTAACTTTACTGAACATCAGGGAAATAAAAATTAAATTTATAATGTGATACCATAAATATTCATAAGAATGGATAAAATTAGACTAAACACATAAAAAAAATAGACTAAATTTCCAAGGAATATGAAGAATGTTAAGCAACTAGAATGATCCTACATTGGTGAGAAATCACTATAAACTGAAAATTTGATATCTACAAAATTTTATAATATCCTATGATCCACTAATTCTACTCACAGAAGGAATGCATACATATGTTGACTAAAATATACATGCTAGAAGGTCCATAACAGCACTGAACTGGAAAGCAACCAAATGTCTAATTATATCCTGGATAAATATTTCATCATGTATCACATATTAGGATACCAAAATTGGCAATGATTAACAACTATGTTTAATATGGTTAGTGTTTTCCACATATGGTGTTAGATGAATAAATCCTTATTCCAAAGAGTTTATACAGTATGGCATTTATGTGAAGTGCAAAATTTGTCAAAACATAACTATGAAGTTAGAAATTAGGATTGTGATTTTTTTAGAGGGGTAGTTTTTGGAAGGGAACATGTAGAGTCTTCTTTAGCTTTTAATATTTTTTCAGTCTTTTGTATTTCCAGTGTACGGGTACATTCTGTTTGTGAAAATACTGATCTTTCCATCTGATAGAGATCTTTATGTTCACTATATTTGTATAACATTGAAAAGTAAGAGGGTTGATAATGACAATGTTTCAACTGAGTTGTGCCTATGCTACATAAAAAATCTCAAAATATAATATTTATAAGATGAACATATAAAATATATATCCAAGTGAAATTTGAAGATTGGATAAATAAATATGGAAATCAGTAGAAAGGTAATAACAAGCCTTAGCAAACGCAAGGAGACGGAAATCATGCCAAGTATTTATTCCAACCATAAGATAAGAATCTAGAAATCCAAACAGGAGGAAAGCTGGAAAATTCACAAATGTGTGATGTGTGGAAATTAACACACTCCTGAGCAATTCATAGGTCAAAGTAGAAGTGTAAAGTAAATTGAATAGTATCTTGAAACAAGAGGAAATGGAAACATGACATACCAAAAACATAATGGATATACCAAGAGTAGTTCAAATGGGAAGTTTGTAGCAATAAACACCAACAAGTAAAAGTAAAGATCACAGTTAACCTAATTTTACACTGAAGTAACTAGAAAAAGAACAATGAACCCCAATGTTAGAAACATGGAGATCAGAACACAAATAAACAGGGACTAAAAAGACAATAGAAAAGCTCATCGAAACCAAGAGTTGGCTTTTTGAAAGTGCAAAGAAAATGAACAAACCTTTAGGTAGATTAGTATAAAAGAGGACCCCAAAAAACTCATATGAATGAAACAGGAGACATTACATCTGATACCACAGAAATACAAAAGATCACAGGAGACTACTATGAACAATTATACGGAAACAAATTGGATAACCTGGAAAAATGGATAAAATTCTAGAAACATAAAACCTACCGAGACCAAATCAGGAAGAAATAGAAAATTTGAACTGACCACTAACATGTAAGGAGATTTTAATATTAAAATCTCCCAACAAAGAAATGCCCATAACCCAGTGGTTTCTGTGATGAATACTAACAAACATTTAAAGAGGAATTTACACCAAACCTCAAACTGTTCTGATAAATTGAAGAGGAGGGAACTTCAAAACTCATTTTATGAGGTTAGATTTACTCTGGTGCCAAAGCCAGATCAGGATGTTATCTTTTGTTTTAATGTGTACATGAGTGAAAACAGATCATCAAACTTCGTTAGGTACAAGTGTAACTTTGAAAGAAGAAACCGGTAAATCCACTATCATACTTGGAGATCTCCACACCTTGCTCTTAGGAATGGGTAGTTCCAGCTGGCAGAAAATGAGAAAGGACAGAGTTGACCTTGGCTACACCAACAACGAACTGTATATAATTTGACACATTTAGAATTCTTCATGCAATAACAGCAGAAGACACATTGTTCTCAAAGGTAAACATCCAGTGAGATATACCACACTGGGGAGCATGAAATGTACCTTAATAAATTTGAAAGAGTAGAAATCAGACCACAGTAGTGTTACACTGGAAATCACTAAGAAAAAGGTAACTGGAAGTTCTCAAAATAACATGAAGATGAAACTACACAGAGCTAAATGACACATGGATCAAAGAAAAAAATCTTGAGGGGCGCCTGGGTCGCGCAGTCGGTTAAGTGTCCAACTGCAGCTCAGGTCATGATCTCACGGTTCGTGAGTTCGAGCCCTGCGTCGGGTTCTATGCTGACAGATCAGAGCCTGGAGCCTGCTTCGGATTCAGTGTCTCCCTCTCTGTCTGTCCCCTCCCATGCTCATGTTCTGTCTCTGTCTCTCAATAATAAATAAAAGTTTTAAAAAATGTAAAAAAAAATCTTGAGAAATTAAAATATATTTCCCCTAAATGAAAATGAAAACACAAATTAACAAAAGTTTTGAGGTGCAAAGGAAGCAATACACAGAAGAGAAATTTCTGGCACTGAAGGCATATATTCTAAAAGAAGATCTAAAGTCATTCATCAAAGTGTTCACCCTAGGAAACAAAAGCATCAACAGCAAATTAAATCCAAGGTAAGCAGAAGAAAATAAGACTCAGAGCATAAATCAGTGAAAGTGAAGACAGGAAATAGTAGAGTCAGTGAAGAAAACCTAAAGCATGTTCCTCAAAGAGATCAAGGAAAGCCAAACTCAGAGAAGAGAAAAAGAAATTGGAACCAAATTAGTAATACTGCGAGAGAAAAGTGGTCACTACTATACGTCCCATGGAAACTAAAAGCCTGTTAAATACTCAACAACGTTGTGCTCACACATTTGAATAATATGAGGAAATGGGCCAATTCCTTGAAAAGACACTATTTGCCAAAACGTACGCAAGAACATCCATGTGATGTGAATACACCATTATGTATTTAAAAATGTAAAGGTACAATAAATAAACTTCCAAAATAGAAAGCACCAGGACAAATGTGTTCACCGGTGAGTTCTGTACAATATTTAAGGAGGAAATTACACCAGTACAACATCTTCCAGAGAATAGAAGCAGAGGCAGTGCTTCCAAACTCCTTGTATAAGGCCTGCATTATCATAATGCCAGAAGCATACAATGATATTACAACAAAATAAAACTACAAATACGTCTCATGACCTTAGAGGCAAAAATGCTCAACAAAATGTTAGCAAATACAATCCAAACAAAGAAAATTATACACCTTTATCAAGTGGGACTTATTCCAGATGTATAAGGATGATTCACTTTTCTAAAATCAATCCATCACATTAACAAACTAAAAAGTTAAAATCACATGATCATATTAATAGATACAGAAAAAGCATTTCTCAAAATCCAACACTCATTCATGATAAAATCTCAGTAAACTTGGAAGGAAGGCAAAATCTATCAACTTGAGAAAGACTTCAGAAAGACCTATATAGGTCATATCACATTGAATGGTGAGAAATTTGAAGCTTTCCCACTAGATGAGGTTCAAGGCAAGGATACCGCCTCTCACCACTCCTTTCCAATGGTATTGGAAGTCTTTGCTAATATAGTAATGCAAGATAAAGGAACAAAGTGTATAGAGATTCAGAATGGAGACATAAAACTTTTCATGGTTCATTTTTGCACAAAATGCAAAATAACCAACAAAAATTCTTGAAACTAGTAAGGGATTATAGGAAGGTTAATATATTTCCTAGGTCAGTTATTTTCCTAGCTACCAACAATGAGCAAGTGGAACCTGAAACTGAAAACACAATCTCATTTACATGAGCACCCCCAAAAATGAAACACTGAGGTATAAATCTAACAATTTATGCAAGATCTACATAAGGAAAATTATATTGAGAGTTAAATGGATAGTTTGTGTTATTAGATGGGAATAGTAATTATTGCCAAGGTGTCATTTTCTTCCAAAATGACGTATAGATTTGTGGTAATCTGAATTATAAACCCAGAAAGTTACTTTTTGTGGATATTGAAAAGCTGATTCTGAAGTTTACAGGGAGAGTGAAAATACCCACAGGAGCCAACATGACATTGCAATTGAAGAACAAAGCTGGAAGTCTGACACTGCCTTTTAGACTTAATATAAAGGTAATCAAGAAAGTGTGGTGTTGGCATTAGAATAGGTAAATAGATCAGCGTAACAGAATGAAGAGCCCAGAAGTATACCCCCATAAATATGGTCAGCTGATCTTTGACAAAAGAGCAAAGGCACAACAAAATGGAGGCAAGGTAGTGTCTCCAACAAATGGTGCTGGGACAAGTGGACATCCACTTGGACAAAATCTACACACAGACCTTACACCTGTCACAACAATTAACTCCACACGGTTCATAGAACTAAATGTAAAACGCCAAACTCCTAGAAGATATCACAGGAGGAAACCTAGGTGACTTTGAGTCTGATGATGCCTTTTTAGATACAACACCAAAGACATTTATGAAAGAAAGAAGCTGCAATTCATTAAAACTAAAAATTTTTGCACTTTAAAATACCCAGAGAATAAGACAAGGCATAAACAGGGAGAAAAACATTTGCAAACAACACATGATAAAGTACTTTTATCCAAACTGTACCAAGAGCTCTTAAAACGCGATTTGAAAACATAACAACCCTATAAAAAATGGGACAAAGGCACCTCACAAAGAAGGTATGTGATTGGCAAATCACATCAAAAGGCGATCCACGTCCTGTATCATCCGAGAAATGCAGATTGAAACAGCAGTGAGCTACTACTGCGTGCCCATTAGAATGGCAAAAATCTGGAACACGGACAACACCAAGTGTGGTCAGGATGTGGAGCAATGAGAACTTTAATTCACTGCTAGCGGAAATGAAAAATGGCACAACTTTAGAAGAGAGTTTGGTGGTTTCATACAAATCTAAACTGGTGGTTAGTGTAGGATCCAGCAATTAACGCTCCTTTGTATTTACACAAAAGATTTGAAAATTCTCTTTGTAGGGGGAAAAAAACTGCACACAGATGTTTATAGCAGTTTTATATCTCATTGCTAAAACTTGGAAGCAACCAAAATGCTCTGTAGTAGGTCATTGGGTAAATACACTGATACTTCCAGACAGTGAGCTCTCAGGCATTGAAAATACGGTAAACAGCCTCTTGTACATATCACTAGGTTTAAGAAACCAATCTACAAAGGCTACATACCACGTGATTTCAACCACATGACCATTTTGGAAATGGCAAAAGTATGGATACAGTAAATTAGTGGTTACTGTGGGAGGGAGGGCATGAATAGACAGAAAACAGGATTTTTAGGGCAGTCAAAATACCTTGCATGATATCATTATGAGTTTGTTCCAACCCATACAATGAATGTAGAAGACTGAGAATGAACCATCATCATCATCATATAAACTATGGGTGATCGTGATGTGTTAATGTTAGGTTTATCAATTGTAACAAGTGTACTATTTGGTGGGAGACATTCATCGTGGGGGGTGCCCTGCATGTGTGCAGGGTGTATATGGGAAATCTCTGTACCTCCCTCAATTTTGTTTTAAACCTAAAAGCCCTCTGAGAAATGTCTTAAAATGAGAAAAAAAATAATAGTAAAAAAATATTTTTTAAATACACAATTTATAATTTTACAAACATGATGTTAGATTTAAGAAAAGTGTAAATTCTCTTAGGGCAGTATTATTAAAACTGGGTGAAATTAAATCAGGTGGAAATAAATGGAAATTAAGGTTCACTGTCAACATCAATATTGTAAAGATGTCAATTTTCTGCAAATGTATAGGATCAGTGCATTCACCATAAACTCCCACTTTTTTTTTGTAACAACCAAATTATAAAATGTATATTGAAGTTCAGAGATCCACTAACAGCATGCTCTTAAAACAAGGTAGTTAGACTTTGTCTTCTAGACATCAGGCTCATTTAAAACCTTTGATAATTCAGACAGTGTGGCCTGTTCACAGAAAAAAAAAACAATGAAATAGAATAGAGCCCCACAAAATACCCTTGCACATATGCACGTTTGGATTTTAATTGCAGAATCATGTGAAAAGATGTTCATTTCCATGAGTTGAGCTTGGATGGTTAGATATCCGTTTCAAAAATGAGAAAAGTATAACCCTCCCTCACTCAACATGCAAATATCCAGTCCACTTAAGTTGTAGACCTAAATGCAAAGGCAGGACTATGCATCTTTTATATGAAAACCGTGATATCCATAGCCATTAAATAGTTTTTGAAATAGGACTTTAGAATAAAGAAAAAGGCAATTGAGAAAAATGCACACTCCTCTGTTTTTGGATGGAATGTTCTGAATGTCTGTTCGATTTATCTCGTCAAATGTATTAGTCAGAACCACCTTCTCTGGGTTATCTGTGTGGATGATGTATCCATTGCTCTAAGTGGGGTGCAAATGTCCCCTACTATTACTGCTCTTTCCGTCTCCCAACGCCATAGTGAGAGGAATGGCTATGTCTGCCCAACTGCAGTGGATGGTCATGCAAAACTGTCCCACCCTCCTGATCCAGAGGATCCAGCAGACATACAGCACCGAACCCAATAACCTGAAGGCCCACATCTCCTTCTGCTACAATGGGCCGATTATCACCACAAGACTGTGGGCATGGAGCCGGTGGCCAACAGCGAAGGTGTAGTGGTGGTCATGGAGCCACGATCTGGCCAGTGAAAACTTACCACCTCCTCCATGTGGACCACCATTAATGAGAAAGCCTGGGCCACCCTCAGCAGCATCAGGCACATGATCCCCAAGAAGGAATACTGCCCAGATCCGCCATTCAGAAAGCCAGTGCCATCCTGTACAGCCAGAAGCCTATCATGGTGAAGAGGAAGCAGGTGGCCCCACTAAGAGCTCCTGATCACCTGCCCCCACACCCCCAAATCCAAAGCAATAAAGATGTCAACCACCTCAAAGAAAATACCCCCTATTTTTATTGGGTTACTGTCAATTTCTTCCTTTATGTATGTTAATAGTTTATGTATTTAAGTGCTTTCATGTTGGGTGTATAAGTATTTACAATTGTTACATCCTCTCGTTGGATTACTTCCTTTATCCTCATGTAGCGTCCTTTTTTGTTTCCTATTACAGTCTTTGTCTTAAGTGTGTTTTATTTGATATAAATGTTGCTACCTCAGCTTTCGTTTCACTTGCATTTGCATGGTAAGTGTTTTTATATGCCTTCACTTTCAATCTGAATGTCTTTAGTCTGAAGTGTCTCTTGTAGGCAGCATATAGATGAGTCTTGTTTTTTATCTGTTCCGTGACCCTATGTCTTCTGATTGGAGAATTTATTTTATCTATGTTCAGAGTCATTATTGATAGGTAGGTATGTACTTACTGCCATTTTGTTACCTGTTTTACAGTTGTTTTTGTAGTTGTTTTTTTGTTTTAGGTTTTTTTTTTTTGTCCTATGCTCTTCCCTTGTAGTTTAATGGCTTTCTTTAGTGATATGCTTGGATGTTTTTCTTTGTTGTTTTGTGTATCTATCAAAAGTTTTTGATTTGTGGTCACCATTAGGTTCCCTAATAATATTTTATGCATGTGGTGGTCTATACTAAGTTGATGGCCACTTAAGTTTGAACCCATTCTAAAAGCACTAAGTTTTACTCTCCCCTCACATTTTATGTATATGATTCATAAATACATATATGATACATCAAAAGAAACCATCAACAAAACCAAAAAGCAGCCTACTGAATGGGAGAAGAGATTTGCAAATGATACATCTGATAAAGGGTTCATATCCAAAACATATAAAGAATTTGTCCAACACGACACCAAAAAACCCAAATAATGCAACTAGAAACAGGCAGAGGTACTGTATAGACATTTTTTTTTTACAAAGACCTAACAGGTGGCCCACAGACCCATGAAATGATGTTCAACATCACTAGTCATCACAGAAATACAAATAGAAACCACTGAGATATCACCTGTGAGAATGGCTAAACTTAAAAACCTGAACAACAGGGTGCCTGGGTGGCTCAGTAGGTTAAGTGTTCGACTCTCGATTTTGGCTCCAGTCATGATTTCACAGTTCTTGAGCTCAGGCCCCACGTCAGGCTCTGCACTGGCAGTGTGGACCCTGCTTGGGATTCTCTCTCTTCTTTTCTCCCTGCCCTTCCCCTGCCCCCTCTCTCAAAATAAGTAAATAATTTAAAAAATAACTTAGTTGAAGATGTGGAGAAAAAGGAACTCTCATGCACTGTTGGTAGGAATGTAAGTTGGGGGAGGCACTTTGGACAACAGTATGGAGGTTCCTCAAAAAATTAAAAATAGAATTACCATATGATCCAGTAATTCCACTACTGTTTATTTACCTAAAGAGAACAAAAACACAAATTCGAAAAGGTTCATGCACCCTTGCGTTATTTACAATAGCCAAGACAGAGAAGCAACCCAGTATCCATCAGTAGATGAATGGAAAAGGAAGTGGTGTGTGTGTGTGTGTGTGTGTGTGTGTGTACATGTGTATATACATGTGTGTATGTACACACACAATGGAATATTACTCAGCTATAAAAAATGAAATCTTGCCATTGGGAACAATATGGATAGACCTAGAGGGTATAAATCTGAGTGAAATAGGTCAGACAAAGAAATACCGTAAGATTTCACTTGTGTGGAAAACAAAATGAACAAAAAATGAGAGAAAAAATAGACTTCTAGAGGGAAGCTGCTGAAAATGTCCACATTAAAGAACTTCTCTTTGGCAAAACATATAAATGAAAATGAAAAAAGACAATGGAATGAAGTACTTGCTGAACATACATAATCAACAAAGACTCTTAATCAGAATATATTTTATTTATGTATTTTAAATATTTTTAAAATACTTATTTTTGAGAGACAGAATGTGAGCAGGGGAGGGGTTGGGGGGGGGAGACACAGAATAGGAAGCAGGCTCGAGGCTCCAAGCTGTCAGCGCAGAGCCCGACGTGGGCCTCAAACCCACAAACCGTGAGATCGTGACCTGAGCTGAAGTCGGACACTCAACCGACTGAGCCACCCAGGCGCCCCCAGAATATGTTTTTAAAAAAATACAATTCAGTGGGTTATCTGGGTGGCTCAGTTTAAGTGTCTGACTCTTGGTTTTGGCTCAGATCATGATTTCATGGTTCCATGGGATCGAGCCCCACGTCAGGCACTGTGCTGACAGTGTGGGAATTAAAGCATTTATATTGAAGTTATCCTGGCTATGGAGCAAAGAGAAATCTCATACACTTATGGTAGGATGAGAAATTGCTACAACTTGGGAAAAGGGAAGGTATACCTGCACTGTGACCATAAATTGCACTCCTTGCTATAAGCCTGGGGGAATTCTAGTAAATATATACATCAGGCTACATCTGCAAAGATGTTCATATCAGTAGTATATTTAATACTTAAGCTGCAGAATACAAAACAACCAGGGCTGGGTATATTTCTATAATGGAATACTATACAGCTATGAAAATAAATGGCCTGTACCTATTTCGAATAGTATGGTAAATCTTGCATCCACAATCTTAAGCATTGTGTTGAAAAAAACAGTTATTGTGTATTTTTAATAATTCCATTCATGTCGTTAAGAAATAAACTAATACAAGCAATATATATGTATATATTTAAATTTATTTGAGGGATATATATGTATGTTGATTGGATCCTGTCAGTACTTTTTTTTTTTTTTTGACTCAGGTGGCACTTATATGTATCCTCTTTATAATTGTCTTGTATATACGTATGTGCTTTCTGTGCTTATGTTCCCTGGTAAGAAAATTAATATTATGTATTTATCAGTTGGATGTCCTTAAAACTAGAAAATGCCTCGAGATTTTTTCTCTCATCTTTTATTCCAAGTCATTCATAAGCATTTACTCAAAGAAATATAGATCAAGGGGCGCCTGGGTGGCTCAGTCGGTTAAGCGTCTGACCCTTGATTTTGGCCCAGGTCATGATCTCACGGTTTGGGAGCGTGAGGCCCACGTTAGGCTCTGTGCTGAGAGTGTGGAGCCTGCTTGGGATTCTCTCTCTGTGTCCCTCCCCCATTCACACTCACTCTCTCTGAAGACAAACTTAAAAGAACTGTAGGTCAAATATTAATATCAAGTAAATGGTTAACATTTTTGATAAGCAGGTACCGTTCTTTGTTTCTTCATCGTGACTGTACGTCCTACGGTTAAATAAGTACACATTTTTTGAAATGCAAGGTAACCAAAGATACAGTGGTGGATGCTGATAATATAATTTTCCAGTCAGCTCCGTTTTTATAATAGTATATGCATTTATCTCAAGGAACCTTGGCTTTTAAGCTGTTTGCTTTTGAAAAAAGATCTCAGGAAATCTATCTGTGCTCTTGAATATGATTTGAATGTGAAATCTATGTACCGCAAAGGAAAAGTGTGTATATACACATGTACTTATACTGTCGTATAAGCCTGCAGATACCATTAGATGTTTTTGGCCCATGGAAAAGAAATCTTAATGTTCTTATTGGCACATTACCAGGAATTTAAGCCATCTTACTATTGCAAGACTTAGGCTGCTGTGGCGATAACAGTGACAATAGAACATGAACTGTATTTTGCCAAAAAAAGTTGCTTTCAACTTAAACATTTTACCCAAAGGTGTTTTGTTTTGTTTTTAATTAGAACGAACGCATCGTCCAGTATACAGGCTTACAAATCAGTTATTTGGCAATGGGCTGGGGTCAGCACCTGCCAAACGTCTTAGGTTCAGAGGGAAGTAAAGGTAAATGCGAATGAGAGCCCATTCAATCTGTTGCTAGACCTTATCTTCCTAGTTTACAAACACAACGCTTTGCTCTTCAAAAAACGCCAGTTGGCATTGTGATGGCAAAATAGACCTTGGAAAAGAAAGAAATGTCCTTTTGGAAATTCTCTCCTGACCATGGGGGGGAGACCAGGGAGAGTGACGGCAGGCTGCATGCAGCGAAGCGAGCAAAAACCAGAAGTAGGCATTGCTGCCTCGACCCTTCCGAACGAGCAGTACACCGCTGTATCACCCGGGTGAAATCAAGTTTCGGTTCCTGATATTTGTGATCTCGCATTATGTGCCCTCAAAAGAAAGTTGACCTTTCATAGCTCTTCTTAGAAGAAGACTGCCTCTGGGGTTGCTCACTTAGAAAAGTTTGACGACATTTGAAAGGAACCGAATACTTTAAAGTGTGAACGTTTTATGTATTAGAAGCAATCTTTAATTTCAGAACCGTCACCTGCTTGCTAAAAATAGGGGCTCCTAGCAAGAGAGCATCTCATTGAATGTAATTTCTATTGGTGTATTTTTAGCACACGCTGTGAGAAGTTGACTAATGGGGAACTTTAAACGTGTATTTTAAGGATGGGAAAATTTCAGGAGTCTTAATTCTGAGAAGAATTCCCAAGCATTAGGCTGTTAGGTGGGCAAAATGAAAGTATAACTCTCACCTCCAAAAGATACTTTTGAGTCATTTCAATCAACATCTCTTTTGTTGAACCCGGTGGTACTGGCTGCATTATTTCTATATCTGGAACTTGGAATACGTATTAAAGACACAGGGGAGAAAGTGAAGCTGTCGCTTTTCCAGTTTGAGCTCTAGTTACATAGTATACTTTCGATAACATCTTTAAAAAGATATTTTAGGGGCATTTGTGAAATTGCTTAAGGTAATTAATTCAAGTTCAAATTAGAAAATGAACTCATCAGGGACATTTCTCAGGAAAGAATTCCTTCAGAGTACAGCATGTCTGAGAGGAGATATTTTGGGATTGCAGGTGATCGGATACTCTCAGAAACATAAAGTGATGTTTATGCATATATTTATATAAAACTATCCCTTTCTCATTTGCCAAAGAAGTTTCTTCTTTCCTCCTGCCTCCTTCCCACACTCCCCCGGCCCCATGTAGTGTCTAAAATGCTGTTGAGCTCAGCCAACTTCCTCATCAGGTTAATCTACACCTCTTCCTGCAGACGCGGACGAGTGCCTGGGGCAGGCTGGCACCCGCCAGGGGCGCCCTGAGGTGACCCCGCATTTGTCTCCACCACAGCTGAGTGGTGTGCCTTCCAAAAGGTGGCTGTGTATGTTCATGACCCTGATCATACCGCTTCTACTTAGTATCACGGTTATCTAATTTAAGTAAATATGATGTATGCGGAAGACCCATGAATTTGAAAGGTTTCTATGGAAAAACGAGAGGAATATCTTAAAAAGAGTACAAAGATGACTCATTAAGACACGAGTTGTCAAATTAGATATGGGAGGAGAAAAGTATAAACTACTGAGAGAAATTACAAAAGCGTCTAAGTATTACATGCAGCCTTCTACACAAGTTTCTAGGTTCCCTTTAAAGAAGCAGAAACTGAAAATGGTAATATTTGCATTATGGTTGAGACTTCTGCAGTAAAGGCCCTGACACTCGACAACATGTCCGAAGAAGCCCTTAGCCCCCATCAAATTTGGAAAAAATTGATTTTTTAAATGTTTAACATAGGAGTTTATTTCTTGGTCAATCTATATTTCTTTTGTAAACGATGCTGGTTCAGTCAGCTTTCAGGTAAGCAAGCAGTTACTGTTATTTGCAAGAAGGAACGTGGAATGTGGGAAATGGCACTGTGCATCCCTACCTGGTTAGTTCTCGATGGATTTGTAGGGTGACACTTAATTTGCTGGAATGTAGTTTTAGCAGGAAAAGGAGTTCAGAAAGACCACGCGACAGAGGAGATGTGTAGCGAAGCCAGTTTAGAAGAGGGATAAATTACAGCAGATGTCAGTCGTTATTGTCTGGTAATCAAACCGCACTCTGGTAAGGTGCCAGTGTGCATAAAATTATGCTAAGAAATCTACTGAAATTTCCTCAAGGACTGGAAGAGAAAAAGTAATAGAGAATTCTTTGATTTGCTGCGTGAGGTTTTTCACGTCTTTGTTTCCCTAGACATGATATCTGAAACCTCTTCCTAATATTCAGTAGACGGAGAAATAGCACATGTAACACCACACAGGGAGAAACACTGAATTGTACACGAATGAGCACACCAGTATTTCCTTTGTCAACAGCATGTCATTTGGGGAGATTAGGCTAGACAGAAGAATATAACTGGTGGGGAGTCTGGGGGAGACCCAAGCGCAAAAGTAGATGTTTCTTGAGCAACCCCAAAAGGCTCTGTAATGAAGACGGGTCTAGAGGGGGAATAACCAAGAGAGGCATGATATGTTTTTTCTATTCAGTTAGGGATCCGCTCTTTGGTTCTAAGCGTAGACCACAAACCATTACACTTGTTCCCTCTTGGCAAAAATAGACAAAATGCATAAAGATTCATGGGAAATTTGGATCATTAAACAAAGAATATGTTTTCCCGAAATCTTCTTTTGAATACTTCTTTTCCTCCAGTAGAAATCTAGTTATAAAGGAAAACTGCTATGTTCTAATAGACTTCTAAAAAGGGAGGGAAAGAAATTTCTACTTGGAATTCCAGGCACTTTTAAAATTTGACGGATTACCAATCATGAAGCAGAATGTCACATAGGCATTTTAGGTGGAACCTTTTCTTAGAAATTAAAAATTCTGTGAGTTTCATGAGTATCCAATGTAGATATTCCGTAAATTACAAGATTTGGATTCTGCAACAGGTTTAATCTTTTGAGTTTTTTAATGTCACGGGACCTTGGAAGCAGGCTCATTCTGAGATAAAAATAATCATAGTACTAATATTGAAGTTTAACACTGAATTCTTACCTTCCAACAAACTATCTTGCTATGTTTAGCTGAAGCCTATTGCTATGACCACCGTGGTATACTTGCATAAATTATTTAAACTCTCTTAATTACATAATTCCACAAGGACAGCATGGATTCCTTTTAGAGCAAGAAAGTAGGAAAAGAGACTTCAGCCCTCCCCACCCCGCCAAAGAAAACGCTACTTGTACATGTCCCCTTGAATCCTAATGTCAGTGGTGTACAAATGAAAAAAGAATTCAAGAGACCGCTTGATCGTTGATGAATTTCAAACAGTATTTGATACAAAATAGAGTCTGGAATGTCTCTTTAAATCTGTTATAATTGGATTTGGTTGACTGTTGACAGCACTGATTTCAGAATACTGGTACGATTTTTGTCCCTGTTAGGTATTATCTAATATATACTCATACATATGTAAAAAACAGCGAATTTATTTATATCCTACCTCATCGTTTCACTCCGTTATCTAATTTTATTTTTGTTTAAGGTGTCTCAAGTCTGTGAGTCTCTGTTGGCTCAGAGAAGGGCTGGGAAGCAACAGAGTATTGTGGAAAGATCTCCAGGATTATAGCTAATAAAATTAGCCCTGAACGTCAAAGCTGCATTTATATGATGTGGCAAATCACAGCTCTTTTCTGACAGTGCTTTCCTGACATCTCATTATAAAGATATGTTTATGGTTGAAACGTATTGTTAAATGAGAAAGGCATTTGTTAACTCTTGTGGCAGGATACTTTACTGAAGTAGTGATTTTTATCCTGCTACTGTGGACGATGGAGGAAAGAATGGGAGTCACCTCATCTTGCCTATCCCTAGAAGCTTTTGCATTAAGAATCTAGACTTCTGCAGCTTGTGGAAGACCTTCATTTTCTTTTTGTTTCTTGGCAAAAACCACATTGCACTAAATACAATGTGGCATCCGGGATTGGGTCCTGGAACAGAAAAAGGACGTTAGTGGAAAAATTGGTGAAATCTGAATAACATCTGGAGCTTGCTTAATATGAAACCAACGTTGGTTTCTTAATTTTGACAAATGTATCAAGATAATATTAAAGGGAACTGGATCAGAAATGGAAATAAACATGTCTTCAAAACTTTATGGGAAATCCAGAATTATTTCAAAAAATAATTTTTTGAATTTTTTAAGTTTTATTTTTTTTTATGTTCATTTTTGAGAGAGAGAGAGAGAGAGAGTGCAGGCAGGGTCGTTGCAGAGAGAGAGAGCAGGACGGAGGATCTGAAGTGGGCCCTGCACGATCAGCACCGAGCCCAAGGTAGGGCTCGAACTCATGGAGTGAGGGACAGAGCCTCTTCTGCCTTTGAGTAGAAAGAGATTCACTAGGTTTGTGAAACAGGTTGGTTCCAGTGGTGAAGATATCTACGTCACTACCATACAGCACCCTAAGAGTTAACAGTAACTGATTTATAGATAGATTGAAAGAAATGAATACTAATTAATAAGCCTCGCGTAGACTTGGAATTTGTGGTAAAAGAACCCTGTACCCACTCTCAACACCAAGGGATTAGAGTTCCCAACAGAATTTGACAGTGATGCACCTTAGCAATTTATGTGATGTGTTAAATATCAGAGACCCTTCCCTGAGGTTGGGAAAGTGGGGCCCCAAAAAAGAAGATTGAATTTATTTATTTACTTGCTTACTGATTTATTGAGAGAATGAGAGCACGAGCAGAGGAGAGGGGCAGAGGGAGAGAGAATCTTTGTTTTTTTTTAAGTTTATTTTGAGAGAGAGAGAGCGCAAGTGGGTGAGGAACAGAGACAGAGAATCCCAAGTGACCCCCACACTGTCAGTGCAGAGCCCCATGTAGGGCTCGACCTCACAAACCGTGAGATCATGACCTGAGCCCAAATCAAGAATCGGACGCATAACCGAAAGAGCCACCCAGGCACCCGGAGAGAGAGAATCTTAAGCAGGCTCTGTGCCGAGCCTGGTGCCCAATGCAGGGCTCAATCCCACGACCCTGGGATCTTGCCCTGAGCGGCAATCAAGAGTGGGTCGCTCTAGAATTGGTCGCTCCGCCAGCTGAGCCACCCAGGCACTCCAAGTAGATCGAATCTGTCAGCATCCTGGGAAAGAAGATTTTTTTCACATCCCCCGGTGTGGGAGAGTGTAAGCATGCGTACTACGTGACGGGTCAGTTATTATTTCAGCAGGCAGAGAATTTCTGCTTGGGGGAGTCCTCCCTTTGGCATACAGCCACCCCCAGGATGAAAAGTGCTTCTTGTAGAAATCCACAATCCAGACCGATTAAACCCAGATAGTGGCAGTTGCAGACTGGGTAGTGAAGGTTCTATTACATAATACAAGACACCCGGTAAGACGTGTCATAAAATTTAGTGAGGTTAAAGTTCTTTTATTGCATACGTTATTTTCCAATCTAATTTGGAATGTAGAAATATAATGAGTCTTTGTGAGATAATTCTTTTGTCAGTTGGTAAAATTTAAATTTTATATGCTCCAGCAATGAAAATGCTTGCAAAAGGCTTCAACCTGATTATGTAACAATCATTTAAAAGAAGAAAATCATCAACTTGCTTTGATGGTCTTAATGCATGTAAATCAATATCTAAGTGCCTCGCATATTCCAAAATATACATAGCCTACAACAGCTGGATGTTAAATGAATCTTTCTAAATAAAATAATAAATTGGCTGCCACCAGGAACATAAACTTTTATTGGATGAAACGTTTTTATTTCATAGTATAAAATTGGCATCTTTGGTGATTCATTGTTCTTGGAACAGCTTGAGATCAGCGCTAAAATGTCGATTATTTTGTTTTAATAGTCTAAGCTTTCTAAACCGCTACAGATGTTTTATTTTAAGTATAATGGGAGGTCGAAAAAGAAGCTAAATGAATTTTTAAAAGAACTGAAGCTTCATTTGCAGCATCCTACAGAATTTGAGAATAATTTGTGAAAAAGTGATTCATCTTGGTTGCATACATTTGATTAAATATGTTGAATTTCCTCAGTTTCATAGAGCTGTTCTGCTTGGAGAGATCTTAAGAGAAGTGGACTGTTATTAAGTGGGTATTGGACGAAAAAGGAATATATTTGAATCCGTTTCTGAGGGTATTATGTATGTTAGATTAATGGAGAGTAAATTATAGTCCAGCTCTGTGGAGGTAGTCACAATGGTTCTGATTTAAAAGAGGCAAGGAGCATAATTACGAGTCTCGAGTCTAACATTTGGAAATAAAGATTGAGAGTTGAGGAAATTTTCCCGGTATTGCTCCCTGCTTTATATGAGTTTGCAGATGTAGACACTCTTCATTTTTAGTTTCTTGAATGATTCACAGATCTGCATTTTTCATTAACAGGCACTTATGCAGATTTAAATATTACACTCATTTAGTCTTTATAACCATGCTGTGACATAGGTAATTTTCTATTGCAGTGTAACAAATTACCATAAACTTACTGGCTTAAAATAACTCAAATTTAGTGTCACACCGTTTCCCGAGGTCAGGAGTCGGGACCCAGCTTAGCAGTGTTCTCTGCTCAGGGTCTCTAGACCAGGCGCCTCTTTACCCTTTTTCTTGGTGACGATGGGCCAGGAATCGGTGTGGGATCCTAGAGAACAGTCTCAGATTCTTGCCACACGGCCCCCCGTAGAGGGAGATTTGAATTGAGACATGCGCTCACCCGAATTGGGAGAAGCAAACCACCACCACGTAAACTGCCCCTAGAGTGCGCGTGAGCAAGTGGGGGCCGGGGGCGGGGGGCAGAGAGAGGGAGAAAGAGAGAATCCGAGCAGGTTCCGCGCCGTTCGTGCAGAGCCTGAGCCGGGGTTCGATCTCACGAACTGTGAGATCATTACCTGAGGTGAACTAAGAGTTGCTTGCTTAATTGACTGAGCCACCCAGGCGCCCCGGGGGCACTGTTTCCAATTAGACATCAAAATAATGAAATGAGGCCACATTTAATTTCTGGATATGACAAAAATGTTGGACTGATTCACAAAGACGAAGTTCTTCAAATCAAGTTTAGCCTCAAATTCTTGTAGACAGTATTGTTATTCTGATGTGATAATTTAGAAAAGAGAACCACCCAGTGTCTAGGAATAACTATAGCTACCTTTCCGAATGCAGGGTGTTGGATATTCTTGCTGCCTGCCACCTCCCTTAGGCATTTAGACAAAATATGTTCGTTAATTCCACCCTTGTATTCTGGAAGCGAAAGAGTACATTTTTTTTTCAATTTTTGTTTTTTAGTTTAGAGAGCACAAGTAGGGGAGAGGGGCACAGGGAGAGAGAGAATGTTAAGTAGGCTCCACGCTCCACGTGGAGCCCAGCACATGGCTTTGATCCCACGGCCCTGGGATCATGATCTGAGCCAAAATCAAGAGTCAGATGCTTAACCAACTGAGCCACCCAGGTGCTCCAACAATACGTTTTCTAAAGTACTTTGGCTAGGTGGCCAAAATTCATTTGAGTACAGTGAAACTATGCGAGAGATTACTATTCGAGGGTCTCCCATTCTGCTAGGGGGGACAAGTACCCACTTTTGATGTCTGAGTAAATATAAGGTCTAAAGCGGTATATTTTTTAAAAGGGAAGTGATATATGCATTTTTCAATTTCTTTTATCGATAAGCACTTGGTCAATGTTTATTATAACTCATATTCTCATATTCACTGCGTATTTATAAATTAATTAATAACAAAATAATAAATAATTACCCTGCACTCTGCCCTTTGTTTTAGTGAAGGTATATGGGACGATAACACCACACAAGAACTATGACTTTTTCAGGTGTAGCTTAGTGTGACAGACGACTTCACAGATGGATATTGACTGCAACTGAGTCTCCAAAGGTAAAGAGATGTTGCATGGGTGGGTGAGGGCATTTTGGGCAGAAGAAACATGTTTGATGGGACAACAGCCTGTACGAGAATGGTATGGCAGACAATTTGCGAAGAGTGTGGATTTGTAAGAGGAGCATAGGGGATGCGTTGGGAATGGCAATGTCGACTAAAACGGTGAGGATGAACCAGAGTATTCATGGCCCTGTAGACCATACTCATGTTATTAGTGCTTGAAGATGATTTGGATTCCTCAGAAACAGATGGTTTCGCGATGTGTAGGCTTTTTCATTTGAATTAGCACATATGTTAAATTCTGCTGCTTCTAGATGTGTATTTGAGCCAAAGTATTTTAGGTTGTATTTTTTAACCGAATAAGAGTGTAACTGCTATGTCAGAGTCCACACAGTTATCATCATAGACTTCATGACAGCCAAGGGCTTTCTTTTATTTCCAGATGTATCCCAAGTTCCCAAAACAGTGACAAGCACACAGTAATGTCTCAGTAGTTGCTCTTTGAATGAATGTGGGTGTTCTCAAAACACGTTAAAGGGGCAGACTTTGATTATTAAAGTTCCCAAGATTGTCTTCAGTTGTTCAGATGCACCTGAAGTTCTCTGACTCTCTAACGAGCATGTTTGCGATGGCTTAAAATGCTTTCTGCTCTGGCTCAGGGTTTCCATCTATCCGGATTCTGCAGACTAATCATAGGTGTCACTAAGTCAGTCATTGAGTTGGAGGGCCTGTTTTCAATTGAGGCAACTTGAATAATTGTGCGGATTACTGGGGAGGGGTGGGGCAGGCGGTTCTAGAAGAAAATAAATTCATTTATGAGGAAGACTTGGTTTCTGGGACTGTTCTCCCACTGCCGCTTTCTTAATTTTGTGCAGAAGGAGCCCTCTGAAAGCTTTAAGGTGATAATTCCTCCTGAGGTTTAAAATACAAAGTCAGTGATTGTCTAACCAGAGAGGCAGGAGTGAATTATGAGCCTCGTGTCCATCTAAGCATCCTCCTTGCATTTTTTTATGGGGAGGTAAACTGGGAGGGAGGTAGACGGTAGATGTAGAACTCAACTATGAAACTGCAGAGGGGAGGTAGAATCAGAAACAAGTAACTGCGCGTTTTCCGTACATTGGCAGACATGTGTCTATCAAAGGCATAGGACTAGATTTTCAGTTCATTTGAAAAGCATTTAGTGACTGTAGTACGCTGAGTCTGGCAGGGTTGGGGAAAGAATAAGGAAATTTTAAAAAGAGCCATGATTCTTGCTTTCTCAAGGTTTCCAATCTAGGGAAAAAGAAATGTATACACACACGGTGATAAAGACAAGTATCTGCTAAATGGTACTGTTAAACAGGGAGACGGTGGATGTGAAAGATACTATTTTATGGGGAGAAACAGCTAAATCAATTAACAA
Organism: Prionailurus viverrinus; assembly: GCF_022837055.1. NCBI lineage: Eukaryota > Metazoa > Chordata > Mammalia > Carnivora > Felidae > Prionailurus > Prionailurus viverrinus. The sequence goes on along the minus strand of NC_062579.1, from coordinate 111,646,613 downwards.
CGTGGTTCCTAATATCTACATTACAAAGGGCCAACAGAATAGTAGTGAGATGGAATGACGAATCTTCCCTTTCTTCTTGGTTAATCTACTACCACTGTATAGAATACCACCAGGTAAAGAGTAGGTGCTCAGTAAATAGCTGTTTAATGAGTAAGTGAATGAATCGCTTTAGATTGCTTTCATGAGTTGATGACTGATCTCTCTAACCAGTGTCAGATGAGAATTCATTTTTATCTATCATTGTTCTTATTTACAGCTCTAATATTTGCCTACAGTAAAATTTACAAGTTTTACCTACACTCTTTATGACTTTTGGCAAAGCTATGCTTTTCTATAGCCACCACCACAATCAGCAAGAACTCCATTTCTTTTTCTTTGTTCATTTATTTTGAGAGAGAGAGAGAGCATGTGAGCTGGGGAGGGGCAGAGAGAGAGGGAGACAGAGAATCCCAAGGAGGCTCCATGCGCCAGCGCAGAGCCTGACGCGGGGCTCGAACTCACGCACCGAGAGATCATGACCTAAGTTGAAATCAAGAGTCAGACGCTTAACCAGCTGAGCCACCCAGGCGCCCCAGCAAGAACTCCTTTCCCTCTTGCAGTTAATCACACCTCTGTCTGCACCTCAGCCCTTGGTATCTACTGTCCTGATTTCTGTACTCTATTTTGCCTTTTCTGAAATTTCATATAAGTGGAATAATACATTAAATATTTTGTTTGCATTCTTTCACTTAGCATAAAACTTTAGAGATGCATCCATGTTGTAAGTTTATCAGAAGCTGATTCCATGGACGAACCACACTTTATCTAATTACTATTTAAGAGGTACTATACTGCTTTCAGTTAGTTTCTACTATGAATCGAGGTATTGTGAATCATTTACCTGGAGTAAATAGCTATGATCGAGATTGCTAGATCAGGTAGTAATATCTGTTGAACGCTTTAAGAACAACACAGATTTCCAAATTGGCTCTACCTTTTTCCATTTCCACCAGCAATATATGAGAGTTTATCAGTCTTTGTTATTTTTTTTTTTAATTTTAACAGTTCTAGTTGGTGTGCAACGGTAAAACATTACACTTTTCAGTTGCATTTATCTGACGGCTAATGATGTTATCATATAACATGCTTGTTTACCTTCTGATTATCTTTTTCTGGTGAGATTTCTGTTGAAATATGTTACCCTTTATCTGAATGTTGGTGCCTCTTGCTGTCGAATTGTCTTATATTATTGTGGATGCAAATTCCATTGTGTAGTTTTTTTTTATTTAGGTAAAGTGCACCTAATGAAATTCAGTATTTCAACCATTTTAAACTTACAGTTCAGTGGCTTTTCGTATATTCACACGATTGTGCAACCATCACACCTATCTAATCCAGAACATTCTGACGACCCCAACGGTATCCCTGTACACTTTAGGCAGTGACTTCCCATTCTTTCTCTCCCTAGACCCTGTAAACCACCAATCTGCTTTTTATTTCCGTGGATTGGCCTATTCTAGAAATTTCGCCTAAACAGAATCACATGATATATAGATTTTTGTGTCATTTCTTTCACTTCGCATACTGTCTTTAAAGTTCATTCCTTTTTATGGCTAAATATTCTGTCGTATATAGACTGCATTTTATTTGTTCGTGAGTTGGTGAACATTGGGTTTTTTCTACTTTGTGACTGTTTTAATAGTGCTGCTATGAATATCGATGTGCCTTTGAAACCCGTGTGCAGTTGTCATAGTTGGTAGCCAGATACTTGGTCAAACACATCTGGATGTTGCGGTGGGGGTACTTTTTTTTGTTGAGAGTAATGTTTTAGGGGGAAGCTCTTTACGTCTATTTATATTTTTTAATATTTCTGTTGTGTAGTTGACAAACTTAGTTTCAAGGGTGCAACATAGTAACTCAACGTTTATGTACGTAAAGGGATGATCACCATGATAAATCTCGTTACCATCTGTCACATACAAAATTGTTACATATTGTTAAATATTTTCCCTATGCCGTACATTGTATCCCCGGGTTTGATTTATTTTATGCATGGAAGTTTGTACCTTATTTTTTAAGATTATTTATTTATTTTGAGAGAGTGCGCAAGCAGGGGAGGGGCAGAGAGAGAGGGAGACAGAGAATCCCAAGCAGGCTCCACGCTGTCAGCACAGAGGCCCATGTGGGGCTCGATCTGTGAGACCGTGACCTGAGGCGAAATCAAGAGTTGGACGCTAAACCAACTGAGCCACTCAGGCGCCCCAATTTGTACCTTTTAATCTACTTGCCCTATTTTGTCCATTCCCCCGACTTCCTTCCCTTTTGGCAACCACCAGATATTTCTCTGTATCTATGAGACTGTTTCTGTCTTGTTTCGACTGTTCTTTTATTTTTTGTGTAAATATATATAATTATATATTTTACCATATAAAGTGAATTTATATGGTATTGTCTTTTTTCTGTCTGACTTATTTCACTTAGCATAATAACTTCTAGGTCCATCCATGTTGTTGCAAATGGCAAGTTTCATACTTTTTTGATGCTGAGTAACATTCCGTTGTGTATGTATGTATGTATGCATGTATACATACCCACATGCATGCGTGCACACACACACACACACACTACATCTTCTTTAGCCATTCATCTATTGGTTGACACGTCGGCTGCTTCCATATCTTGGCTGTTGTAAATGATGTTGCTATGAAAATAGGGGTACATGTATTTTTTATGAATTAGTGTTTTTGTTTTCTTCAGATAAATACCCAGAGGTAGAATCGCTGGATCATAGAGTAGTCATGTTTTTAATTTTTTGAGCAAACTTCATACTGTTTTCCATAGTGGATGCACCATTTTGCATTCCCATCAGCACTGCGTTAGGATTCCCTTTTCTCCACTTGGCAATACTTGTCATCTTGTCTTTTTGATAATAACCATTCTCACTGCTGTGAGGCGACATCATATTGTGGTTTTGATATGCATTTTCCCTGATGATTAGTGATGTTTAGGATCTTCTCATGTGTCTGTTGGCCACCTGACTGTCTTTGGAGAAATGCCTATTCCTGTTTTGGGCCCATTTTTAAGCCAAGTTGTTTGTTTTTTGATATTGAGTTGTGTGAGTTCTTTATATATTTTGGATATTAATCTCATATCATTTTCAAATATCTTCTGATGAGATTAACATTTAAATCACCCCATAGCCCTGTCAGGTTGACAGATAAGAGTAACCATCACAAATATGTTTAAGGAAATTCTGGTGGATGTGAGAAAGAAAAGAGGAGAACCATAGAGAAAGCTTTTGTGTTCTTAGAGGCTACGTATAAATTGTCATGAGCAGAATGTTGGTGGAAATATGAACATTAACAGTGCTTACGTTGAGATCTCAAATGGAAATGAGGAACATGTGACCGGAAACTGGAAAACACTCAATCCCTTGTGTAAAGCGATAAGAGAATGTGACTGAATTATGTTTTGTTGTTTACTGGGCAGTAGAAAGTTGATCACTTGTAGGATCACCCACAAGTAGGTCAAGTGATCATCTTGGATATTTAGCTGAATAGATTTCCACAAAGAGTATGAAAGAAGGGGTAACTACAAATTCTTTTTATCGCCACTCACATCCCTGTCTTTAAAAGGAATTGATGTCTGCAATTCCTGAGTGTTTCTTGGGTGCTACATCACAAACTGGTTTACTTGTTGGCTTTTTCTTCTGCAGATACTTAAATTTCTCTGGACTGCTAAGTCAATTTCCAATTGTCCATCTGCTTTCCATTTTCCAAAATTGCTTTGCATTTCTTGTGTCCTCTGGCTTTACAGATTTATGACTTTAAATATTCTACTGTCATTTTAGTGGAGTTAGGTTGAGAACAGAGGTTAATGTGTGGGTTAAATCTACCATGTTGAATGAAATAAATGCCTCCAAATGACTGTCAGGGATCTTGGAAGCTCCTTCTTCCGATATGATAAAAGCTCCACCCTTTCTGAATTAGCCTTCATGTTGAACATTCGGCCTATACCTTTAAATCGAATTAACCATTAATTTGGTCATTGCAGTATTCCAGTACACGAGTGAACTTGATCATTTGTGTGCTTTCAGATAAAGTCAGTCTGCTCTACTCTGCCATGAATAGGTTTCTCATCTTTACAATAACCATGTGAATTAAGAGTTAGTTTCCCTTTTTGAGGCAATTGTGATTGAGGGAATATTTGCAAGTTGTGTAAGAACACATAGCTAGTAAATGCAAAGCTAGAAGAAAAGCACAATTTTTTTTCTAAAACATGCTTGTAGCAACTTTCCTTATTCGTTATAGTAACTGCTCCCTACGTCGTATTTGCCTTGTGTATCTCTGTCACCTCTGGGATTGAAAACAAGAACTTCATGGCCAAAGAAAGATTCCTGAATGGTTTCTTTCCTCTGCCTCCCATAGTACTTCGCTACCTGGAAGGTCTGCAAAGAAACCATGTGCGTGAATGAAGTAGGAGGTGAGTGAGATTATATAACTTGGTTCACCGATGACATAATTCCTCATTGTGCCCACTGTTTGAGAGAGGAGGAACAAAGAGAAGACAGGTGGGAGTGTAGGAACTGCAAGGTGGGGATATTAATGCTGCAGTATAATCTTCCGTGGGTGTTTAGCCTGGGGACTAGAAGAATAAGGGGAGACATGCTAGTTGTCTTGAAATATTTGGGCATAACTAGCATTAAGAGGTGAAAGTTACAGCAAAGAAAATTTTCACTGAGTGTAAACAACTTTCTAATAGTGCACAGCAGTGGGGACAGTCTCCTGCGTGAAGTCACAGGAAATGTTCTTTGCTATGCTGAGTAGCTGGGAATCAAGGGTCATGTTGAGAATTGTCTGCAGGGATGGAAGGATGAAGCAAAATTTAATCTAACCTCTTCTGAATAGTATGCCTATCTCTTTCTGTCTTTTTGCCCTCTCTGTTCTTTTATCTATTTATCTATCTACCATCTAACTTTCAGAGAGACAAGATTGGGAGAAGGGAAGGTTAAGTGTGAAAAAGGTTGAATGTATGTGGGTGTGTTTGAGTGTGTTTAAGGATAATTCTGTGATGACATACTAGGCTTCCAAAGCGTGTTTTTATAGGATGAATTACTTTTCGAGCCAATAAATGTGGGTTAAAATTCTGTGTTTCTCAGTTTTAGCTTTGTGATCTTGGTAAAGCTATTAAACCTTCATAAGCCTCTATTTCCTTTCTATGAAATTTGAATTACATGTCATAATTTATACGGTTATTGTGAAATTAAATGAAAGAGGGCTCACAAAGCTCATTGCAAACCGTCTAGTGGGGAGTCAGTATTAGCAGATACTTTTTCAGACATTACCTTACCGTGGTTTTGATTGTTTGTATAAATCGATCACATCGAGCTGATAGAATCTTAGCGGAAGAATTTAAATTTTTAAGTATCTGATGTCAATAGAATGCAACTGCTTTTCTGACTTGTGAGAGTTTAACCAATGTGAATTTTTCCTCGTAAAGACAATTTTTGCATACCCCATCCCTGTTTCCATGACAAGCAAATGTGAAGTGTGTCACTTTCACTTGGCAGAAATTAACACAAGGCCAGCCTGTAGAAATAGTTCCCTGTGAAATAGCACATCATTTATTTACTTTGAAATTTTGACTTGTAAAATAGTTGCATTATAGGGTTGCCTGGGTGGCTCAGTCAGTTGGGCGTCCAACTTCGGCCCAGGTCATGATCTCACGGTTCGTGGGTTCGAGCCCTGCGTTGGGCTCTGTGCTGACAGCTCAGAGCCTGAAGCTTGCTTCCGATTCTGTGTCTCCCTCCCTCTGTGCGCCTCCCTTGCTCACGCTCTGTCTCTGTCTCTCTCTCTCTCTCAAAAATAAACATTAAAAAAAAGAAGTTCATTTAGTGCAGACAATAACAATTATATATTCAAATATACTAGTGAAACTTCATGTGTGTGTAGGTTTCAGAGTTGATCAGGACAAATATATAAGGTATGTACATATTACATTCTTCATGCCTGATTCAGTAATTAAATGAGTGTATTTGTATCTGAGTATGTGCTTATCCTCAACTTTGTGTGCTTGTCTACATGATGAAGATTTTGAGGGTACGTTTGCTTTCAGTGCCTATATCTGGCTAACCAGTGAGGGGTGTTTGTTTAACTTTTGCTGCTACATTAATTATTTCTGATAGAATTACATAGTTGATCATATGAATCATGAGAGTCTCGATGAATATGACTAAAATTACCAACTAGCACATATTTTCATTTTAATTATTTTCTTTATAGTTCCCATCAATATTTCTTTGTTCTTATTAAATTTTAAAAATTCTTTTGATTAAAATATAATGGCATCATAAAATTGTTGAAGAAAATAATGAAGAAAGTGAAAATAATTCAATATATTAAAATTCAAACAAATCCAGCGATAAATTTTAATAAGATTTATCCCGTGTGTGTGTGTGTGTGTGTGTGTGTGTGTGTGTGCGCGCGTGCGCGCACGCGCGCAGCAGATGGAAAAAAACAGCCATGGAAAGTGACATGCATATGAAATTGAGATGTCAGTAGGATAAAAACATTAGAATCATAAATATCAGAAAAACACTAGTCTCTAGTAATTTTCTGTAATCTTGAGGCGATCTTTTCATTTCTACTGAACATGTGAAAGGGGTTGATAATGAATTTCTTTTTCACCAAGATGACAGTCACCCAGCTGATATATGGTGGTAGATAAAAACACGTACAGTTATAAAGTTTACAGGCTGAAGCTTCACATAATATGTTAACACAAGCTTACTGTGTCCTTCAATAATCATTGAAAATATGACTTTTTTATCACCACACAATAATAAATTAGAATAGACAGTAATGTTTTTGTTGATTCATATACTGAACATTTAGATTGCTTTCCATATTTTGCTTATATTAACAGTGGTACAGTGAGGATATATGTACTCAAAAGTTTTCATGCATCTTCTAGCTTCTGTTAATTGTATTTTTATGTACTTAGATTAAAGCATATTAATATTTAAGTTCCTTTGATTCTTATCACCATGCTACATTTTAGAGCATCTGTGCCAATTTATGATTCCGCGACTAAGTTAATATGAAAAAAATGAGATGTTTCTGAACCCACTAAGGACAATATAAATAGCACTACATTCAGGCAGTGACATTACCTTACAGAGTTTGGAATAGAAATGGCTTTGTTTTCAGGAAAATAGTGACAATTATGAGGAAATTAAAAAAAAAAGTAATTAGAATTTATGAGAAGGGACCAAATTCATGTTCTAGAAATACATACAATATCTCAAACTAAGGCCATATTGGATATGTTTAACAGAAGATGGGACATTGCAGGAGGCAGATGAGTGAAAAGAAGTTGTGAATTGAAAATACTTAGTATGAAACACAGGGCCAAAAGAATTTTAAAAGATGGACATAGTATAAGAAAAATATGCTCGCAGTTAAAAAAAAAAAGTAACATATGTAATTTGAGTTCCAGAAAGAAATAAGCGAAAACAGAGCAGATGCAGTATTTGAAGATGTGACATCTAAAATTGATTGATAGAAAGCCTCAACTCACAAATTCAAGATTCACAGCGAATCCCAAGCAGAATGAATGCAAATAAAGCAACACTGTATGCATTTCTTAGTCAAATTTCTCAAAGACAAAGCAAAAAAAAGAAAGAAAGACAAAAGAAAAAAAGGATATCTTTAAAAATATGGAACAAATGTATAAGATTCCTTTCAAGTGAGTATCAGTAATATTAAATGATGGATTTTCAAAATAAATAAATAAATAATGGATTTCAGGGCGCCTGGGTGGCTCAGTCGGTTAAGCGTCTGACTCCTGATTTCGGCTCAGGTCATGATCTTATGGTTCGTGAGTTCGAGCCCCCTTCGGCGCCGAGCCTGCCTGAGATTCTCCCTCTCTGCCTCTCTCTCCGCCCCTCTCCTGCTCTCTCTCTCAAAATAAATAAATAAACTTAAAAAAGAAAAAAGGATGGATTTTCTCCAAAAGTAAAGGAAAGAAGAATGCAGTTGAAAGGCATTGTTAAAATGCAGAAATAAAACCACATCTAAACAGTCAGAAAATCTTACCAACCTATGATACTATCCCTGTCTTAGACTACTTGGGTGCTATAATGAAACCACAGAGTGAGTACCTTACACACAACGGACATTTATTTTTCACCGTTCTGGAGGTTGGGAAATCAAGATGCCAACAGACTCACTGTCTGGTCAGGGCCAATTCCTGCTTCATGGGTAGCACCTTCTTGCTGTGTAGTCACAGGGCAGGAGGGGAGAGCAAGCCCTCTGGGGCCTTTTTTTACAAGGGTACTTGTCCCCTTCATGAGGGCTCTACTACTCTCATTATCTAATCCTCTCCCAAAGGCCCCAGTTCCTAATACAGCACGTTGGAGGTTAGGATTCCAACGTTTACATTTTTGGAGGACACAAGCAATTCGGCCCATAGCAATCTCCAGGGAAAATATTCTGCAAACCTAAAGGTTAAATAAGTAATCTTCAAAAGATGCTGAGAGAATGTGTCAGGCAAGGAACTTCATAAAAAATACAATGTATAATGCGGTTTACAATAAATGTATATGTATATATATGACAATGATCACACAAGGCATGGAAAGAGGGTAACTGCAGGTGTATATACACTTATGTGAGAATCTTGCATTTAATAGAAATTGTAAAATTACTGAAGAAAAGGTGAGATTATAATAGCTTAAGGATGTATCCTTTAATCTCGTGATACTAATAAAAGCAAAATAGAACAAATAACAAGGACCTAATGTAATAAAAAATACTGTATTTGAATGTATGATTGAGAGAAAGGAAATGAATTTACCAAAATGATATAGGAAATGATAAAATAAGTACAAAATGGTTGACTTGAGCTTTCCTTTATCAGTCATTGTTGTAAATGTACTTAAGGTTGTTTTTTAATGTTTATTTGTTTTTGAGAGAGAGAGTGTGAGCAGGGGAGGGACAGAGAGAGAGGGAGACAGAGAATCTGAAACTCGAACCCGAGAACTATGAGATCATGACCTGAGCCGAAGTCGGACGCTCAACCGACTGAGCCACCCGGGTGCCCCTAAACATTCTATTTAAAAGGCAAAGATTGTCAGAGTGATCTAATGAATACAACTATATGCCCTTTAAAAGGGGAGACACATTAAGTATAATAACACAAAAATGTAAGAAAAAATGTGGGCGGAATCTACCACGCAAACTATCATCTAATGAAAGTGTAGTTAAAATATTTCTGAAAAATCAGGTCAGACCTTGTGAAAAATTAAGAACTTCTCTTCCTTAAAAAGGAAACCCATACATACAAAGCAAGAAGATAATTACGTGTGTATTTAACCACTGTCTGTCTCCAGAACATGTAAAGAAATCCTGGGAGTAAGACAAGATACACAACGCAATTTAAACTTAGATGGTGAAAGAGCGTGACCAATAATCACATAGAATGATGTTCAGAGTCATTAGTCATTAATTAAATGCAAGTAAAAGCCACAGTGCTACCCTAGTAACATGTACTGATTGACTGAAATTGCAAAGGCAATAATAATACCGAGAGTTGACTGGAACTCTCACACTTTGCTACTGGAAGCGTAAATAAATTGCCGTCAGCTTTTCAGAAATCAGATTGGCACTGTTGGGTTAGACACATTTGTTGGCCTTGCACTCTCACTCCTTGGTGTATAACCAAGAGAAATGAGTCATGTTCATTATGATCTACTCAAGCATGTGCACAGCAGCCCACATGCCCATCAGTGAGAGAATGAAGAAATAAATTGTGGTATATTTACATAACGGAATATTACAGTGCAACAAAAATATAAACCATTGCTATATGCAACAACATAAAAGAAGAAAGAAAAACTTCCTACAACTCAATGCCTGTTATAGGATTCCATTTCTATGAAGAAGGCAAAAGAAAGGTATGGCTGTAGCAGTCAGAACGGTGATTACTTTAGGTATGTGGTTGAATGGGAGGCGTAAGGAGGAAGCATCCTGGGGTGCTAGAAATCTATTTTAGTATTTTAGGACAGAATACAGGGCACCTGGCTGGCTCAGTCGGCTAAGCGTCCGACTTCGGCTCAGGCCATGATCTTGCAGTTCGTGGGTTTGAGCCCCTCATTGGGCTCTGTGCTGACAGCTCAGAGCCTGGAGCCTGCTTCGGATTCTGTGTCTCCCTCTCTCTCTCTGCCCCTCCCCAGCTCATGAGCGTGCTCTCGCTCTCTCTCTCTCTCTCTCTCTCTCTCTCTCTCTCTAAAGTAAATAAACATTAAAAAAAAATTTAAGAAGGACTGAATACTTTATGTAAAACTATAATGATAGTTGAAAAATAAGTATTGTAAGAACTGGAGAGATTAAAAAGCCTCTAAATAGCAGAAGAAATACAAGAAAGTAAAAACAAAAATCTCCCTAGGTTCATTATTATGAAAGAATAAAGTGCAAAAGAGGAATCTACAAGAAACAGTACAATGGCAATAAGAACTCTATTAAGAACAAATTGATCTCTTATCAGTACATGTAAATGAAATAAGCATCATTAGAAGAAAATGCAAAGGCTGATTAAAAGTATAATGAAAATATAGGCTATATGTAAGACCTATCTGAAAACCTGGCTTATACGTAAGTTATTAAATGTGGAAATATAGCAAAGGAAACCGGTATAGTACAGCACGACAAACAGAAAATATTTACATATTATCAGACATGGATTCGTTCAAGTCAACACTGTGGATTACATATTTCCTACGAATTATAATAAACAGTATATCAAGCTCTGTGGCCTTGAGTAAGCTAGAGAGATACAGGAGAAGAGGCATTGTAACCACAGGATGGGTCTCTGCATGCGACACTGCATTCATCTGTGGTCTGAAAAGAGCTCTACAGGGGCGCCTGGGTGGCTCAGTCGGTTAAGCATCTGACTCTTGATTTTGGCTCAGGTCACGATCGCATGGTTCATGAGCCTGAGCCCTGTGTCAGGTTCTGCTCTGACAGTGCAGAGCTCACTTAAGATTCTTTCTCTTTCTCTCTCTGCCCCTCCCCCTGCCTCTCTCAAAATAAATAAACATTTAAAAAAGGATTAAAAAAAGTTCTATCAATTCTTTTCACTAGCTCAGAAATGAAAAAGGAAGCTTGTATCTACCTGTGACTCAAGGAAGGGAAAAGCAGCTATGTGAAATTAGAGAACTAGACTTACACATATCCAATTTTGAAATATGAATTAACAGCTCCTTCCTGGTGTATGACTTTTATAACAGAGAATTAGCCTTAAGGTGAGCAAATTAAACAAAGCAAATGAGAAACAATCTATAGCAACAGTTTGACAGAATGGACAACACGTGAATCCCATATATCATTCAATCAGTCCCTACTAATTACAAGCTCGTATTAGAAAGTTGTAAAGCACATTGAAAAACAAATTGCAATAAGGATGAATCTAGTAGATGGTATGTAATATTATTGTGTATATATAATGAGGATGGGAGGTGTGTGTGTATATTCTTGGAATATACTAAAATATACATTGAGTTGAATTGTATGGCATATGACTTCTATCTCAGTAAAGCTAAGTAATCCTTCTGAGTTTACCATAACTCTATAGAGAATTGGATTCCACTGTAGAGAGAATAGCACAGGAGACAGGAAACTATAAACCTATCTTATGTAATCGTATGAACTAATCAGTAATATTATATTTGCAAACAGAAACAATATGTTTAAAAAAGTGATAAATTGAGATCAAACAGGGTTTGTACCAGTAGTTCAAAGATGTCTCAACATTAGGAAATTTTTAGATGTGAAACACTACATTAGCATATAAAAAGAGAAAACCCATAGAATCCTCTCTTGTATTCTGAAAAGGCTTTTGTTACTATTCAGTCTGGGACTTCCAGTCCCAATATCATGGTGAATTAAACCAAAATGCTTGGAGACCCTTTTATTTAAAAACCATGCTGGATAAAATGTGAGAAAAATTTTCAGAGCGTAGCTTGCAGGGAAAAAAAAGCCAGAGAGATATGTGTGCAAGCTGACACTGCACATGCTCCCCCAAATGAGTGGGGAGATCTAACTGAAATACAAGTCATAGGGATTAAGGGCATTCAGCTTAACATCCATATAGGAAAAATTCACAAGGCCTTGCCCTCTGAAACATAGGATATTAGAAGTTAAATCCCCCCATATAGCCGGAGCTCTTAAATGTCTTTGCTTCAAGTGAAATGATCATACTTGAGAAATGTGAAACTCCCAGTGTGTGTCACACGCAAAAACTGAGTAGGCTTATTGAAATGTAGGTTACTGAATTCGTAAAAAGAATAGATTTTCCACGATGAAATTTCAGGCCCAAATATTTTCATTGCTAAATTATCCAAAACTTCAGAAATAAACAATACCGATCTTACAATATTTCGAACATATGGAAGAGGGAGCGCTTCTCAACTGCCGGTAGGAAGCCAGCCCCGTTCTGATACCAAAATGTGACCTAGAAATTGCAAGAGAAAACTACAAACATCTATCATAGATACAGATGCAAAAACCTAGAAAACATTAATAGAACCCATCAACGTATAAAATGTATAATACATCATGACAAGATGGGTTTTTTTTAACCCTGAATGTCAGATGGGTTTAACAAATTTGAAAATCAGTGTTATACCATACATTAACCCACAAGTGGAGAAAACCATAGTATTATGCCCACCTCAGCAAACTAGGAGAGAAGGGTGTTTACCTCATAAGAGACATCTTAGGAAAGTTGTACTTACTGGTGAAAACTTAAGCCCTAAAATCAGGAACAAAGAAAGTATATCTGCATTCACCATTTGAATTGTCCTCCAGACCCCAGCACACGAAACCAGGTACAAAAAGATCTGGAGGTATACAGCCTGAGAAGGAACTCTGTTTATTTGAGTATTAGACGATCGTGGATGTAGAAATTACTAAGGAATGCGTGATGCTAGCAAGTGTATTTTGCACACTAGCAACAACGAATTGCAAAAGCATTTACTTATCATTTACAATAGCATAATAGTATATGGATTAATGATAAATGTAACGAAATACGCACAAGACATACACTGAACAGTAGACGTTGCTGAGAAAAATTTAAGACGACGTGAATTCCTGCTAAGATAGGCCATTCACGAATTCAAAGACTTAATATTTAATGTGGACTGGGACGGATGCCCCAGAACCCGTGAATATGGCCTTCTTTGGAAATAGGGTCTTTGCCAACGTAATGATGTTCCTTTGAGGTCATAATGGATTAGAGCGAGCCGCAGCCCAATGAGGTGTCCTTTTAAGAACTGTGAATTTTTGACACATACACAGAGAGTGAAGACAGCCTTGTGAAGATGGAAGCAGAGATGAGAACCGTGCTGCCACAAGCCAAGGAAAACCAACGACTGGCTAGCAGAGGCATGGCAGGTTTTTCCCCTGGAACTTTTAGAGGGAGGGCTGTGCTGCCAACAGTTTGATTTTGGACTCCTAGCTTCGAGTACTATGAGGCAGTAAAGCTGTTATTTTAAGGCACCCACCGTGTGGCAGTTTGTTGCAGAAGACAGGAAAGAAATCTACAACGGGCTACTTCGTAGGGAAAAGAAAGGAACCAACCACTGATACACAAAACACGGATTCATCTTAAAACATGGTAGAAAAAAGTAGGAACGAAAAAATGCATTCTGTATGGTTTTATGTGAAATGCTAGATGAAAATATAGCGAGATAAAGCCTGTCGGTATTTTCCCGTGTCCAAGTGTGTGAGGAATTTACTGGACACGAGCATGAGCTACCTTTACAGGGTAAAGAAACTATTCTCCTTGTTGTATAGCTACGTGTATGTAAAACAGTTGTCAATACTAATCACGTTGTACCCACAAAATGTATCCACTTTATGCTATTCAAGGCATATATCAAGAAAATGTAATTTAAAACGTAAAAATAGGGGCACCTGGGTGGCTCAGTCACTTAAGTGTCTGACTCTTGATTTTGGCTCAGATCATGATCTCACAGTCACATGACGGAGCCCCACGTCAGGCTCTACGCTGAATGTGGTGCCAGCTTGGAATATTCTCTCTCTCTTTCTCTCTCTGCCCCTCCCCCACTCCTACTTGCTCAAAATAAGGAAACATTTAAAAAAGATAACAAAAATAATGTGCACTCACTGTAACAAATTTGAAAATAAAGGTAAAATAAAAAGAGTTCTCATAATTTTATTGGTTAGAAGTCAATCACTATTAAATTTTGACAGAGTTAGGTCATATTTCACAAAGTTCTGTTTTATCCTTACTTCTCACACAAGTTTCCCAAGTTGGTCAAAGATTTTCCGAGAACTATAATTTTGTAATTTTCATGACAGTCCCACGATATGATGATATCATTTCTTTAAATTTTCCTTGTTAAGGAAGATATTTCATAGGTTTTTTTGCTTTCAATTATTTAACTCATCTGTGATGTATTTCACGTGTGATTATCAAAATACAAATAACAATAGTGTATAGCCAGTGGATTTTTTTATTCCATGACTATTTGAAACAAATATTTTATCGTATAATGCATTCATGAATATTCTCAGTTCTCCAGACATTATATTCTGTTCCACAGCTCTGTGTGTCTAGACTTGTGTGAATAATACATCCACTCTTTAATATGCTTATTTACATGTTTTAGTGATCACTTGTGCAAGACTTTTTCCCTTGGTTTTCATCACTTCTAAACATTAATTTTCAGTGAAATTCAGAATAATTGGTGCTGTTTTAAAAATAATGAGGGTATATTGATTCCTTTCTCCAAAAGGAGAATTCTGAAAGTCTTTTTAAGTCTCTCGATAATATGCTTTAGATTTCTTAAGATAATAAATGCAGTATTGGGGTGCCTGTGGCTTAGTCCGTTGAGCGTCCGACTTCGGCTCAGGTCATGATCTCACGGTCCGTGAGTTCAAGCCCCGTGTCAGGCTCTGTGCTGACAGCTCAGAGCCTGGAGCCTGTTTCGGATTCTATGTCTCCCTCTCTCTCTGACCCTCCCCTGTTCATGCTCTGTCTCTCTCTCTGTCTCAAAAATAAATAAATGTTTTAAAAAAAAGATAATAAATGCAGTATTTATGTTTTATCATTATTTTATATATTTTTACGTATTTATAATTTTATAATTTTGAATAAGCTATATTTCTATTTTCTCATTTATAAGGAAATTATTGATTATGTGCATTGAGTTTATGATCCTTTGTCTTCCGTTACTAATATGTTGTTATTGCCTCTGTCTTTTCTAGCTAGGTAATATTGTCACCATAAAAGTAATTGTTATTTTATCACCAATATTTCAAGAGTTCAATCATTTACTCTTTTCATAGCTTGGGTAAGTCAGTAAGACTGGTATTAAATATCAGTTATGATAGTGGGCATCATTTCTTTTGTTTCAGTGGATGTAATTTGGCTTTTGAACCATGATAGATCTCCTTGGGGTGCCAGTGTGGCTCAGCTGGTTGAGCGTCCGACTCTGGATCAGGTCACGAGATCCCAGTTCATGATTTGGAGCCCCGCATTGGGGACTCTGTGCTGACAGCTCGGGGCCTGGAACCTGCTTTGGATTCTGTATCTCCCTTTCTCTCTGCCCCTCCCCTGCTCACGCTCTGTCTCTATCAAAAATTTAAAAAAATAAACATTTAAAAAAAAGATATATATCCTTTATCCTTGAAAGAAAGACAACATTGCACTGAGACGACGGCCTTTGGAGTAATTCTGCATTTACTGGTTGCCTGACTTCCATACGCTTTGCAGCCTTCCAAACCCGTGTTAGATTAACTTAGATAATGAATGTAAAGTGTTTTCTACAGTGACTGACACACAGTAAGGGCTCCGTAGGAGTAGCAGCAGCAGGTGCAGACGCTAAATAAAATGTCTTTTAGGATTCTCCAGAGGAGCTTAAACCTTTTTTTCTCATTCTCCCTACTTAAAGTGTAGATAATAAAATATAATTTATTAGGTTACTATAACCTATTTATAGAATTCATAACATTAAGTCATGTATTGATGGACTAAAAATGTATTCATCGGGAATAGCATCTTTTAATACAAAAATGGATTTGATTTGCTGAGATATATTAAAAATGTTTTTTAATCTGTACATGTATGAATAGTCTGTCTTCTCTTTCTGCAGGATCGCAGTATTAGCTTAAACTAGGTTTCTAAAATGTGAATTTTAGTTATTTTTGTAGGCGATGGAACTGTTTACGTAGCATATTAAGAGGATCTTGAATTTTGAAAGATATTTCCTCTAAGGCAATATGAGCATAGTGCTACATTTGAGGTAATACTTGAACGTTTTCCATATTCCCCAATATCATTGTGTGACTCAAGTTTTCTCCCTTTAGATAATCTGTATCTTATATAGAAAATCATCCCTTCAATTGAAAATTAATCATTAATATCATATGCTTGTTGGCAGTATTTTCTTATAATTTACAAATATCTTCTTTATTGTGGTTTTATTTCCTTTCTAATTAAAATTGGGTTTGTGTTCACCTTCTGTTACTGATTACAATTGCAAGAAGGCTTTTTAATTTTTGTGATTGTTTTTCTTATATATTTTATAAAAAGGAGTAAATTATATTGTTCATACTATTTTTTAAGCTGCGTTTTTCCACTTAATTTCTTCCGATGTTACTAACTTTCATATTCTAATTTTTTCCTGTATCTAATTCTGTGGATTTTCATGGTAATGGGTTTGTTGGGATAACTATCATAAAAAAAATCACTTATTTAAAGAGTACAATTGAACAGGTTTAGTATATTCACAGAGTTGTGTAACCATTAATATAGTCAATTTTAGAACATTTTCATCACCCTCTAATGAAACCCCACACCCATTATTTTTAATGCTGTCTTGGTATTCAATGTGAGGACACATTGTGGTCATTTCAATTTTCTTAATTATTGGACAGTTAGATTGTTGATACATTATGATATTATAAACAATATTCTGATGGGCATCCTTGTAGCCAAAGTTTAAATTAGAAATCCCTGAGCATAAATGCAAAAACTACCAGATTATATATACCCAAAACTTTAAAAATTGTACAATTGTTTTTAAAAGTTTACTTATTTATTTTGAGAGAGAGACAGAGAGAGAGAGAAAGAGAGAACGAGCAGGGGAGGGGCAGAGAGGGAGGAGGACAGAGGATCTGAAGTAGGCTCCATGCAGACAGCAGAAAGCACGATGTGGGGCTCAAACTCATGAACTGTGAGATCCTGACCTGAGCCGAAGTCAAGAGTCAGATGGTCAACGGACTGAGCCACACAGGCGCCCCCAAAATTGTATAATTTTTATTGGAAAAATAAGTTTCTTCCAAATTGTCCAACATCAGGTATTGCAATTAAAAAAACAATTCCAATTTAATGCCTGCTAAATGATAGTATATTTTTGTATTACTTTGTCTTCCTTCAGATGTTGCTAGGTGGGGTGTATTTTCATATGTTTATTGACTGTTTTAGTTTATTTTCTGCTTTAGAAGTATGTTGAAACAAGTGGGGTTTTTTTGTCTTTTTTACTTTTGGTAGTTTTTGTTTCTTTTTCAATTTCTATATATCTTGTTTAATTTGCTTGTCTGCCTTCTTTTTGCAGTTAAGGCAATGCTAGGCTTCCCTTTTTCAGATGTTATTTACTGACAATGCAGATGCATTTTAACTTCTTTAAGAATGATCATATTCTTAAGTTATGAAGAACTTGTGTTTCATCAAAAGTGGTAATTGAATTTTATAGGTTCATTGAAAAGTTGAGAAAACAACGTCCTTAGTGTTTTTCTTAGTAATGTGTCTCATTTCATAAAGATGCCAACACTATCAAATTGGGCTCTAAATTTGCACTTAAGGGATTGACAGGATTGAAGAATGAATGTAGAAAACTGGATGTATTTCACGGCTTCATATTTTCCCGACTTATAAAAACTCACAAGCAACATATGGATTCCTTAGAAAGTTAAACAAGGAATTACCGAATGACTCAGCAATTTCACTCCTAGATCTATACCCAAATGTAACGAAAGCAGGTATTTAAACAGATATCTGTACCTGAGTGTTCATAGCAGCACCATTCACAGTAACCAAAAGGCGAGGACAACCTAAATATTCATCAGCTAATAAAGGGATAAAAAAAAAAAAGTGTGTATACACACATATGTACACACAGAGACAGAGAGACAGAGAGAAAAAGGAATATAGCCACAAAAAGAACAAAGTACGGATAGGTGGTGCAGCCCACGTGAGTTGCGAAAAAATAGTGACAAAGTAACCAGACATAAGAGATCACATATTGTATGATTTTATTTATATGAAATGTCCAGAGTGGCAAATCCATAGAGACTGAAAATGGATTGATTGTTGTCAGGGGCTAAGGAGCAAGATGGCTTACTGGGTATAGTTTCTTTGGGATGCTCCAAAAGTTTTAGAACTAAATATCGGTGGTGTTTGCACAGTGTGGTGAATATAGTTAATGTTCCTGAAATGACTGATTTCATGTCATGTAAATTTCACCTTAGTAAGAAATGAGGAATAGGATTATAGGAAGAACATCTGTGCATTTGAAGATACACTGAAAATGAACTAATATGGGGTTAACTGATGTCATTTCTCTTCACCTTATCTATCATACTTGTGTTTTTCTTAATCTCATAAGAATCATGAGAATTGATTTGGGAACTCATCAGAATAAACCAATTCCAGGAGCAACAAAGGTACATAGGATTTGGTTTCAGGAGCCACTTCCCCGTAGAAAATGAATGCTGATTTCCGGCTTCAGTGTCAGGGTATTAAATTTCGCAAAGACCTTTCTGTGTTGCAAAATCACATGATTTTTTTTTAAAAGCAAAAATTAATTACGTATTACCAGTGTCATAAGGAGTGATATAACCTATTGAGCCTAGAATTTGAATTGTTGGATCTATTTTAGAAATAAATATAGTATTATTGCCTAAGACTGTTAAAAGTGTGAAAAAGGCACTAAGTATCATTAAAAAAAAAAATGCCCATAAGATGGTTTCCATCTGCAGTAGAGAAACTGATAGTTGGGGATATGAAAGAGTGTCCGACTCTTGATTAAGCTCAGGTCACGATCTTGCGGTTCGTGAAATCAAGCCCCGCAGTGGGCTCTATGCTGGGGGGATTCTCTCTCCCCCTCTCTCTGTTCCTGCCTTGCTCATGCTCTCTCTCGCAAAAAGAAAGAAACAAAAACAAGAGCCATGTTTCTGTTCTTGTCTTTCTACAGAAAGACCCATTCATACAAGAGAGCCCAGAAGGACTTTTAAAAATGGAAATAGCAAATCACCATCGCTACCCTCAAAACCCTCCCGAGTTTTCATTTCATGGAGAGGGACGTCCAAAGTTCACAGTGGCTTACAAAGCCTTTCCTCCTTTTTGCTTATTCGGTTCCAGGTATATTGACCTCTCTGCTACCAGATGTCTGTATACGTAGTCCCTTAATTTCTTCAAATCTCTGTTCAAATAGGACCTTTATTTGAGAGGCTTATTCTAACCTATTTAAAATACCAAGCCCCGGCACTTCATCCTTTATTGTCTTCTCTTCTTCATAGCAGGTCTCACTATCCAACACCCTGTGTATATCAGTTATTTCTTCACTTGTTGTCTCCCTCATCTAGAATGTAAGCTGCATAGGGACAGGGCGATTTTCATGTTTTATCTGTTACGTTCATCACTGTATTCCCAGCATCCATAAAGGGCCTAAACTTAGTACGCTCTGCATCAGTGCTGGTTGAGTTAATGAATACATCCTTTTTGGTACGTGATGAGTCTCTTAGCTGGAAAGAGTTATTACTCTCATTGTTTACAAGTAATATTTTTCCCCTTTGGTAACCTCCTCTCTCTGTTCTTTCTTTCTGGAATTTCTTTTTTTTTTTTTAATTTTTTTAATGTTTTATTTATTTTTGAATCAGGGAGAGACAGAGCATGAGCAGGGGAGGGGCAGAGAGAGAGAGAGAGAGAGAGACAGAATCCAAAGCAGGCTCCGAGCCGTCAGCACAGAGCCCCATGTGGGGCTCAAACTCACAGATTGCGAGATCATGACCTGAGCTGAAGTCGGATGCTTAGCTGACTGAGCCACCCAGGAGCCTCCATTTTACTTTATTTTTAAGAGATATCCTTGACTATATGTTATATCCTTTTTAAGGACTTCCCCTTTTAAAATTGCTGGTGTTTAATTTCTACAAATTCTTACTTGTACATATAGTTGCCTTCATAAAACATTCTGTCCTTATTTTATTGGTGCAGTTGGTATCATTTCACATATACTTGAGGAGTCTAATTAGATTTTTTGTTTCTTTTCTCTTCCTTGACTTGCATCTATTTCCTCAAGTATAAAATGTTTGGTTTGGGGGCGCCCAAGAATAAATAAAGATTAAAAAAATTTTTTAAATGTATTTGGTTTGATCTTCTTTAATTTTTCTATTTTTTCCATCAGCTTCTTCAAATATATGCTTATACTTGCTGATGAATGATTTTTTTTTAAAAATGAAGGCCTAGATTACTTATTTGTAATGTGGATTGTTTACCTGATAGTGTCCTTCCTTCTTTAAAGGAGTTCTGTGTAATCAAATGCGTATGATAGCCTACTCTATTTTGCTTTGTTGTGCTTCAGAAAATTGGTTAATAACAAACCCATGTTCTTCTGTTCCATACCACGTCGAACATGGTGTGCAAGAAGCCCATCTCTTCGAGGCTAAACTTGTAATTTCTTTAGAGAACAATCTTTTAGTGAAGATCATGGAGCTGATTCTATATTAACAGGAATGCAAAGTAGTCAGTGTTATCACATACAGACATTCCTTTCACATCCCTCTTACGTATTTACCCTCTTTTCTGTTTTGATCCCATATGCATACATTCCAACCAAGAATGTGTGGTTTTTCCAATGCTATACTAGAAAGATTGGCTCCCACCTCAGTTTTAAGTTTCCCCGTGTGTCGATTCTGGATGGTGGCTTCCTCCCCTTTGTTCTATGCATTAGTGTGCTGACATCTACTTTTTTCTTACAGAATTTGATGAGAAGATGTTACCTTCTAAGGATGATCTCTCATTACCCTTCATTTTCCTTACTGTTCTATGTTTATTTCCTTGTGTACATACTTTTAATGGGCTTTTGGAAGGTAGGCCAGTATATACATATACTCAGTTTACCATCTTGATCCGAAGTCAGTAAGTATTCCTTTTGGATTACATGTTAGTCATTTTTAAATAAAGGAAAAACATTACTCTTCGCTTCTTTCTTCCTCACACCCCTGCTATGGACTGAATTATGTCCACTCAGAATTCATATTTCGAAGCCCTAATCCCCATTGTGACTATTATTTGGAGATAGAAGTTTTAGGAGGTAATTAAGGTTAAATAAGGTTATAAGGGTGATAACATGATAGTAATGGTGTCTTTACACACAAATACACCAAAGAAAGGTCATGTAAGCAAACCCCAAGAAGAAGGTAGCCATCTTCAAGTCAGGAAAAAAGCTCTCACTGGAAACTGCTCATGCTGTCACACATATCTTGGGTTTCCAGTCTCCAGAGCTCCAGTCTTCCAGTCTCCAGAGAAATTTCTGTTGTGCAAGCCACTGAGTTTATAGTATTTTGTTATGGCAGCCTGAGCTAATGCATTCCCTAATCAGGTATTAAAAATCATCTTTTCCTTCCTTAGGGACCTCGATTAGCTCCATTGAAATTCCTTTATGCCTAGCTGACATTCTGGCAAAGACAAAGTAATGTAAGGACATATACTTCTGTTTTGCTTGCTAGCTTCCAGAACTTTCCCTTCTCGCGGACTCCCTAGCCTTTGTTACCACTCTTGTGGAATTGTTTGTATTCATCTAAGGCAAAGTTTTTAAAACTGTTCACATCATATCAGAAAGTGCTTCAATTTTAGAATACTTGGTAATTTCATAGTTAAGCTTTTAACATCTTTCTATCAAACCA
Source organism: Prionailurus viverrinus (assembly GCF_022837055.1). NCBI lineage: Eukaryota > Metazoa > Chordata > Mammalia > Carnivora > Felidae > Prionailurus > Prionailurus viverrinus. The sequence goes on along the minus strand of NC_062579.1, from coordinate 111,624,642 downwards.
CATTTTTCCTTGCAAATATTACACATTCTCCTACTAGTCTAACATTTCACCCCAGGTTTAGCTTCTGAAAATGTCAATAAATGTGTCAGTAATTGGTTGTCTTTACTTAAGGTGTTTTAATGCACTCAGGAAACTAAAATGTACTCTTTGGCAGGTGGGGAGTGCTGTGCAATTTTTCCTTTTAGCCAAAATGAGTAGCAATATTTAGGAATAATCAAATGAAACTCCCTTTGGGTAAAAAAAGAATCGTAAAATTTGAAGGGATGGGAATTTGGAGGTTTGGGCACCCACGTGCTTCACTTTGCTGGTCTGAAGACTGAGACTTAAAAATACTGTTATTAGAGACTTTGAGGAGTGTAATTAAGACTAGATTCCCTAAGTGTCATGTTTCAAGATTCCTCTTGGCTCTCAGCGATGCTCTTAACAACTTCCCTCCACTATAGAAAGAAAAATTGACTTGCATAATTTAAGGTAGGATACAATCTTTTTCGGGTTATCCAGATCCCATTATGGCCTCTCGTCTTACGTATGTCCTATGGTCTCTTTCGATTACCTGCCCTTCCTAGGTAGGCATTTGAGTTTGCAACTCTTGGCAGAGCAATGAGGTAGTCACTGGGTTGTGAGGTGACTGGTACAGTATGAGAGAGACCTGTGTTGTGTTGCTGGGATTTGGAGGATTGACCCATTCTCTAGCGCCACTTCCCCGCAACTGGATTTTGGTGGATGAGTGATGCTCAGCAAACACCAGACGTCTGTGTGCACCTGTGATTCCGATCTGATCTTTTCACTTGCTGGCCTTTCAGCAATGGTTCCAAACCCTCACAATATTGTACTGACTGAGCATCAGCAGATATCTATACCATCCACTTCCCCCGCAGAAACTCAGAACCCTCCTCACATCGTGGGGAACGTACCGCCGGCTCCTTTTGTTTGTTATCCCCTAATAGCCCTGTTGGAAGAACCTAGGTTTCTAGTCGTGGCAACATCCAGTAGGTTTGGAAAGGACAAAGAGGATGATTCCTGAACTGACAAATTAGGTATCCAGTTAGAGGCCAAAAGAGAAGAATTAATAGCTTTAGAGATATGAAATCTGTGCTTTTGGGGCCTGAACATCCTATGAAAATGTGAATGGGAAGAAGTATTTGCCTAGTAGTAAAGACTTAGATGAAAACATTTAACTAGAGGAAAAATCAGTTCCACTGTAAAGTCCGGTAACTTTGGAGGGGGATCTTTCCTCTTGTATGTAATCTCTTGTCCTGTACTATTCATTCCGTCCCCTTCCATCTCCCAAACAGATCATTCTCTTTTCTCTTCTTATTTTCCTACTCCTGCCCCCTTAAGTTGATAAATATATATCCCCATTGCCCACTTTAACACATACCGCATTATCATAGCCTCTTCACCTTAACTCCTCATTTTATGTAGCTCTTGCCTTAATATTTTTCAGTTTTAAATCAAAATGTTTTAATCACTAGTCAGTATTTTCTTTCCCCATTTTCTTACCACTTTTGCCCTTCTCAACCACTACAATTTTACTCTCATCCTTACAGACAGCAGGAACTAATTTCACTAAGGTCACCAGTGCCCATTCAATTGCAAAACCCAGTTGACATTTCTCATTACCTTCTTACTTTTTGGAGGCACGTGACCATATTCTGGTTTATATACATATCAAATCAGGATTGAGATTATTTGTTTCCCTGTGTCTCCCTTACTAGATTATAAGAATGTGAGAGCAAGAGATATAATGTGTTACTTTCGTAGCCCTGGTGCGTAGGTCAGCGACAACATATGGTGGGTACTGAAAGGTTTCATGAACTCACTTTTACCAGCACTTACTCAGATGTCTTGTGTAGTTTTGTTCTTGGTGTGCTGCCGCATTTAGGCCAAATCCGTCCAATTATCACCTTCACGTCCTATAGTAATTCTGAGCACTCCGTGTTCTGAATTACTGTATTTTTTGCTTTCTCTGCAGTACGTCTTCACTAATGAGCTCGTAAAAATGGTTGAATCAGTTCCTCATTCAAAAGGAGTTCTGCCGTCTGCTGGATGGAGATGTTATGAGAAGGGAATTGAAGACCCCACTGTTGTAGAACCTTGGCCCTTGAAATTAATGGAATTATGGGCGGGTTTGAAGATTTCCACAGTCAGAAAAATTTGCTTTGAGGCAAACTCGGATTCTATTTTACTGGTCCTCCCATATTAATTTTTCTTTCTTCCCTTCTCTTACATTCATCATTTCTCTGCCTCTCTTCTTTCTCAGTCTCTCTAACTTATACCCACACATCAGTTTCCTCTAAAACACGTCAGTTATACATTCTTTCCTATCTTTTAGTGGATCTCTAGATACTACAACATGCTTCTTGAGTTATTAGAGCCTAATAAATGTTACTCTCCCCAGCTCTCCCACCATTACCTTCGGCTCCTTTTACCCCAGGACTCTTGCATTCTTGTCATCATCCAGTTTCATTCCAGGTATATTGGAAGACACAAGAGGCATGGCAAGTTGTATGTAGAACAGTAAGTGTTAATTTATATTTACCTGTGCCACTGCTCTTTGTTCCTTTCTGGATTTTCATCTTTTCCCCTTAGATCCTTTTCTCTCTGCCCCAAGAACAGTTTGGACATTTCCTGGTGACATACGTCTCAGTTACTGTCTGGAAATATATTCATTTTTACTTCATTTAGAAAAGATAATCCAGCTGCGTATGGAATGCGAGGTTGAGAGTGTTGACTTTTAGCACTGCAAGAAACACCAAGGGGGTGTTCCAAGGGGGTGACATCAGTAACATGTCAGGATTGGGGCTCTCCCAGGTGCCCACTGACTGTAGACTCAGCTTCAGCACAGTTTCACGCATACCCCTGCCCGGGGTAATAGACCCACAGACCCGACTCCTGGCTTTGGATGTAGAAGTGGCCCCTGACTCAGTTCTAGCTCCTCTTGGCCATTGTCTGGGAGTCGATGGAGGCAAACCCATTGAACTCGGTCCTACTGTACATTCTGAAATTGCCCTGTGACTGGACTCTCACCCCTCCCAGCCACGGTAGCAAGCAGTCCTGCTAGGCCAGGGACCCAGCGGGAGACACTCGCAGATACACCATTGGACATCCTGAAACGAACCTCTCCTAGCCTCCAGGTCCTGCCAGCCACAGTCAGGGAGGGGTCCTTCCTGCCAGCGACCCGACGAGAGACATGCCCACTTGTGCCTCCAGAGCCTGGGGCACAGACTTTGATCCCAACTGTTGACGCTGGACAACCCTGGGACTGGTAACAGGCCACCAACTGCAGATGCTATTATGGGCCCAGCAACAGCCTTGTGTCCTGGCTCCAAACTTTTCTGCTCAGATCATCCACATTTTTTCTCTTTTTTCCATCTTTGTCTTCCATCTGCAACGTTGGAGGTACCTCTGGCGTTTCTGCATGATGTTTTTTCCCTTGCTTTTAGTCATAACGGTCCTGTCTCTTGGTGGGGAGTGATTGGTGTATATGTGTGTGTGTGTTGTGTATGTATATATATATATACATATATATATATATATATATATATATATATATATATATATATATTTGTTTTTGGTTTTGTTTTGTTTTTTAACTGAAGACCAATCATTAGTTACACGTTTGGAGCCCCAGGTGATGTTATTTTCCTGCATGCAAAGATTTGTGAGCGGACACCGACGCCACATCAGCGTGGCCATCTAGAGTTTTCCACACAGAGTCTACTATGATAACTAGGATCCCTTTCCCTAGCCGGTCCCGAGCTCTCACTTTCGTCTCTCAGCAAAGGTAAACTGTTGCAGAAAACTTTACACAACTTTTCAGAAGACCTCAGCTTTGCTTTTAGCATCCTGCCGCTTGTAGCTTCAGAATTTGGTAAATTTCTTGAGGATAAAACCATATGTAGGCAACGACCAGTTTTCTACTTTGCCCTTCTTCCTGGGATTTCGTGCTGAGAAGCTTTCAATTTTCTCTCCAGTGGGTGATACTGACAGACTCTTTGCTTGTATCTTCGTTCCCCAGCAACAGGGTCTGCCTGGTCAAAGACTGCATTTTCTTGCCCTGAGCTCTTTTAATGACAAGGCCTCCTGGGAGTAAACGCATCTACTGGCTTGTCAGCTGGCCTCTCGGTGTTTTTCCTCCCTTCAGAATCTTGACCCCGCTGGTCATTGCTTCTTCAGTAGTTCCTGATGCTTTTCAATAGACATGATTTGTATTTTCTATAACTTTTGTATTTTCTTCGTGTAGGCGTTGGTTGGCTTCCAGATACTTTATCCTTTTGTCTTGATTACTCGTTCAACAGTGAGGCACTGAGTGGCACAATCAGTTTTGTTTATGGTTGCATTTTGCACAAGGCTACTAATATTACATAATGAACTTCGGAGATAAACCTAATGAATTTTAGGAGATAAATTAGCTACGTTTTTCAATTCTGAGTCACAGCAGGCTGCTTCTGTGGAATCAAAAAATATGGAAATTTTTGTCCTTAGATAGGTATAATCATAGTCATTTCTGGTTTTTTTTAAATCTATATTTATATATTCCAAGTGGAATGGAATGGACAAGAGGAAAATTATTTGATTGCAAATCATTGAAGTCGTTAACAAAGTTCCTGATTAAATTATGTGAGCTACTCTGTACACTTGAATATTTAATGATAACTTTCCAGCTCTTAAATTGCAGCATTATAAAATTTTGCACATTATGACACACATTAATATGGCTAACCTCCTAACCTATTATAAATTATATATTTATATATATTAAATGTGATATATAAATATATATATATTAATGTATATTAAATGTGAACTTTTTAAAAACGTATCTGGAGTGATTGTTGGATAGTTTTTAAAAAATTTCAAACTAAGAAAAAAATTAAGCCTTAGAAAAGGAACTGGTAGAAATGTACATTCCACTCGGTAAGTTGAGCCTTTTTTAATTGTTAATGGCCCTGTTTACAGAAGTGAGAATAGGAGAAATTTCCCTGAATAAGTCTGACTTTCTGGCTATATTTCCTTTAGTGCTAATGTTTTCTACTGGGTATGCGTAGCCTTCGATGTAGGCTTATGTATGAAAACTAAGCGAAAAATAAAAGTTGTTAACAATACACATTTTTTCTGCCCACCAAGTAGCTTGTTTCCTTTCTTTCTCTTTATTACTTGGTTATTTAGGTAATTAGTTACGGGAACCATTTGTTGCGATGTCCAGTACAAGGTTATCGACTTGTTGTTATGTGCCATTCGGTTGTCATGTCATTTTGATCAGTGAAATGCATATTCGCTTTTACTTCCTTTATTTTTAAGTTTTTATTTGGGGGCCGTTGACACACAATGTTACATTAGTTTCAGGTGTACAGGTATACAACATTCTACAAGTTTATACTTGTGCTCTGTTTACCACAAGCGTGGCTACAATGTGTCCAGACACAGTGCGATTATATTATCGTTGGCCATATTCCTTACGCTGTGCCTTTGACTCCTATGGCTTTTTCATTATGTAACTGGAGGCCTGTATCTCCCTCTCCCCTGCATCCGCTTTGCCCATCCCACCACCCCCTCCCCTCTGGCAGCCATCAGTTTGTTGTCTGCATCTATAGGTCTGATTCTGCTTTTTGTTCATTCTTAAATGCAGCAGGTTCTGCCAGTGGTATGAAATGGAACCTGAGTTATTGCAAGAAATATGTCAGGCATTGAGAACAAGCCGCATGGGACCTGAACCAGTCCATAGGTTAGAGATAGCAAGGGGACAAAGGTGAAGTTCATCTTCAGAGGTGCTTAGATAAAATAAATGCATAAGTAATTCAAAATCTAGATAATATCTCTAAAGCACATAGGATGTTCATATGCTCTCTGTTTGCCCCTCCTTTGTACAGTCCTATTTAGATATATAGTGAGTTAATCCATTTATATACTTTTAAAACTAAACCATGGATTGTGAATTGTTTTAATCTCTAAAGATACTGAGACACAGAGTATGACGTTTTGTATTATAAAACTCCTAGTGTTATCTAAAGCAGAAAGACATTAACTTGAAACGGATCGAGCCAGGGTTCGAAAGAATTTTTATCTAGCTTGTTCAGCTCAAGTACAGAAGAACTAAATATTACATGAGCCACCAATAATTATAGGCCTGTCTTGCAATGGCCACGTGAGCTGATCTCTTCCCTCGTATGATACGCACACTCCTTTGCAGTTCAACATGATATGATTAACGCATATATATATATATATATTTTTTTTTTTTTTTTCTTTTTACTCAGGTTAGTATCTATTCAGGTTGAGATGGTCAGTATTCTACTTGGTGTATCTTCAAGAGGGCACAATAGGAATCAACATACACATTTTTTATGAGCCCTTTTACTTGTATGAAGATATTACCAATGCAAATGCAGGTTAGTTCGATTTTCTTCTAATTTGCCATGAGGGGTCAACATCCCTGAAACATAAGAAATGTATGAAAGCCAGATTAAAAAGGGTTTGATACTCATAAATTTAAGAAAGCACTTATGCTGAATTCTCATCAGATTATAGTAACAGAAGCGAGGATTGCCTTACAATTCACACCCAAAACAACTACCCACCGACTTAAGATCTTAGTTTTGCATAACTATGGTTGGGACATTTATATTTCCAGACCAAAGTGTGATGTGTTTTCAGTGAATACTTTTTGTTTACTGTAATGCATAGCTTTGAAATCTCTTGGACCTTTTGTCACATATCCTACTGAAAATAATGAGTTAAAAAAGATGATACAAAGCCTGAAACAGTGGAAAACTAAAGTTATGCAATGCTTAGATGTTATGATAATTTTACCAAATGAATGTAATAATATCTTTTAGTCTCCGAGGCTCTTCCATTTCCTTCATACGGAGGCTCAGTGATTGACTTTCCAAGGGGTGAAGCAGAGATTTAGAATGTGTGGTCAAAGAAATGACCCACCAATTCAGTGGCTTCCTTCCCTATTGGTCAAATCTTTAGTTTACTTTGGGGATCAGAAACAATTTTATCGAATTGAAAAAGACTTTTATGGTTATGTGAAAAATGAATTTTATTTCGCTAAAAAGTCTCCTAAATAGAATAGAAGAATACTATGTACATAGTATAAGATATATATATGGTATGAGAGATATTTCTCTTATATTTTTTACCCTAAATTCAGGTGGAAGGTTTTGGATTGGATATGTGAAGATGCCCCGCAATGGTCAAATGTATGTAAGTCAGACTTTGAAAGAATAGTCCTGGTTTCCAGTAGCCTGCCTATTATCATTAAAAGATATTATGAATTTCCATATTTGATCATCTTAACTATGTTTCTAAGTTCCATATTTACTTGATGCCCCAAAGGAGATTTGACCAACACTGATGCAGGATATAGGTTTAGAGGAATATGTTCCAGAGATTATTTTCAGCTGACTCTGACATTCAGTCTGTATGTCCTGTGGCTGGAAAAGTATTATCAACAGATTCTTCAATCATAACACCAGGGATAATATCCTGTCTTTGTCAAATCATTAGCCATTAGAAAGGAGCATCTAAAAATAATGATCTTTGGTAGCCATATTTTATAAATCTGTGTTTTGGTGGGGACTTTTAAATAATAATTCATAGAAGTACAGTAGCCTCTCAGATCATCTGTATCATGCCATCCAATATCTTCGACAGATGGCTGTTCACAAATTCAGCCTCTGCTTGAACATGTCGACTTAAAGGGTGCTAATTCCTCAGGCAGCGTGTTTTACAGTTGGACAGATCTACTTGGAGAACCTAAAAGGAGCTGAGAACTGTGGAACAAGGTACATTTTTTTTTATCTGAGCTGAACATAAAATCTGCCTTCTTAAACTGGTAGGGAAACTGTAAATAATGTAAATAATGCATTATTTAATGAGATTGATTGTGTGACTTAATTTGTAGAAAAGTGAATATCCAAGGATAAAGCATTACACTGCTAATGGCAAAAAAAGAGAGCTGACTTTATAGGTAATTATGATGCCGTCAGAAGAGGCCTTGACCTGTGAATTTAGTCACAAGCATTTATTTTTTTCTGACCGAAACCTGAGCCTCTATCGATAGGCTGTGAAAAACAAATTTTATCAATTGAATCATACCCGCTAATTGGTTGAATAAACCTATCACGTCATTTCTTTGGGAATCCCACAGATGAAACAAAGTATCAGTTGAAAAGCTAATCATTTAGTAAGTTCAGTAATTGGAGTCTTTGCTGTGCCCAGTGGAAAGACGGATTATTAATGCATGGATCACCTGTGTTGGCTGTGTGGCGGGCCTACCCTTCTCGTCAGTAATGGTCGTGGGCTTTATATTCATTAGTTCAATCAAGGTAGTAAAATAAAACTAAGTAATTAATAACCATTCATTCAAGACATGTAGTTGATAAATACCAACTGCTTATTTGTAGGCCAGGTGCTATGCTAAGCGTGGGGGTAACGTGTTGAAAATCAGTCACGGTTTCTCTTCTCTTGGAGTTGACATTCTTGTGGAGGATCCAGACTTCGTTCACATATTCACGGGGGTCACTCACATGTTTGTAAAGTTGTACCTGTTGAGTGCCACGAAGCATAGTTACATGGGGCGGTGGAGCCTGTTCTTGGGGAAAGCTGGTGAAATAGCTTCCGTTCTGTGCCAGTTCCAGAAGTCTGTGGAAACGGTTATGCCGACAATGCCCGGTTTCCTTGGGTTCACGTCAGTTTCTGCAAGGATCGTCCTTTTTTGGCATGCTGAGTGTAGGGAATTTCTTTCATTACTCTTCTCCCCACCTTTATAAATCAACACGACAAATACTACATTCGGTAAATACTACATTCGGTGCAGAATTCTACATACTATAGGAGGGGTAAGAATAAGTAAGATATGGCTGTTACCTTTGCAAAGCTCATAATCTCATGGGAGAAAGACAGCCTTGCACATAGGCTGACACATGCAGAATGTGAAACATGTTATGTCTTTTCAACTATTCCATGATTGCTTAGAAAAGTGTGTGGAACATAATATGCACTCAGCTAATAGTTATTATTATTATTGGTGTTACTGTTGTCGCTGCACTAGACAGAGTAAGAATTCGTACTGGAAAGTTACCTCAGGTGCACGTTACAGGGAGATTTGTGCGACGGTCAGAATCTACCACTTCTCACCACAGTGGACCCACCAACCCTGCCTTCTCTGTCCTTATTCATCCGTAATCCCTTACCTGGCCTGTCACAATAGTTTCCTTGCCGTTCTCCCTGTCTCTTCTTTTGCATTCCTCCATTTTCATAACATAGAATTATCTTTAAAATGTAAGAGAAATCATGGGGCGCCTGGGTGGCTCAGTCAGTTAGGCATCTGACTTCGGCTCAGGTCATGGACCCGCGGTCGGTGAGTTCGAGCCCCGCATCGGGCTCTGGGCTGACAGCTCAGGGCCTGGAGCCTGCTTTGGATTCTGTATCTCCTTGTGTCTCTCTGCCCTTCCACCATTTGTACGCTCTGTCTCTCTCTATCTCTCTCAAAAATAAATAAACATTAAAAAAATTTTTTTAAATAAAATGTAAGAGAAATCATTGATGCCTCCGCTAAAAATCACAAGTGGCTTCCTATTTCAATCCAAGTAAAAGCCAAAAAAGCCTTACCTTGGCATAAAATTCCCTGCAAATCTGTGTCTCCACTATTTCTTTGACCTCATCTTTTACCGCTCTCCTCTTCACTGTTCTTTCTCCAGTTGCAAAGACTCCATTGGTAGTCTTTTTTTTTAATGTGTATTCATTTTTGAGAGACAGAGACAGAGCGTGAACAGGGGAGCGGCACAGAGACAGGGAGACACAGAATCCAAAGCAGACTCCAGGCTCTGAGCTGTCAGCATAGAGCCCGACACGGGGCTTGAACTCAAGAACCATGAGATCATGACCTGAGGCAAAGTGGGATGCTCAACCAACTGAGCCACCCAGGCACCCCTCCACTGCTATTCCTTAAACACAGCACACGTGTTCTCATCTCAAGACCTCTGCCCTTGCTATCCCACACTCTCTGGAACATTCCTTTCCTAAATATCAGCATAGCCAACTCCCTTATTTCTCTTAGGTCTCTGTGATCTCTTAGGTCTCTTAGATCTCCTTACAGAGAGTCTTTCAATGATGATCCTATCTCAAATAGTACCCTAGTTTACCTGTCTTAAATTTTCAGCACTTATCACTACCTAAAAATAATGTAACTCAATGCATTTTTAAAAACTTTTCCCACCCGAGCCTGTCAACGCTATGACAAAAAACATCACTATCTCATGCATTGCTATATTCACAGCTATCCAACAGTGCCCGATTATTGAATTTTCAATACATATTGGTTGAATTAATACTTTAATGAATTGTCTCAATTGTATAAACTCAAGCTTAAGGAATGGTATAATTCTACTCTAATCCCAAACCAAATTGATGTGTTGGTCCTATGTCACCCCTCCAAAAATGGGCAATAATCACTTCATCAGGCCGTCTGTTTTAATTAGTATAATTTTGGCTAGATTGTTGTTCCTTTCTGTAATTTCTTGGTTGTCGTATCATGTAATACTAGAAATACTAGATTGTACATTCCTGTGAGGAAGCAACTGTATCTTATTATTCTGTAATAATCTCCAGCCATCCTGTGTGTACAAAAAACAAACTCATAAATGGAGTTTTCCAACATCCATTTATTTTATTTTTTTAAAGTTTATTTATGAATTGAGAGAGTGAGCGAGCAGGGGAGGGGCAGAGAGAGGAGAGAGAGAATCCCAAGCAGGCTCTGCGCTGTCAGCATAGAGCCCAACGTGGGCGTGATCCCGCCCATGAGATCATGACGTGAGCCAAAATCAAGAGTCAGACACTTAACCGTCTGAGCCACCCAGGTGCTCCCAACATCCGTTTTAAAGGAAGTCAATATGCTTTAGTCTCAAATTTATATTTCTCAAATTATCTATACTGTTGGAACAGTTTTTTTCCTAATCTAATATGGATTAACACTTCTGTAAAATCCAATCAAGTGCATTAATATGAAAATCATATGGAAACACAAAGCAATGATCCAAGCCTAATTTTAAAATTATTATTCGACTTAAGAGACGTAACTTTGTTGCGAATGTTTTTGAACACTTCCTCTCAATTTCTGTACTCCTCACAGATTGCAATCGAACACTTGCTATACTAACATTGATATCCAGATCTCATTTTGAGTTGAACTGCCTTAGATATTAATCTTTTTTTAAAGGATGCTAATTTTTTTAACTTTAGTTATTTTGAGAGAGAGGGGGAGATATTTTTTTTAACTTTAGTTATTTTGAGAGAGAGAGGGAGAGAGAACGAGAGAGAGAGAGAGAGAGAGAGGGAGGGAGAGAGAGAGCATGAACAGGGGAGGGGCAGAGAAATAGGGAGAGAGAGAGAGAACTCCCAAGTAGGCTCCATGCCGCCAGCCCAGAGCCCGACATGGGGCTCATACTCGCAAACCAGGAGTTCATGACCTGACCGAAATCAAGAGTCAGACATTTAACCGACTGAGCCACCCAGGTGCCCCTAGATATTAATCTTTATCACAGCTATGCATGTAAGTATTTATATTCCAGCTTTTAAAAAAGTACAAATTACCTATCAGGGGTCAAGTAATTTAGTGAAGACATTCAGTTAGTCAGAAAATGGCCTCTGATTTTTAAATCAGGCTGGTTTGTTTGTACTGCATGAGTATTTTCTTTCTTCACCCCTATTACATAATATTGTTCAAAATAATGCTTCCAAACTGCAGGGCACTATGTTAAGCCCTGTGGGTGTCTGGGTGTTCACACAGGCATTCTTCAAAGCTTTTCATTCAATACTTATAACAACCTCGTGTGGTCGGGTCTATAATTATTTCCTGCTTTGGCCAGGAAGGATACTGAAACACAGGTGGATTGATCAGTTTACCCAAAGTTAAATAAAGAGGGTTAGGGGTTTTGAAAAGAGCATCTTGCCTTTGGAACCTAAACCAGTCTCAACTCTCATGGTGTGCTGTCTCCCACTAGAGAAACCACCCTACTTCCTGTCCTAGCTTCCTGACACGTAGTCTTTTTTTTAAAATTTCTTCGAATGTTTTTATTTATTTTTGAGACAGAGAGAGACAGAGCGTGAGCAGGGGAGGGGCAGAGAGAGAGGGAGACACGGGATCCGAAGCAGGCTCCAGGCTCCGAGCTGTCAGCACAGGGCCCGACGCGGGGCTCGAACTCACCGAGTGTGAGATCATGACCTGAGCTGAAGTCAGACGCTCAACCGACTGAGCCACCCAGGCGCCCCCCGACACGTAGTCTTGATTTTACCCCTACTGCTTGTTAGGAATATTTTATCCCTTTCCTCTTACCTGTTCAACCTCCCTCTGTACACAGGATCCTTCCCATCAGCATTTCAATATGTAGAGGTGTTTTACAACTTTAAGAGGTTATTATTTGACCAATCATCTGTACCTGCCCACCCCTGAAATCCCGAAAGAGTTGCTCCCATTTTCTGCGATCGCGCCTGCAATTTTCCCTTCACCCGCTCAGATCGGGCTGCTTGCCCCCCACTCCGCCAAAACTTGATTCGCCCAGGTCACCAATGAACTCCACAATTCAGAATTGAATGCATTCTTCAGTTGAAGGCATTCCCCTTCTCTTACTTTGGGTTTCTGATTTTCTCCTTACCTGGGTGACTTTTTTTCTCCTCTGTGTCCCTTCACTTCCCCCTGACTCAGCCTGAAAGTCAGAAGTCCTATGAGATATGTCCTGAGCTCTCACCTTTTCTCTGTCTAAATGCCCTTCGTAGATCATCTTCAATTCTTCCCTGGCTGCAGCTGCAAACTAAAAGCCATTGGCTCAAAATTTATATCTGAATCCCTCATCTCTCCTCAGGTCTTCAAATTTGAATATTTTTATCGTACTAATCAATTTTTTAAAATTTTCTGCATATTATGACCTTTTGACATCTTAAAAATTTTGTCGGCTGAGTAGAGATGGCCCCTCCTGGGCTAGCCAATTCTTAGAGGTAGCAGAGGCGAGGCACAAAACCAACCGATCCTGAGGCTGTGGCCCCACCCACCTCCTTACCTACCTCTCATACATCAGCCAAATCTATGCTGTTTATTGTGCCCCGCCTTGCCTTTTCCATGGAAATCTCAGTAAAGGCTCTGGCCTCGACTCTCCCCTGGCTCCTGGCTCCTGCCACCTGATCAAAATCTGGTGCTTCCTCTATGGCCCTAAGTGGCATGCAGTGACCCCTTCTCTGGGGCGATGTGAAAATTGAAGCATGTTATTCCATTACCCACAATTAAGAAACTTGAATCTTTGCTTAGCTTCTTTTCCCCATCCGTCGCTCACCGTTCAGTTCATCTCCAGCAGGTCAGTTTCCAAACCATCTTAAATACATTTGCTTCTCTGTCATTTCTGTGAATATCAGCACAGTCCAGGCCACGGTCATTGGTGTAGTGGTCTCTTAACTGGTTTTCCTGTTTCCACACTTAATCCTATCATTCCAACCTATCTTGCACCCAATAGTCACATAATCTATTTATTTCAAATAAGGTTCATATTTTATCTGGGTTTCCCTGGGACAGATGCAGTTTTCATCTATTATCTCCGATAATGGTGAATAGTTCTCCTTCCTTTCCATGAAGTGAGACAGTCTATTTATCTTCACCGTACAATATTCCTTAAAGTTATATATTGAGCTATGACACAGTTATCGGTTCCAGATTTTTTTCCCTTGTGTTAACAAAATTAAAAAAAAAAATACAGAGAAAACATATTCAACAAGCTTTCAGACATTGGGAAGCAGGCAGTTAAAGAGAATAATCACTGAGAAAAGGAAAACCAATGAGGCAAGTCCTATGATCACCCAGGATTTCTCCCTGGAGGCACTTTCAGGGCTATGGGTATCTTGTCATTGGTGTCATATTGAGTTTAGGATGCAGAGTTCAGAAAGGTTCAACAGCTGGAATTTGTGGGGAAGAGTAATAAATGAGAGCTATATACAAAAAGGGGTTCTGAAATCTACATAGACATTTCCATGAATCTTCAACTGAATTTTTGTTTTTTTTATTTTTTTCGTGCTTATTATTTATTTCTGAGAGAGCACGCGAGCAAAAGAGAGAGAGTGCATGCAAGCAGGGAGCGGCAGAGAGAGTGAGGGAAACACAGAATCCGAAGCAGGCTCCAGGCTCCGAGCTGTCAGCACAGAGCCCAATGAGGGGCTCGAACTCAAGGACTGCGCGATCATGACCTGAGCCGAAGTCGAATGCTTAACCGACTGAGCCACCCAGGTGCCCCTTCAAGTGAATATTTAAAGCCAAACTTTTTTTTTTTTAATGTTTATTTATGGTTGACAGAAACAGAGAGACAGAGCATGAGTGGGGGAAGGGCAGAGGGAGAAGGAGATGTAGAATCTGAAACAGGCTCCAGGCTCTGAGCTGTCAGCACAGAGCCCGATGCGGGTGGGGCTCGAACTCACAGACGGCAAGATCATGACTGAGCCACCCAGGCGCCCCATAAAGCCAAACATTTATAGAGAGAATTCCCATGAGGCCAGACAGAAGAGAACTGCCAGGAAGCCGTATGCTGAACAATTCCCAGAACTCACGCAGGTCTAAGATTTACAACAGCTAAGATGGAAAGAACTCCTTCAGCACCTAGGGCATTCAGTAAAGACACTAGAATGGTTTGGCCTCTGGAGTAGACCTAAAATAGCCTCGCAGTAAAAGATACTTTTGACCCACTATAACAACACTTAAAATAAGCCTGAAAAATATTAGGCTCTTGGAGAAGTACTTTAAAAAAAACCAACTTTCAGGGGCGCCTGGGTGGCGCAGTCGGTTAAGCGTCCGACTTCAGCCAGGTCACGATCTCGCGGTCCGTGAGTTCGAGCCCCGCGTCGGGCTCTGGGCTGATGGCTCAGAGCCTGGAGCCTGTTTCCGATTCTGTGTCTCCCTCTCTCTCGGCCCCTCCCCCATTCATGCTCTGTCTCTCTCTGTCGCAAAAATAAATAAACGTTGAAAAAAAAAATTTAAAAAAAAAAAAACCAACTTTTTGTGAAGGAATAAAGTAGAATCCAGACAGCCCATAATATAACATTACAGGGCCCAGCAACCAATCAAAATGTAGTGAATACGTAATGAAGCAGGAACATGTAACATAAAACCAAGAGAAAAACCACACAAAAGAAACAGACACAGAAATAACAGAAATTATGAAATAAACAGACAAAGACTTTAATGTAACTTATAAATGTGATCAAGGATTTTAAGGCAATATTGAACATACTAAGGAAAAACTTACAAATATAAAAAAAAATCAAATGGAATGGTGAGAGATGAAAAATAAACTAAATAAAAAAAAAAAAAAAGCCTGGATGGGCTTACAAGCAGATTCAAAACTGCTGAATGAAAGATCAGGAAACTTGAATGTACAGCAAAAGAAACTGTCCCAACTAAAGTAAAGAGGGAAAAAAAACAGCTAAAAAACAGGAATGTCTTAGAAACTATGTTTTCTGAGGAGCCTCAGGAAACATGATGACCAAATGCAAGATCTTGTTGAAATGGGATCCTGGAACAGAAGAAAGACACTAGGTATAAAAACTAAGAACATGTGAATAATGTATGGACTTTAGGAGAAAGACATCTTTATTGTTACCTTGTGACAAATGTAGCCTAAGACGTTAACGGTACAAGAAGTGAATGATATCAGCAAGGTATTGGTACAGGAATTTCTCTCCCCTGTCCCTTGCAGAAACCTCCATCTGAGCAGCTATCGATGCATAAAAGTACTCTTAAAAAAGCTAAGGGTTTCAGGTAATCCCCTGAATCCCCCAGGGTGAGGGATTACAGCCCCTGGGTGAAGCACAGAAAAAAAAAACATACCTTGAGGAGGGTAAGAAAGATACATTCACATTACCCCTGTCCCCTTTCCCCCAAGCCTGGGCAGCCCAGCATGGAGACACCTTCCCCTTGGGAGAAAGCAAGTGAAGTGAGCACAGGACTTACTGAAGAATCCAGGGCAGCCCCTCCCTGGAACCAGGCCATTCCCATAGCCCCAGGTAGTGCCCATAAGGCACTTGACTTACCCTGGCACCGGTTGGCTCCTCTGGCTCCATAATCTCCCGCGGTGGGAGGCTCTCACCCTTGGGCAGGCACCCAAGGCCATTGGCTGCTCCTGTAGCCTCAGCTACCAGGGTGCTCACCAGCTTCCAAGAACCCAGGCTCCAGGTGGGTCTGTGAACTCAGTGAGCCCAAGAGCCCAGCCTGCCGCAGCCCCAAGCCGGATGCTGTGGCCTCAGGCTCCCTGCCTGTCCCAGAGCCAGACCAGCCCTGCAATCCCAAACTCCAGGTGGGCTCCCATGAAACCGGGCACAGGCCCGCCCCAGCACCAGCTGCCCCTCAAGGCCTCAGGGATCAGATGGGCTTCTGAGTTTTTAGGGTTCAGGCAAGCCCCCACAGACCCAGCCTCCAGGACCTACACTTCTTGATTTCAAACTTGCATTACACGGATACAGGAATCAAAACTGTATGATATTGGCATAGAAACACAAACTAATGGAACAGAATTGAAAGCCTAGAAATAAACGCAAAGCATACATGGTCACCTAGTATTTGGCAAGGAAACCAAGAGTACTCAGTGGGTAAAGGATACTCCCATCGATAAGTGATGCTGGGCAAATTGGATACTCACATGCAAAAGAATGGAATTAGTCCCCAGTCTTGTACCACTCAGCGAAATCAACTCAAAATTAAACACTTAAAAATAAGACCAGAATCTATAGATCTCGTAAAGGAAATAGGGGAAGAACTTCCAAGACATTGGTCTTGGCAGTGGTTGTCCGGATAGGACACCAAAAGTACAAGCAACAAAAGCAAAATAAGTGGGACGGCATCTATGTAAAACAACTCTGCATAGCAACAGAAGCAATGAAATGAAAAGATAACCTGTAGAATGGTAGAATATACAAGGAAGTCATAAAAGTCAATAGAAAATAAAACCCCAAATAATGCATTTAAAAAATGGGCAGGGGAAGTTTTTCCAAGGAAGACATACAAATGGTTAACAGATACATGAAAAAGATGCTACGTAAAACATGCTCAACTTCACTGATCGTTGGAAAATGCAAATCAGAATCACGATGAGATCTCACCTCACACTTGTTAGAATGGCTCCTATCAAAAAGTTGAGGTAATGGGGCAACTGGCTGGCTCAGTCAGTTGAGCCTCTGACTCTGGATTTTGGCTCAGATCATGATCTCTCAGTTTGTGAGTTTGAGCCCTGTGTCTGGCTCTGTGCTCGCAGCATGGAGCCTGCCTGGGATTCTCTCTCTCTCTGACCCTCCCCTGCTCATGCGCTCTCTCCCTCGCTTGCTCTCTCTCTCAAAACAAAACAAGACAAAAAGATGAGAGGAGGAATGCTGGTGAGGGTATAGAAAGCAGGAAACCCTTGTACATTGTTAATGGGAACGGAAATTGGTGAAGCCACTATGGAAAAACAGTATGGACGTTCCTCAAAGAATTAGAAATACCATATGATCCAGCGATCTCACTATGGGGTATATATCTGAAGGAGATGCAATGACTACCTTGAAGAGATACCTGCACCTTCATGTTCTTTGCAGCATTACAATAATAATAATAATACAATAATAATAATTTACAATAGCCAAGACATGTAAACAATTTATGTGTCCATTAGATGAATGGATAAAGAATATATACATATATACACACACACACACACACACACACACATACATATACATACACACAAGAAAATAATTCAGACAGAGAAAGACAAATACTGTGTGTTCTCACTTGTATGCAGAATCTAAAATAACTGAAACTTAGTAATCAAATAGAATGGTGGTTAGCAGGGGCTGAGCAGTGGAGGAAATGGGGACATGTTGGTTAAACGGTGTAAACTTGCATATTTGTAAGATAAAGAATTTCTTAGAGGGGCGCCTGGGTGGCTCAGTCGGTTACATGTCTGACTCCGGCTCAGGTCATGATCTCGCGGTCCGTGAGTTCGAGCCCCTTGTCGGGCTCTGTGCTGACGGCTCAGAGCCTGGAGCCTGTTTCAGATTCTGTGTCTCCCTCTCTCTCTGACCCTCCCCTGTTCGTGCTGTGTCTCTCTCTCTGTCTCAAAAATAAATAAACGTTAAAAAAAAATTTTTTTAATAAATAAATAAATAAATAAACGTTAAAAAATTAAAAAAAAAAAAGAATTTCTTAGGATCTATTGTCCATCATGGTGACTATAGGTAACAGTACTGTATTATGTAATTGAAAGTTGCTATGAGAGGGGCGCCTGGATGGCTCAGTCAGTGAAGCATCCGACTTTGGCTCAGGTCATGATCTTGCGATCCGTGAGTTCGAGCCCCACGTTGGGCTCTGTGCTGACAGCTCGAAGCCTGGAGCCTGTTTCAGATTCTGTGTCTCCCTCTCTCTCTGACCCTCCCCCGTTCATGCTCTGTCTCTCTCTGTCTCAAAAATAAATAAATATTTAAAAAATTTTTAAAAAAGTTGCTATGAGAGTAGACCTTAGATGGTATCAGCACCCCCCCCCCCAAGAAAGTGGTAATTATGTGAAGTGATGGAGCTGTTAACTAAGCTTGTTGTGGTAATTAATTTGCAATATACACAGGAATCAAATCATCACATTGTACACCTTAAACTTACATATGTTATATGCCAATTATTTCTCAATAAGGCTGGTAAAAATGTGTAAGCACAGTAGGAGAAATTTGTCGTGGGGTATTTCAGATCTTTCTGTACTCACAACTTTTTTTGAAAATATCAGTGTGTTCTAAAATGTAAGAGTTTGTTAAAGAACCAAAGTAATTTGCCATATAGGTTAAAGGAAAAGTCATGCAATAATCTCAATATGTCAGGAAAATCATTCATCAAAATTGAACATGCATTCATGATAAAAAAATCTAAGCAAAGTAGAAATATAAAGGGACCTCGTTATCTAAGATTAAGTGTATGCACAATAAAACCTACAGCTGACAATATTTAATGGTGAAAATTTAACAACCTTCCTCATGAGATCAATAAAAAGGAAAACCACCTCCACCGTTTTATTTAGCATTCTGTTGAAGATCCTAGCAATTTTAATATGCAAGTCAAAGAAAGAAAAACATACATAATGAAATAAAAAACAAAACTGCCTTTATCTGTAGAGGACGTGAATGTTTATGTAGAAAATTTTCAGGTTATCTTTTAAAAGCCTATGAAAACTGATGATTTCATTTAGCAGGCATTTACTAGAAAGTCTATATACAAATTTTTATGGTATCTTTTTGCAGCATCAGAACAAACCATTAGATAATGAAAGAAAAATGCATTAATAATAATATGACAAATATAAAATGATTAGGGATAAATTTAACCAATTATGTGTAAGACCTATACTCTGAAAAGTACAAAATAGTGCTGACAGAAAAATTTTAAAGCTGTACAAATAAAAAAGTCTACCATGTGCATGGATTAGAAGACTTCAGTACATTTAAGAGGTCATTTCTTCCCCAATTTTTCTGCATATTCAGTGAAATCTCTGTCCTAATTCCATCAGGTTTCCTGGTAGAAATAGTCAAACTGATTCCAAAATTAATATGGAAATGAAAAAGACGTAGGGTATATTAAAAAAAATTGGAAAACAAAACACATTTAGAAGACTACTTCAGTTCTTACTATAAAGCTATAGTAATTGTGGTAGAATGATACTGACATAAGGGTTTAACACATGGATAAATGGAGCAGTAATAGACCTATACTTAATCAGTCATTTGATTCTGGCAAATGTTCCAGAACTCTTCAATGGAAAAAGAAAATTGTTTGTTAACAAATGGTTCTATAACAATTCAATGTCCATTTTCAAAAATGTGGGCCTCGGCTCCCAGTTACAATATATAAGAACTAAGTTGAGATGGATTCTAAACCTAAATATAGAACCTTACCCTATAAAGCTCCTAGAAGAAAACTTTAGAGAATATTTTGGAAACTTAATTGCAGACAGAATTGTCCTGTTCAAGACACAATAATATGATAAATTAGACTTCATTAAAATTAAAGTATTCAGCTCTTCAAAAGACAAGACAAATGAATAGGCAACATACAGCAATGATGATTATATATGGCAGCACGAATTATCTGAAAAAGACCTGCTGTGTAGGCTATGCTGAAACACAACTCACAACAAAAATGACAAGCCAGTTAAGATGGACAAAATATTTAAACTGAGACATCCCCAAAAGGTAAATGGCCAATGACCACATGAAAATATGCTCAACGTCGTTAGTCATCAAGCAAATGAAAATTAAAACCATAATGAATTAACACTACACACCAACAAGAATGGTAAAGATGAAGACGTTATTCATTTCCAAGTGCGACAAGGCCATAAAGCACCCGAAACTCAAGTATCTTGCTGGTGGTAGTGTAACGTGACTATGACCACTTTGGAAAGCACTTTGGCTTTCTTACGGAGTTAAATACGCATTTGCCTTATGATCTAGCCATCCTACTCCCAGACCGGATGAAGACCCATATCCATTCAAAGACCTGTATGTTCATGATGATGGTAGTTTTATTCCTATTGGCCTCCAGCCGGAAGCAATGCAAATGTAGAATAAACAGGAGAAATGTATAAATGAACTGTGAGGGAGTCATATAATGGGACACATTCAGTAATGAAAGAACAAAACTAATGACACACAGTACCATGGATGAATCTCAAAAAAATGGTTTGGGAGTGAAAGAGAACAGAACACCAACTGAGTCCCTTTAAGTAAAGTCTAGAACTTGCAAAACTAACCCACGGTGAGAGAAAGCCTGGTAAAGGTAGCCCGGAGTGAGGTTTGGGGTGTTGCTAAAGTATGCCAGCTGATTTCTGCTGCAGATCTTACCCTGAAGCATTTACTTCCGCCGTGCATGCCAGGCACGCTCCGTCACTGTTGTCCTCAGCTAACTCCTACTCATTCCTCCTTTCAAACACATTGTCTCATTGAAATCTTCCCTGCTACCCCTTCCCCCTCTGCCCAGTATAAATTCGGTCCTCTTGTTTATCTTTCTCTAAACCTGTAAAATTTCAGTTCTGCTTTTTTTCCACATTTGACTATGCATTTATTGCATTTATCTTTAATGCATAGTTCAGTTTCTGGCAGGTTTTCCCCCATGTTTTTATATTACGAATGAATTAATGAGTAAATAAAAATCCTCAGTGCTTCACAACTCGATGAGAATGCATGCAAAATTTTTGGTGTCTGTCCGTTTTTATGGTGAAATGATTCATAGCTTTTGTCCCATATTTAGCAGAGTGCAAAGACCCAGAACCGATAACAGATAACAATGGCTTTGGAAGTTATCAGACTTCCTTTTCTCTCTGGTTGTTGTTATTTTTTAATATGCTGTGCAGTATAATAAGAAATATATTTGGTCTTTGTCCTGCTTAATGGAATGAAGCTCTTCAAACCTTTGGGATTTCCAGAGTGATAGTTGTGTCTTTTGTCACTCATAGGAGTCCCTTTGAAGCTTATGCTAATTAGGTGATTTAGGATGGTGTCCTCAAATAGCCTCAAGAGGGGCCTGGTTATCAGAAGGACCAGTTGATTAGAGGGGTGGAACTTTCTGCCTCACTCTGGGAAGGGAAGGTGACAGGCTACAGATTGAGCTCTTCAAAAACTCTTTAAACAAGATTTGAGGAGCTTTTATGTTGGTGAGTGCATCCACTTGTCCAAAGGGTGGTGCATCCCAGTTCCTTGGGGACAAAATCTCCTGGGCTCCTGAGACTTCTGGACCTTCATCTAGCTGTTCATGTGTATCCTTTATAATAAACTGACAAGCCTTATTAAAAGTTTCTCCGCGTTTTGTTAGCCGCTCTGGCAAATGAATCAAACCTGAGACGGTAACGAGGTGGATTTGAGATTGGTTTCTGAAAGGGGGGCGGGGTGAAATCTAGGATATGACACTAACTCTAGGTAACAGCGTCAGAACTGAGTTGAACTATAAGATACCTAGCTGGTGTCACAGAATCGCTTGGTGGTGTTGGAAAAAAACACACACAGGATCCTCCAACAAATACTAGGGATCTGTTGCAACGTGCTGGGGCTGAAGATAAAATAATGAATGAAAAGGAACCCCTACCTTCACAGAGCCCATGTTTAGCGCTATATACTTAACATCTACGCCCCCCCCCCAATCATTATAGTATATTTGGAAAACAAAACGAGGTACCTTTGTTCGTCTCCACCATTTTCTTTCCCCCCACACAAACCACATTTTTTTCTTTTTTTTTAAATTTTGTTTTAAGGTTTATTTATTTGAGAGAGAGACAGACAGACAGAGAGTACAAGGGGGGAAGGGGCAAAGAGGGAAAGAGACAGAATCCCAAGCAGGCACTGCGCTGTCAGCAGAGAGCCTGATGTGGGGCTTGAACTCACGAACCATGAGATCGTGCATGGCCTGAGCCGAAATCCAGATGAAGAGTTGGAAGTTCAATGGACCGAGCCACCCAGGTGCCCCGATATACTTTTTCTTTTAATTGCTATCAGATTTGCTTTGTTTTTTGTATTAGAAAAATAGGAATTTACCAATTGATGATTTGGGGGGAAAATTTTTTTAAGTTTGTTTACTTAGAGAGAGAGAGAGAGAGAGCAAGGGAGGGGCAGAGAGAGAGGGAGACAGAATACCAAGCAGGCTCCGTAGCATCAGCACAGGGTCCAGCACGGGGCTTGAAACCACAAACAGTGAGATCATGACCTGAGCCAAAACCAAGACTAGGTGTTCAACTGACTGAGCCACCCAGGCGCCCCAAGGGGGAAAATTTCTTTAAGCTGAGGAATCAAAATGTGTGGAGCACATTGAAGGAAAAAAAGCAAACAAACCTTGAATCCTTCCCTGATGGTTGGATACAAAATACTACTGGAAATATTATTCTGAGATAGGAGCAAAATGTATTTAAGACTGTGTACTTCACATTAAGATAGTGCAGATGACTTGGAGGCATTTTATAAGGGAAAAATAATTATTAAGGAAATGACATTTGGCTTTGGAGAAATATTAAATGAAGCTGAAATTCATTTCTGTGCCAACTACATTGTTTTATTTGCAGGCAATTACATGATTTTAAATGTTATTAGACAAATAAGAATTTCCTTTCAAGTCCTACAAAACCAAGGAAACCAAGTAGCTGCTCATCATGTTTTTCAAAGACTTAATAGGAATTCATGAGAGAAAATTAATAATATGAAGATAAAATTTATGCCCCTCAATTTTTTCAGAGATTATAAATCCTTAATTTTATTATATTAAGAATATGTTATTTTAACTAATGCAATAGTATGTGTTGCTAACAATAAAATGGGGTCCCGTGTCACGATTTTCATGTGCAAAGGATATTTAGTGGAGAATTATGCAACTCTAGATATATTCATCAGCTGAAGAAACAAAAGCCGTTCTTCATATTTCCTTTTTTTTTTTTTAACATTTATTTATTTTGAGAGAGACAGCATGAGAGTGCGAGTCGGGGAGGGGCAGAGAGAGAGAGGGAGAGAGAGAGAATCCATAGCAGGCCCTGAGCCCGATGCAGGGCTCAAACTCAGGAACCGTGAGATCATGACCCGAGTGGAAATGAAGAGTTGAACACTTAACCAGCTGAGCCACCCAGGCACCCCCATATTTCTTTATAAAATTTTAAATTATTTTTAAACCTTTTGATTTGAGTACAGTTGACACACATTGTTCCAAGCATACGACATAGTGATTTGACAAGTCGACGCATTATGCTGAGTTCACCACAAGTGTAGTTACTATGTGTCCGGATACGTTGGCTATTACCGGAATCATTAACTACATTCTGTATGCCGTGCCTTTTATTTCTGTGACTCACTCATTTCACAATTGGAAACCTGTATCACTCACCGCCCTTCCCCCATTTTGCCCAGTCCTCTGCCTCTCTCCCCTCTGACAACCATCACTTTGTTCCCTGTTCATAGGTCTGATTCTGCAGTTTGTGTATGTATTCATTTGTGGGGTTTTTTTTTTAAGGTTTTACTTAGGAGTGAAATCATATGGTAGTGGTCTTTCTCAGTTTGACTTAATTCACTTGGCATAATGCCCTCTAGGTCCGTCCACGGTGTCTCAAATGGCAGGATCTCATCCTCTTATGGATATACCACTTCTTCCTTCTCCACTCATCTACTGATGGGCCCTTAGGTTGCTTCCGTGTCTTGGCTATTGTAAATAGTGCTGCAGTAAATATAGTGGTACAGATATTTTTTTTTTTTGAATTATTGTTGCTTTCTTTGGGTACATACCCAGTAGTGGAATTATTGGATCGTATGGTATTTCTATTTTCAGTTTTTTTGAGGAACCTCTATACTGTTTTCCACGGTAGCCCCCAAATTCCACAGTGCCCCCCCCAATTTTTGATAATGGTTAAGCAATAGAATTGTCTACATCCATCTGTTTTTACCCACCACTTCTCTCCCTCTTTTCCGAGGAACCATCATCTCAGACCTAGATCATCGCAGTAAATCTGCTAAATGCTATCCCTGCTTCTTCCCCTTCTACCCTTCACAAATTGTTGCCAACGCTGTCATTCAAATAATTTTTTAAAATATACATCAGAAAACGTCTTTTGTCGGTTGAAAATTTTCAGTGTCTTCTCACTTCACTTAAAAAGCAAAACAATTGGGGCGCCTGGGTGGCGCAGTCGGTTGAGCGTCCGATTTCAGCCAGGTCACGATCTCGCGGTCCGTGAGTTCGAGCCCCGCGTCGGGCTCTGGGCTGATGGCTCGGAGCCTGGAGCCTGTTTCCGATTCTGTGTCTCCCTCTCTCTCTGCCCCTCCCCCGTTCATGCTCTGTCTCTCTCTGTCCCAAAATAAATAAACGTTGAAGAAAAAAAAAAAAGCAAAACAATCAAATGAAAAAAAAAAAAAAAGAACATTACTGCAACCAAAGAACCAGAGAACTCACAGTTGGTTACCTCTCTGAATTCATTTTCTACTACTTTCCTGCTGGTTTGACCACACTGGTCTCTTTTTGTTTGGGTTTTTTTTTTCTTTTTAAGCATGATTCCACCTCAGAGCCTTTGCACTTGCTGTTTACTCTGCCTAGAATAGTTTTCTTCCGGCTAGCCTCAGGATCTGTTTACATGCCAAATTCTCATCTTTATTCAAATGCCACATTCTCTTTTTTTAAACATTCTTTTTTTTAAAATGTTTTTAAAGAGTGAGAGCGAGCCAGGGAAGGGCAGAGAGAAGGAAGAGAGAGAGAATCCCAAGAAAGCTATGCACTGTCAGCACAGAGCCCTGTGCGGGGCTTGAACTCCTAAACTGTGAGATCACGACCTGAGTGGAAACCAAGAGTCTGACACTTAACCGATTGAGCCGCCCAGGCACCCTCAAATGCCACCTTTTCTTTGAGGCCTTCCCTGCTGGCCACTCTACTAAACAACCCTCCCTCACCGCCCCCCCCCCATTTGCCATCTTCTTCACTTACTTTATTGTCTTCTAGATCATTTATCTCATCTAACACACTATACGTTGTGTTTATTTCTTTTCTGTCTGCCCTAATACAACATAACCTCCAGGAGTAGGCAGGCTCCATGCTTTTCGCACCTAGATTAAGTGACTGATGTTTATAGGCACATTTCTGTTGAGTGACAAAATCTCTCTTGCACTCTTCAGTTGTAGTATTCTGAGAGTTCATAATATTACACTTGATCGTCTTGTGGATGGAGCCATTGCATTCTGCATGACGTTAAGTGTATGAATCAGCAGTGTGCTGGCACGTGCTTTTGGCATCTAGTTTTCTGATGGGTAAACACCCCGACTGTATCATTTGCTGAATTCCGTGATGAAAGTACTTCCACCATGAACATGTGGTTGGGATGAAATGCACGCAGTTGCTTCAGCTGAGCTGCTATGATCCATCAATGGCACGTATTGGATTAGCACATTTAAGTACCCAATTACCAGAGGAGACAGGCGCTATTATTTTGGCCAATTTTCACAGGGGGAGACTACTACACAGAGAGTTTGAGCATGCCCCTAAGGTCACATAGCGGAAGCGATTTTAATTGGACACGTCTGAAGATGGACTCCGGAGCCTGTGGTCAGAGAAATGCAGCTACACGGCAGGCTTTAGATAAATGACCTGAAATTTAAATAAGGAAAATTCTAACCAGCTGTAGTGTGTGTATTCTTTAAGTGTCAGCCAAGAAACTACATGTTTTTCAAAAATTTTGAAGCGTTAAAAGGTATGTCTGTCGGTTTTCCGAAGAGAGGGCCAAGTTTGTGCACTTCGGCTGGGCTTTTCTTCAGACCCCTGAAAATCACTGTTCAGTTGAGACCAACCACAGTTGGTTGGCCAGATACAATCAGTATCCTCAGTACCAATTTGAATTACATCTATAGGGACTGCAGGAAGAAGAAAACATTGTTGTGTTTTTTAAGTTTTCTCTTATCTCATTTTAGCGGGATTCCTTGCTGCAATCTTGCTGAAATGGAAATAGGAAAATCTCGACCCTGTCCTTATTTTCATAAAGATAAGATACCTTCGTGGGGTGCATTTCTTTTTTCGGTGGTTCAATAATCCTGACTTATAATGTGATAATTCTGTTAGGTCTCACATAGTTTTTACATTGTGTAGTCATTACGGTCAGCCACGAAATCAATAACTCTCATTAGAAAACAGTCTTTCTCTTATTATCATTAATTTAACCTGATTGGAAGTCCTTATTAAGAATTCATCTAGTAAAACCACGACAGTTATATGGATTAGATAAACTTGCTCTACTGCCTTGGAGAGCTGAAAATAGATTTTATCATGTAAGATTAATTAAAAGAAAATTTTAATGCGGTATGACCTTTATTCTTGTATCAGGAAACATTGAATAGCAGTGCCTATTTACTATGCATATTATGTGTACAGAGAATGTATTTATAATAGCTGGGCACCAAATTGGTTAAATCTAAACAAATCAAACAGCATTGAATGATTTAGCCAATGTCTATTGCATTACTTGAGATATTGACCTTTGGAGATTAAAAGCAAGCACTTTGAGGAAGAATCAGAGTCACCAAATTTTATTTTCAGAGGAGTAAGTACTTCCGGACACCATCTGGTCGACCCCATGGCATTTAAAGTGAAACAGTGTTGGGAATATTGAAATCAATGATTGAAATGGCACAGGAGAACATGGAATTTTAACTAGTATAACTTGAAGACATGGTATAATTTTGACCATAGTCTATTTCTGTTATAAAAATCCACAAGTTGTAACTTTTCTTGCACACATTTGGTCTAGAGAACCAGCTGCAACAGAAACTCTTGAATGTACTTCTGAAAATAGATTTCCTGCTCCACCTCAGATCTACTGAATCAATCTACACAGGCAAGGTCCTCCAAACTTGGGATTCAAACATTTGATGATGCTACTATTCAAAACAATTGAGTAAGCCATTTCTTTCACATGATAAGCTAGTCTTATTAAGTTTCAAATAGGGTGTGTGTGTGTGTGTGTGTGTGTGTGTGTGTGTGTGTATAATTTCTTTCTTGGAATATAAATGGAATTAGGACAACATTTTAATGAAGGAGTTCTTTTAAGAAAAGAAAAATTCTGCAGAAGAGACATTGAGTTACAAACATTGGACATGATAGGTCAATGTTAAACAAAAAATCAACTGGAGCATGGAAAAGTCATTCTTGCTTAAAAATTATCTTAAGGGGGCACCTGGGTGGCTCAGTTGGTTGAGCGACCGACTCTTGATTTCAGCTCAGGTCATGATTGTCACGGTTGTGAGATCGAGCCCTGCGTCAGGCTCCACAACCAGTGTGGATTAAGATCCTCTCTCTCCCTCTGCGTGCACTCTCCCTCTCTCTCTCTCACTGAAAAAAAGAAAAACCTATTTTTTAAAGCATGAGATGGGACTGTCATTCCAAATTGCAAATTCAAGTCCACACAAATCTAGAGATCTGAACTATAATCCAAATTGTCAGTAACTCTAATGCCTTTGATGCATATTTTAGTGAACTTTGACCAGTAACAGATCATCTTTGTGAAAAAAAAATGTTCAGTGAGAATACTAGACTCATGTCTTTTGGCAAATTTTGTTTCTTTATGTTTTGCTTACATTCTACAACCAGGAAAAAGATATATCCATCTTCTTCCTTGGCCAAAGGCATTTAGGAGCCACGCGAATCTAGAAAATTAATAATATAAAAAGCAACAAAGGTCCAGTGGTGACATGGTATTTAAAATTTTTGATAGAATTTGTCAGGATTGTGAACAAAAGGCTTATGGAGAGCTTTAGGGGGAAAACCAAATGATAGACTCAGTACGATCTGAGCATTCATGTCACTCGACATTCTGAAAACAATCTGCAATGTGGTATGAGCCCCTGATTTGACTTTTAATGTGGATAAGAGACAGAAGTGAATTATCAGTCATGCAAATCATTAAAACAAACTTCACCCATGCATTTTTCAATGGGAATTTGTTGTAAAATTTTCATTATTGGACAAAAATTTGACATATGAGAATGATGATGTTTGCTATAAGTTGGCACATTTCCCAGGCTACAAACTAGAGAACCTGTCTCCTAAAAACTATGTCCTTCTACCCTCATCAAAGAGTGAACTAATCTTAATGCTTCATAATAAGCAAGAGTCAGGATGATTTGAATTTGAATCACAACTCTGTTTTGAGATCATTTTATAAGGCTGAAACAAGATGTTTGGATTTTCTGTGCCTCAGTTTCTCTGATTACAAAAGAGAATCAAACTCTGTATTATTCACCATCCTTACGTAGAAGCTGTAAGGGGATTAGCAAAGAAGGAATTGATATTCCCTTGGAATATTGGACATGTGATAGCAATACTTGATAAACCAGTATTTTGTGAATACGGGCAAAGTCATTTCTTTGCCTTTCTGGTACAGCAAGCATAAGTCTCAAATAAAGTCAAGGATAAAAAGTAATATTTGGATGGAAAATATTAAAAATTCAAAATATTTTATGTCTATATAAATTTAACCAGAATGAGGGAGGGAGGCAAA
Organism: Prionailurus viverrinus; assembly: GCF_022837055.1. Taxonomy (NCBI): domain Eukaryota; kingdom Metazoa; phylum Chordata; class Mammalia; order Carnivora; family Felidae; genus Prionailurus; species Prionailurus viverrinus. The sequence continues at coordinate 111,595,594 of NC_062579.1, read as the reverse complement.
CCGTAAGAGACTCTTAAATACTGAGAACAAACTGAGGGTTGATGGGGGGGTGGGATGGAGGGGAGGGTGGGTGATGGGCATGGAGGAGGGCACCTGTGGGGATGAGCACTGGGTGTTGGATGGAAACCAATTTGACCATAAGTTATATTAAAAACATAAATACATAAATTTAACTAGAATGTGTATGCACAGAATTGCTTTAATTAGGAATTCCCTTAGGTCAAAAGGGGAATCATTTTTGTGACTGAGTGTGTGAAAAGTACTCTTGTCCTTCTGCGTTCTTGCTCATTGAATTCTGTATGTATTCTTGGCATTCAAAGACTCCACACAATATTGTCACTCTGTTTTACACATACTTTTAGCATAGTATATTTGAGAACCTTTCTACTGTGATTCCTCAGAACATTTCAGAATTATGAAAGATGGTATATCTACTTGCTGGATATTTATATTTGCTGACAATAAGAATTGGTCTACTTAAATTTTAAGGAGCTAGAAAATCTCAAACGAAATGTAAAATCAATAGCCTGTGCATTTTTTATTGAACGTACTAGCTAAGCCAAGTATTAGAGATGAACACTCGGAGATCAAAACAGGCACAGAATATGGTGATTTCTCTTTTGGTATTGGATATCCTTTCCTAAGTGGAAGTGATGTGTTCTAGCCAAGTTTTTTTGTAAAACGAACTTATGTTAAGTGAATCTCCCTTTCCAATGGACTTCGAATAGGAAATTAAGAATTTATTCTGCTGGTTATAAAACAAACTTTTATTGACACTTAGATATATTAAAATGATCCTAAGCAATGCAGATTTTTTAAAGTTGCATTTGGAGGCAAAATTATTACTTTTTGATAATTAGTCAGTGGCTGTGTTGTATATACGTATATAATGCGTGCATTTCTAGGCATTAAGGAGAGGCAACATGAATTTTAATATCTTCCTTCATAATATTTACCCTCGAATTGAGCTTACAGTTATACACACTGTGCAGGACAATGATAATACTCTACATTCAGAATGAATCAGGAAAAGAAAAAATACTAACATTAAAAATAAAATATAATAAGGTGCTAATGTTTCTGGTAATGAGGGAATCTGTCTCACTGAGTGCTCCATTGCTATAGAATGGCTTGCTAATTGACTTCCAGTGTGAATGTTATTAGGTTATTGTATAACCTATTGAACAGGGTCCCCATACTCTGCACAAGTAATGGCCTCGACTCTAACATGTTGTTGCAAGCTCTTCCTCAGCCCCGGGTCACCTTAACCATGTTAATATTGCAACATTGACAATTCTTTCTGCTTTCTTCGTATCACTTGAACCTATTGATCTCTTTTAAGCTGTCTCCTGAGACCATCCATGAGTTTCAGTTGGCTTGGAAGGGAGACAATTGAGGCATTTAAGTGAAATCCTAAAATTCTCCCTCTTTGCTGAGGAAGGGCTGTTTCAGAAAATATGTGCTGGGACTAGTAAATTGCCTGTCTAGGCAACTGTCTGCTAATCATTAGTATATTTATAGATGGTGCCTGTGTTGACTGCTCTTTTCTGGAAGTAAAGGATTGTTAAATAACTTAGGGTGGTATCATCATTAGGACGTGTCAGCAAAATGGTGTTTTTAAACTTGACAGAAGATGATCATAATGCCAAGGTTAGCACAATATTGAGTATTTGCTAGCTTCAACAGGTCTGGCGTGAAATCATACGTGCATTTATTAGTTAATGCTGCTTTCAGGGAAGTTAGTAAAGTTATATATTAGCCAGTGGTTAATGCAGTCTCTTAAGTATTGTAAATGATGTTAGCAGTGTTCAGCTGGACATATGCCTTTGAGTAATTCTAACATTTAGTAGCGACACTCCTGAAGGTAGGATCGGAGACTGTTTAATGTCCGTAAGTTTGGAATGTAATTTTTTGAATCCTCATTGACCAAAGTGCATGTGTATGGAATATGTGTTTGCAATTATTTCAATACTTCTCAGTGTAAATTGTGGGCATAATATAAAGTGTCAAAGCGCACTAACGTGTCAACGGTGGAAAAGTCCCATGAAGCACATTTTCTCTTCTTTTGTCTCTTGATTCTAATGCTTTTCTTCCACATTTCTGAATAACATTTTCGATTCCAGTTTGTAATTTTCACCTGTATACATTTTCTATTGACTTTTATGGTAGATGAAGATTTAGTTCCGTTGAACTGTGTCCTCTTTCTTCCCATTTTATCCATACAGTTCAGTTTCAGTCCTGATTAAATTAACATCCAGTGGTCGTGTTTGTTAGGACTTTGTAAATATTGTCCTCACTTGAGCCATATAAGGTGCTGTAATTACATCTTACGTCTCTTTTGTGTAGCTTTTTATGTGCCAGCATTAAATCTCCATGGGGCTTAGGGGGCTGAAATCAATTTTATTTTTAATATTATTAAGTATGCCAGAACGGTAAAAGGCCTTTTAATACTGTATTTTGAAACATTGAAACATATGACCTAATTTATCAGTGGGTTTTTTTGGTTTGTTTTTTTCTCGCGAGGCCTCTTTCCACAGTGTCTTGTGGTCTTGACCGAGGCTGGACCTGCATACCCCTGAGATGGCACACAGCTTTTGTGATGACTTTCCCTCCCTTCTCTTCTCTCCTGTATTGAGCCCCTAGTTTCCGAATGCCTCCTCTCAGAGATTACACCCTCGGTTTGTGGAACTTACCTGTGGTTGGCTAATCGTTCTGTGACCCCCAAGATTCCTGGCCCCTTGTCCTCATCTTTCATCTTGTTCCCGTTACTCCATCAAATATTAATCTACGTACTACTATGAAGGGATTTTTAAAATCCGTGCCCTGGGACTGGAGCATTCGTCTGTAGGGAAGCTGGTGCCAGAGCTGTCACTGGTCCCAGATTCTTCTTCCTTATTAAGAAAAACCCTTCCCCTGTTCTCAGTATTCAGTGAACTTCTCGCACTGCTTAAGAATGGACTTCCTAGGGCACCTGGCCAGCCCCGCCGGTGTAGATAGCCCCACGCAGGAAGGTGATAGAGTGTGAGAATAGTGGGTCCTATCCATCAGGAGGGACCGTTGGCCACGGGAGGCCAGTGTGCACTCCAACGCTAACCTTGCCATGTCTCTTCTGTGTGTGAGGAAAACCTTGTTCCAAACAGCACCTTGTATGTCGAGTCCTCATTGGTAACTCCGAATCCATAGAAAATGCAGTGAGTAGACGGAGGTCTGTGGGCTCCAACTTCAGTGTTAGCCATTGATGATCTCTGCCATTTTCCATGGTGGAAATCCTCATGTGGGATTGGTGTCTGGGACTTCCTGTTTGCCATAGCGAGATTATCTGGGTGGGTCAGACCTAATCATGAGAGCTCTTTAAAATGGGAGAATTTTCAGGGCGCCTGGGTGGCTCAGTCGGTTACGCGTCCAACTTCAGCTCAGGTCATGATCTCACGGTCCGTGGGTTCGAGCCCCGCGTCGGGCTCTGCGACAACAGCTCGGAGCCCGGAGCCTGCTTCGGATTCTGCGTCTCTGTCTCTCTCTGCCCCTCCCCCACTCGTGCTCTGTCTTTCTCTCTCTCAAAATTAAGTAAACGTTAAATTTTTTTTTTTACATCAGAGAATTTTCTTCAGCCGGTTGTAGAAGAGGAAATGCTTGGCTGACAGTGAGCAAGAAAAAGGGGAGGCATCAGATCTACAACCGTAAGGAATTGATTTTTGCTGATAACCTCAGTGAGCTTGGCAATGATGTCTGCCCCAGAGCTTTTAGATGAAGAGGCCAGTCTGGCTCTGATTTCAGCCTCGCGAGACCCCAGTCAGGGAACCCAGCAAACCCCAGCCTACCCCAGCTCAGATGACTTCCCTGCAGAAATTTGAAATAATAAACACAAATTGTTTTGAGTTTCTAAGTTTGTGGTAGTTTATTAGGTAAGCTATGAAACTGATACCACATCCTTCATCAGATCCCAGGAAACTTTATACTTTCTTAAATGCCTAAAAATAAATTTGATATTATGTTTAATATTTTAATTCTTATCTGTCAACATATTTTATATTTGAATATCACAATACATTTAATATTTACAATTTAAAATGGATTTCTCAGGTGTATGTGAGGTGACTTTTTTTTAATTATCTAGGATATCGTGATGATGTTTTCATAGTGTTGATTCAAGTAAAAATTAGATTCTCTCTCAAACTTTAGATTCTCTCTAAAAATTACATCTGGAAAAATTCTAGCAGCAGCGTGTAAACACAGTGTTATAATTTTTGTGTAAGAAAGTTTAGTCAATATTTATTTTTTAATGTTTATTTATTTTTTGAGAGAGAGAAAGAGACAAACCATGAGCAGGGGAGGGGCAGAGAGAGAGGAAGAGACTGAATCCAAAGCAGGCTCCAGGCTCTGAGCTGTCAGCAAAGAGCCCGACATGGGGATCAAACTCATGAACCATGAGATCATGACCTGAGCCAAAGTCTGACGCTTAACCAACTGAGCCACCCAGGCACCCCTCAATCAATATTTATAAGTACCTACTATATTCTAGAAAACATGCTATGGGGACCTGTACTGCTGACTCTGGTGACCAAAATCTGGTGCAGGTTTGTTGTTGTTTCTGTGGGGTATCTTGGTGTTTGAATATTTAAACAGCGTGTACTCAGGAGTAAGGAACATGTAGTATACATGTACTCTCTTTTTGTAATGTTTATTTATTTTTGAGAGAGAGAGAGAGTGCAAGCCGGGGAGGGGCAGAGAGAGAGGGAGACACAGAATCCCAAGCAGGCTCCAGGCTCGGAGCTGTCAGCACAGGGCCTGACGCGGGGCTTGAACTGACGGACCACGAGATCGTGACCTGAGCCGAAGTCAGCTGCTTAACCGACTGAGCTGTCCAGGCACCCCTACATGTACTCGTTTTGTAAGTAGTTGAACAGTGAAACAATTAATCAATTAACTCATTGCTTTGACTCTGTGGTGTTGAAGGATTCATCCAATACATTTTCCCTTACCGAATGATTTTGTTGTCATGCGGTAGCTTCTATTTCTGAATACGTTAATGAAAAACACATTATTCCCCAGAATAAGTCAGCTTCAGGTAAGTGAAGAAAATTTATTGAAAATAACCCCTTAGTGTGGGTTACAGTGGGAGGTGGTATTTGATAAACAAATGTGTGAACCTGCTCAGTCTCCCATCACTTTAAAGAGAAAACTTGTAGAACCTCTTCTTTATATTGTGCGCTATTGCAAATCTGCTCCATGAATGGTAATGCGTGGTTTTAAATATGAGCGCACTTGCTTATGTAGCCCCAGATATATAATGGAACAGAAGGCTAATGCCTGAGCTGTTTCTGCCCTAAGTCAAACCCATCTGTTTACTACTGAGGCAGCATGCTATTCAGTTTTGTTTGAGTAGAACAAGATCTATACTTGAGGCTGTTTTCTCTCCAGTAATAGAACAGCATCGGGAAATGTTTAATAAGACTTTCTGTTTTGCAAAGATGGGATTCCCAGCAAACTGCAAGTATTTGTCCCTCAAATCTGGTCCACCCAGAAATGCCACACGATCAGATGCTTGCAGATCGTCCCAGGCAGCACTGGTCTACAGTCACGTGCATGGAGATCCTGGAGGCACTCACAGAAAGGCAGCTGATTACTAATGTCATGTAAAATGAGTTGAAATTAACCACGGGAAATTTATATTAGATGTTTGTTTAAAGGTCTGCTTGTAGGCTTTGGGGGACCATTAGGAAAGTGTGAAACATAGTTTTGAAAATACCACTTTTGGAAATAGGCTTCTGACAGAGACATAATTATTTCTGGAGAAACTGCTGTATTTATATCACATTTGATATTTTCAAAAGAATAGTTTCATCGGCTGTGATTGCCTCTTCAGGATTTCCCAAATGCCCAGTACCAAAAGGTGTATTTCTTCTGCCTGTTTGTACTTCAGTATAAAATCTAGTAATTTTTGAGACCAAGATCAAACAATGGCTCATTCATGAAAACTTCTACAACTCCTGTTCTTTCCTCTGTTCCGTGACAGTAGCTTGCTTAAAAGTTTTAGTAGAGGGGCGCCTGGGTGGCCGAGTCAGTTAAGCAGCTGACTTCAGCTCAGGTCATGATCTCGCAGTTGGTGGGTTTGCGTCCTGCGTCGGGCTCTGTGCTGACAGCTCGGAGCCTGGAGCCTGCTTCGGATTCTGTGTCTCCAACTCCCTCTTCCCCTCCCTCCCTTACACTCTGCCTCTCTCTCTCTCAAAAATATTTATTTATTTATTTAATTTTTTTTTAAACTTCTAGTAGAGCAATTATTTCCTTCTGCCTTGCTTTGTTTTTAATGGTGTACATTTCCTTCAATTCTGCAGGATTTCAAGTTCTTTGATAACAGAAGTTATCCATTAGCTATATTCAGAACTCTCTACAAGATTTTCTTGGTGGAGACTCTATAAATGTCCTGTTGAATTGAATCTTATTAAGTAATTCATCTATCAGCAAGGAACTAACAATTAGTATGTCTTGATTGAGGACCATTTGCTTCCTTAAAATGACCCAGGGTGGAAACATGGGGGAGGCCAAGAATGTTCCTCATAGTGTGCTAAATATAGCCACAACCAAGGGACTCATGGGGATATCGAGAAAAGCTCTTGGACACTTCAGGCCAATAATAACAAGCAGACAAACAGAAGACAGGAAGGTTTAGAACACTTAGAATCGGTATCTTGTGTGTTACCAGAACGTTATTCATATTCAAGAGTATTATATGTAAAAGTGCTTTGCGAAATCCTAAGGTTTCATACAAATGAAATCTATCATTATTACATTACCTAACCAAAAATTACGTTTGTAAATGTCCCTCTCTCTGACATCTCAACTATCAGTCCCAAGAAAGATTTACTTTGGAGTATTCTGCTCTTTAAAGTCTATGCTGTTTCATGGCTACAGGGTCCTAAAGAGGTAATTCACAGTCCCCATGCAGGAAAGACTGCAGAAATAGCCCTTTTGATGTGATGGCAAACCTAATAACTGGCTTCCTAATTTAAGATTTTATGTTTCTTTTTTTCTGTTTTCTTTTGTTCTTTTTTAGAGGGGTGGGGGGCTTCACAAGTAGGGGAGGGGCAGAGGGAGAGAAGGAGAGAGAGAATCTCAAACAGGTTCCATGCCCAGTGTGGAATGGGGGGCTTGATATCACCATCGTGAGATCATGACCTGAGCTGAAATCGAGAGTCAGACACTTAACCAGCTGAGCCACCCAGGTGCCCCAGATTTTATGTTTCTATAACAAAGTTTTCAGTAAAGTATTTATTAACATTTCTCAGAACTTAAAGTACCTCCAGTTTCATAAAAACGTCATCAGAGTTGTGGGAGACAATTGAACTGATACATAATTTGCATCATAACATAAATCTCTTTTGGAAACAAAACAAAACAAAACACGCTTTCAGCTTTTTAAAATATTGCAGCTAAAATAAAATGTGAGTTCAAAGCCACTTAAGGATTTATGAGAGGGACATTTACAAACAAAAATCATACTATTTTGCTTGTGCATATTTATAAAGCACAACATATTAATTTCATCCTCTAAACAAAAGTACATTTAAAGTGGTTTATTATTAGTAATGTGTTTCAGGAAACTTCCTTACAGTTTAGAAAAGTTCAGCATTTTATGAACTAAGCTAAAACAAATGGATCAATAATTGATGGTGGGGAGAAGGGTAGCCCATGTGTGAAGAGACCTAGGAGACTCTATTCCTGCATTGGTAAGCCAAAGCTTGTTGAAATTGCCTCATTATGAAATGAGCTAGTGACTGAACGTCTACACAAGTGGAGAAAATGGAGCTCTGACCGGCCGTTGGCAATGCTGAACATTTTGCCAGTCAGTTATATTTCTTGCATTCCAAGATTTCTATCAAATTGTAGAGTCCATCGATACGTTCTTGAATTCAATACGAAGAAGAAATAGATCTCCAAAATAACACGCACATTGTCTTCTGTTAAGCAATGAGAACTATACAGCAAAGAAAACCTTATGTTCCAGATAGTCCGGGAAAGATTCAGCTTTACAGTTTACCTCATTATCAGATGATATGTCCCAATTTTTACTCAGCATAAGAAGTGGTACAACTTGACATTTCTTTTTCATCTTGTAGCTGATAAGAAATGCAGAGTGCTCAAATCAGAGCCCAGTCATGGTATCTAACCATTTAATGTGATTGGTAATATCAAGGTCATTGCTTCCATTTCATTGATTTTGTGCTACCTTTAGTTTAGATCCTCCTGTTTTGCATCGTGTATATCTTTGGAAGCCACAAATCAGTCTTTGAGAGACGATAGGACGTTGTCATCAATAAATAATTTCCAAAATTCTTTGGAGATTCTTCCGAATTCTCTTATTCTTGCCTTGGTTTATTGAATGGGGGCAGTGTGCTTTGATGAAATTCATGTTTTGTATTTTAATTTTTGTTCTAGAATTTGCTTTCTCAGCCTTCCAATTCATGATTCCTGGGAGTGCTGTAGAAAGGAGAGAACCTGTAAGTTCACAATGCTATTGTTCTTCTGTTTGGTGATTTGCTACAATCAAATATGCATTTTCAAAAAGTTACCCTGCCCCAAAGATAGGGTCAGCATACAGGCTAGATCGACAGTGGTGGGATTTAAATGTCACTGTGTAGGAAACTTTTGTACAAATATATCTCTTCCATTGCCAGTTTAAATGAACAAACATCCTGTTTTAAAATGTAACTGCCCCAATGAGATGGATCACATCTCTAGCCCAGATGTCTCTTCCAAACGCCGAGGCCATGTTTTAATGGCCTATTTAAAATCTCCACGTGGATGCTTATTCTAGCCCATGCCATCATCATTTTTCTCATGTAGTACTGCACCAGCCTCCTAACTACTCTACCCTCTAATTTCTTTCCATGCAGCAGCAGGACTGATCTTTTCAAATTGCAAATCTAATCATATCCCATCATCATCTGTAACCTTCTACAATTAAATAACTTCGCATCATTCTTTGGCGGGGGCGGGGGCGGGGGCGGGGGAGGGGACCTTTATTGTGACCTACAAATGCCGAAGTCCTGTGGCTTCCACTTATATCTCTAGCTTCCTTTCCAAATGTGCTCCCCCATGATTTGTCCTCTGGCCACGTTTTCACACCCTTCGGAACACTCTTCCCCTCCCTCTTCATATTCTTTCTTTAGATATCAGCTCAATCGTCACATTCTCAGAAGTTCACCTTCCCCGAGTTCAAGACTAGATCAGGTCTCTTCGTGATATCAGGTCTATCTTGTTGTAATTAGCTTATTAAAATCTCTCTCTCCCTACTAAATTTGAAGCCATAATGTTGGGAACTGCGTCTGGTTTTGCTCTCTGGTGTATCTCCATAACCAGGCCCAACGCCTGATACATAGTAGGCATTCATTATCACATTCAGTGGATGAATGAATGAGGGCTAGTAGAAAGATGCCGACCATTCATTTGGTAATGAGATTTAATGCAGTCTTACTGCTTTCTTTCCAAAACCTAGCTCCAAAATATGGATGTTGAGATGAAAGGGAAGAACATGCTTTAGAAGTATGGGCTTAATTAAACAGGAGATTTGGGGGCAACACTGAGATTGGCAGGAAGGGGCTTTGGATAATCCCAGGACAGTCTGATAGGTAACGCAGAGGCAGAGAAATCCAAAAACACCTTTCACCTTTTTTCAACTCCACGGAGCCTCTCGTGCTCTGTTACGCCTTGTAGTCTGTGTCCTTTAATAGCTGTAAGCAGTGTTTAAACCATTGAGTAATTTGTTCTTTTATACAAGTTATTGGCCCCAGTCGTCAGTGGGAAGGGAAAGGACGATTCGCTTCGGTCTTAAAATGAAATTTTACAAATGAAAATTCCAGAAACTGAAAGTGTCGTATGAATGTAAATAGAGTCTGGCTGAAGCTCTACGACAGCGGAACTCTAATTTTCCCTGAAGACCAGTCGCTGTTTGCTACAGAGAATTTACATGCATGGGGAGTAAAATGTGCTGTGTCATTGGTGGTGAATCTTCTCAGGAAGTCATCAAGGGAATTAACAATCAAAGACGAAACAGACTAAAGCCAGACCCCTGGTTTCCTGGGTGCTCCTCTTGAAGGCAGTCAGGGTAAGAATGGATTGTGATGGTCAAAACAGGAGGCTATATTAAGAGAATGTGGAGAGAGTCCTTTTGAATAATAGGATCTTTTCACAACTCATTTTTCTAGTGGTTGTTTTACATTTTTTTTTTCAGTACTCTACTTTAATCTGTAACTATTCCTCAGATGGCCGTCGTTATTAACTAAGAGAAACGGCACGACAGTGTCACTAAGTGGGGATTGTGAAGAATATGATCATCTCAGAAGTGAAAGCAAATATGTGCACTGACATTAGCTGAATTATATCACGGTTCTCCTTGAGACGGTAGCATTTATTCTCTCAATTAGGACAAAAATCGACTTAAAGCATTCAAGTATTCTGGGAGTTCTTGAAGACTGAGTTGTTCTGAAGGTTGGTTACCTTGATGAAGAAGTTGGTAATACATTTGCAACTGACTATAGAAATCTTGCAGAAGAGCAGAAGATTCTAATTAAAATGGAGATGTGAAGTTGAGGTGTAATTATGAAAATTACTCTTATTAAAACATTATACTTGAATGCGGCACCTTTGTAAAGCCAGGTTTTAAATGTTGAAGAGGAAATAATTGCTTTTTATCATTTGAAATATTTTTATGTTTCATTTATTCCTTTACACTGAAATAAATACAGCAATTAGAGACACTTGAAGCTATAACATGATAAAAATATTTCCTGTCTTTAATTTGATACTGAAGCTTAGATCATTTTCAGCCTTTTAAGTAGTGTTTCCCCTTCTAATCCTTATTTATACACACGTCTAGGTAGAGAAGAGTAGACAAGGATGTCTTGGAAAACTATTATTATCCAGTAGGATATCCGTTGATAGGAAGACAGGAGAATAAGGAAAGTAATAAAATCATTTGCAAAACAGAAATCACTGAAGTTCAGACTCTGTTGAAGTTACTTCAGAGGGACGATGCTTTTCACTAAGAGTGGCTTTCTAGCATGCAGTGGAAACGCGTCGTGGGTGCGATGGAAAGATTTGCGGTTAAATGCCTTCTCACGCTCCGCTTGCTCAGCAGTTTCTTATTCCTCTCCACGGCCCCACTTCCTTGTGTATATAATATCCCACCTCCTTAGCAAAGACAATCAGCTTGTTTTTGCAGCCTTAGAATCATAATACACATGCCAAGATTAACAAATACAAAGTTCGTTGTAGGTTCTCACCCCTAGACACACGTCATTGATAATTAAGTAGAGCATCCCCTCCCGCTGACACTGGCCATTGTGCTACAACCTGTTTATACCGCAGCTACTACCTACAGGTACGGCTCACTTCATGAGATGGAAACCCCTTTGCTACTAGGGGTCTCCATCGCTGCTTCTAAACCTCTTTGGTGCCATAGCGCACACGTAGCTAATGAAATGTGTGTAACGCCGTGCTTGTTAACAGAGGAGGCTGCTCTGACCGTGGGTTAGAGGCTGCGTAGAATGCTCCTGGGATGAAATAACTCACGGCCCGTTTGAGGAACTCTGGTGAAGGTATTTACACAATCTATCAAAAGGTAGAGGGACCACAGCGGGAGGGTCTGGATCTGACACCAACTCATCTTTATTCTGTACTTGCCTTGAGTTTTAATAGCTGTCAACTGCCTTGAGTACTCAGAAGGAAGTTTATAGCATCACCAAAAGACTCTTTTCCCAAGCCCCGGATTAGATAGAGATCTTTGCTGCCAACTAATCGGATACCCTTACGGCAAAGCACTCTCATTGTAAACAATGGGTTATCTTTGAGACACCTGCAGATTTTCTGTTAGCGTATAGCTTTGTCTCCTCTGGTGCTAATGATCCCATTATATGGATATTCTTGACTGTAAATTGAAATTAGCTCTTAGACCCATAATCTTCCAAATCTGGCAATCATATATAAATGACATACGGTTATAGCAATATCTACCTTGACATGGGAAAAGTATCCCTTTCACTTGTTGCCTTCAGGTGATATACATACTGTGTGGCTTATTAACTCTAATGTGTTGATGCTATTTTAAAAAAATTTTAAGTTTATTTATTTTTGAGAAAGGGGGAGAGAAACCATGCACATGCACAAGTGGGGGAGGGGCAGAGAGAAGGAGAGACAGAATCCCAAGCAGGCTTCTTGCCATCAGTGCAGAGCCCCATGCGGGGCTCAAACTCATGAATCAGAGATCATGACCTGAGCCGAGATCAAGAGTTAGATGCCTAACTGACGGCACCACCCAGGCGCCGCAATGCTGTACTATTTTTTTTTTTCAACGTTTATTTATTTTTGGGACAGAGAGAGACAGAGCATGGACGGGGGAGGGGCAGAGAGAGAGGGAGACACAGAATCGGAAGCAGGCTCCAGGCTCCGAGCCATCAGCCCAGAGCCCGACGCGGGGCTCGAACTCCCGGACCGCGAGATCGTGACCTGGCTGAAGTCGGACGCTTACCCGACTGCGCCACCCAGGCGCCCCAATGCTGTACTATTTTAAACAATCTTTTTCTCTGAAATTCACGCTTTGAATCTGAAACCCAAATTGGTTCACACCTCCAAGTCATTCACATTCCAATTTAATTATTTCCTCCACAGTTTATGTCCTTTATGGTCTAGAAGAGGTCTAAAAAATAACAATCTCATGTATTGCAGATATTTTTTGAATGTATTGATGAGCTGCTTTTTTTAATTCTCCTTTGTGTTTAGCCTGAGCCCTCCTCTTGAGTCACCCGTTGCCTGAAGGAGGTAGAGAGGGTAGTGGGGGATTAAGATGATTATAGCAAGAAATCAAAGAGAGTCGATTGTCAGATATTGGTTCCCAAACCTGGGCACAGTGATCATATGTGGGTATCTTAGCTTCCTCTGTTTGGAATAGAGCATAAACCTATGCCCCAGACAGAATAGTCTGGGGAAATGGCAAGCATCATAAAGATGTCCTTAAATTAGCATGACATTTGAGTAATAAGGTAGCCCATAGGTGTAAAGGTTAGAAACACCTGAGGAAGATGTTCTGAAACTGGATTTAAGGACAAAGGCAAACAGCCAATGACCCCACGTATCCCAGCGTGATACAGAGAAGGTAGTCAAGATTTCTCAAGCCCTTCCTGGGTGAGCGAACTGGTGAACCGAAATTAGCCTGGGATTGATGAAAGGAAGCCATCAAATGCAGAGATCTCGTGGTCGTGGGCTGTGGCAGGGCCTTTGACGTCAGCTCCAAGTGCCCGCGTGGAGGACAAAAACATCGCAGGAATGTCGGCCACAACACAGGATAGGACCACAGAGGCCACACGGAATTGGAGACCAGCGAAGCTCAGAGGACATCCTGTAGTTCATGGGACCTTTCCCTAATGCCACAAAGTTTGAAATAAAGAGAGTATGGCAGGCCCCCTGAGAGCAGGATAAAAGGATCCTAACAGGGAATTTGAATGTTGGATTAAAGTCCAGGGTGTGGGGTCTACTGAAACAAACTACCAAACAACAAAACAAAACAAAAGCTTTTTTCAACTTGAATAACACAGGTACTAAGTGACATAAGTCAGAAGAAAGATAACTACGGTATGATTTCACTTATATGTAGAATATATGTGGAATCTGAAAAACAGAAGAAGAAACAAAACAGAAAGAGATTTGTAGATACAGGAAACAAGCTGTTAGTTATCAGAGAGGGGAGGGTTTGGGGGGCACTGAAATAGGTGAAGGGGATGAAGAGATACAAACTGCCAGTTATAAAATAAATAAATCATGGAGATGAGACGTGTAACATAGAGAATAGAATCCGTAATGTTAAAATAACTTTGTATGGTGACCGATGGGGACCACCTTTATCACGGCGACTGTTTCATAATGTATGTCAATGTCGAATCACTATGTTGTATGCCTGAAGCTAACACAATATTGTATGTAAACTTCAACTAATAAAAAGGTTGATTGGGGCGCCTGAGTGGCTCAGTCGGTTGAGCTGAGCGTCTGACTTCAGCTCAGGTCATGATCTCATGGTTCATGGGTTCGAGCCCCCTCGCCACCCCGTTGGGTTCTGTGCTGACAGCTCGGACCCTGGAACTTGCTTCTGATTCTGTGTCTTCCTGTCTCTCTGCCCCTCCCCTTCACATGCTCGCGCTCTCTCTCTCTCTCTATCTCTCTCTCTCTCTCTCTCAAAATAAGCATTAAAAAAATCTTTTAAAAAGTTGATTGAGGTGTAACTTACATCCCATCAAATTTATTCATTTTTAGATATATGATTCAACTATATTTAGTAACATTAACAGCGGTGCAACCACCACCAATTCCACTGCGATGAAGGGTCAGATGGGGGAGAGAAGTTGACAATTACAAAGTAACTAAAAGGAGATTTTTAAAAGTTACTCAGTTTTAGAACATTTCAATCACTTCTTTATATATATACATATGTATATGTATATATCTAGTGATGTATGGTTAATGTATTTATATAGACTACGTGTCTGTATAACATACATACATATAGCTATATGTATGTGGTTGTTTCTACTATAGACTTATACATAAGAACACACAACTATACGTGTCATGATGCTCTTCAAGAGCGGTGTTCCGTCATTCGTTATTTTATGAAGTAATTTTATCAGTCATTCCCTTAATGATTTTTACATTGCGAGATACCGAGAGCACAAAGTAGAATAAATTGTCTCTCCCTTTAAGGATTTCGGGGCCTAGGTGGCAGGCATTCACAAAACAATGACAGTACATTATCGCACGTGCTATGATAGACGTGTATCCTAGAATAATTTTCTCTTTGTTTCTCCCTACGACCCTATAGGATGAGCCACTTATTATCACTATTCTCATTGTATAGTTGAAGACTGTAGGCTACAGCTGTCGCAATAGCAAACACAGTGGGAAGAAAACCAGAAATGAGATAACGTTAGGTTAGTTTTTTTAAGTGCTTAAAAAATAATTCCTTTTGGTCGTAAGGACAGTAGATCGTCTCCACTAAATGTAATTCAGTCCTTTATAAATTCTATGGAGGCATGCGTTTTTTTTTTCTTTTTGTAGGCTTTGTGATTATGGTTCCACCCACAAGAATTTATTAACTATCTGCTCTGTCCCAAATGCTGCGCTAGGCACTGTGGGACCTTCAGGATTAGATCCGTTGCCATTGTCAGTCCTCAGTGAGTGATGTTCCAGAATTTGGCCTCCTTCCTGATTAGAAAGGTTGTTCGGAAATTTTCCAACCTGTTGTAAGCAAATGTGGGTGAATATAAAAAATTGACTTAGTATAAGTAAGATAAGGCTGTGTGCAAATTCCACCTTGGCCACATTCCAGTTTGTGAAATTCAGCAATTTGCTTTGTCTGGGTCTATTTTCTTACCTTTACCGTGGGAATGACAATACCTATCTAATGGTGTTGAAAATTAAGTGTGTAATTAAATGAAAGTGCCCTTTATGGTACCTGCCTCATAGGAAGATTGTTTCATTTATATTATTAAGTTTTCATTTAAATTCCAGTTAGCTAACATACAGTGTACTTTAGTTTCAGGTGTACTAACATACAATTGAACAATTCCATACACTGCCCGCTGCTCATCATGACAAGTGATCCCCATCACCTATTTCACCCAACCGTCTTCTCACCTCCCCTCGGTTCTTTCAGTTATTTTTTTTTCAGTGTGTATTTATTTTTGAGAGAGAGAGAGAGAAACGCAAGCCGAGGAGGGGCAGAGGGACAGCGGGGACAGAGGATCTGAACTGGGCTCCCAGCTGACAGCACAGAGGCTGGAACTCATGAACTGCGAGATCGTGACCCCAGCCTAAGTCGGCCGCTCAACCAACTGAGCCATCCAGGCACAACTTCAGTTATTATTTTAAAAAAATTTTTTTAAGTTTCTTTATTTGTTTTTAAGAGAGAGAGAGAATGAGCTGGGTAGGGCAGAGAGAGAGAGAGAGAAAGAGAATCTGAAGCAGGCTCCAGCCTCTAAGAGTTCAGCACAGAGGCCGATACGGGGCTCGAACTCACAAACCAGGAGATCGTGACCTGAGCTGAAGTGGGATGTCCAACTGACTGAACAACCCAGGCGCCCCTGAACCCCTTGATTCTTAACTAGAGTCGCACAAGGCTAGAGGGAACATTTCCCTGCTGGCCTCTGCCCAGTTTTAACGTTACAAACGGGGCTGTCCGAAACAGGGAAGCCTCTGTGTTGTTTCCAGCTGCAAGGCAGAGATCAGGGCTGTCGCAGGCCTTAAATGAGTCCCAGTCCCTGACTGGCTCAGCCCTTCAAGGTCTTCCTCATGTCATGCGTCCCCAAACTGTTAACAGAAGGGAAAGCTGAGGTCGTTTGTTGTTACGGTTGTTTTGTCTTATTTTAAGTGGAGTTTAAAAAAAAAAAAACAGACGAAGACGCGATGCTGCTGGAGGCACAGAAAACGCTGTAGCAAAGCTCCGGACAGTCAGGAATGGGGACTGCTCACGTCTTGTCCCGTGAGGGGTGTTGCTGATCTGCTCTGGGTGTCGGGACTCTGCTGGCCAAGTAGACTGTATCCACATCAGAGCATTGTCTGCCCTGATCAGAGCCAAGGGTGGCCTTTCAGAGGGCTTTCAGTTCCTGTGTCGGCAGTGCTGTAAACTCAGCCTTCAAAGTACAGATATTCCTAGTGCCCTAACGGTTCCTGCTCTTAATTGCTAATTATGCAATCTGTGTAAATGCTAGAAATGTGACTCTTTCGCTTCTGCAAATGTCTTTGCAGCTGCCTGTACATTCAAATTAAAGCCCATTGCAGCTGTCATGGAAACAGTTTTATGGGATTCCCTGGAAGGACAAATTCCAGTCCGATTGCTGCCTGGAAGTCTCTCCCTCCACTACCCCAAAGTCCGTTACTTTGCGGTTGCTTGCTTCCTGTATAGCCTGCTTCCTCGTGCTGGATGAAGGGGAAAATTGCCATTTTGCTGTTCCTTGCTCACTTAAATGTGAGTTGCACAAGCCTTTTTTTAATTTCATCTCCTCTCAGGAAACGTTTTAAAATATCTAGCTCCTTTTTTCCCTTGGCATCCGTCCATGAAAGTATATTTAGCTCTTTGTAATTCATTGCCCATGCAGACTGTGAGATATTTTTTTCTTGCAGCATCTCATTTCACTGAGGGCAAATCTGCTTTCAGATCTCTGATATATTAATGTGATCAAAATTAGACCTGTCAAGTACCTCAAATAACCCAGATGTCAGTGGGAGTTACCATGCCATTGGGCGCGTGACAAAGTGACTTGAACCCTTATGACACATCCAGCGTCTTTTCCAAGATTTTTGCCAGTTCATGGAGAACTTGGGTTTTCATGGGTACCATTGACATTGGAGTCCTGTTTCTGGGAGTCCCTTGTCTGTTCCCTCGCAGTATCCACTCAGATGTGAAACACAGCCTCTTTCTTGATTTCCATCAAACGTGCCATAAACCCTTGGAAAATGTAGTAGACTTTATTCAAAATTTGGGAATCATCGAGATATGGAGGAGGACTTTGCATTCGTAAAGTGCCAACGGTTTCGAGTTCAACATTAGCTATCCCTATTCTAAAAATATGCATCAGCCGCCCATCTCTGGAGTGTTCCCACAGACACTTTCATCCCGCGTAGTCTCTACCCTCACGCTGCCATCATGGCTGCTTTCTGTCTTCCTCCTCCCACGTCTCTTCACAGCCTCAATCCAGAACTGCACTGAGAGCTCCAAATTCCTCACCTTCTGTTATGCAGATTTATTTGGCTCCCGTTAGCCTGGATTCTCAAGCGTGCATATCCAAAACCTGCAAAAATACTCAGAAGTAGAAAATGTGTTTCCATTAGGCAGGCACCATCTTCCCGGGAGGGAATCTGTAGTTCTAAAGAATTGTGTTTCCTTGGCGGTCACACTCGCATCAAGTCTTTGTCATGACCCGTCTTCTTCATTCAGCAAATATTTCCTTAATGCCTACTATGTAGCAAGCTTCCCGTAAGCACTCACTTCTGGGAGAAATTTGCAGCTGTGACACGAGGCCGTGGAATATAGTGGAGGAAAGCCTTGGAACGGAGGAACCTGATTCTGGTTCTGATTCATTCATCCCTCCACTTATTCATTCCAAAAATGTTTGTTGCAGCGTAACTCTGGGTCAGCAGTATATTAAGTACAGGGGACACTGAAATTATCTAGACTCCAGCTCCCCAACTTAAGGCAGTGGGGGAGACCAGCCTTGTGGATAGTGAGTCGTAGCATAGTCTTGTAAGTGTGAAAGCATAAGAGAGGTTCTACCCCTTAATACCCCTGTGACTTTGGGCAAGTCTCTAGGCCTCCATTTCTCCATCTTGAACTGAGGATACTAAGAGTACGTGTTTCCAGTGTTGGTCATGACGATTAAATGAGGTGAAGCACATATAAGTGGAGGCCCAACAAGGCAAAGTGACTCGCTCGGGTCACTTGCTTACTAGGTGTCAGGTATAAACAAAACGTAGTGAGAGCAGAGGGAAGGGCGTGCAATGAAGGACAGCATTGCTCTAGAGACAGCATCTCAAAATGAGATTCGGCTGATAAATAGGAGTCTGGTGGCAGATGAACCAGAGAATGATGGCCCAGTAGGTTTTTGTGCTAAGAATGTGAAATGTAAGGGAGAGAATGCAGGTAGTCTACCTTCTTTAACAAAAAAGCCCCCAACTTGCAGTGGCTTTTTTCACACAACTTGCTCCCTCATTTTCAAGTCCAGATGTGACTCCGCTATATTACACGGCCTCGTGTCACAGCGGCAAGTTTATCCCAGAAGCAAGTGTGGGAAGCTTTAAGGCCGCGGGAGTGGCACACATCACTTCTAACCGTGTTTTACTAACCGGAACGTACTCATGTGACCCCATGTAACTCCCAGAGAGGCTGAGACATGTACTTAGCCTCCCAGGAGGAAACATACGGAGCGTTTGATGAGCACCTAATACTGTCTTTGCCACGCTTACTCTTTTCTGTGTTAACCTTTCCAAGCTTCGGTTTCATCAGGTATAGAATGAGGAGAGGCAAAACCATCCCGGCGTTGTGAGGGTTGAAACATTGTCTGTGAAGGTCCTTTGGAAACACCTGTCACATGTTCGGTGATGATTGTTACCTAAGGGAAGCTGGACAGAACAAAACGGATCGTGTCTCCAACAGTATTTCTGAAGCAATTCCAAGGTGCACTTTAAATGACTTGGCCCATCGAACAGTGCCTGGAAGATGAAAGAGTAGCATCGAAATACTGTCAGAACCTAAGCCACTGAAGCCCACGTGTATGTTGGATGGTGGAGAGGAATGACGGGTAGCGTTTGTGGCCAGTCCTTCCTAGTCGGGACCATTTTCTGCCAGCTTTTGGCAGGAGAGAAGAGCGTTTGAGAGCGGGCTTCCCCGGGGAAAGCCAAAAGACAGTGTCAGTGGCATGGAGGTACGTGGGAGGCCTATCCATGGTTCCCACCGCAACAAATATGCCAACTAAGCAAAAACAGCAAAACGTCGAGAGGTCTACACGTTATCCTGCCTGTCTTGCACTCAGATTTTGAGCCCTGAGCATTCCCTGTACAGAAATTCTGGAACATCCCCGTGAGGGGCACGGGGATCGAAGGGAGATGCGTGCGATCCGATTCTGAACTGAGGAGCCTGACTTACAGACGAAGTGAAGTCAAATGTGTATTTGTCTTCTTTCTTGTCAGAGCTCGTGTTTTGTTTTGACCGATGGAGAATTCTACTAAAATTAAAGGTTTCTCACATCGAATCCATTGACAGAAATCAGAGTGACAGAGGGAATCTATTCAGCGGGGGATTCACCGTAACTGTGGTGAATACTTACTTTCTCGGTCAAAACGGACGGTTCGGTTTCGTTTTTTGTTAACACTCAACGTGTCGTCGTCTTAGTCGGAAACTCTTGCGGCCCCGGATGAATTAAATCGAGATTGAGTGCACAGTTTCTTTGCAAACAATAAAATTGTTATTTTAGAAGTCATTAAACTTTTGAAGTCAATACGCTCTTGTCAGGATTATTTACCATCGATCAGGAAATAACCTCATGAACCATGTTCAACGACACTCGATTTTTGGCTCAAACAAGAGCACTTGATGGCAGCCCCAGCTATGCGAATTTATGTTAAATGCTTCCTTTCAATGTTTTAGTATGTGCTGTTAATAAAGAAAATTATGAATCTGAACCCACCCTGTTTGAGCTCCGAACATTTTGACTTTGTGAGTTTGCAAACAGCTTCAGGTTGAAGTTGTGATAAGATTCCGTCTGTGCCCCTTGGGATATCACAAATGCCTCTGGTGGAGCATGACACAGTTAGGCCAAGGGTGCAAAGACACAAATCTGGATCATACTGGCCAGAAGTTCCTAGTTCTCCGGTTAAACCTCGGTCTGGGTCGTCCCGCTTTTCCTTACACATATGTCCAAAGTAAGCTCCCCGGGCATCTGAAAGGAACTGGGGTGCTTCATGTTTTTTTCCCTTTAAAGCTCTGAATTGTTTCCACTTGTGTGCTTTCTAAGCCTTCTCAGATTGTATTTTTCCCATTTATCGTAGAATAGGTAGCACTTTCTAACTTGGAGTTTTCGTTTTGTCTCCAATACCAGTACTGTGCTCTGTATGAGCAGCCATTGTTTAGATAATTCTGTTGTATTCGCTGATGTACATATATGCCTTCGCACATTTTCAACTCTCAGCAAATGGCTTTTGAATGGAATTCCCATAGCTAATTAAGTACATCATCTGTTATAATCAGTAACCCGTTTCTCTGCTCTGTGAAGTGAACGATGCAAATTGGGGGAGGAAGCCACTGTTTTTTAAGGGCCTGCTAAGTTGCGGGATATATAGAAATGATGGATTGCGGTGTAGGGGATGTGCTAGAACGATCCACTCCCCCAAAGGTAGAGAAAGGTTAGAGTACTTTTGTGTTATTTTTCTTAAAGAGAGCCTCTCCAAATATGTTCGTTTTGAGTCCCACGAAACCTGAATCCCTCCCTGGTGATTAGCCCCATTTGACAAATGAGAAAGATGGGAAGGTTATGAATTCCAGAGCAGTAGAATGTACTGCGAAGAAAATGGAAACAGCACACTGATCCACAGCTTCTTGGATTATTTGGTTCAGAGTAAAATTTAATCTGGAACCGTATCATGTTGCAGCTGTTTGCCATTGGGACAGTGTAATCTGTTTATTTGGAAAATATATTTGGGAAAATGAAGGGTTTGCTTAGCTGTCAAAATTATTTAAACAATGTGATATGTGCAGAAGAACTATAAAAATCTTAACATGTCCTGTGGCTTTTTAGGAAATGTGTTTCATTCTTTTACTATACATAGGAAATGCAGACACAAAATTTTCCTGGGTGCCTTGGGAATTTCATTGTTATATTTACATACGTATGAATATTTTTTAAAGAAAATAAGGTCAATTTCAACTTAAGCAAACCACTGAACCCAAAACACTTCTGTGAGAATTTTGAAGAATTAATTTTCTCTCGACCATTTTCATTCCACGTTTGATTTCCTAGCTTAGACTTTTGAAGATATTTCGGAAAGTACTTTTTTTTTAACAAAAAGCAAAATTCACCATGTCTGTATTAAAAGCTACAGTGAAGAGTAGAAGTATGGTTGAAAAAGTACAAATAAGAGACTTTGGAGTTAATTACTAAATGCCACTCCATGGAATATAGACAGGGATTCATCGCGCTTGTGAGTATTGGCTTGCCGTTCCATTGAACAGAATTTACTTCTTTCATTTTTTTCTGCCATAATATTGCTTAAAGAAGAAATCTAGAGGGGCCCCTGGGAGGCTCAGTCGGTTGACTGTCCGACTTTGGCTCCGGTCACGATCTCACGGTTCATGGGTTTGGGCCCCATGTCGGGCTCTGTGCTGACAGCTCAGAGTCTGGAGCCCGTTTCAGATTCTGTGTCTCCCTCTCTCTCTGCCCCTCCCCACCCATTCTCTCTCTCTCTCTCTCTCTCTCTCTCTCTCTCTCTCGAATAAACATTAAAAATTTTTTTAAAAAGAGAAAGCTGTTGATGTTAGTAATGAAAAAACAAAACATAGATGGCTTCTTGTCACAAAATTTCTAAAATGGTGGTGTAACTAAGTGGGCCTTATACAAGGACACAGAAAGCCTGTAGTTGAGATCAGATCTGGAACCCTCCATATCCTTGGACAAGTCATGTTGCCTTTTCAACTTTTCATTTTTTCATCTATAAATGTTAGCATATATTACTCCTATCCTGCTTATCTCCAAAGCTTTTGTTCATATCAAATGAATAATGGAAATGAATGACACATGCAAATGTGAATTAATAATGATGTGGCTCAAGGTGATTCAAGAATATTTTTCCAGTTTTATTGAGAAACAATTGACACGCATCACTGTCTAAGTTTAAGGCGTTCAGCACGATGGTTTGATTTACGGATATTATGAAATGATTACAATAGGCTAACACCCATCTTTTCACATAGATGCAATGAAAAAGGAAACAAAAGGAAGAGACATTTCTCTTTGTGATGAGAATTCTTTGGATTTACTCTTTTAACAATTTTTCTATATATCATGCTGCAGTGTTAGCTATAGTCTTCATGTTGTATGTTACATTCCTAGAACTTCTTCATCTTCTAACTGGAAGTTTGTATACTTTGGCCACCTTCCTCCAGTTCCTTTGCCTGTGTTAGCTACAGGTCTGATTTCTTTTTCTATGTTTTTTTAAGATTCCGTGTATAGGTGAGATCATCTAGTATTTGACTTATCTCACTTAGCATAATGCCTTCAAGTTCTACCTATGTCATCAAAAATGGTAGGATTTCCTCATTTTTTATGGCTGAATAATATTTCATTGTGTGTATGTATCTACATGCGTGCATGTGTGTGTGTATCACAACAACTTTATCCATTTATCCACTGGTGGATACTTAGATTGTTTTTATTCAAGAATATTTTGTTATCATGCACATTTGCACATTTCAGCTATGCTCTCTAACTGAAAATGTTATCCAGCAATTTCGTTATATTTACCCATTTTGTATAGATACTTGGTCCTACCAAAGTGGGTCATCGTCAAAGGCATTTTATAACCAGTGAAGTTGAGTATATTAATTGCAAAAGAAGTAGTTTTATTAAAAATGCTTTGAGGTTGGATTGGGAGCTCCTCAGGAACAAAGATTCATGTATATGTAATACATATTAATACATACATAAGTACAAACATACGTATATATATGCATATATATAATGTAATATTATATATAAAGTAATAATATGTATAATTTTTTATATATAGGTATATGTGTGTGTGTTACCTACACACTGCTAAATACTCGGAGAAATCCTAGCAATAAGAGTAGTTTAGTAAATGTTCAATTTTCATTTTAAACAGGAAACTTGTTCATGTGACATGGTACTTAGACCCTGTTATTTTTGCCAAAATGGCCTAGGCCCTGATATATTTCACCCAAAGGAGCTTTTCTCACATCCTTTACATATCTCCCGTTTCGGCCATATCCAACCATCTCCGAACAATCTCTCTAAATGTTGACATTTGTTCTGTGAAGATCTGCACTGTTTTCTGGTTACAGGGATGTGCGTAACTATTTTATTATGGAAATGAATATAGGGCACAGAAATCCTGGTACTTCTATTTAGCAAAAGCAGAGAAAGAAGCCTTTTTAGGTTTTGTCAGTAACCACAGTGCCTATAAATAACATGAGGAAGAAGGGAAGGACGGGAGAGGGAGGGAAGGAGGGAGGGATGAAGGAAGGAAGGGAGGGAGGAAGGAAAGGGAAAACTACAGAGATATGGAGAGACATCCCATGACATGATAGAAATTTAAGCAGTGCTCCCTCTCTCAACCTTGTATATTAGTCCAAAGAGTTATCAGTGTGGATTCAGAGAACTTCTTATCTAGAAATTAATCTCGGTTAATTGCTAAATCCAGCCAAGAAGAGAGTGGGTTAATAATTTATAATCCATCATCAAGACAGGCCTTTACTACTTATAAATTATTTAAAGCTATTGACTTGTTTGCCTGTTTATTTAATCAATTCAATTCTTATAAAGTCTGCTTAAAACTTACTCAGCCAATTGATACTTAATCATTTGCTATCTTTAGTTTGAGTTGAAGGAAGAGATTGTTAGTGAGACGTTTTCATTCATTCAACAAATATTTTTTAAGTGTCTTTATTTTGAGAGAGAGAGAGAAAGAGAGAGCGCGCGCAGGGGAGGGGCTGAGAGAGAGGAAGAGAGAGAGCCAAGCAGGCGCTGCACTGTCAGTGCAGAGGCTGACATGGGGCTTGGGCTCACGAACCATGAGATCGTGACCTGAGCCAAAACCAAGTGTCGAAGGCTTAACCAACTGAGCCACCCAGGAGCTCCTCATTCAACAAATATTTTTGAGCATGTATACTTGTGGTTGCTAAGCATACAGGAGAGGAACAAAATGGAAAAACTATCCCTGTCCTAATGGAAGGTGTTTACTAGCAGGAAGGGTAG
The DNA here is from genome assembly GCF_022837055.1 of Prionailurus viverrinus. Lineage (NCBI taxonomy): Eukaryota > Metazoa > Chordata > Mammalia > Carnivora > Felidae > Prionailurus > Prionailurus viverrinus. The sequence goes on along the minus strand of NC_062579.1, from coordinate 111,571,070 downwards.
ACCAAATGGAAAAATAAAATGTTTAAAATGTCATACGAAGAGGGGTACGTGAGTATCTCAGTCAGCTAAGCGTCTGACTTCGGCTCAGGTCATGATCTCACGGTTTGTGAGTTCGGGCCCCGCATTGGGCTCTGTGCTGACAGCTTGGAGCCTGAAGCCCGCTTCGAATTCTGTGTCTCCCTCTCTCTGCCATTCCCTTGCTCATACTCTGTTTCTCTCTGTCTCTCAAAAATAAATAAATGTTAAAAATAAAATTTAAAAATAAAAAAAAAATGTCGTATGAAGATAAATGTTACAGGCACGAATAAAGCAAAAGAGACAGGGAATCTGGGGCATGGGGCTGATCCTATTTCAAGTAGGATGGACAGAGAAAGATTCTTTGATATGATATTTGAGCAGACACTTGAGGGAAGTGAGGCATTGACACATGCAAATGTCTGAGGTTAGAATGTTCCAGGTGGAGGGAACAGCAAAAGAACAAAGGCCTCACTCAAGGGGACGGTGCTTGGAATATTGAAGGGAAGAAAGGAGACCAGTCTGGCTGGGGCTCAGTGAGTGAGGGGGAGGAGATAGGACACAAAGTTGGGGAGGTAGCAAGGAACCAGTCATATAGGCCACTGGAAGGACTTTGTCTCTTACTGCATGTCATGGGAAACCATCAGAGGGTATGTAGCCAAGGAGTGACGGGATCTTACTTTTTAATGCAATGATTGCGAGGGCTTCATTCAAGAGAGGCTAAAGGGAGACGAGGTTTGACGTAGGGAGACGAGTGAAGGGGCTCTAGCAAGACATGATGCCTCGGACCAGTATGACGGCTGCAGACGTAATGAAAAAATGTGTGTCCAATAACTCGGAGGTTTTTGCCCTAGAGAAATGGAAACAGTACTTGCCACTTACTGAGATATGTCAGATTTCAAGAGGAGCAATTTTTTGGCATGTTCGGGGAGGGTGAGGATGGAAACTAGAAGTTGGTGGCAGTCATGTGAACTTTCCGATGTCTGAAATTTTACGCGCAGTCTCTATTAACCTTACTATAAAGCCTGTGATACCGAACATTAACTTTCTATTAACCTTAGGAGGCCTCAAAACATTAATTCTTCATAATAATATTAAGTGTTTACGCCGAAGTATTTTGGGACCAAATCTCTTCGTTTTTATTTTACTGCTTTGCACATAGAACTTCAAAGAATACACTTCCTTTAACCTTGGCAGTAATCGTAGGGACTCTCTTAATTTTGAAATGGTATAAAATGCTCAATCTTCACACGAGTGTTTGTGATATTCTTTTTTGGTACTATATTTACCTTTGCAGTTTTAATTTCCTAAGTTATCTCAGGATAGAGACATCACAATCGCCCCCTGATAGTCACAGGCATTTACCACCAGTTTCCTAGCACTGGGCACCAGATGTAACCTCTGAAACCTTGGACCTGCTTTCCGGGGAGACCCACTGATGGTGAATTTTCCTACAGGAATTATATCAAAAGTTCTGGGCTGCCAAAAATGGTCTAATAAACTTATAGAACAGTCTACCTCCTTGGGCTACCAAAAATGGTCTAATAAACTTATAGAACAGTCTACCTCCTTGACTGTCATATTAATTCCATACATACTTAAATCCCCAAGTTGCAAAAACACAAGTGATAGAGACTAACGTAATGAAACTAGCCCTTGCTAAGCAAACAAATGGGAAAGCAGAGCCTAATTCATTGTCTCTCCAAGAGGGTGATCGGAATGCTTATCACGTCTTATGTTTGCGCTGCAGCTTTCTTATCTCCAGGTGATTTTCCATTCCTCCTGTCATTCTACCGCAGTCTGTCTCAGTGAACTAAATTCAGAAGGTTGTCACCAACAGTTAACCCTTTTTGAAATAGCAAGGCAAAGGGGAAGAATAGCAGCAAAGAAACCTAGTTGGTATGTCCGTGCGCACACAAGACCCTGCGTTGGAATCCATGCCGTTACAGGTGGTGGTATCCATCCCCAGTGTTCAGAGCTATCAGTGACTCATAGTTATTAGGTTAATGAACAGAAATGCCAAAATAAACAAGCAGTGTGGTGGAGTGGCTCATATTTCTAGCTCTGAAATCCAGTACTCGTCACTTAACTTTCTCTGTGACCTTGGGTAAATTACTTAATCTCTCGGAGTCTCGGTTTCTTCCCCATTTTACAGGGGAATCATGTGACGTAATGCATGTGCCTCCTTTTATATGTAACTTGTTTCGGAGTTAGATTTCTGTAGGGGTAGATCTGATTATCTGGGTGCGAGGAGGACCATGGTTGGCTGCTCTTGCCGGTAAGTCGGGAACACAGCAGAAGCTGTAGCCAAATACGCAATAACGTGGTAAAGACTCAATATAGAGCTTGTAATAGCCTTTGTATTATACATAACTCAGGAATCCTTCAGCAGAAGAAGGGGTTATGCTCATAAAAATGAGCAAACGGGCGCCTGGGTGGCTCAGTCGGTTGGCGTCCGACTTCAGCTCAGGTCATGATCTCGTAGTTCGTGACTTCGAGCCCCGCATCGGGCTCTGTGCTGACAGCTCGGGGCCTGGAGCCTGCTTCGGATTCTGTGTCTCCCTCTCCCTCTGTTCCTCCCCCACTCGCTCTCTGTCTCTCTCTCTCCAAAATAAATAAAGATTCAAAAAATTTAAAAAAAGAAAAATGAGAAAGCAAATACAAGGAAACCAGTTTTCTAGGGGAAAAGTGAAAAGATACACTTTATATTGTGTCTGTTTTGTTTGCAGTGCATGTGGCGGTCAAACAACGTGGGCATGGCCACATATCAACGTAACCTAAACATTAGAATAAGAATTATGTGTAGAAATTATCAAACCTCTTATATTTCAGGTACTCTGCTATACAGATAATGTAATCTACATTATAATTTTTGAAAAGTGTGAAATTGAAAATCAAAGAATATAAGTACCTTGTCCCAAATACACAATATTAAATGGCCATGTAACTTATATATTGTCATGCTATATTAGGCACTTACTGAACAGACAGGTGATCTCTACTTTTTGCCGCAATGCATTCTTGTAAACTGCAAGGCAAAGCAAATCATTGTAAAGTGAATTATATTTTCCCAAAGGAACAATGCTATTATTGAAGGTTGTAGTCTTAACCAATAATTTGACATTGACTACATCATATATATGATCTACAATATCTCATAAAAGCAAAGATACCATGACCATTAAATGTGCTAAGTCTAATAGATATTAATTATATATGTGGTGAGCAATAATGTTGCTTCTCTTTTTCGAATTTAGAAAGGGTTTTGGAGAATATTTTGGATGGCTTTTTCTCATAAAGGACTCTCTTGGGGGAAAAACTACGGTAAACCCCTTTTCTCTCATGATAAATGTCCCTTTGTCTACAGAGTCATTTGGAATTATTCCATTTACTTATTCTCTTTTCAAATTGCTTTCGTAGCATCAAGTATTGAGGGAAAAATGAAAGAAAAAGCTTTGAAGTAACTCAGTTCTGGTCTCCTCTCTTACCCATTACCTATATGATCTAAGCAGCAATGCTGTTTCTCTGTGCCTCAGTTTCCCTTTCTGTATGAACACGCTGGATTAGGTGAATTTGGAAGGCCCTGCAGGACTATACCTTTCTAGAAGCTGATACAGGGTACTTAATCCTTGGATTCTATTTTAAGTTGTTGGAGAGAAGAAGTTTTTGGAATCTGGTCTGTTGCCAGGTGACCGTTTGCCTGCTCTTGCCCCAGGACCCAGTCACAAAGTGAATCCCTCACAGGCTGTATCCTTTGCTTTGGTAATAGCAATAGTGGTTACAGGCACATCCTGTAATATGTTACTGTGAAATCACAGGGAATCTAGAAGATCGAATTGAAATCCTATTTCTCCATTTCCTGAGTGACATTCAACATAGTCATATAATCTCTCTGAACCTAAATTTTTTTCATTAATATATCAAAAGGAATGGTTCTTTTATTGCAGGGTTATATTAAAGATGAAGTGAGATTAAGTGAAAAAGTCCTATAGGTAGCTATATTCTTCTTATAGTCAGGCTAGTGTAAGGATTTCAAAATCAGGGCATTTTGACAACTTGTTGGTTGTCAGCTGTCAACTGATTTTTTAAAAAAAAATTTTGTTTGAACAAATAATTTCAAGTTTTTGACTGAAAATTGTAACAACATAACACAAACAGGACAATTACAAATGTTCACTCAACAATCTTGTAAATAGCTTTATTTTTAAAAAATAATGGACAAATGCTATAATGTTAGGAAAGTTAAATGTGTTTCATCTAAGGAAATGATTTTTTTCAATCAAAATTGTACATTGGGTGCGTGGATGGCTCAGTTGGTTAAGTATCTGACTCTTGATTTCGGCTCAGGTCATGGTCTCACAGTTCGTGAGTTCAAGCCCCGCATCGGGCTCTGCACTGATAGTGTGGAGCCTGCTGGGGATTCTCTCTCTCCCTCTATCTCTGCCCCTCCCACGCTTGTACTCTCTCTCTCTCTCTCTCTCTCTCTCTCTCTCACGAAATAAACGTTCAAAACAATTGTATATATTTAAGGCTTACAACATGATGATTTGATATACAAATACCTAGTAAAATGATTACTACAGTCACTGCTCATCAACATATCTCCTTACATAGTTACCATCTTTGTGTGTAGTCGAATACTTGAAGTCTACTCTCGGCAAATTTCCAATGTTCAATGCAGTATTATGAAGTATCACCACCATGCTGCACATTGGACCTGGAGACTTATTCATCCTACTGAACTGCAGCTTTGTACCCTTTAACCAACATCTCCCCATGTTCCCACCTCCCTGTCCCTAATAACTAAGGTCCTATTGTCTCTTTAAATGACAAAAACACAATGTACCGGAACTTATGGGATGGGGTAAAAGCAGTACCAGGAGAGAAGTTTCTAGCCATACATGCTTACTTTTCAAAAGAAGAAAAGTCTCAAATGAATAAGCTAACCTCAAGGGAATAGAAAAGAAGAACAAACTACACTCAAAGTTACAGAAGTGAAATAAATTATAAACATCAGAGTAGAAATTAATCAAATTGAGGATAAAGAGCAAAAGAGAAAGTCAACAAAACTAGGAGTTGTTTAAAAAAGAATCAACAGGGGCGCCTGGGTGGCACAGTCGGTTAAGCGTCCGACTTCAGCCAGGTCACGATCTCGCGGTCCGTGAGTTCGAGCCCCGCGTCAGGCTCTGGGCTGATGGCTCAGAGCCTGGAGCCTGTTTCCGATTCTGTGTCTCCCTCTCTCTCTGCCCCTCCCCCGTTCATGCTCTGTCTCTCTCTGTCCCAAAAATAAAATAAATGTTGAAAAAAACAATTTAAAAAAAAAAAAGAATCAACAAACCCTTAGCAAAACTAAGAAAAACAGAGAGATAAAGCTGGAGTAAATAAAATTAGAAATGAAAGGAGACATTACAACGGATGTCTTAGAAATAAAAAAGGATCATAAGGGACTATTATGAACAGCACAATGCAAACAAATTGGATAACTAGGAGAAGTGGATAAATTCCTAGAAGCATACAATTTACCAAGAGTGAATCAAAAAGAAACAGAAAGCCTAAACAAACTAGTAATAAATGAATTTATGAAGTAGTAATCAAAAACCTCCCAATAAAGAAAAGCTCAGGGCCAAATGGCTTCACAGCTGAATTCTCCCGAAAAGTTAATAATTAATACCAACCCTACCCAAACTTTCCCAAAATATGGAAATAGAGGGAACACTCCCAAACTCATTCCTACTCATTCATACTAAAGCCAGAAAAGACACCACAAGAAAAGAAAACTACAGGCCGGTGTTCCTGATGAATATAGATGTAAGAATCTTCAAATAAGTACTAGCAAACTGAACTTAAGAACACTTCAAAAAGATTATACACCATGACCAATTGGTATTTATCCCTGGGGTACAAAGTTGGTTTGACCTATGTAAATCAATCAATGCGATACACTACATTAACAGAATGAAAAACAAAAACCACATGATCATCTCCATAGATGCAGAAAATGCATTTCACAAAGCTCAACATCCATTCATGATATAAACTCTCAACAGATTAGCTATAGAAGCAAGTGCCCTCGATACATACAACAAAGGGCGTTTGTGAAAAGCTCACAGCTACCATTACAATCAATGGGGAAAAATTGACAGTGTTTCCTCCAAAATCCAGTACAAGGTCAGGCTGTTCAATCTTACCACTTCTCTTGTACATAGTACTAGAATTACTCACAGCAATTAGACAAGAAAAATAAAAATCTTCCAAATCAGAAATTAAGATGTAAAATTGTCTCTGCTGACAGATAACATAATCCCTTATGTGGAAAACCCTAAAGAGTCCACCAAAAAAAACACAAAAAAAACCAAAACAAAACCCTTTAGAACTAATAAAGTTACAGGGCACAGAATTGCGATACAAAAAAACCCATTGCATTTCTTTTTACCAGCAACAATCTATCTGAAAACAAAATCAAGAAAATCCCTTCTAGGATGACATCTGTGAAAGTGAAATACTTGGGAATAAATTAAACCAAAAAAGTGAAAGATCTGGGAGCGCCTGAGTGGCTCAGTCAGTTAAGCGTCTGACTTCAGCTCAGGTCCTGATCTTACGGTTCATGAGTTGAAGCCCCACGTCGGGCTCTATGCTTCCATCTCAGAGCCTGGAGCTTCCTTTCAATTATGTCTCCTTCTCTCTCTGCCCCTCCCTGCTCGCTCACTCGCTCTCTCTCTCAAAAATAAATAAACATTAAAAAAAAACTTAAAAGATCTGGACACTGCACACTAGAAAATATTGATGAAAAAATTGAAGAAGATGCAAATAACTGGAAAGATACCATGTGTTCATGAAATGGAAGAGTTAATATTGTGTTTTGTCTTTTTTTATTTTTTATTTTAATCCACGTTAGTTAACATTATAGTGTAAAAATGGTTTCAGGAGTAGAATTAACGATTCACCACTTACATAGAACACCCAAAACTCATCCCAACAGATGCCCTCCTTAATGCCCATCAACCATTTATCCCATCCCTCCACCCAGCACCTCTCCAGCAGCCCTCAGTGTGTTCTCTGTGTTTAAGAGTCTCTTATGGTTTGCCTCCCTCTCTGTTTTTATCTTATTTTTCCTTCCCTTCCCCTATGTTCATCTGTTTTGTTTCTTAAATTCCACATATGAATGAAATCACATGATATTTGTTTCTCTTATTTTGCTTAGCATAATACATTCTAGTTCCATCCATGTTGTTGCAAATGGAAGATTTCATTCTTTTTGATCACCAAGTAATGTTCCATTGTGTGTGTGTATATACATGTGCACACATATATGTATGTATATATATACACATATGTATACACACATATTTGTATATATATACACATGCGTGTGTGTGTGTGTGTATATATATATGTGTGTGTATATATATATGTGTGTGTATATATATATATATATATATATATATCACATCTTTATCCATTCATCAGTCGATGGACTTTTGGGTTGTTTCCATACTTTGGCAATTGTTGATAGTGCTGCTATAAACATTGGGGTGCGTGTGCCTCTTTGAATCAGCATTTTTGTATCCTTTGGATAAATGCCTAGTAGTGCAATTGCTGGGTCGTAGGGTAGTTCTATTTTTAATTTTTTGAGTAAACTCTATCCTGTTTTCCAGAGTGGCTGCACCAGTCTGCATTCCCACCAGCAGCGCAAAAGTGTTCCTCTTTCTCCACATCCTCGCCGACACCTGTCGTTTCCTGAGTTGGTCATTTTAGCCATTCTGACAGGTGTGATGTGATATCTCATTGTGGTTTTGGTTTGTATTTCCCTGATGATGAATGACGTTGAGCATCTTTTCACGTGTGGAAGACTTAATATTGTTAAAATATTCTAATTACGCGAAACAATCTACAGATTTGATTCGATTCCTATCAAAATTTCAATGCCATTTTTAACATATAGAAAAAACAATTATAGAATTCCTACGGGATCAGAAAAGACCCCAAATAGACAAATCTTGAGAAAGAAGAACAGAGTTGGAGGCATCACACTTCCTGATTTCAAATTATATATTATAAGCCCCCACCTGTACAATCAACTAATTTTTTCAAAGGTGCCAAGAGTACATAATGGAGAAAGGATAATCTCTTCAAATAAATGGCGTTGGCAAAACTGAATATTCACATAATGTAATAATGAAATTGGACCCCTATTAAATATCCCACTCACACACACACAAAAAAAACCACTCAAAATGGATTGGAGACTTAAATAGAGGACATGACACTCTGAAACTCCTAGAAGAAAACACAGGGAAAAATCTTTTTGACATTGGTCTTGGCAATGATTTTTTTGGATATGATGCCAAAACCAAAAATAAACATCAAACTAAAAACTTCTGTACAACAAAGGAAGCAGTCATCAAAATGAAAAGGCAGCCTCCAGAATGGGAGACAATATTTGCAAACCATATATCTGAAAAGATTAATATCCAAAATATTTTAGGAACTGACACAACACGATAGCTACATGTGTGCATGTGTGTGTACGCATATGTCCACATATATGTATATATAGTTTTATATATTGTATATAACGGGCAAGTATATATATATTTATATATTTTCTATAATGGGCAAAAGACCTGAATATACACTCTTTCAATGAAGATATACAAATGGCCAACAGTGATATCATGAGTAAGATGCAAAACAACAATGAGATCCCCTCACATCTCTGCGTTTGTTGTAGCACGACTCACAATAGCCAAGATATAGAAAGGACCTAAGTGTCTGTCAACAGATGATCAGATAAAATGTCACACACACACACACACACACACACACACACTAGAACAAAAAGGAGATTCTACCATTTGCAGCAACATGGATGAACCTGGAGGACATAATGCTTCATGAAATAAGCCAGATGCAGAAAGAAAAAAGCTGTAAGATCTCACTTTATTGTGGAATCTTAAAAAGCCACTAGCTGGCTTTGAAGTGGTCAACATAATAAAGCTTGATTAAGCTTTGTTACTATTTATCAGTGTCTGTTAAGTAACTCAAAATATGCGAGGAAACTATAAATCTGGAAAGGACCATAGAGGATGCCTAATGCAGTGAAGCCCTATCCTGAATGATCGTTCAAGCCCCTAAGGGAGTTTTAAAAAATGACAGCTTTCTGGGCCTAGAACCTGGATATTACGATTAACTTGATGCAGTATGGCTGTTAGGAGTCTGTCTGTTTAAAAATATCCCTGAAATATTAACGAGCAACTAGTATTGAGAACTCTTCCACCAGTCAAATCCCTCATTTAAGTTGTGAGGAACACGTAGTGGAGAAAGATTGAGGTCACAAAGCAGAAACTTGATTCTCCCGATACTTAACCCTTTCTTCTTTGCGGGGGATGCCCTGGCTATTTGGACTGAGCTCAGGATTATGTTCTCATGCACACGATGTGGCCCATTTACCAGAGGCAGCATTCTGCAGTGTCCCATATGAGGAGAACCCAGATGTCAAGTCAGGAACGTCGGGAACCGTTAGGAAGTCGGTGCGAGAGACAAGAGGGGTTGGCCTCGAGGCATGTTTGGATATTCTCTTGGGACTTTTACTGCGATCCCGTGTTACAGTCGTGGCAAAATGAGACAGGGACCACGTCATGGTCAAGGCGCTCTAAGGCCAGCTTCTGCCGCAATTCCTTGACAACCAAGGAAATAGTAGGTTTAGATGTATAGTTACTAAAATAAACAGTTCACTAGCAGAAATTTGCTCTCATGATGAAACAGATCTACCTGAAAAGTGTAATATCCACATTAAGATAAAATATTTAGTTAGGATCGTAATCAAATTCACCATTTGGGGCAAACCTCAGAAGTGTCTGTAGGCCAAAATTTCATGCATGGAGAAATCTTTTCCATTTTCAGTTCGGTTTTAAAATCTTTCTGTGATAATTGGTTCTTGTTTGTAACTTTACCAAAGCCCTCATGTACAATCAATTGTGCTATTTTATTAAATTTGAAATGTTTGATGGGGCGCCTGGGTGGCTCAGTTGGTTAAGCGTCTGACTTCGGCTCAGGTCATGATCTCACGGTTCGTGAGTTCGAGCCCCACGTTGGGCTCTGTGCTGATGGCTCAGAGCCTGGAGCCTGCTTCCGATTCTGTGTCTCCCTGTCTCTCTTCCCCTCCCTGGCTTGCCCTCTGTCTTTCCCTCTCCCAAAAATAAAATAAACGTTAAAAAATAAAAAAAAATTTTTTTTTTGAAACGTTTGAGAGTTTAGGGACCAGAAATTGCACGACCTGGATTGTAATCCCAATTTTGCCATGAATCAACTCTCTGAACTTAGAAAAGTCCCTTTTCTCCAGACTTGTCCTAGGAAGAGATGACCTCAAAGGGCAGTTCAACTCTAAGAGTCAGTGAGTGCCAGAGGTGCAGGCAGAAATAAAATTCAGATAGTGGGGTGCATCTTTGAGGGGTAGTTTCACATAGGGACTGATCCTAATGCCTCTTGGGAATCAGGAATGGAATGAAAAGATAATGTATCCCTTCGCTTCTCTTTCTCTTTCTCTCCCTCACTCCACACGCTACACCAAATACCTTTCCCTCTCTATCCCTGCCCTCTGAATGTTATTTCTCTTAATTCAAGCTTTATCTCATGAATTATAATAAGATTTCACTAGAGTTCATAGCTTTCAAGCTAACAGTGTAGGAAGTTGTTAAGGCTTAAAATAAATTTCAGCAACAGATGATCACAAGTCCTCTACTTTATACTGGTAGGGAAGAAAACCTTAAACTTGAAACAATCTGGGAGTTGCACTCACTGTAATGATGTGTAATCACAGTTGAACATGACAACCTATTTTGTTTCCTTCTCACAAGATTTAGTTACAGCTTTACTGTTCACCATCTTACTGTTAATTCTTTGTCCAAAACTTTAAGAATATTATTCATGGGTGGCTGCTGGTGGGTGTGGGTGTGAGAGGAATGAGAAACATTGTGTTTCTTAAACTTAACATTTCTATGAAAATTTGAGAGCATTCATGGGGAAACAAAAACAAAATCAGGAACCCTGATAAGCCTTCTAGAGCAATGCTTTCTCTTTCGTGAGAGGCATTGTCAGAGCACAAAAATCTAAAGGAAATGCTTATTCAAAAACTTCTATATTTTATGCTATAATAGTCATGTATTTTGAAACATGTTTTAATGCAGTATTCTCAAGCCAGTGTTCAGGGAACAAATGTTCACCATGTTATACATTTGAAAACAAAAAAGAGATTTTCAGGAGTCAGGGGGGAAGATGGAAGTTTTATAGAGAGATTGACTTGATTCTCTGGATTCCAAGTCCAAATATCACACAAAGGGCTCATCTTGGGTGAGTTACCCATCCCGGATTAATCCTTTATTGGCCATCGAGGGTAGGATTTTGTTTTTGTAAAACAGTTGCTCTTTTGGGGGCACCTGGATGGGTCAGTCGGTTAAGTGACTGGCTCTTGATTTCAGCTCAGGTCATGATCTCATCTTTGTGGGATCGAGCCCTGCGCCAGGCTCTGTGATGACCATGGAGCCTGCTTGGAATTCTTTCTCTCCCTCTCTCTCTGCCCCTTTACTGCTCATGCTCACTTGCTCTCTCTCTCAAAAATAAATGAACATTAAAACAAGATTTAAAAAGGAAGAAACAATTGCTCTTTCTGTATTCATGTCTTTAGGTAGAAGTTTCTAGGAAATCTGGGTATAGCTTAGAATGTTTACATATATATACATGTTATATACATGCATATACATATATATTCATATAACTTATATAAATTCTGTAAAATAAGCATATATATACATATATAATATAACATATTCTGCATAAATATTACCAGTGATAAAAACCTTGCTACTTTTTTTTTTAATTTTTTTTTTCAACGTTTATTTATTTTTGGGACAGAGAGAGACAGAGCATGAACAGGGGAGGGGCAGAGAGAGAGGGAGACACAGAATCGGAAACAGGCTCCAGGCTCTGAGCCATCGGCCCAGAGCCTGACGCGGGGCTCGAACTCACGGACCGCGAGATCGTGACCTGGCTGAAGTCGGACGCTTAACCGACTGCGCCACCCAGGCGCCCCAAAACCTTGCTACTTTTTAAAGTACCTAATTCCCTGAAGAACATAGTTAGATTTTTTTGGTTTGAATTACCATAAAAATGAAGATTGGAAGATCAAAGCAGAGTAGGAGGACCCTAGGCTTGCCTCATCCATGAATACAACTAGATAACTATCAAATCATCCTAACTACGCCAGAAATTGACCTGAAGATTGGCAGAACAAACACCACAACTGAACGGAGAGAAGAGGCCATATCGAAGAAGGTAGGAAGTGTGGAGACGTGGTTTAGGAGAGAGACCGGTCATGGCCACTGCAGTGGGAGGGAGCCACAGTTGCTGAGAAGGGTGAGAGACAGACCAGCACCCAGGAGCACACGGGGAAAGCAGACCCCGCGGTAATTGGCTTGGAAAGTGAAAGGGCCTGGATTTTGTGAGTTCTTGCACCCAGTGGGGCTTAAAGCCTGGAGTTCTAAGAGTTAGCAGGCTTGGCCCAGGGGCTTCTCTTGGAGAGAAAGCTGGCAAACAGCCCGAGAACATACAGCATGGAAACAGTGATCTGAAGAGCACCTACGGCGCACAGTGGGGAGGCTTTTCGCTCATTTGGAGCACATCCCAGAGACACAGTGTGCATGAAGACCCCTCTGGGAATGAAGGAAGTGGCAAGTGCCATTTGCCTCCCCCACCCCTCACCATAAACACAGAGCCACCTGTGGGAACCAGCACAGAGATTACACTTGCTACACTTGGACAACATAGACTCTAAAACAAAGACTGTAACAAGAGACACAGAAGAACACTATATAATAATAAAGGGGACAATCCAACAAGAAGACCTAACAATTGTAAATATGTATGCACCCAATATACAAGCACCCAAATACGTCAAACAGTTAACAAACATAAAGGAACTAATTGATAATACAAGAATAGTAGGGGACTTTAACACCCCACTACATCAAAGGGCAGATCATATAGACAGAAAATCCAGAAGGAAAACAGTGGCTTTAAATGACACACCAGACCAGATGGGCTTATTAGATATAGTCAGAACATTCCATCCTAAAACAGCAGAGTGCATATTCTTTTCAAGTGCGCATGGAACATTCTCCAAAATAGATCCTATATTAGGCCGCAAAACAGGCCTCACCGAATTTTAAAGGATTAAAGTCATTCCATGCATCTTTTCTCACCACAACACTATGAAACTATAAGTCCAGCACATGAAAAAATCTGGAAAGACCACAAATACATGGCGGTTAGGTGACATGCTACTAAACAATGAATGAGTCAACCAGGAAATAAAAGAAGAGGTACAAAAGGACACAGAAACAAATGAAAGTGAAAACACAATGTTCTAAAACGTTTGGGATACAGCAAAAACAGTTCTAAGAAGGAAGTTTATAGTAATACACACCTCAAGAACCAAGAAAAATCGGAACGACCTAACCTTATACCTAAAGGAGCTAGAAAGAGGACAACAAACAAAGCCTAAGACCAACAGAAGGAAGGGAATATTAAAGATTAGAGCAGAAATAAATGATACTGAAACTTACAAAACTGATCAAAGAAACCAGGAGCTGGTTCTTTGAAAAAAAAAAAAAATCTCTAAAATTGATAAACCTCTAGCGAGACTCATCAAGAAGAAAAAACGATGAAGAACTCAAATAAATGAGAGTGGAGAAATAAGAAGCAACACCACAGAAACACAAGGAATTATATGAGCATATTATGAAAAAATAAGTGCCAAGAAATTGGACAATCTAGAAGAAATGGATAAATTCTTACCAACATATGAGCTACCAAAACTGAAACAGGAAGAAATAGAAAATTTGAACAGACCAATAACCAATAAAGAAACTGAATCAGTAATCAAAAAGCTCCCAGCGAACAAAAGTCCAGGGTCAGTTGGTCTCACCGATGAATTCAAACAAACATTTAAAGATGCGTTAATATCTATTCTTCTGAAAGCATTCTAGAAAATAGAAAAGGAGGGTAAACCTTCCAGAGTCATTCTATGAGGCCAGAATTCCCCTGACACCAAAACCAGATAAAGACACTACAAAAAAGAGAACTACATGACAGTATTTCTGATGAACATAGATACAAATATCCTCAACAAAATATTAGCAAACTGAATCCGATAACACATCAAAAAAAAAGGCATCCACCACAAGCAAGTGATATTTATTCCTGGGTTGCAAGGGTGGTTCAATATTCACACATCAATCAACATGATACATCACATCAATAAGAGAAAGGATAAGAAGCATATGACCAATTCAGTAGATGCAGAAAAAAGCATTTGACAAAGTACAACATCCACTCATGATGAAAACCCTCAACAAACTGGGTTTACAGGGTACATACCTCAACGTAATAAAGGCCATATATGAAAACTTCACAGCTTTTAAGTTTATTTATTGATTCTGAGAGACAGCAAGTGTGAGTGGGGGAGAGACAGAGAGAGAGAGGGAGAGAGAGGATCCCAAGCAGGCTCCACATTCAGCATGAAGCCTGATGTGGGACTCAATCCCATGACAGCAACATCATGACCTGAGCCGATATCGAGAGTCGATCTCTTAATTCACTGAGTCACCCAGATGCCCCGCTAACATCATCCTTAATGGGGCAAAACTGAGATCTTTTCCCTAAAGGTCAGGAACAAGACAAGGATGTCTAATGTCACCACTTTTATTTAACATAGTACTGGAAATCCTAGCCACAGTAATCAGACAAGAAATAAAAGTCATCCAAATTGGTAAGGAAGAAGTAAAACTTCCACGATTTGCAGGTGACATGATGCTATATATAGAAATCCTTAAAGACTCCACCGAAAGACTGGTATAACTGATAAACGAATTCACTAAACTCACAGGGTACAAAAATCAATGTACAGAAATCTGTTGCATTTCTTTTTAATGGGACACACACTTTATTTTTTTTTTCAACGTTTATTTATTTTTGGGACAGAGAGAGACAGAGCATGAACGGGGGAGGGGCAGAGAGAGAGGGAGACACAGAATCGGAAACAGGCTCCAGGCTCTGAGCCATCAGCCCAGAGCCTGACGCGGGGCTCGAACTCACAGACCGCGAGATCGTGACCTGGTTGAAGTCGGACGGTTAACCGACTGTGCCACCCAGGCGCCCCGAAATCTGTTGCATTTCTATACACCAGTAATAAAGCAGCAGAAAGAGAAATTAAGAAAACAATCTGATTTACAAGCACCAGAAACAATAAGATACCTGGGGGTAAACCTAACCAAAGAGGGGAAAGACCTGTACTCTGAAACAATAAAGCACTGATGAAAAAAATTGAGAATGACACCAATAAATGGACAAATTCCATGCTCATGTATCAGAAGAGCAAATATTGTTAAAATGCTATACTACCCAAAGCAATCCACACATTTAATGCAATCCCTATCAATACCAACAACATTTGTCACAGAGCTGGAACAGACAACCCTAAAATTTGTATGGAATTGCAAAAGACCTCGAATATCCAAAGCAATCTTAAAAAACTAAAGCAAATATGGAGATATCACAATTCTGGACTTCAAGTTATATTAGAAATCTGTAGTAATCAAAGCAGTGTGGGACTAGCTCTGAAATAGCCACATAGATCAATGGAACAGAAGAGAAAACCCAGACATGAACCCACAACTGTATGGTCAATCCATCTTCAACAAAGCAAGAAAGAATATCCAGTGGGAAAAAGACAGTCTCTTCACCAAATGGTGTTGGGAAAACTGGACAGCAGCATGCAGAAGAATGAAACTGGACCACTTTCTTTCACAAAATAAATAAATTCAAAATGTCTTAAAGATCTGAACGTGAAACCCGAAGCCATAAAAATTCTAGAAGAGAAGACAGGCCGTAATTTCTTTGACATCAGCCATAGCAACTTTTTTTGTATAGGTCTCCTGCGTCAAGGGAAACAAAAGCAAAAATAAACTATTGGGACTACATCAAAGTAAAAAGCTTCCGTGCAGCACATGAAACCACAAAACTCATAGGCAGCCTATGGAATGGGAGAAGATATTTGCAAGTAACATATTTGATAGAGGATTAGTATTCAAAATATATAAGGAACTTATAAAACTCAATACCTGAAAATCAAATAGTCCAATTACAAAATGTGCAGAAGGCATGAGCAAACACTTCTCCAAAGAAGATTTACAGATGGCAACAGGCAAATGAAAGCATGCTCATCATCAGTTATCATCTGGGAAATGGAAATCAAAACTACAATGAGATATCACCTCACCCATGTCAGCATGGGTAAAATCAACACCACAAGAAACAACAGGTGTTGGCAACGATGTAGCGTGAAAGGAACCCTCCTGCACTATTGGTGGGAATGCAAACTGGTGCAGCCACTGTGGAAAACAGGATGGAGGTTCCTCAAAAAGTTAAAAATAAAACTACCCTACGATCCGGCAATTGCATCACTGGGTATTTCCCCAAAGAATAAAAACACCAATCCAAAGGGATGCATGAACAGCTATGTTTACGGCAGCATTATTTACAATAGCCTACATATGGAATCAGCCCAAGTGTCCATCAGTTGATGAATAGATGAAGAGATGCGGCGGACGTGTATATACACAATGGAATATCATTCTGTCAAAAAAGAAGGAAATCTTGCCACTCACAACAACATGGATGGAGCTAGAGAGTATAATGCTCAACAAAATAAATGAGTCAGAGAAAGACAAATACCATATGATTTCGCTCCTGTGTGGAACGTAAGAAGGAAGACAAATGAGCAAAGGGATAAAAAGAGAGGGAAACACACCAGGAAGCAAAATCTTATTTAGAGAGAACAAGCTGACGGTTACCAGAGGGGAGGTGGGTGTGTGAGGCGGTGGGTTAAACAAGCCATCGGACTTAAGGAGTGCGCTGGTGATGAGTACCAGGTGACGCATGAAATTGTTGTCTCACCATATTGTACAACTGAAACTAATATGACACTGTATGTTAACTAACAGGACTTAAAAACTTAGAAAAATAGACACCCTGGGTTAGAATCCCGTTGCCACCTGGCAGCTGTGTTAATTTGGGGAATTCACAAAATCCCGTTTTCCTTCTTGCTTCGTGTGAAGTTAAAGTGAAATATATGTGAAAACACTTCGTGAAGAGTGCAGGTGACAAGGTAAAGGGAAAGTGTTATCAGCCAGTCAGTTAATGGAGGAGCTGGCCAGCTCCTCAAACTTGCCTCCATGAGGCAACATCTCTGATGTGATCACTGATGTTCTCTCTAGAAGGCTGTTGCTATGATTATGACTGACCTAGATGGTTCTTCTGGAGTATCTATCCGTCATGCAGAGTTCAGCTCACATTAGTTACTGAATACACAGTATTGCCTTAGACCCTTCTTGGCTGACAAAAGTCTAACTGTAGGTGTTTGGAACAGAAGAGTGAATGGTCTTATTTAGACTTTTATTGTTATACCTATGTTGCTGCTCATAATAACTTTGTCCTCGGCAGGCGATCAGGACTTTTATAGGCAACACAGTAGTGAATGACAGCAATTGACCCAACTTCTTACGCACATGGTTCCTAATAATTCCAGCTGGAGCCTGTGATGTATTTCCATTCATGTGCACGGCACAGTTTCTCTCTTCTTTTTCCTTTTCTTTAAATGCTAGTCATTTGACCTTGCATCATTTTGGTAAAATACAAGTTAGCACCATCAAACTCTTCAGGCCAGCGCTGATGTGGAAAAAGTCAAGAAGGATCTTCCCTAAAGCCACTTCTAGGCAGTACCTTAAACGGGGCATTTCGGAGTGAGGTCAGATGGACTTGGGGCCCTTTTCTTTGCACAGATGTTCTTAGGTGGAGTTTTTAGTGTCTTCTTCATCTCGTGGACGGTCCTTCTTGCCCGTGTTGCACACCATGGCGCACGCACTGAGGAATCTCAACTTTTCCTATTGCCAGCCCTAGAGAGTTGGCTGCCGCAGCTGGCTACCCAGAAATGATGTTCACGTTTTAACATTTCTTTCTTATGAGAAAATTGCTTTTGACACCCATTTTTAAGTTAGCCGTGGTTTTTCACGACCATGTTCCTCACAAGAAGCTACCGAATGCCAGTAGTAAATATCTTAGTAGCCAAGAAGCCCAGTCTTGCAACTAACTACTGTGTCTGCCTTCAGTCGTGGTATAATACTTTCAAGAATTTACCTACTCTTGAATAGCCACCTGGTAATTTATTTAGCTATAAATAGATAAATTTGGTCTAGCGGCTTATATGTTTCATCAAAATGACTGCCAAGAAAGGCACTACAGGGGTGTTATTCATTGGTAACACCTTATATAGGTCAAGGACTGGGTTAATTATTATGTTTATTTTATTTCATCTGTAAAATATCCTTAAAAGCTCAACATTAATATTCTAGTTTGTCATGGGAGGCAAAGGAAGCTGAGAGTTTCTGTAACCTGTGCAAGGCTGTGGAGAAACGATTCCTACTCATGTCAGGACACCAAAAGCCATGAATTGGCCACTATGCTGAGCTCTTCAATGGCCTGTCCTATTCTTGCCCTCTCTCCCCTCATCCTGCATCTCGATCACTGTGTTCAGAATCAAAATATAATTCTTGTGCTTATTTTAGCCAGTTATATTTTTTCTTTTTTTTCTTTTTTTTAATATGAAATTTATTGTCAAATTGCTTTCCGTATAACACCCAGTGCTCATCCCAACAGGTGCCCTCCTCAGTGCCCATCACCCACTGTCCCCTCCCTCCCACTCCCCCATCAACCCTTAGTTTATTCTCAGTTTTTCAGAGTCTCTTATGGTTTGGCTCCCTCCCTCTCTACCCTTGTTTTTTTTCCTTCCCCTCCCCCATGGTCTTCTGTTAAGCTTCTCAGGATCCACATAAGAGGGAAAACATGTGGTATCTGTCTTTCTCTGTATGGCTTATTTCACTTAGCATCACACTCTCCAGTTCCATCCATGTTGCTACAAAAGGCCAGATTTCGTTCTTTCTCATTGCCAAGTAGTATTCCATTGTATATATAAACCACAATTTCTTTATCCATTCCAGTTATATTTTTTCAAGTTAAGGCCAGGCACAGAGAAATTCATGCTCCTTATGTCTTTTTGAAGCAGACACAATTCAAATTTCCCAATGCACAAACTAACTTCTTAAAGAAAATCTTAACCATGTCTCCAGAGTGAACAAGAACGGTAATTAAAACAGTGGTTAGCAATTTCCGGCCCAGCAGTCTAACAAATAGATATCCCATAACTTTGGTGTTTCATTTTGTTTATCATTGTGTTTAAATAATTTTTATTGACAGTCACGAATTTATAATGAGGGCAATTTAAAAAGATAATTAGCTGAAAGCAGGATTCCACAAAATGAGCCCTTCATGCATGAGCTGAATGGCCTGTTCACATACAGAGAAATATGGCAGTGCCTCTCTTAGAAGGACAAAATATCAAGGCTCGGAGACCTTCATGCTGCACGTCCTGAGAAACAAAACTCCTATGTGATTGTCTTTAAACTGAACCCCAGCAAAAGGGACAAAGTGATAAGAAATTTATAATTCCTCCTCAGGGAAGGAAAGTATAATTCTCCCCTCCACCGCCCCCCACAACCATCCCACGATTAATTGATTATCATTATTATTGTAGTTATTTTTATTGAGCCCCACACTATGTGCCTGGCATTCTGCTAGGTGTTTAATTTACATTCTCCAGGTAAATCTCCTCCCTTGTGAGGAGATATTATTATTAACATCGTATTTTTTGACTCAGTATCTCTAAATGCTGATGCTTATAGCATAGGCCATACAAGAAGAATCACCCAACTAGCAAATGGCAGAAGTGGCGTTCGGTCCTCCTCACTCTGAAAGTCCGTGTCCTTGTCACCACGTTGTAGCTGCTCCATTGCAGTAAAGGAGAGGAAGAGCCAGGAGACGTACCCACTGTGCCCAGCTTCTTTGGTTAATGGAAAAGAAGCCCAGAACGTCTTAGAAGCGTGCTTGCATTTCTTCAGTGTGCGTTTGTAAACATCTGAAGGTATTCTTTGCTTGTTTTGTACTGTTTGAAGCGTCAGGAGTTATAGTTGAATTCCTCTAAAGACACTTAGGGCCAGGCCCCGAATATTTTCACTGATTTTGCATTTGACTTTTTTTTTTTCCAATGTGTATTTATTTTTGGGACAGAGAGAAACAGAGCATGAACAGGGGAGGGGCAGAGAGAGAGGGAGACACAGAATCGGAAACAGGCTCTAGGCTCTGAGCCATCAGCCCAGAGCCCGACGTGGGGCTCGAACTCACGGACAGCGAGATCGTGACCTGGCTGAAGTCGGACGCTTAACCGACTGCGCCACCGAGGCGCCCCGCATTTGACTTTTCAAGATAGGCTTGTTGTTCAGTGTTGTTGAATGATAGAAGGAAAAGTAATATTCTGACATTCTATTAGTTTTAGATACGTGATTAAGTTCACCTTATGTTAAATTTTTAAACAAGTGAGTGATGTCATTAACTGTGAACTAGTTAGATCGTATATATTCATTTATTTGTACGTTCTTCTATTTTAGGACTATTCACCTGTTGTTTCTCAAATGTGTCGTGAATACTTCCCTCAATTCTCATGTAGCTATAGTTTTGCTTACGTTTGCTAGTGTTTGTCATTTGTTTTTTTGGTTTGCCTTGCCAAAATTCTTAGTTGTTATATAATCAAAACTATGTATCTCTTTCTGTATTAGACTTAAATGTTAGACTACAGAGGCCTTTTATATCCATCCAAACATTACAGAACCTTTTGCTGATGTTCTTGTACTTTGATGGTTTAACATTTAAATTTCAAATTGATTAGCTTTTCATCAGATGGTAGAAATTGATATGTGATCATTTTGAAAAATTCAAACAATATGGACAAAGAGTATCATGAAGAAAGTAAAAAGAGCCCAAGACAATAGAATTAAAAACTTAAAATATGTCGAAAATATTTTTTTCAGATGTATTCTCAGTCATGTGTACATTATGTCAGAGAGAGAGAGGGAGAGCGTGTGTGTGTGTGTGTGTGTGTGTGTGTGTGTGTGTGTTATATGTATCGCTGTATACACTGTTGTGCATTCTGCTGTTTTCACTCCTCAGTGACAGTATGTTGTGCTTTTCTTGTGTCAATTAATATAAATATTCCTAATTATCATCAGTATCTTCATGGTGCACCATTTAATGGATTTACTATAATAGTTTATTAACCATCTGTTTTCAATTTCTCATTATGTAAACAAGTGTTCAACCAAATCATTTGTGAGTGTGTGTGTGTGCGCGTGTGTGTGAGTGGTGTACCTTTACCAAATTGTCATATTACTTCATTATGATGCATTTCTAGACTTAGAATTGTTGAACCAAAGAATATTGTAATTTAAAATCTTGATACAAATTTCTAAAAGAGTCACTATAAATATTGAGCCGTTTTCATTTTTAACATCTGCTTAATCGTTACAAACCTGATACTCAGAAGCTTATAGCTTATTAAAAGTATATTTAAATACCAGAGAAGTTAGCACACACATCCCAAGTGTAAGATTAGATAAAGTTCTCAATTTAATTTGCCAAGAGAACAAGTTTGTATTTTAAGTGAAATGGCCACACAAGGTAGGAACAGATGTAGCATATTTTAACGTAGTTTTTCCTGGCTCCGTGCAGTTGCCAATTATACTTTCTAGACAAATTTGCATCTTTCCTGATTCATGAAACTCTCAAATTCCTTTCCCACTGCCCTTTTCTGCCCCGAGTTTGGAATCCTATTGCAGAGGAACCGACAACAACCATCTACTGGGTATTATTTCAAGGCCTATGTACACAGAAAAGCCATATTCTCACTAAGGTGGTGGTGAGGGTGGTGTTGGACTTGAGGAAATGAGAGTAAGACCTAGATATCCCTAAATAATATTTGCTTCTTTCTTCCTGGTATCCCTAGATCAACAGAGACAAAGGGAGTATTTCACGCAGAGAAAAATAAACAAACAGACATGGGCAAAATCATATAGTAGAGAGTGCGTTGGGCTCTCACAACGTCGTCAGTCCATCAAGTATGGTTGTATACAGCCATATGCCACGGCTCCGAGCATTTCAGTCCTGCAGCAGTATAAAGTATGAGCCAAAAGTTGTAAGACATGAGAATTGGAAAAGCTGTAGTCTATTTTAACGGGTTTGGATTTTCTTCAACAGGCAATCGGGAGCTACTAAATAGTCGTAAGCAATGCAGGGATAAGGGTGGATTTGCCCTGCAGGCAGTTCTGGCATTTTTGTGGAGACCAGATTAGAGAAGGATGCCCACGAAGAAAGTAGAGTGAGGAGGCCGTCGAAGTCGTACTGGCAAGAACTGACCCTGGACTGCAGTAACTAGTATCAATAGGAAAAGAGAAAATAATCTTTGAGGAGATAAAATTGGCAGGCCTTCGTGAAAGATTTTATGGATGGAAGAGGGAAGAAGTGTCAAGGGTTACTGGTTTATGTGTTGAATAGGGAGAGTTGGATCCAATGCAAGTTTTCATTTCACCAAGAACAAATGAAGTGATAGGCGGCAAGGGTATCGAGGATCTGTGCAAAAGGTGATTATTATACTTTAACACCGAAGTTATATGGATAAGGAGAGAAGAAAATGTATCAGAGAAATGAGGGATGTGGAAAGACGGTAGGATCTGTGGTCCTGGAAGGATGTCAGGATCATATTTGTAGAGGAAATGAGCTGGAGAGATAGGAAGTGGTGGTCAGAGAGTGGACTGTTGGCAATTGAGATTATGGAAGGGTTATGGTTATTCCTGGTCGCCAAGTACGACTATGACCATGAGAATGAGCAGCTGAGATGGGATGCAGGACAATGGAAGAAGGAAGGTTAAGATACTGCGAGCTCAGTTTCCTATGGGAATCTTTACATCACCAAGAATCATGTCAGGAAGAGGGAGTACAGAGCCCAGAACTGCATGGGATAGAGTTCTGAAGGGGTGAAAAGTCATATGGCATTAAAAGCTTAAAAAGTCATCCTGGCGCCGTTTGAGAGATGACCATTGTGACTCTCCAACCCGTACTGCAACCTTAGAAAATATTGCCCATCCGCAGCCTAGAAGGGCGAGTTTAGTGCATAGGGATGGACACCTGACCATGAGATTCTTCATCAGACAACTCAAATTCGCCTTTTGGGAAGCCGTAATGGAGACCCCCTGACCGAATCAGTCGTTACTAGGGAGTCAGGTTTAAGAGTCATGTAGATTCCTGAGTTGAGGCTTCAGTTCTGGGCTGTCCTTCCTCATTAGCCATATGTGTTTGCTGAGAATTAAATAGAGAAGGCATGTCTGAGAGAAGCCAGAGAATGAAGTAGCACACACCTACCAACACACACTCACATAGAAGAAGGTTCTCTGGGGGCGCCTGGGTGGCTCAGTCAGTTAAGCCTCCAACTCTTGATTTGGCCTCAGGTCATGATCTCTTGGTTTGTGAGTTCAAGCCCCACGTCGGACTCTGCACTCACAGTGTGGAGCCTGCTTGGGACTCTCTCTCTCTTTCCCTCTCTGTTCCTCCCCTGCTTGTGCTCCCTCTTTCTCGATCTCTCTCTCTCTCTCTCTCTCTCGATCTGTCTCGAAGTAAATCAATTAAAACTTTTGGGTTCCAAATTCCCATGAGCCCTTGTTATTTTTCCTATTACTATATCCTCTGAAATTCTCATGTATCCTTATAGTACATCTTATGTTCAGTTGAGCTATTTTGATTGGATTCCTCTTCCATGCAACCACATTTGCTCTAATAGAGCAGCTATGATTTAGTCATTCATTCTCTAAGCACTTAATGAACACTTACTAAGGGCCTGGACTGTTGGAAAATACAAAGATGGGCAAAGGTTCCATCCAGTAGGAAAATCAATAGTGGAGAAAAAATATGTATGATTAAAATACAGTTTTACTTAATGAGTGGTAAAGTAGAGGTAGGTGCTAAGTATTATGACCGTAGCTGGCCAGGACTAAATATGTTACTTTGAATCTGAACAATCTGGTAAAGTCCCGTCAAATGAGACTCAATATGTAAATTTCTTCAGAAGATTGAAAAGATACATGAAATAAAATGGCTAGACTGAGAAGACAAAGAGGGAAGGTAGCATAGGACTGCACCCTTGAATAATTCCAACATTTAAGGGTGTGGTAGATTGGATAAATTGGTGAAGGAAATACGAACGAAAGGGCATGGGGAGAGTGCGATACGGGCTGAAGGAAAAGAGAGTTCAAGGGCATACATGTCAGTTAGACTTACCATCACTGAGAGGTTAAGAAAGACAGTTTCAGAAAAAAAACCAGAAAAATTGGCTTTGAAGATCAATAGAGCAGAGGCTAAAGTGAGAAGTAGAACCGCAGGATAATTGTTTAAGATGCTAATAATACTTGAGTACATTAGAATGGGACTAAATATGGTATACATCAATGTCTGTAGGAGAAATTATTATTAAATGATGTGATGATCAGATTTTTTTGAAAAGGCTGAGATTATGCATAGAGATGTTAAACTTGGCTTTATTTGAAATAGCCCCAAAAGGGCTAAAGGACATTAACTGTCCCAAAATAAATAATGAAAACTTTGAATAGTACCTTCTTAGGATTTGGGTGATTATGAAGCACTTTAAAGTAATGTTTACTAATAACAATGATAAAAATAAAACTGCTTAAAAAGTAATCTTAACTCAAAAACATAAGGTGCAATGCAATATAGAAATCGTGTGATTTCTATTTTCTTTTTCAAATATACAGAAACACTGGAAACAGACTGGAAAGAAATAAAACAGTCTGTTGAACAGTTATCTAGAACAGTGAGATTATGGGTGACTTTAATTTTCTTTTCTTTTTTTAATATAAAACTCATTACTTTTAACTTGTAATAATAAGCATTTGTTATAACCAGAAAGAAATATTTTTATGTACTAGATGAGTTAAACATGCTGTATATTTCTCTAAAAGACATAAATCGTGTGCTTTTAACTCTTATACATTCTCCTATTTATTATATCATCATCATCATCATCTCTTTTTTTGAAAATGTATCTCCAACCCTACCCCAAATGCATGCTCCAGGTTTCTAAACTCTTTAATATTGCACAGGAACAATTAAGCTTTTCAAAATGTATGCATAGGTCTACATACATATGCATGTGTTTAGATGATGATGAAGACATAGTTCAGGTTCTTTCTTTTTTTAATGTTTATTTTTGAGAGTAGGGGGCAGTCAGGGGAGGGACAGAGAGAGACAGGGATAGGGGATCTGAAGCAGGATCTGTGCTGACAGCACAAAGCGCGATGTGGGACTCGAATTCACAAACCTCAAGATCATGACCTGAGCCTAAGTCAGAAGCTTAACAGACTGAGCCACCCAGGCACCCCTCAGGTGGTTTCTTAACTGAACCATTTTTACATCTAGTTTAGTTTTTTAATGCTGTGTGCAGAGACTAATATATTTAGAATCATTTCCAATGAAGCCATGGAAACTAATGTTATGTCAATTAATGGTGAGTGTGTGGGCAAAAAATGGAGCTTGTGTGACTGATTGGGACTTCTTCCTCCTTTATAACACAAATTAAATCTTGAAGGGATCCAATTTGCTGCTATTAATGATATAAGCAAGCTTAGTTTATAACTCCACTAAGCAAAGAAAGATTATTTTTTTTCATTGTGGATTGCAAACACTGTGAAAATCATGACACCAAGATATTACCTTCCCATTGTATTCTCAAAGTATTTCAGCTTCTTTTTAGAACTAATCTGAGATGAAAATCCCCAGTATTAACATTTAAAGTAGTGAGCTGCTCTGAAGTGTCTTATTGTCTGCACGCCTTTAATTTAACCTAAAGCCTCAGTGTGAATACTATCAGGGTCACATGTTGGCTCTAGCACCGCCTAGATATACATAGAAATCCTTTACAACTATGGGTTGTAGACCTGGGGTCCAAAACAAATGCCATGCTCTACCTAAAATTGTTAGTTTGCACTGTGAATTACCCACACGCATTTCTCTGAAATCCAAGATGTCCATCTATGGTAAGTGACCGTGAAATCGACCAGATCAGTGATCTAGTGTGACAGCCTATCTCTCAGTGGAAATGATGACAGCCCAGGATTTTCTGGCTTTCTCTGATGCAGAGAAGAGAAAGAAAGAAATAGCTCAAGATGAACTTTCACAAAATGGGTTAAGGATCAGCTATTTGCTTGATTGTGCTGTTTGAGTCCATTATTTAATAGAGAACTCAGAAAAGTTAAATTTAAATATCAGCAAGTCCATAAAAGAGAAACCAAATGAGTTAGAGAAGTTAAAAAAAATCCACTTCCTAACTTGCAAATATTCTTTAAAATCGTGGCCACTTTTAGGGGCGCCTGGGTGGCGCAGTCGGTTAAGCGTCCGACTTCAGCCAGGTCACGATCTCGCGGTCTGTGAGTTCGAGCCCCGCGTCAGGCTCTGGGCTGATGGCTCAGAGCCTGGAGCCTGTTTCCAATTCTGTGTCTCCCTCTCTCTCTGCCCCTCCCCCGTTCAGGCTCTGTCTCTCTCTGTCCCAAAAATAAATAAACGTTGAAAAAAAAAATTTAAAATCGTGGCCACTTTTATATTTAAAACACATGCACACACACGCACACACATACACACACAAAGAAACAGAACTAGCAAAACTCCATATGAAAAGTACTCTCTGAAACCATTACAAAGGCATACCAGATCTGGTCCAGATAGCACAACAGGCACACCTTTTGCCCTCCAAGTGTGTGGCAATGACAGATAAAATATAAGAAAGGAAAACCAAATTGGACTAACAAAAAGGCAATTTAAAAGTAATACAGTATCTGTATGAACCTCAAAAGAACCACAGAAAACCAGGATGTTAAGGTGGACTGAGGGTGCAGCGATTCTAGGCTCTGTTTGTGAGAGGCAAATGTAACCGGGAGTTGCGCTCCTATGTGGTATTAGAAACTAAAAGCACGTTTTTAAAGGTACAGTACCACAGAAAATTTCACTGGTGGACATCAGACCCCGAGTTGGCCCTCGCCATCTTCTTTAATTGGGAAAATGTTTGGGATTATGAAACTTAGGGGGAGCTCAGTTTCTATGGAGTCAAAAGTATAAAGACAGAAAGTGACATTATCTTAATGGTGGCTCTGTGAGTCTCTGAACTATGACTAATGATTGTCATCATAAGCAAGGCCAGGGTCTGGGTGGGACCTGGTGGGTTTGGTGGATGCAACTATACAAACATGAGACAAAGATTATCAGAGAGAAATTGTGCGTCGGGTGTGGAGAGAAGAGAAAGAGAATGAGAAAGGAGAACCTTCCTGTTAAAAATAAGCCCACACACCGAAATTCTAAAACACAGTAAGAAATATGCTAAGAAAGGCAGACAACAAAAGCATATTAAGAACATGAAACATATTATAAATGAAATGAGGGGCACCTGGGCGGCTCAGTTCGTTAAGCTTCTGACTCTAGGTTTCAGCCCAGGTTGTGATCTCATGGTTTTGTGAGTTCGAGCCCCGCATCAGGCTCTGCTCAGGCAGCGCAGAGCCCGCTTGGGATTCTCTCTCTCTCTTCCTCTGTCCCTGCCCCTTCCCCACTTGCACTGTCTCTGTCTCTTTCAAAGTAAAGAAATACACTTAAAAAAAGGAAATCAATTTTTGTGAAGCAATATAAAAAAGACTATAAAATTATAAAGAAAGGAAAGTTACAGTTCGATATCCACGATGTCATTTATCTGCCACTGATAGAAATCACAAAGACAATTTTGATGAACCGTAAGGTGTGGGAATTTGTCCTATCACATATCAACATTATTTTCTTAAAACATGGTAATTAAGACAGAATCGTATTGGTAGAAAGATGGCAAATAGATAAGTAGAACAGAAAATAGAGCCCAGAAACAGATCCACTTACATATGGCAACTTAATATATGAAGGAGATGGCAAATCAAAGCTGTGGGAGATAGGAGAGAGAATGCTGGAAAATTGGTCATCCGTATGGAAAAAAATAAAATTAGATTGCATATCACACCAGGCACAAAAATGAAGCCAGGTGGATTTAAGAATTGAATGTGAAAATCAAAAGTTGAACATAAAGGAGACTGACTCCACAACTATATGATAGGAAAGTATATGTTAGGAAACACGGAACAAAAGAAGAAGTAAAGAAAACAATTCTAAATCTGGCTTACATTACAGTAAAAAGCTTTGGTTAAGGTCCATAAAGATTGAAAAGATAAGTGACAGGTTGGGAAATTTTATTTGCAACATGTATTGCTGAAGAAGGATTGATGTATGGAATTTATAAAAATCTAACCAAAATGACACAGAAATTTTACTCTAAGAACATACCTATGCTGGTTCTCTAAGTGAGATCCTGAGGGTACCAATGGGGAGTTGTCTTTGAGATTCTTGTAGGGGGTCAGCAAAGGCAAAATGACTATTGTAATATTACTAAGATATCATTTGCCCTTTTTTACTCTTATCAGTCCAATAGAGTAAATTCAATGTCGGTGCATTAGTATGAATCAAGATAATGGTACCAAAACATTAAAAAAGAGAGAGAGAGAGAGGAAAAAACAAAGTCTTACCTAACAATACCTTTAATGAAACAGTAAAATTTAGTAATTTCATTATATCTTGAACCTTGAGTACAAATATTTTTAAAATACTGGTGACCAAATGAAAACAAAGTATTTCTGCTGCATACTAAAATAACGACGTTCTCTTGAGGAAAAGCACTTTCGTGGTGACTAGAGTTACAAACCAAAGGCACTACTTTCGTTCGTACGCTGTCATTTCACTTGACTGACAGACAAATTATTGTTACTCAGACCTGGACTTTTGGCAATATTTTCATAGAAAAGAATGGATGGAGTCTATCACTTCAAGGAAAACAAATGACAGCATTTTTTTTTGCCAATAATATTTGAAAATCCATGTGAAAATTGGAATCGGGGAAAATTTCTCCAATTCTCCTCGTGAGCCCGACAACTTCCCAATACTTGAAGGCTTTCTGATGAGATTGGTGGTGATAGCGACAACTATGCCTTTTTATAGTGCATAAATGAGAAGTGTCTGCCTTTGGAAGATCTACATAGCTCAGTGAACTGCTGTTTTCCAAATGACCAATGCATGATGTCACAAAGCAGGCATTGGCCGCGGATCCACAGTGTAAAATAAATCAATGGAGTTTAGCAAAACGAGTATTAAAAAAAATCCACCGATTTGGTTGCAAATTCCATATTACAAGTAACCTTTAAGAAACCATCATCTATTGAGTTTTGGTATAGTGTCAAAGAGGAAATCCACGGTTATCCAAAAAGGCTGTTGAAATGCTCCTCTCGTTTCTGATTTGATTTCTGTGTGGGTCTGGATTTTATTGATCTACTTTAATCAAAACATTTCATTCAAGATTGAATGATGAAGTGGAAATGCAGATCCAGACATCTTCTTTTAAACAACACATCAGGGGCACCTGGGTGGCTCAGGTCATGATCTCGCGGTCCGTGAGTTCGAGCCCCGCGTCGGGCTCTGCGCTGACAGCTCAGAGCCTGGAGCCTGTTTCAGATTCTGTGTCTCCCTCTCTCTGACCCTCCCCCGTTCATGCTCTGTCTCTCTCTGTCTCAAAAATAAATAAATGTTAAAAAAAAATTTTTAAATAAAAATAAAAAATAAACAACACATCAAAGATACTTTCAAAAATGTAAAACGATGTCACCCTTCTCCCTATATATTTTACGTTTTGAGAATATAGTTATTTTTCATAGATGTGTCATTTAGGTAAATGTGTCATTGATTTATTTTTAAATTAATAAAAACATCAATACATTAACATTTTTCAGTTTTAATATCTAAACCCTAAGTATTAGTAGATATAACCCATATAAACAAAAGCTGACTGAATAGAGTGACAGTTGTGAGAATGATGGGTAAGGGTTGGAGAATATTTTCTTTTTATTTTTTTAATGTGTATTTACTTATTTTGACAGAGCGAGCATGAGTGGGGGAGGGGCGGGGGTGGGGGAGAGAGAATCCCAAGCAGGCTCTGCACTGTCAGCACAGAGCCCAATGTGGGGCTCATTCCCATGAACCATGAAATCATGACCTGAGCCGAAATCAAGAATTGGTCGCTTAACCGAATAAGCCACCCAGACGTCCCCGGAGAACATTTTCTAATGAGATGATATTTACATGGTAATATGAAGAACGCAAGCAAATGAACCGCAGATTCCTAGCAGAAAGAAAAGGAAGTACAAAGGCCCTGAGCAAGAGGAAACTTGGTGCATTTGAAGAACCATAACGAGGTCAGTGTGACTGTCATGGAGTGAGCAAGGGAGAGTATTTGGAGCTGAGATCAGTATGGTAGGCAAGAGCCAGATCATAGAGGGCACTGTCTCAAAGGAGAATGTCTCTGTAAACATCTGTGACGTGGTTTTCTGCTACCAATATGACTTTGAATTTTCTCCCGTTAGCCACTCAAGGCCACTGTCCCTTAGTCTGGTCAGATTAAGTGGTTACCGGGGCTCTAATCCCAGCAGCTGAAAGTAGAGATGAGGAGGAAAGTCTCTGGTGGGTTGGGCTTTTACACTTAGGCACTGTGACAGGAAATGAGAGAGCCAGAACGCAAGAGGTGTGCTCAGCTCCCATAGGCCAGGTCACAACACAATATGGCAGGGAGGCAACCCCTTATATTTGATGCCAGATGAAACCAGCTTTTTTCTGTGGCTCTATGGTAAGCACTCGCTGGGCAATTCATTGGGGAAGATAAAATGTGTAAATGTCTAAGTCTTGACTTAGTAAACTTTGCTCCAAGGCAACATCCAGGCTTTCCTTGACTTTGTGACCGTAAAGCAAAGGAAATGTGTAATCGGCTATGTCTTATTTATATAATTTAATATAATTAGTAATTACCATTTTAATGATAATCTTCATGATATGCAGTTATCCTTATAATAACATTTCTTCATACTAGCCCTGGGTGATCCTCATTCACTCAAAGGGGTTCCGTTAATATTCTGAGCTGATGACTCCAAGATCTATTTTTCTTGCTTTTCTTCTCTAACTAAGCTCCAGATGGCTATATGCTATATGCTATATGCTATAACCTGTCGGATGTTTCCAAATGGATTTTTCTTCCACCAATAACTTTTTCCTTCTCACCTTCATATGCTCCTCATTCTCTCAACAACTATTAAGTTAATGTTTGCTGAGGACCTGTACGAGGGCATGGGGATACGAATGGTGAACAAAAGCAAATGTAGTCTCCATTTTCCTGGATGTTCAGATCTGTGAGGAAGGCATGCCTGATCAAGTAATATCACTTAGAAAGGCAGAATTATCTACTTAAATGAGTACTCCGATGGAAAAGAATCCTGTTCTGTGACAACATATAATGATGAAAATGGGTTTAGACTTAATGGAAGCGTAATTAACCTGGTTGTGCAAAATATGAAATTGCCCATGACCATTAGCCTCCTTTTACCTCAAAGTGTGGCGTTAAGAGCAGAGATTCTAAAGTTAGACTATCTGTAGTTGGAACCTCACTCCATATTTTCTCATCTGGGTGACCTTGGGCGAATCACTTCATTTCTTCGAGCCTTAGTGTTCTCTTATGAATGGGTCTAATAATGTATTCTACAGGATTGTTGTGAGAATTACATGCAGTAATTCACGTAAAGCTCTTAGGCCCCTGCATGCCCAATAGTGTTTAAAATTGTTGGCTATCATCACTTTTATTGATAGTATTATATTTATAATGGTAATTATCATTATCGTATTTCCATTACTTGAATTCACCCTTCACCTGATATAATACAACAGTTTCCTAAGTATTCCTGCTGGGGACCCGCCTTCAACTTCAGTCGGTTCTGGGCATTGCAGTCAGCATGATCTTTCTGAAGCTTGGATATGATCATGTACACACTCTCTCAGCGTAATAGTTAATGCCTCCATGTCTCCACCACCCCCAGGATAAAGTCCAGACCTTTTAACGTGGCTTTCAAAGTGTGTCGTGGTCTAGTCCTGGTTCTCTAGACTCGTCTCTCATCACTCCTCTCCTTGGATGTGCCAGCCCTTCTTGCCCGTGTGCAATATTTCAAGTGCACCACATTCATCTCTCTTGGCTTAGAGCCGTGGTTCTTAAAGTGCGATCCCTGCCCAAGCAGCATGAATATTATTACCCCCTGGGGCCTTGTTAGAAATGCAAATTACCAGGCTGAAACCCTCAACCTACTGAATCTGGAACTATGGGTGTGGTCCCGGCATTTGTGCTTAAGAAGTTGAGCAGGTGATTCTGATGCCCAATTAAGTTTGAGAACTGCTGTTCTGGGAATCTCTCTTCTTTCCAGCTTCTCATCTTTTTATCTGGCTAATTTCTAAGAAACTTTCAGTATTCGGATTAGATCTTACCTCTCACTCTCCAGGAAAGCTCTCTGCGTTGTTGTATGTATACCTTCACCTATCCCTTTTTAAAGTGTGATATTTTGAGTAGCATAGATAGTGTCTTCATTGGTTTTACATTTCTAGCGTAGAGTTTTAATGTATCATAGGTGGGTCAGTTAACAGTGGACAAATGGATGAACAGTTGAATGGATGAATGAATGAATGAATGGATACGTAATATTTGTGAGAAAATTAATATCTGTCTTAATGGTGGGTACTATTAGGGAGAGAACTGTGTTTAGGACAGTGTCTCCACATGTCACTTGAGAGTGGAAGTGACATCTGGAAGGTATGAGGATGCCACAGAGACAGTTCCATTGCTCTGTATTAAGAGATGAACCAGAATATTTGAAGTTGGAGGAAACAAAGAATAATAGAGATTAGCCAACATGACAGAAAGATGGAGCATTTTAGAAAGAAGTGTTGACTGACAAAAGTCCAGTGAGGCTTTTAATAACAGATACATCCAGTATTTGATTCTAGGTCTGTGAGATTCTGTTTCTCCAAATACCATTAAAATATTCGTGCAGCTAAATAGGCCCTGTGGCCATGTTGTGGAGATTACTAAGATAGACCAGTAGAAGGAATGGCGCACTGCCCTGCAGTCACCTCTCTGCGATGTCTCTAGCGATAACTGAGTCGTCCCGGAGGGGACAGGAGTCCAGAAGTCCCGGATAGTGGATTCAGGGGAGGTGCAAAGCAGCAGCTGCCACATGAAAATAATTCAGTTATAGATACATTTTTGTTGGTGCTGTTGGTGCTGTCGCGTTTTCTCTCCAGTGTCCTAGATGGAGTTCATTGTAGAAGGTGGAAGAGGGTTAATATCGGTGCTGTATATTTGATGGCTTTAAATTATATTCACGAATTCTTTGAAACTCCTTTTTACAAGAGGTGAAGCTAGATTCACTCTGAGCGTGAGCTCAGCCAAATTAACTTGCCTCCAGGGAACAGAAGTGATAGGATGTCACTTCTAGTGGTTACAAAAGGACTGTAAGTTGTTTTTCTTGGTTCTGTCTGTCTCTCCCCCTCTCCCCTTCCCCTCTGGCCAGTGTCCAGTGAGGAATTGAGGAGTTGAGAGCAAATTAGCAGGCTTGGGAGTGGATCCTTTAATCCCGGTAAAGCCTGCTGATGACCGCAGCCCCAGTTTACAGCTTTGCTTGTAAGCTCAAGAGAGACCCTGAGCCAGAACCACCCAGCTAAGCCATTCCCGGATTCCCGACCCACTGAAATTGTGAAATTACAATTTCTTTTGGTTTTAAGCTTGTAAGATATAGATGATTTGTTACACATCAGTCAATAACTGATACACGTGCGGTTATCCTTTCTGATAGAGGATAAACTGAAATCCCAACAGGTCAATGGACTTAACCCATGAACACAAAGCTGTAAATTGTCAGAGCTGAAATCCAAACCCTGCTTACATTAGACTGCCACCAGTCATGTGTAAGTAAAATATTTCTTACAATTCCAGACCTGGAATATATAATTCTAAAAGTACTGTTGAATCTTAATTAAAAAAAATAATAATAACACAATTTAAAGACCAATGATTTAATTATTCTCTCGTATCTTGAGCAAAATAGTACCAATTCTAAAACTCAAAGAAACAATCCTTAGAACCAGAGAGCAACAAAGAACTTTAGAGATATCTGTCCTAGAGTTTCAATATACAGATGGAGAAAATCGAGTCTTGTGAAGAAAAGGCGCTATCAAGGGCCACAGCGTGAGTTATAGAGGAAGCAAGGCCTCAAACCTAGCTGTAGAAAGAAAGCATTTTTGAAATTTGATATTAATGTACTTGGTTCCCTGAGGACAGAGTCTTACAAATTCATAATTGTGGCTTGGCACAGTGGCTGGCATAGACAGGCACAACTTACCTGCCCTCTTACTGGATTAATAATGCTCCTTATTCCTTCTATAAAACGTACTGATTAATACTCTAAGGCACGCTGAAAACTCACAGCTGATAGCCTACCCACTTGTACACATCTGGTTCCACCTGTTTCATGCTTACTGAGAGCCATTATGTTTGATTTCCAAACCTCTTTATGCCAAGTGCACGTATTACTGTAATAATTTTTACTTAATTCGGTACTACATAAAGTAATTAATATGGATTCAGAAAGAACTGTTATTTCCATGAAATGTAAATTAATTAGGGGAGACTTGATATAGGCCGACTGTTAAGGAAAAAATTGTTCTAGAAGCAGGTCTGGGGAGAGAATGGAAAAAATTAAAACAAACCAAAAAAACCCCTTCAGTCCTTCATAAGTGTCCTCAAGTTTCTGCTACATTTCAAAGAAAGTGAAACTTGATGTCGCAGATGATGCGATAGCATGTGGTTTATGTAATAATGACCATAAGAAAGTTAAATCAGAGGACCCCCACTCAATGAAAAGGCTTTGACTCTACATCAAGAAAGAGGAGAAGCAGTAGATGTTAATATGATTTAATATTAGATGAATTATCTAAGATATATATAATTTAAAAATGATTTCCAGTTTCAACCACTATTTTCCATTAGTCAACCAAGTAGTCTTCACAAGTACATCAGATAAGAAAGCTTCTGCTGTTGCCTACCCTTAGTGTTTAGTAAAATGAATGGGAAGTTAAATGGGGTGGATAAAACAAGGCATGCTCTAAACTCAAGGCATGTTTTAGTTTCTTTGAAAAATGTGTCCATGCTCACCTAATGTACACCTAAATGTCAACTCTCTTTTCCGTCAGTATGTAGTTAGTGCATGTTTAAGCTCAAATAAGGTACTTTTAAATCTCTCCTTATGTCACGTAGCGCTTATCTCCCTCCTTGACAGAGCAGATTTCTTGGTTTGGGTGTCTTGTGAAAGTTCTCCCTTGGCACCTCTAGCTGAGTGGCTTCCATGCTGGGTGAGAGTTTGCAGGCAGCATATTTTTCCAATGCCGTCCACGATGTGACAGTGGTTTCTGACATAGGAGTTTCCAGGGCTGCTAAGCAACCATTACTGATGGCTAAAAATAGGGAGCAGCCATCATATTATGGGACTGTGGAAGCTTAAGGAGCTTTGAAAGCCAACAGCTCTGGTTGATAATTACTATTGGATTCTGCTTTTGAAATGGATTAAAGAGATGTTGTGTCTGAATCTGCAATCATTTGCACAGCAAAAACTGTTCCTCATGTTAAAGCGTTGTTTGCATTGATTTATTTTCATGTGAGTTCTGTTTAAAACTGTTAATTATATTTGATCTGAGTTGACGCTGTCTTCACGTGTACTTATTTCCATCAGTCAAAGACCTGTGATAATACGTAAAAGCACGCAGATATAGAACATGGGCTTCCAACTTTCTTTCTGTTGGAACCACCCACCCGTTTCTCCAGAGTTTTAGATTTACATACCACCACTATAGCGTAGATCCATTTACCTCTGCATTTATTCATTTTGGATTCATTCATTTAACATTAATTGCCTATCTTGACTGTCATTTTTCTATCTTACCGTCAACTATTTTTGTGTGTGTGTGCTTCCCATTTATCTACTTAGCTCTACTGCTCACCACATGCCTGTCTCTATCAACTGTCGATCTTTATATATTTGTCCATATAGCATATCATTCATCTGTCTCTTTAGTTTGGGGTTTTACTTGACTGTCCTTCCTAAACTTACATCCCCATCCTTTTCTGACCTTTTGATTTTTTTTAAATTCTTTTTGGCACCTAATGCCCTCATAATAACATGTCTAACTCTGAGCTCAGTGAAGACAAGACCGTAATCTCTTTCTGTTTGCTATTGTGTCTCCAGTGCCTAATATACTGACTGGCACTTTGTTGAATGAATACATAAATATCTGCACGTATTTGTAGCCTCGTCCACTTCTAGCTCCTTTCACCATCACTTCATCATCAGGTTCTCTCTTATCATCGTCTTTCTGTTATCTGTTATCATTCCAAGAGGCTGTCTGTCAAGTTCTGTACTTACAATCCCAGCTATTCATCTATCTCTCTCTATCTCTAAACATCTTTATCTACATTTAAGCAGCTACCTAACATCTTATTAATATATTACAAGATTTTTTCATCTTTTCATCCTTGCATCAATGTCTCTTTCATCGTTTCTGTCACTCATTAATCCATCATTCTCTATTCATGCTTTCCTACGTAAATTATATTATGCATCATTTCGACGTAGAATGATAAGTGTGTACAATTTTCAGTGAAAGGCTCAATGAAAGGATTACAGAGAACTTACATCCTTCTTCCATTTATTTTATATGAATTCAATTACATGAACTCAGCAAATAAAAATGAAAGAAGAGGAGAAAAATAACAACTAGTGTCTGTCGCCCGATTTAATCAGCATAGTCCAGAAATGGAATATGACCTATCTGCTATTCCCAAAGTTATTTTAAATGAGATTGCAAAGTTGAAAAACAGGTATTATTCATACTACGTGGCCTAAAAACACAAGCCAACTATTTTTTTCGTGCAGCTCACCAAAAGAAACAGTAATCTGGGGCGCCTGGGTGGCTCAGTCGGTTAAGCGGCCGACTTCAGCTCAGGTCATGATCTCGCGGTCCGTGAGGGCTGTGAGTTCGAGCCCCACGTCGGGCTCTGTGCTGACCGCTCAGAGCCTGGAGCCTGTTTCAGATTCTGTGTCTCCCTCTCTCTGACCCTCCCCTGTTCATGCTCTGTCTCTCTCTGTCTCAAAAATAAATAAATGTTAAAAAAAAAAAGAAACAGTAATCTGTTCCAAATTTAGAGAAAAATCGACTATGTTAGACCTACCGAGACACAATACAGTGGATTCTGTGACAGCATTTTCCTATGGGAATGTCAAGTTGACTTTTGACCATTGACAATTTTAGCTGTAGTGGCTGCCTTCTGGAGCCTAGCCTCTGTGTAGCATATGACTCCATCATGGTCATTAGTCACAGGGCAGGATGACATTGAGGGAAGTAGTGGTGCTTGAGCTTAGTCTCAAAGGGCGATACCATATGTTTTCACTCTTCTGTGGATCCTGAGGAACTTAACAGAAGACCATGGGGGAGGGGAAGGGGAAAAAAAAGTTAGAGAGGGAGGGAGGCAAACCATAAGAGACTCTTAAAAACTGAGAATGAACTGAGGGTTGATGGGGGGTGGGAGGGAGGGGAAAGTGGGTGATGGGCATTGAGGAGGGCACCTGTTGGGATGAGCACTGCGTGTTGTATGGAAACCAATTTGACAATAAATTTCATATTAATAAAATGAATGAATGAATGAATGAATGCGATTTGGAATGTTTCAG
Source organism: Prionailurus viverrinus (assembly GCF_022837055.1). Lineage (NCBI taxonomy): Eukaryota > Metazoa > Chordata > Mammalia > Carnivora > Felidae > Prionailurus > Prionailurus viverrinus. The sequence goes on along the minus strand of NC_062579.1, from coordinate 111,533,292 downwards.
GCATAAAAGAGAGGCAAGAGTAGTCCAGGATGAGAGACAAAAAATGCTCACCAAGCTTATCTAAGTGAATTTCCCACAGATACATGTCTCTCTCCATCAACTCTAGATCTCTGTAGTTACCCGTCTACTAGAGTATTGGTATCTATTCTCCACATTTAGCTCTCTCCATTTTGGTGTTTTACATGACACTTAAGTGATTAGTTGTTGTGTGATATATCTAACATTACATATCCAGGTTAAAGCCATGTTGCATTCTTGCCCTCTTGTACAAACTTCACTTGTTATATTCATTTAGCAAAGTAACCTATGACTGGGATTGAAGACTACAATATATAAGGAAAATGAATAGTTCCTTTCTTTTAATGATCAACTTTAGACATTGCCTAAAACTGTCGTGAGAAGCAGTTTGTGTACATACGGGTTAAAAATAAGAACTCTAGAGCCAGTTTGTCTAGGTTTTAATGTGGCTTCACCACTCTACAGCTGTACGACCTTGTGTAGGTTACTTTCTCTCTCTGTGCCTGTTTCTTCATCTGTAAAGTAGGATTAAAAATGGCATCTTCCCTAGGGGATCTCTATGAGAATTGAATTATTTAATATACGTGAAGTCCTTAAAACAGTGGCTCCGTCTCAACTGTTATTATTGTTGTTGATATTGTTGTTTTTCTGCTTTTAAATATGGGGAATTTAGCTGACTTATAGTCACCTTTTCTATCTCCCTCCTCCCAATATGGTGAGATGATGTCATCTGCGACTTTCAGCAACATGAAATAAAGTGCTTCATTTCTCTTGACTTCCCCTTTTTCAAGGTAAGGATATTGGTGTTTCTACCCTCCCTTCTATCTTGTCCGCCTTCCAATCTCTGTTAGCTGTATTTTTATGTTTACCTTCTCAAAGCACATTATTTTAGTCTGTTCTGTGACCGTATTTAAGACTCGTGTGGTTTGTCCCAAACTCTAAAATGTAAAACTATAATAAAAATCCACTGGCATTATTATGGGCCTGTAGATGGTTTCACTGCAGAGTCAAGTACTATGCTTAAGACTACATTTCTATCTCTACAGGTCCAATTTCACAGTCACTTAGAGGAGAGCGTTCCAAGAGTAAATTGCAATTGGATGTTCCTTTTCCATAAACCACAATTGATTTTACCATGACCTCAAATGTTCTAAGATAGCAATCATTGTATCTTGCCTATCAGTTCCTTTTTATATTCCAGAATCTTCCATCCTGGAGCCCCTGTCCTCATAATCCCAGTTGGGCTGCTGATTCTGTAGCACTCCTGAGTAGCTGCACCCCTGCAATTTCTCTTACTGTTTACTGGATCCCGTTGTCTTCTTCCTGGTCGGCTCCTTTTGTGTTCTTCCTGAGGTACATTTTCAAGTAACCTAGAATACATGAGGTGCACATTTTCAAGTTCTTGCTGCCTAAAGTTTCTTTATCCTGACTCCATGTTTAGTAGTCTGGTCAGCATAAAATTTCTCACACACACACGTTTTCCTCTCAGAACTATGAAACATTTCTTTATTGGCTTCTCATGTCCAGCATAATTTATGAAAAGTTTGATATCAATACGAAGCCTCTTCTTTTGTATGTGATTGGGTCCTCTTCCACCCCAGCCCTCTGGAAGATTTTATGTTTTTTCATTTTCTTTGCTGTTAAAGGTATTTTTTTTTTACAGTTATATTCATGGGAAAGATTCTTAATTTTCGTTTATTGTTCTGGGCCCTTTGATCTGAAAAACTTGCATACTTTTGCTTTGAGAAATTCTCTTCAATTATTTACTGAATATCTTCTACTCATATGTTCTCTGTTCTTCCTTTGTAGAACTCCTATCAATCATAAGTTGAAACTACAGGATAAATTCTCCTTTTGGTATTTTCCTTCGCACTTTTTATGTCTTTTTTATTTTCTCCTTTGTGGAGATTTGCTTAAATTTATCTCTGACGTTATATTGAAAAATTCCCTGGCAATTATATTTTTAACTTCCAAGCCCTCTTTCTTCATTTCTGATTGTTCCTTTTCCATAGCTTCCTGTTTCCTTTTTATGGATTTGCTATCTTCTTATACCTCTCTCTGGAAATAAATTACAGATATTTTTGAAATTCTTTTTATTCTTTTATTTTTGTCTGTTTTTCTAGACTACTTACTTTTTATTTTCCTCGTTCCTGTTACTTTTGTACATGTTTGTCATCAGACGTCTGGTGATACGCCTTTATTAATATTTGATAATGAGGCCTTAAAAAGCTACTAGAAAGTGCTGTGTTCATGGGCAAAGATTTCAGCTGACAGGTTTCAAATGATTGCAAGCACGGTGGGAGCTTGGATGCATGTTGGGGAATCACTAAACCGTAGAAAGCCCACTATTTTACTGTGAGATGCAGATATCCAAATGATGGCCTCGTTTCTCTCCAATTAATTTGATTTCTCTAGTGGAGAACATAATATTTTTGAGCAGTTAAATACCTTCCTGCTGGGTGAGTTCTACTTCTGGCCTGATATATAAATTGAAGTCTCTATAATCCTAAGAACATATAGCAAATGAAGACACATTTATTCAAGAAAATCTAAAATTCTGAAAGCACAGTAAGACTCTGTGGTTTTTGAACTAAGAACCATTTCCTCCCTTCTCTCTGAGTTCAGTGAGACGGAGACTCGATTCCAAACTGATGCAGCCAAGAACACAGGGGCCCCTCTGCCTCCAGCTCCCAGAGGGCTATCTTCCTGGGAAAGGCAGGATATCAGCGCTTCTCATCTTTCCCCTAGCCATCTGTTGCCAAGTGTGAATTGTAGGTGATTTCAACCGAGAGATGGACATACCCTTCTTCTGCCTAGCCTAACGCTTGTGGGACTAAGATTCTGCTTTGGGTAAAATACTACTAAGAATATTGGGCCACTGATCACCCTTGTTCTGGTTTGTGGGATGGCAGTTCCATGCTGGGAGAGGCCAGCCAGAAGGAACAGAAACTACTGCCCCTCTTTGCTTAGTACCCAGCCCCTAAACCGGGGGTGTCACTCACAGATAAGTTTGACATTGTCCCCTCTCCCAGCCCTAGAGCCTTGACTCGGAGGTTTTGTTTGGGGGGGGGGGGGAGGAGAGGGTGGGAGAAGCAGGCTGTAAAATGGAAAGCTCCAAATTTCTTCCAAAAGGAACTGACTTCATTTGCAACAGAGTGTGAAGTTCAATCCTGAGGATATTGCTATGGAAGTGTGTCATTTTCCCCCTGCCATCCCAATTCATGTGTTGAAGCCCTAACACCCTATGCCATGGTATTTGGAGATGGGGCCTTTAGGGCATAGGTTTAGATGAGGTTGTGAGGATGGGGCCTTCATGAAGGGATCAGTGCCATTATAAGAAGGGACACCAGAAAACATGCTCTCTCTCTTTCAGCCACGTGAGGACATGGTAAGAAGGTGGCTATCTATAAGCCATGAAGAGACCTCTCACCAGAACCTGCCCATGCTAGTACCTTGATCTTGGGCTTCTAGCCACAAGAACTGTGAGAAAACAAATTTCTGTTATATAAGCCACCCAGTCTATGGTATTTTATGACATCCCAAACTGACTTCAGAGAGGTCTTCTCCCAAATAGTAGAGGTTTGATGAAAGGCAATTGAGAGGAGATAGGTAGATTAATTTGATATGTGGGCTAAAGTGTAGGCTGACTAATGTTCTAGACAGAATTGGGGAAAAAAAGTAAGTTGGCAGAAACCCACCTGTCATCAAACAAATCTCAAGTACTGACCTTGCAAGCTACGCTTTTAAAAGAGACTGCATTTAAAGAATACATACATACATACATACATACATACATACATACATACATACATACATTAAAAACAAAAAACAAAAGAGACTGCATTTGATTGAAGTAATCTGTGGAGCAATTATGCCCAAGGACATTTTTAAACACAATAGAGCAATCAGCCAGTGATTAGTAAAGATTAACAGCTGAGGGTGATTAAGGACCAAGGCTCTCAAAGAGAGCTGGCCACAAGCACTATCATCCCAGGGAAAACTTGGGCATAGCTAAGGTTTTGCACCATAAAGTGCAACATCAGACACTTAACATTTCTGGGGGAAATATACTTTATTATATTAACTCTGCCAGTCACTAGACAAAAGAAATAATAACAACCCAGTTGTTATCTAGAATGTCCATGTTCCGACAGAAATTACAAGACGCGAAAAGAAATGGAAAGTATGAGCCCTATATTGGAAAGAAAAAAAAATCAGGAAATAGAAACTGTTGGTCAAAGCAGCTGGATGTCGGAGTTAACAGAAAAAGCCTTCAAAGTAGCCATTGTAAATATATTCAAACATAAAATGACGATCAAAGGAATAATGGAAACTATGACAAGAAAGTCACATCAAACCGAGAGCATTAGTACACAGAGGTCATAAAAAAGAACCAAATAGAAATTCTTTATTTGAAAGCTACAGTTAACTGAAACAACAACAAAGTCCTCGAAGGACTCAACAATAGGGTTCATTGTCAGAAGAATTAGAGATTCTGAAGGTCGACCAATAGAGATTATGCAATTTGAACAACAAATGGCGGAAAGAGTGAAGAGCAATGAAGAAAGCCCCAGAGAAATGCAGGGTACCATCGAGCACACCATTATAGATGTTCTTGGTTTGCCTTATGCGTCAAATTGGGCAGGCTGCGGTACCAAGTTACTAATTCAAACACTCATCTAGATGTTGCTGAGAAGGTGTTTTATAAATGTGGTTAACATCTACAATCGGTTGCCCTTGAGTAGCTTATCATCAGTACTGTGGATGGGCATAGTCCAGTCAGTTGATAGACGTTCAGGGCAAAAACGGGTTTCCTTAGAAGAAGAAATTATGCTTCAAAACGGCACACCCATCTCCTGTTTGAGAGTTTCCAGGAGGGGGTAGAAGGACCAGCTGTATTGGACTAAGGAAATGACTCCACAGGTTAACTTAAGACGATAAGGACAAATGAAGAAATCAAGAAATGATGTTGTCTGTTATAAAAGAGCAAAAGCTGTAACTGCTTTTTTGCATTGTTGTCTTTGAGCTTCTGTAAAACACAAAATTATGTAAAGCAATACTTTTAGCAGTTCCAGTGTTATGCAATGGTTGCAACATTTATAGATGCAGTATGTATAACAATAATATCACAGAAGGGGAGGAAGGGAGTAGAGATATATAGGAGTATCATTTCTAGCTCTCACTGGAATTAAGTGAATCAGTATGAATCTTAAGCTTATTCTGATAATTTAAGATTGGCATGGTGAAGTCTAGACCAACCTATAAAGAAATCACTAAAAATATTAGTGCAAAGAAGTTGAATAAATTCAAATGTTGCATTAGTTTCCTCTCACCACTCCTTTTCTTAAATGTTTATTTATTTTTGAGAGAGAGAGAGAGCACAGGCAGGGAAGGGGCAGAGAGAGAGAGAGACAAAGGATTCGAAGCAGGTTCCACACTGACAGTAGCGAGTCTGATGTGAGGCTTGCACTCATGAACTGGGAGATCACGACCTGAGCCAAAGTCGGATGCTTAACTGACTGAGCCACCCACATGACCCTCACCACTCCTTTTCAACATTGCACTGGAATTTCTAGCAAATTCAATAAGACAAGAAAAGGGAATAAAAGGTATACAGATTGGGAAGGAAGAAGTAAAACCATTTATAGATGATGTGATCATCTATGTAGAAAACCTGGAAGAATTGGCCCAAAAAGAAAAACAAGCCCTCCTAGAACTAATAAACGATTATAGCAAGGTTACAGGTATAAGGTTAGTATAACAAGTCAATCATTTTTTATGTACCAATAATGAACAAGTAGAATTGACATTGAAAACACAATACCATTTACGTTAGCACCCCCAGAATGGAATACTTAGGTGTAAATTTAACAAAATATATGCAAGGTGCAGATGAAGGACACCACAAAGCAGCTATAAAACTCAAATGAACAAAATAAAAAAATGAATTAAATGGGGAGATATTACATATTCATATATAGGTGGACTCAATATTGTCAAGATTCCAGTTCTTCCCAGTTTGTCTATAGATTCACTGCAGTCCCTATCAAAATCCCAGCAAGTTATTTTGTGGCTATTGACAAACATATTCTAAAGTTTATATTGGAAGACAGAGTATTGAAGGAGAACAAAGTTGGAAGACAGACATTACCTGACTCCCAGACTTACTATAAAGCTATCACGGCAATTTGCTATTGGCAAAAGAGTAGACAACTAGATCAATGGAACAGAATGAAGAGCCCAGAACTAGATCAATATAAATATACTCAACAGGTATTTGACAAAGGAATCAAGGCAACACAGTGGAGCAAAGACAGTTTTCAACAGATTTTGCTGGAACAACGGACATCCACGTGCAAAAAAATAAATCTTGACACAGACCTTACATCCTTCACGCAAAGGTACTCAAAATGGATCCCAGACCTCAATGTAAAACTCAAAACTACGAAACTCCTGGGATATAACATAGGAGAAAATCTAGAACTAAAAGAAAGCTGCAATGGCTATAGTAATATCAGAAACAATAGACTCTGAAACAAGTATTATTAGAGGTAAAGAGGGGTACTTTATAATGTGGAAAGAGTCCACCAGTCTGAAAGGTATGACAATTTTAATCACATACCCACCTAGCAACAGAGCACCAAAATGCATGAAGCAAAACTTACAGAAATGAAAGAGAAACGTAGAGGATTCCGTGATGATCGTCAGAGGCTTCAATATTCCACTTTCATTAATGGAAGGAACAGCTGGGAAGAAGATCAGCAAGGAAAGAGAAGAATGTTAGAAAATACTATAAACCAATTAGACCTAGAAGATACCAGAAATAACAAAGTACATTATTCTCAAGTGCACCTGGAACATTCTGCAGGATAGATCATATGCTCTGCCATAAAACAAACTTCAATAAATTTAACTGTAGAGAAATAATACAGTTTATGTTCTCTGACCACTCTAATTTATTGGAATTAGAATTCAATAGCAAAAAGAAATTTGGAACACTCATAAATATGTGGAAATAACACAGCACACTCCTAAATAACCTGTAGGTCAAAGAGGAAATCGCAAACAAATTCGAAGTTCTTTGAGATAAATGACAATGAAGACCCAACCTACTAAAACTTATGAGATGCAGCTAAGGCATTGCTTAAAAGAAAATGTTTTAGCTATCAATGCCTATATTCAAAAAACTTAAGATCTCAAATGAGTATCCTAACTTTCCACCTTCAGATACTGCAACAAAAAGAGTAAACCAAACCTGAAGAAAGCAGAAGGAAGTACATGATAAAGATTTTGATTCCAGAAATTAATGGTATATAGAATAGAAAAGCAATAGAGCAAAATCAATGAATGTTTTGTACCTGTTGGGTCCATCTATTCTGTACGCCTTCGACACCCTTATTTTCAGAGACAAATACCACAACTGATGTCCTTCATACCTGGATTTGTACATATCAGTCTTGTCAAGAATTGAGCATGGCAGGCAGATTTTCTCATTGAATGTAGATCCCCAGCATGTATTCTAGGCCGTGGCTTCCTCTGCTTTCTGTCTACAGTCCTTTCTTTGCTTCCCATCTTCCAGATAATTGTTGAAAGCACTTCTTTTTGGTGGTTTTCTTCCCATCCTGTTTTGTTGTTTTTTTGTCATTTGGAAAAAATTTTATTTCTTCTTTATTGGTCTCCTAGAAGAGACAATACATCAATGCATGTAATCGTCATTTGTAACTTGAAGCCCTAACTTGGTTAATTATACATAGTATCATCACAATGGAGATGCATCAATTTCATGAGCCTAAATCAGTGACTACTACTTCAAATACAAACATATACTTAATTTCAGGCCTTGTTGTGTTGGTTAACCTGTTGTTCTTACCTTTGCTACATGTGCTACCGGGGAAGAAATTTTTATAAAACTCAATGCTTAGGGGCACCTGGGTGGCTCCGTCGGTTAAGCGTCTGACTTCGGCTCAGGTCATGATCTTGAGGTTTGTGAGTTCCAGCCCTGTGTAGGCTCTGTGCTCACAGCTCGGAGCCTGGAGCCTGCTTCGGATTCTGTGTCTCCCTCTCTCTCTCTACCCCTCCCCAACTCTCTCTCTCTTTTTCTTAAAAATAAATAGACATTAAAAAATTTAAACTCAATGCTTAAATGAATTAAAACGTCATCATATGTTTGAGAGGTGTACAGGTTACTGCAGTGAGTTTTCCACCACTTATGCTATAGAATTTAAAGGTCAAACATTTCTGGGTCTCCTGGGCATCTCAAGTGGTTAGTGTCTGACTCTTGATTTTGGCTCAGGTCATGAGCTCACAGTCGTGGGATCGAGCCCCATGTCGGGCTCCATGCTGAGTGTGGAGCCTGCTCGGGATTCTCTATCTCCCTCTGCCCCTCCACTGCCTCTTAAAAAAAAGGGGGGGAGGGGAAGCATTTCTCTTATTAAGAGGCTATGTGTTTAAAAGTTGATTCCTCTTTTAAAATTACACATATTCAAAATTAAGAAACCCAAAAATAAAATATTACTATGACACTAGCATTTTTCATATGATGGCATTTTAAATATCTTTTGTGTTTTTATATGAGTGTGTCTACATCTATCTTATGGTACTTCAATGAAAAATAAATTCAAACAAGAGTGTATATGCTTACTTGTGGGCTTCGATATCAACCTAGTTCTATTTTACAAGAACAAAACAGTGCCACGTTATGTATTGGTAACATCCACACAGAGCTATAAATATAATATTTCCCATATCTGCAGCTCAAAATTCACTCATTTAAAAGGTCTGAAGATATAATTTCCACTATGCTGAAAAAGTATAATCAACCATAAATCTTCTCTGCTTTATATGGTGACAACAGGTCACATCTGCTATACAATCAAAGTACACTTGCTATATGTCAGCGTAATCAAAATAATCATATCAAACAATAAACAGGCCAATGCTGGCTTATTAGTCAATTTTATTTTATTTTATTTTAATTTTTTTTAACGTTTATTTATTTTTGAGACAGAGAGAGACAGAGCATGAACGGGGGAGGGGCAGAGAGAGAGGGAGACACAGAATCGGAAGCAGGCTCCAGGCTCTGAGCTATCAGCCCAGAGCCTGACGCGGGGCTCGAACTCATGGACCGCGAAGTCGTGACCTGAGCCGAAGTCGGACGCTCAACCGACTGAGCCACCCAGGCGCCCCCATTAGTCAATTTTAAAATACAGTTGGCAGTTTGGATGAATCATGACCACAAGTATAAATAAGTATTGCTATATTGACCAAGTTATATTATCAAAGTCTTAACTTTGGTTATTTATTTGGTATAAGGCCAGTGTAAAGCATGATATTAAATTTCGTAAATGCTTCACTGATTTCTGGTATGTTATCATTTATTTTCAAAAGAAATTTTTTTTAAGTTTATTTATTTTGAGATAGTGAGCAGGGAAGGGGCAGAGAAAGAATCCCACATGGGCTCCGCACTGTCAGCGTGGAGCCCATGGTGGGGCCCAAACTCATGAACTGTGAGATCATGACCAGAGTGGAAATCAACAGTAGGAGAATGCTTAACCAAGTGAGCCACCTTAGCACTCCTAGTATGTTATCATTTAAATTGTCTTGAATCATCATAAAAATTGATGTCAACCTCTCTGGGGCCTCTTTTACCTGAGAAGAAGCTTAGGATGAAAATCCAGAATACTGGCCTTTAACCCCAGTTCTGGAACTATCAGGTATGACTTTAATTTGGCTTTTTTCCCCCTCTATTAACTTCACTCTGTTTGTCCTTTAGGTTTCATATATACATTAAGTGAAAATGTAACAGCTAGACCCATCAGCTCAGAAACATATTGGATGATTGCATGAGATGCCTTGTAGGAAAGGGCTTTGGAAGTTACCATTTCCAACCTGAGAAAATGTTGTGGACGAGTAGAGATTTCCAAGTTACAAATCAGCAGAAAGAGACTGACTTCCTTATAGAAAAGGATGTCCTTCCAAGGGTCATGTATCTAGCTTCAGTGAAGTTTAAGAATCTAAAATTTAATTACTTATATTTATATGAGTGTTTTATTACATAACTTTAAAGTCAAAACCATTAATCTTGTCTTTATTTCAAGACAATACCCAATCAAGGGTATAATTTCACAGCTTTAGTGCTACCTTTAACATTAAATATATTATCTCCAGGCAGGAAAGTGAGGGTGTGGTGTTTTGAATAAGAAAAAAAAAAAAAAAAAAAAGAAAAGAGGCAGGCAATGTTTTTTGTTTTGTGCTGGAAAGTGGAATAGAGGATAATCTTTGGAGCCAGACAGTTCTGGGCCTCCGTTTTGGCCCTGCAGCTTAGTACACACCTGACCCGTTTCTTCATCTGTGAAATGGGGATAAGAACTACTTAACACATAAAACTGTTGTGGGGATTCTGTGAATGACTGCATAGGAAAAAGCACTCCGCACAAAGGTTTGGGACCTGGTGACCGCTCAGTAAATATGACTTACATTGTATACTAGTGGCCAAAGCTAAAAATGAAAAAGCATACTAAACCATATCACTAAGACCGTTATCTCTCTGCGAGTGGATGCCATTCTGGGCCCTTCTGTTAAATAGTTGTGTACTGTTTCCTGAATAGTAGGTCATGAACAAGTTATACCTAGAACAGTTTTGTAATGTGTAAAATATGTTCAGGTAGGAAGAAAGGTGTCTGGCTTTTGATCTGACCGAACAGCGATTTATACTTTTACTGAACTTGGAGACAAGCTAGAGTTAAGCAGGCAGTACATTGCCAGGTACATAAAGTCGGAAATTACTCCCACTCTCCTGCTATCTTGCCCATTTCTGTCTTCTGCCTCTTACTTTTGTCTTCTCTGCCTCTCGGATCTTGACTTTCAGCTTCTAATAGTTGTCTTGGATTCTTCTGGCTCTGGTCACTTATTCCTCTGCTCCCTCCCCCTACCCACCCATGGAGCTGAGGTCACAAGAGCTGTGCTGGCCCTCAGGCTGTCTGATGGGGCAGAATGAATACGTGGTTTATTGTTTTCTCCTAAAAAGAAAAATCAGTTAATTGTACACTAGACTAGTTCCCAAGCCTGGATATGTACCAGAAAGCACACTTGGCAAGGTTTTTGTTTGTTTTTAACTATACATAACCACATTTCACCTCAAACCTACTGACATGGAATATCTGTGGGTGGGATCCAAGGATCCTTATTTTTAGGCATGTCCCCTCGTGTTTCTCGTGCCAGCAGGCTAGCATCAGGCCACAAAATTGTGTTTGTGGAAACCAGTGTGGTTGACATTTATTATGCTACTAGAACCCACAATGAAAGGCATGAGAGCATGAGTGTTACCGTGCTCATCATTGAGTACCCTATAAAAAGCACAGTGACTCACATGTCTTAGTCCTTCAATGAACAGTAGAACGAGGAATGAATGTGTTGATGAATTTAGTACCAAGATCACTATCAAGCAAGTAGAAGGGATAGAGAGCCAGAGAAGAACTCATCCTGGATGGAAGGAAGACAACCGAGTGACAACTACCCCTATTGTCAAGTTAGAAGACCATTTGATCCGAAGTGGTTAGAAATCTGATCTTCGGGAGAGACTATAAGGGTGCCATGTTTCCTGGCACTTTTCACATCATTGCTTCGTTCAAGAGAAAAATCTCAAGAAACCTACTGTGACATCAGTAACCTAGCAAAGAGGATCATGGATGTATTGCCTATATGGTGAAGTGAACCCAGATTATTATGAATGAATCGTTTCTTTACATTTGCTTCTCAGCTCCACTATATTTATTATGTGGATACTTAAATGTGTTTTTATAATGACTATTTCAGACCTTTTTCTTCTTGAGTTGTGGGCTTGCTTTTTTGTGCTAACCGTTATTTAGAAGAGTCTCAGGACAATCACTTATATCCACATACCATGTCTGATGTCTAATTCAACCTCCAAACAGGTTCTCCATTTCTCATGTCACATGGTAGAATGCTACTCTATTCTTTGGTGACTTCCGTGATTGCTGTACGAAAGTATTTTTACACTCTTACATGTCCTCTATAAACCAGATCAAGCAGGGTTGATTGATTATATACCCATTAGTATCATCTTTTCCTTACCATGTTCAGAAGTGGCAGCATAGGCTTGAAAAGCTTAATAACACCATCATAGTTGGCTGCCAAAGACTGGTGATCAATGTCAAGAATTTCCTTTCTAAAAGAATTCACTACCTTAAGCTTTTAAAAGATTCATGTTTTATATTTTCTTTTCTTTTTTTTTTCTTTTTTTTTTTTTTGGTGCATAAGAAAACAAAACCTTCCTTCTCAAACCTTTTAAAGCTAGTTGTCCTTATTTCTCTATGACTTTTTGTAATTTCCTGTATTCTAAATACCAATAAGGGTCATTTTTTTCAAAATCAGGAGGATGGAGCTGGGGTTAGGGACAGGCTTATATAGACTTTAAGTGCCTTTAAAAGAAAATCTGTAATTGAGAAAAGTGGTTTCTAGGGAGAGATGTTGATTTTAGTTTTGACCACAGTAATATCAACTTGCAAACAATGTTGCCTATTAACTGATACGAATTATCATGTATTTATTTTCTAGCTTCATTGTTCTGGTATGTTGTACTCTGTGTGTGTGTGTGTCCTTAGTTTGGACTTGTGAGCTAGTAATTGAATTAGATAAGAGCAACTTAGTCTAAAACAGTCATGCAGAAATTAAATTGCATTCTAGAACCGTATGTTCTTCTACTTTGGCTCAAGCTTCAAAAGGTTACATGTGCTCAAGTCCAGTGGCACTAGCCCCATATTTGTCTTAATGTTTTTTATTTATTTTTGAGACAGAGAGAGACAGAGCATGAGCAGAGAAGGGGCAGAGAGAGAGGGAGACAGAATCGGAAGCAGGCTCCAGGCTCTGAGCCATCAGCCCAGAGCCCGATGCGGGGCTCGAACTCACAGACCGTGAGATCATGACCTGAGCCGAAGTCGGACGCTCAACCGACTGAGCCACCCAGGCGCCCCATAGCCCCATATTTGGAAATCTTTCTCTGGCTTTTCAAACTCAATGTACTTGAAATTGATTTTAACATACTACCATGCTCCCATCCCCAGATAACCTATCTCCTCTTTTACCTGCCTGGGGCTATATCTGTTATCCTTAAGAAGTACAAGTGAAGAGCAATCGAAGACATTGTCCCCCTTCATGTATGTGAGTACTGTCCGGTAGAACCTCCTTCCCAAAGGACAGTCCAGAGTGGACTTCAGAGCTACCAGGCTCAACTAACATACAACTGAACTTATTTTACAACGTTCTGGGTTTGCACTCTTATTTTCCCAAGCTCGGTTAATACCATCTCTGTACAGAAGAAGACATTGCAAATATTCTGAAGGGAACCACCTTACTGAAGTAAGTACACACAGCCACTACTGAGCTCTATACCCATGACAACGTTAATGAAAAAAATTACAGATGGCGCCATATTTTCCCTCAAGGTGCCCAAAGTCTGGAAGAAAAATTAGTTACACACAGAGATATTTACGATGCAGTGTAGTCACAGCTCCAGTTAATAGATGGGAACAACTAACTGAGCCATGAAGGTCTGAGATCTCATCCAGATAACATTATTCTGGGAGGAGTAGACTTCGCCAGACATGTAAGAAGGGAAAAGTTATTTCCAATCTAGTGCGCCTGGTTTTTTAAAGAAATGGAAAAGCGAGAGACAGAATTTGGCAAAGGGAATAAAGTTCTGTGGAGCTGAAATGCAGGGTATGTATGGTGGTGGTCAGGAGGGCCACATGGAGAGTAGCCAGAAAGGATACTAGAGGGCAGTGAGACCCAGTGTGTCAGCGACCTTGCACATAACACCACCATGCTTGAATTTTATTCTGAGGGCGATGATGAGCCCTTGGGGCCATTTGTTTTCCTTTTTTTTTAATTTTAAGACATTGGAAATTTTTTTTTTTTTATCAAGATTGTATTTAGGCTCTGGAAAGAATTCTTTGGCTAGAGTGTCGAGGATAGCCCAGAAGTACAGGGAGCCCGGAGGCAGGGAAGAATAAGAAACTTGAAGTGTTCTATTATGCTTCAGGTAGAGAGTGAAAAATAGAGAAAACAAGATGAATTGCGAGGTATTTCCTCTTATATCCCTTTTGTGTCCTTTCGTTGTGTCTCTTCCCTTCACAGCATCTTCTGTCCAAGTGTTTTGCTCATCTTTGGCATTCACAGACACCGATTTCTGGAATCTTTTATCAGGCAAATCTGTTGATGTTAATGGATGGTTGCCACGCACATATCTGACTAAAGAAACCAGCTTCTATTTGGACCAAGAGCCCAGATTTGGCTACTCACACTAATAATTTAGATACAGCTAAATGACTCCCACCTCTCTGCAGGTGGAAAGATGAAGAGGATTTCTCCTGAATGCCAAATGGTGAGGCTATGCCATGTTGCGGATGAAATTCTCTGTACTATGAAAGTGAACTGATGAGCCTCACAGGTTACTCCTCTGGGCTGCCTGGAAAAAGCCTTAGTGAAATTCCCTTTTGCACCAAGGTTCATTCTGCATTACGGTAAACCCTATTTACCCTCTACAGGGACTCTGCGGGGTTTTGTTGGATCAAAATGATAAATGGCATTTAACTGTTCAGAGATTTAAACAAACATCATCTGAGTTTAATCCTTTCTGAGCATGGTGATTGCTTGACTTCACAACACAATATGTTGACACTGTTACGGGCTTATCCTTTTTGTGTGTCTGCTATGAGTGAGTCCCCAACAAAGACATTAGTATTCATACTGCATCTTTGGAGATTTGGCCACCCCTTTCCTCTTCTTCACATATCAGTATGATTAACTTTTTTCAATTATAGCTCTGTGTATGAATAAGGAGGGACATAGTCCTTTAATACATGATCAGACATGGACTTGGTCCTTTGAAAATCGGTAGTTGTTAAGTCCAAATGCTAACATATTTCAAGAAAGGGAGTGGTACTTAAAACCAATGCTGCAGAGAGAAGTGTAGAATGTTTTTTTTTTTTTTTTGGGGGGGGGGGCTTGTTCAGGAAACTGAGAAAGGCTGGTATCATTATTGAATATCTTTATTCCTTTCCATCTGCCAAAATATGTCAAGGGACTAATTTTTCCCTTGCTTGATATTTTGGTCTATGTGCCATGTCCCATCAGACATTTCAAGTAGATGTTTAAATGGACAGAGTGTCACAGCTCACAATATCTGTTTTCTGTCTTTCTCCTGTCATGACTTTGAACAAAGCCTGTTGCTCTCTGACTTGGTTTACTCCCTTTGAAAGGTGGCACTAGAGTATAGAGATTTCTCTGATATTATGACACTGTGTTTGCTGTTGTTGTTACTTTCAGAACACACTTGAAGTATCCCGAAGGAGAGGAATTATTAGACTCTTAGCAAAGACTAAGGACATGCAGCACAGTTAATGTAATACATTAAATTATTAATTTAATAATAATTTAACAAATGTATTAATTTAAAAAATGTTTATTGAGTCCATATTATTGTATTTTCATTGCATTGACAAAATGTCACATGGAAGGAAGAGACATTCAGGGTCTCTTTTTTCCTAAAAGTCCAAGAGAAGACCCGACGATCAAATACATTACTGACTTTTAAAAAGCATATTACTTCAAGAACATTAAGCAAATTATAGACAAGTAGGTTTCAGATAAGTTACAAAAAGGATCTGAATAGGAGAATAATGGACCTGTCCCTTAAAGAAACCCCATGGGACTTCCTAATAAGGTGTGTCTGTTATCAATTGGCATGCTAATACAGAAGCCGTCTTTTCAGAGTCCAGTGGAATTAATTCTATATTAGGTGGGACGGTGGATTCTTTGGTGACTCCCAACTGTCAGATTCTTTGATTCTATTTGTGTCCATGATTGATCCATGTAGGCAGCCCTGTTGTCTTCTCATGTGTATTTTGAAGAAAGCCATGGTACTCCTCAATACCCACCAAAGAAAATGTATAGATACTAATAAATACACAACTTACAGAGCATTCAGTTCAAGAAATAGAGGAGAATGATTTATATAAGATGGTCGGAAAGTTTCCCTTTAAAATCCCCATCATATATCTTACTGCTACCCCAAAAGTCCTTCATGTGACTCCAGCCATGGGGTTTCCTTTTCTAGAACTTTCCTTCACGTGCTCCTTAATCTTAATCTTGCCTCTTTTCTCCCAAAGTCCTAATAGTAGCTCCTTGACCTTTCAAGATCTGTATTTATATTTCTCTGTCATAGGCAAAACTGTTTAGAACCATAAAGTTCTCTCAATTCTCACCTTCCACAAGTATCAATTATTCCTTCCTTCAAGAAAATAAAGTTCTTTCAGTCATCAGGATCCATTCTGGGAGACATTTATGAACGATAAAACCTGTATCTCTCCTGTCATATATAAAACATTTTGCACGGTGCGTATCACATAGTAGCCACTCAACAAAGAGGAGCTGCTGTTATTGTACTATTTTATTCATGTGTTCGTTCAAAAATACTGTGCGATTACCATGTGCTTAGCACATTTTTAGACACTTAGACTATGCCTATGCGCAGGATAAACAAAGCCCCGGTCCTTATTGATTTTACATTCTAATGGAAGGAAATGTTGTGCAAAAAAGATACATGCTATGATATCAAGTGAATTGATAAAAGTATTAAGAAACACAATACAGCAGAATAGGCAAAAGATACAGATACAGTTGGCTATTTAAAATAAAGTTCTAGGAAAAATCTCAAGAGTCCTGTGGACCATGTAGGGTATCTGCCTGACCAATTACAGTATCAACTGTTGAAATAATCCATTTTATGCCAAATAAATTTTCTTTAAAATAACCTCTCTGATCTTGAATATATACACATACATATGCATACATATCCCTATACGTGCACATATAGGCATGCATGTTTTAAAAGATGATCATATGGTCAGTCTCCACACTATGGACATCGATCAGGTATTTGTAGTGCTACATAACATACTCGGAAAAAGCTCCATTATGTAAAATTACTGTGTCAGAAATAAGTAAGTATGAGGTCGGCGATAGATTCTGCTCAATAGAGTTAGTATCACTTCTTTGAGCCCAGCCTCCAACATGCTTCACCAAGGGAACACTAAAACTCTGTGTCACAACAAGAACCACGGAGTCCTGAAGAAAGAAACTCTGCGTGCCAGTTCTTGGAGATGTAACCAAAAACCCTGTCCCCAGACAATGCTTTGAACTGGTTTTGGCTATTTTTCATTTGTCTATGTGCTGACGCAGCCTTCTTTGCTTAGAGAAAGCTTCGAGAATGTACAGGTGCTGAATTCTAGCTTCCTCTGTGCAGCCACCCCAAACTATCGTACGGGTAGAAAATAACAGAATTGAAAATGGAGAATTTGACACAAACGAACTCGTTCTTATCAAATAAGCCATGTCTTCCCCAAGTGAAAAACTCATTCCCATTAAGTTGGAATAAGGCTGTCCAGCTTTTCCTCAGTAGCCTGGGTCCCTGGCTGGGCTGGATTTTTGATTAATTGCTAATACCTAACATGGACTGAATGGAGAAGCAATTAAAATGCATACTCTGTAAACCTGTGTTGAACTATGAGGGCTTGAGGCAAGGGGTCCTGGGGATGGGTAGTTTCCGGTTGTGTGGCCAGATGTAGCAAAGAAAAATACAGGGTGCCTGTTGAATTTGCATCTCAGATAAACAATGATATCTTAGTAAATGCATATCCCAAATATTATATGGGGCATACGTCTGGCACCAAGTGTGTTTTGTTTATCTGAAGTTCAAGTTTCATTGCCATCCTATATTTTATTCAGAAACCCTACTCCAAACCACTGGCATATGATATGCAAGGCTGAGCAAAGGTGGACCGCAGAGTGAGGTTCTGGAGACTGGGCTCAAAGGGCTGACTGAGGTCTAGAGATCTGGAGTCTCTACAAACCAGGACGGGGACGGTGGCAGTAGTGGGTTCACTACGTGCCAAGCACTGTGCTTACGCTTCATAAGCCTGGTCTCATTTAGTCCCTACAAAAATTCTTCCACCGACGTAATAGTCTGAAGAAAGAGATTTACTCAGTAAACATTTCAGAGCTAGTGAATGATGGAGCAGGTTTGGAACCCAAGTAGTTTCTCTCCAGAGTCCATGCCCCTCATCCCGAGCCAGCACCTTTCCCATTGGCTCAAGGTTATTATCAGGCTGGTGTTACAGAGTCACTTAATGGTTGGTTTCAAGTTCCAGTCCTCTGGGTCTGTTAGAGAAATTATATGCCTGGGGCTGCCTGGGTGGCTCAGTCGGTTAAGCATCTGACTCTGGATTTTGGCTCAGGTCACGATCTCACGGTTTGTGAGATTGAGTCCAGTATCGGGCTCTGTGCTGACAGCTCGGAACCTGCTTGGGATTCTCTCTCTCTCTCTCTCTCTCTCTCTGCCCCTCCCCTGCTCGTTCTTTCTCTCTCTTCTCTCTCAAAATAAATAAATAAACCTAAAAAAAAGAAATGATATGACTTTAAAGTTGGGAAATGCTTAGGGGTCTTGACTATTTAGAATTCCTGAATCAATCCCTGGGAAGTGAGTCTTATAAAAATAAATGAAAAGAGTTGACATATGCCACCAGAAGGTGTCGACAATGTTTCGAGGCAAAATGCCATATAGATACATTATCGATTCCCTTCAATGCCCTTGATTTAAAAAAAAAAAAAATAGAATGATCATCACTTATGTGTCACACATCTTCTTAGCATCTATTTTGTATAAATCACAGTGCTAAGGGCCCTGGGTGGGGAGGAAGACAAAGAAGTCCTAGCCTTTCCCCTCAGGGAATTCACAATTTAACTGGAGAGGCAGAGGAGTAAACAACTGACTTCAAATAGCAGGCAACTGGAAGTAAGACCTTTACCAGAAGTACAAGCAGAGTGGGAGCACAGACAACAGAAGATTCTCTGAGTGAGAAAGGGAGAAGATGAAATAAAGGAGGGAGGGCAGGGACATGAGGCAGATAGGATGACAGACAAAGAGACAGCAGGCATCTTTATGGTTATTTTGCTATGGAGAAATTAGTAATTTAGACAGAGGAATTTGATAATCATATAGTAATATTGGTTTGGAATTAATATATAGTGCTGCTTTTGTATTTTGAAGCTATGTTATTTTTTCTGAGGTCACCTCATAAGACTTCTGATGGAAATTTTTATTCAAGTCTTGTGTTCTCAAACTCGTGTATTGGGTTTTATTAATCATTTTCAAGTCACGTGGTCACAGTGTACAGGCAGGTATTAAGTCGCAGAGATCTGACTGAATAATACATGCTAGGAAAATAGTGGACAAATACATTATATGGATGCTTTGAATTGCACGTTAAAAAAAAGAGTTGAGATTCTATTTGTGTTAATCTAAAAGAAAATCATGCTAGATTTGAAACATGGTGTATGTTAATAAAAGAAATGAATGGGTCTGGTATGTTTTCTCTATTATCGCATGGTTTATGTTACTTATTTATAACATGTTACTGGATTTAACTATTTAATGGTAATAGTTTTCTTTTTGAGGAGATAGATATATTTAGGAACTTATTTCTTCTGAGATTCCTCCTTTCCATCGTGGGAACCTTTCTTTACTGTGCATTATAAGAATATATTGATCTATCATCAATTCAGAGAATGCTTCTCTTTTTTTGATTCAAATATAATTAACATACAGTGTTATATTAGTTTCAGGCGTACAATATAGTGATTCAACACTTCAGTGCACTTCTCAGTGCTCATCAAGAGAAGTGTACTCTTAACCCCTTTATTTCACCTATCCTCCACCACCTACCTTCTGGCAACCATCAGTTGTTCTCTGTGTTTAAGAGTCTGGATTTAAAAAAATTTTTTTTTAATCTTTATTTTTGAGAGAGAGAGACAGAGTACAAGCGGGGAACAACAGAGAGAGAGAGGGAGACAGAATCTGAAGTAGGCTCCAGGCTCTGATCTGTCAGCACAGAGCCCGTCACGGGGCTCCAACTCATGAACTGCAAGTTCATGACCTGAGCTGAAGCCAGACACTCAACTGACTGAGCCACCCAGGCACCCCAAGAGCCTGCTTTTTTAAAAGTAGGCTCCACACCCAACATGGGGCTTGAATTTGTGACCCTTAGATTAAGAATTGCATGCTCTACCAACTGAGCCAACCAGGCACCCTAAGAGTCTGTTTTTTTGTTTGTCTTTTTTCTTTGTTCACTTGTTTTGTTTCTTAAATTCTACATATGAGTGAAATTGTATGGTATTTGTCTTTCTCTGACTTATTTCACGTAGCATTATAATCTCTAGCTCCATCCATGTCATTGCAAATGGCAAGATTTCATTCTTTTTTATAGCTGAGTAAAATTCCATTGTGTGGGGGGGGGGGAGGGTGTGGGTGTACATACATACACATGTATACCACATCTTCTTTATCCATTTATCTATGGATGGGCACTTGCATTGCTTCCATATCTTGGCTATTGTAAATAATACTGCAATAAACATAGGGGTACATATGTCTTTTTGAAATAATGTTTTCATATTCTTTGGGTAAATACTCAGCAGTGGAATTAATGGATCATACAGTAATTCTATTTTTAATTTTTTGAGGAACCTCCATATTGTTTTCTACAATGGCTGCACCAATTTGCATTCCCAACAATAGTGCAAGAGGATTCCTTTTTCTCCACATCCTTGCCAATACTTATTGTTTCTTGTGTGTTTGATTTTAGCCATTCTGACAGGTGTGAGGTGATATCTCACTGTGGTTTTGATTTGCATTTCCCTAATGATGAGTGATGTTGAGCATCTTTTCATGTGTTTGCTGGCCATCTGGAGGTCTTCTTTGGAAAAAATGTCTGCTAATGTCTTCTGACCATTTTTTTAATTGGATTATTTGTTTTGTTGATGTTTGGTTGTATATGTTCTTTATATAGTTTGGATATTAACCCCTGATTGGCTATGTCATTTTCAAATATGTTCTCCCACTCAGTAGATTGCCTTTTAGTTGTATTGATTGTTTCCTTTTCTATACACAAGCTTTTTATTTGGGTGTAGTGTCAATAGTTTATTTTTGCTTTTGTTTCCCTTGTGAGAGGAGACATATCTAGAAGAACGTTTCTATGGCCGACGTCCAATAAATTACTGCCGATATTTTCTTCTAAGAATTTAATGGTTTCAGGTCTCACATTTAGATCCTTAATTCAATTTGAGTTTATTTTTATGTATGGTATAAGAAAGTGGTCCAACTTCATTCTTTTGCATGTAGCTGTCCAGTTTTCTCAATACCATTTGTTGAAGGAACTGCCTTTTTCCCATTGTGCATTGTTTCCTCCTTTGTGATAGATTGACTACACAATCGTGGGTTTATTTCTGGGCTGTTTATTCTGTTTCATTGGTATTTGTGACTATTTTTGTCCAGGGCCATAGTGTTTCATTACTACAGCTTTTTAATATATGTTGACATCTGGGAGTGATACTCCAGCTTTGCTCTTTTGTTTTCAAGTTTGCTTTGGCTATTCAGGGTCTTTTTTGGTTCCATGTGAATTGTGGGATTATTTGTTGTAGATCTGTGAAAATGTTGTTAGTATTTTGATAGGGATTGGATTAAATCTGTAGATTGCTTTGTATAGTACGGAAATTTTAACAATATTCATTCTTCTAATCCATGAGCATAGAGTATCTTTGCATTTGTTTGTGTCATCTTCAGTTTCTTTCATCATTGTTTTATAGTTTTCAGAATACAGATCTTTCACCTCTTTCGTTAAGTTTATTCCTAGGTATTTTCTTCTTTTTGGTGCAGTTGCACATGGGATTGTTTTCTTAATTTTTCTTTCTGCTTTTTCATTATTAGTGTATAGATATGCAACAGATTTCTGTATGTTAACTTTGTATTCAGTGACTACTGAACGCATTTATTAGTTCTAGTAGTTTTTTGGTGGAGTCTAGAGTTTTCTGTATATAATATCATGCCACTGGCATATAGTGAAAGTGTTACTTCTTCCTTACCCATTCAGATGCCTTTTATTTCTTTTTCTTGTCTGATTGCTGTGGCTAGGACTACAATCTGATAAAAGAGGTGAGAGTGGGCATCCTTAATAAAAGTGGTGAGAGTGGACATCCTTGTCTTGTTCCTGATCCTAAAGGAAAATATTCAGAAATCCCTTCTTGCCGTAAATGCCCTCGAGGAATTTGCAACCACAGCAGAGCCAAAATGACAACAATTATAGATAGAATTATGGCTGTTTCAAAAGCTCTGAAATTTAAGCCATGAAAAGAAGTTTGAAACTTTATGGAAGATTATATATAACTCTCTGTGCCTTAATGTCCTCAGTGTAAAAATGAGAATAATTTTGGCTACTTTGTAGGGTGGTATTGAAGATTAAAGAGATCCTACACATCAAGTACCTACTACTGTGCTTGATGCAAAAAGAGGCACATATGAACTGACATCTGCTGTATTATAAGCTGCATTTTTTTAAAGTTTATTTATTTATTTTAATAAATAAGGGAGAGACAGCGTGAGCAGGGGAGGGGCAGAGAGAGGGAGAGAAAGAGCATCCCAAACAGGCTCTGTGCGGGCAGCATGGCTCAAACTCACAAGCTGTGAGATCGTGACCTGAGCTGAAACCAAGAGTCAGACACTTACCAACTGAGCCCCCCAGGTGCCCCTAAGCTGCACGTTTTTAAAGGCTTCGTTTTATTTTTTTTGCTGCTGTACCCCAAATAAAACAGTTTCGGTCCCGTCACAGGTGGTCAGTAAATAGTTTGGGAATGAATGGAATTAAGTTGTGGTGGTAGAAATACCCTCTGTTGCTTACCTTCATGGAACAGCGATTATGAAAGATGATTATCTCTCCAAATTGTGGCCTTTCCACAAATCTGCCTGTTCATATTTTATAGCCCCATCACTATGCGTGTGTCTGTACAAGATGCTTGATCTATTCCAATAGAAGAGGTGGCTTGGATAAGACGAAGGCTTCAGAATTATACACTTTGAGTCATTGACTAATTAACATGTTACTTCATTCATCTGATCGCATATTAGGTGCCAAGCACTAGGAGGATGTTAGAAATAAAGACAAAAAAGCTCTAGAAGAGCTGTCAGCTCGCACACTGAGTCAGAAGCATAAACATAATTACAATATGTGCTAGGAGCACTACTTTGACAGTAGAGATGGTGGTCGTGCAAGGGAGCGAGGAACCAGTATTGCCTGGAACCAGCGAGCTGTGGTCTGAGGGATGAGCAAGATGTGAACGAGTGATTAAAGGCAAGGCAGGCCATTCCGGGCGTGTTCGCCATTGTTAATTGAAGGTTCAATTTTAGGAATATCACATTTGAAAAGTTGGATGATGGCTTTTTTTTGACCGAGTGTTCAGTTGGTGCAGCATCGTGGCCTGTCACCTGTCCTCTGCAGTTTATCATTTCACCCCGTCCCTGTTGCCACGCTCTGATGAAAAGCACCAAATAAGTCCTCTGTGCAGGTATGTCAGCTAACTCTTAAGGCTTTAGAGGTTACTTATTTCATTTTCATTAGTGTTTTAAAGGAAGATAAAGATGATCATAGATGGAATGGAGGAAGTATTTGTGGGCCAGAGACTTTATTTTAAGCCTGAATCTGTAACTTCATGGCTTGCTTTCCTGCCTTACCAGATCTTGTCACTGAGCCCAATTTTCTTTAGGTCAGCAGTTGCTCTCCGCAAATAGCGATGGAGATAAATCAAGTGTTTGGGTCTCAAGTGTGTGTTTCATTTGCAAATAGCATTTTGTAAACAAGACTTCCCTTTTAACCTGCATGGGATGGGTTCTGCACTCTGAATGCTTAAAAATCTTCATCTAACACTCTGGAAGTCCAGTGCCCCAGCTTCAATGCTGCTAAAACGATGGCAAGAATAATTCCACGATGTATCCATCAACTCAAGTGTAATGTACGTGTCACTTTCAGCCAAACAGTGACATAATTTCCCTATATGCTACTCGAGAAAATAATAGTGTTGTTAGTGTTCTGAGTACAGAATGATATTGGAATAATTTACGTACACCATGGATCCTGGCTGTGTGGGAAACCATAATGTTCGTTTCATCAGGACAAATAGAATCACACAGCTGTAGAGACGGCTGTGAAAACAGAAGAGGGGCTTTCAAATGGTGAACATTTTGCCTGTGGCAGAATGAAAAGAGGTGCATTTTTCAACAAAGATATATAAAACATGAATATTAACTTTAAAAGCTTGAGATGAATTAATTCCAGCCCAATTCTTTAGATATGCTTTGGACTCTGTACTCTTTCACCCTCCCAATATATCTTGGTAGCATATAGTAGAAAATGGCCTTATTCATGGGCTTTTGACTGTTGGAAATCTCAAAATGTTAAGTTGGAAGTTCGATAAATAAAGGTTCCATCTGGCATCTTGGAATGTGGTCCATACTTGGAAATTGCTCAAATCATGGCTTGGAACCCAGTCTATAAGGAAGAGGCTAAACTTTGCTTCAGTTGAACTCTTGCAAAGAACTTTCTAAGTGCCTCGTGCTTGGCGTGTATACTGAGGAATTAACATGGACTGATTTCTAGGGGAATGGTTGATAATAGCACCATGGCTTCCTCCTTGTTTTGTAAACTAAAATCAAATATGGTAGCTCCAGAACTAATGTTTCGGATGGCAAATCTGCCCCAAGGGATAGAAAGTTACAGTATGTTAAAAAGCAGCCTAAGATCTCCATGAACTTTGGTTGGTTACAAGTTCAGTCATTGTTTTATGATCACAGGTGCTATCCTTGGCCCCTGCTCCCATCATAATGTATACCTCCACAGAATTCAAATGAGAACTGCCAACACCATTAAAGAACATTTGACATAATTTATACATCTTTTTCTCTCTAAATCCCTGCTTCTGGAATAGAAACTTCATTTTTCTCATCTATCCTGTTAAAATGATAAAGATTTATACTTTCTTCTTCTAGGCAGGACTTTAAACATACCAAATTAATTTTCTCCGTTATAACTAAGTTTTGCCTTACAAGATTGTGCCCTTTGACTTACTGAAGAAATGGCACCACCCAATCTTGCTTGGCTTGCAAAGGTCACGCTGAAAATTAGTTGCAAAGTCAGGGCTGGGACACAGGTTATCGAAATCCTACTCAATGGCAAGCCACATACATCTTTACATGACAGAATTTCGTTATGGATTTGTACAGAACAGAATCAGGGCTGAAGATCAAAAGGAAAAGGAAAAATAGGGTACAGTGAATATTTATGTACTAATGGGCCCTTGATGTTCTAGAACAGGATTTCTCAATAGGGACTCTATCACTCCCAAGGGGACAAAATCGTTTCTATGGAGGGAGGATCATAGTCTTGCTATTTTATATATAAAGCACAGATAAACAGCATGTAATCAGATATTCAATATATCGGTGGTTTGAAAGTTCATTGGGCAGGGTGTTCAGGAAGAGAAAAAACAGTCTAGAAAGGCTCCTTAGGGGAGTAAATAAGCAAACAAACTAAAAGTTTAAAAAACACAGTTGTAGAACATTTTCTGTGTCTGGGCCAGAAAAAAAAAAGTATAAATGAGAGAACATGTAGCCAGAGGGGTTGAAGATAAGGGGAAGATTTTTCATCCTCTTATAAGTGAGTAGCTATTTATTTATTTAAATGTTTGTTCATTTATAGAGGGAGGGCGGGAGGGGCAGAGAGAGAGAGAGAGAGAGAGAGAGAGAGAGAGAGAGAGAGAGAGAATCTCAAGCAAGCTCCATGCGGTCAGAGCAGAGCCCTATGTGGGGCTTGATCTCACAAACTGTGACCTCATGACCTGAGCCAAAATCAAGAGTCAGATGCTTAACCAACTGAGCCACCTAGGCACCCCAGGTGAGTAGTTATTTATATACAACTCGATCAGAATCTTGGATAACCTGGAGTTTTGTGTTTTAGATACTGAGGTAGGCAAAATTCTAGGATGGCTCCCAAAATACCCGCCTGCTCTTATGTAATGCCCTTCCCCAGAGTGTGGACTGAACCCATCAATATGATGGAGTATCACTCCCATGAATATGTTATGTTCTATGGCAAAGCAGAAAAATTTTGCAAATGTAATTCAGGTCCCTTATCAGTTGACTTGGAGTTCATCAAAAGGGAGATTATCTTGGATGGGCCTGACGTCCTCAGATGAGTCCTTTCAAAGAAGGCTTAGGCTTTCCCTGAACTCAGAACTTGGAAACAGCAGATGAGTGCTTCTGGTGGCTCTGAGGAAGCAACTGCCATGAGTTCTATGGCTGCAAGGAAATGAATTTTGCCTACAATCTGAATGATTTTGGAAATGAACTGTAAGCGTCACATGGGAAAACAGCCCTGGCTAAAACCTTGATTTCAGCCTGTGAGACCTTGGGCAGAGGAACTACTTAAACCCTGCCTAGACCCTTGACCCATGGAAATTTCAAGAAAATAAATGTTTGTTGGTTTAAGCCACTAAATTAGTGGTAATTTGTGACACAGGAATAGAAAACTAATACAGGTATTTTAAAGAAATTAAAGGAGAGGCATTTCTTGGTGTTTCTGATCTCTCCACAACCATCTCAGAAATCTCAGACATTATTAATACCAAGTAGTTTTATCTCGCCAGGAATGATTACACTATTTCCTTTCATCTTCCTTCTAAATTTAAAGTTTTGGTTTTCAAATCAGGGAAACTACATTTTATGCCAAAAATCTTCTGAGACTCCCCACGTGTATTTAAAACGAGTAATATTGTTCTTAGAGAAACAAGAGTAATCAAGTTGTTTATTTTAAGGACTTATTTAAGGACTTATCGATTTTCTTAACCTACACTCTCGGGATACATCACCTATTTCCAACATATAATGATGATTCTGGGAGCTAGTTAACCCCACTACCTGCCTAGAACTGCCTACATCTGGTCTAGAACTCTCTCAGAATAATCCTCAGTCCACATTACTCCTGCCTCTTGAGAGGTCAGAGTCTTGGCATCTTTCTGAACCTTCTGGGAATAATCAAATTAGAATACTTGCAGCTCACTGTTTTGTAATGCCTCATATACTTATCATCCATAGTTCTCTCTAAAAATATAAGCTGTGTTCCTCAGCTTATCTTGCTTACATAGCTCTGCGCTTCCTCCTGTCCCACCGCTTGCTAGTTGTTGAAGCCTAATTCCTCGTGTGATGGTATTTGGAGGTGAAACCTTTGGGAAGTGATTAGATCATGAGAGTGGAGCCTGCATGATTGAGATCAGAGCCTTCATGAAAGGGACCCCAGTGAGTTCTCTTGCTCCTTCTGCCAGGTGAGAACACAGTGACAAGATGGCCATCTATGAACCGAGAAGTGATTTTGCCAGAAGCTTGGACTTCTCAGCTTCCGGAACTATGAGAAATAAATGTTTGTTGTTTAAGTCACCAAATCTTTGGTAATTTTGTTAGAGCAGCCCAAAGTGACGAAGATACTCGTTTACGTTGGCAGAATCTCCTACTCTTATGAAGTTCAGTAGTTGCATAACCCCCTACTTCTCTTCTTGCCGTCACCTGTAAGCGCTCTGCATATGCCCCATATTCATTGCAGAATTTTGGCCTCATTCGTAATGTCAGCTTTGCACCAAGTTCTGTTACCACATGGATGGGTCATTCAACTCTCAGGCCTCAAAATAGTTAAACCTTCTCCTTTCTTCACTTCCACTGCACATCAGCCAGCCAGCCCCTTGGTCGCTTTCTCATCCTGATAATAGCCTGGCACTTCTCTCCTAACATATTAAATTGAACTGTTTAAATCTTTGGCTGAAACCGTGCCACTTCCATGTCTCTCATTTACTCACATAACATTGCATTATTTGCTCTCAGAATGACCACTGGCCTTTCATCCACCTACTTTCTCTCTATGTTCACTCCCTTTCTTCACCCCACGATGCATCACTTTATTCTCCAAGGAGAATAAAGAATAAGGAGAATAATGTCACCTCTTTCACTATTCTGTAAACTTCTTGTGCTCATCTGTATTTTAGCTAGTTTGTATGACGGACTGTCATATTAGTCATTTATGGTTACATCGAACATCATAAATCCCTGAGCTGTGCGTCATCATAGTGAAGATCTTTGTAGTTCTCCATGCAAATGGGCCCCGCTATGATAGTAAGGCCCAAAGCAGCAATGAGAATGATTATGCATTTCCCACCTTCCTGTTGGCTTCAAGTGAATCTCTTCCTCAGTTGACTCTACTTGAGTACTCTTACTCAACCCTAGAAGATCTGCAGGAGGCATCATTTATCTTAATTTCTATTGCTAATAGACACAGATGTTTGGAGTAAACAGAATGAAAAGTGAATGCAGAGTAGTTCTCCAAAATCACCTATAGATTTCTGTCCAGGGGACCGCTTGTGGATTAGAAAGGGCATTGGAAATTAAAAGTCGTCAGTAGCTTCTTCAGTTCCTGGTCAAATTCAGACCCCTTTTTTCGTATTCCATATTTTAATTTGAAAACTCGAAGCAGCTCCATCAAAATTTATGCTAGAATATTTTTTATTAAGTTTTTTAAAATTTTAATTCTACTATGGCTAACATATAGTGTTATATTAGTTTTAGATGTACAATGTAGTGACTCAACAATTCTGTGCATAGTGCTCATTATAATAAATGTACTGCTTAATCCCCATCACCTGCTTCACCCATCCTCCTACTTCCCTCCCCTCTGGTAACCATCAGTTTGTTCTCTATAGGTAAAAGTCAGTTTCTTGGTTTCTCTCTCTCTTTTTTTCCCCTTTGCACATTTGTTTTATGTCTTAAATTCCACATATGAGTGAAATCATATGGTATTTGTCTTTCTCTGACCGACTTATTTCGCTCAGCATAATACATTCTAGTTCCATCCATGTCATTGCAGATGGCAAGATTTCATTCTTTTTGATGGCTGAGTAATATTCCATTATATATCTATATAATCATTATCAATAATACATAAACATTATATATATACATACCACATCTACTTTATCCATTCATCTATCAATGAACACTTGGGCTGCTTCCATATCTTTGCTATTATAAATAATGCTGCAATAAACATAGGGGTGCATATCCCTTTAAATTAGTGTTTTTGTGTTTTGGGGGTAAATACCCAGTAGTGTGATTACTGGGTTATAGAGGAGTTCTATTTTTTTTTAAGTTTATTTATGAATTTTGAGAAAGAGAGAGACAGACATTATGCATGAGCAGGGGAGGGGCAGAGAGAGAGGGAGAGAGAGAATCCCAAGCAGGTTCATGCTGTCAGCATGCAGCCCGATGCAGGGCTCAGTCTCATCAACTGTGAGATCATGACCTGAGCCAAGATCAGGATCAGATGCTTAACCAACAGGCTCCCCAAGTAGTTCTATTTTGAAATTTTTGAGGAACCTCCATATCACTTTCCACAGTGGTTATATGCGTTGGCATTCCCACCAACGGTGCACAAGGCTTCCTTTTCCTCCACATCCTCGCCAGCACTTGTTGTTTCTTGTATTTTTTATTTTAGCCATTCCGACTGGTGTGAGGTGATATCTCATTGTAGTTTTGGTTTGCATTTCCCTGATGATGAATGATGTTGAACATCTTTTCATGTGCCTGTTGGCCACCTGGATGTCTTCTTTCAAGAAATGTCTATTCATGTCTTCTGCCCATTTTTTAATTGGATTATTTGTTTTTTGTGTTCTTTATAGATTTTGTATGCTAACCCTTTATCAGATATGTCATTTGAAAATATCTTCTCCCATCTCCCATAGGTTGTCTTTGAGTTTTTTGGATTGTTTCCTTTGTTGTGCAGAAGCTTTTTATATTGATATAGTCCCAATAGCTTCTTTTTGTTTCCCTTGCCTCAGGAGATCTATCTAGAAAAATGTTGCTGTGGCCAATGCCAGAGAGATTACTGCTGTGCTCTCTTCTAGGATTTTTATGGTTTCAAGTCTCACATTTAAGTCTTTAATCCATTTTGAGTGTATTTTATGTATGGTGTAAGAAAGTGGTCCACTTTCATTCTTTTGCATGTAGCTGTCCAGTTTTCTCAACACCATTTGTGGAAGAGACTGTCTTTTTCCCACTGGATATTCTTTCCTGCTTTGTCTTAAGATTAATTGACCTTACGATTATGGGTTTATTTCTGGATTTTCTATTCTGTTGCATTGATCTATGTGTCTGTTTTGCACCAGTACCATACTATTTTGATTACTACAGCTTGGTAATATAACTTGAAGTCTGGAATTGTGATGCCTCCAATTTTGTTCCCGTTATTCGTCCCTGGCTCCATTGCTGAATACAAGGTCGTGGCGTGGACTCTGCCAGCATCCTACTGATGGTACAGGGGCATGCCAGCCAGCACTTTCACAGCCCTGGCACCACTCGCCCTGCAGCTTGGTGGGTGCTCTTCATGGGGTCCATGAGAGTATCTCACTGAAGCTCACTGTGCCTGGTGAGCTGCCTGATGTTCTGTGCCTGCTGCCTTCTGTAGAGGCCACAGCCATCCTGGCTCTCCTGTGACAGTCACCCTAAATCCTAGCCAGCCTCTCCTCCTCAGGTCCAGCCCAAACCGCTTCCTTGCTCCGGACTCTTTGGACATCCCCTGGAAGAACTGGGGTAGAGTAGCAAGCTTGAAGGTAATGACTCTTGAGCAAGCCTAGGACAAAACCTCCTTCCACCTGGGACGAGGGGTCCGGGTGAGGATTACGAGCTGACACTCCCCTTGTCTTCTCACTATAGCCGAGCCAGGCTCTCCCCAATGCAGGAGGCAGCAGCTCTGTGCCAGCCAATAGCATTTGGCTGGTGAAATCAACGATTCGCTCAGCGTCAGTCACAGCAAGAGGGGAGAGAACGAATTTCTACCAGTAGGGTTCCGACCCTGGGACTTCCCGTTTCCTCATCTGCAAAGGAGGGGAAAGGGTAGGCCTGGGGCCTAATGTTAGGCCCTATCCAAGCAATTAAAGATCACTTGTGTTGAGGCTGGGGGTAGAGCAGTCAACCTTTAGTGTTTCAGTCCCTGAAGTGGGCTGATAGAGCTCTTTGCAAAGTAAAGTCAGCAGTTATTTGGGATATTTTACCCGCATGATGAAAGAACTGCAGAGGCTCACTTACCAGATGGAGCCTCCCCTGCCAAGGAGCGCGTGCCAAAGCTTCACTGCGTTGTCACTGCCCCTAGGAAGCATGATTAGAATGGGTGCATTCTATGTAAATAGTAGCTCAAATTAAGCATTATCAGGTGGAAATATGCATTAGATGACTTACATGCCTATAAAGGAAAATTTATTGTCACACTCCACTGGTTTGAAATTTTGATTATTTTAATTTACCTATACTAAGTTTTCCATTTGCAAGATCTAATGAGAAATTCATTTGGCATTCCTAATTTAGGGAATAAATTAGATGGTGGCACTGCGGTGGTGCCTTTGTAAACCTAAGAAAGTTAAATTTGCTAGTTTTAGCACATTGGATGAGAGGAAGAACAAGAAGGAAATTTTTCTTAATGTTTATTTATTTTTGAGAGGCAGAGAGAGACACAGTGCGAGTGGCGGAGGGGCAGAAAGAGAGGGAGACACAGAATCGGGCTCCAGGCTTCGAGCTACCCAGCACAGAGCCGGACGTGGGGCTCAAACCCACAAACCGTGACGCCGTGACCTGAGCCGAAGTCTGATGCTTAACCGACTGAGCCTCCCAAGTCCCCCCTGAGGGAAAATTTGGAATATTTGTCCAGTTAATATTGATCGATTCTATAAATGTTTATTAAATATCTACCCTATTAGACACTGTCCGTGGTACTGAGAATGAGTGAGATGTGTGGCATAGCACCTGCTTTGGAATAGTTCACAGTTTGGTAGGGAAAGCAGACATGGATGGTATGAAATGCACTTTAATAAAAATATGGGAAAAGTTATGGGAGATCTCAGAGAAGGAAGTATCTAAATATGTCAAGAAAAGTGAAAAAGGACTTCACAGGGTGATGCTTTTTCACTACTTCATTCTTTCAATAAATAACTAATTTGTGTCCACTAAGCATCAGGCAGGAGTTCTAAGCACTGGCATGTTCTTATTTACCCCGGGGCAGCAGAACTTGACCGAAGCCTCAAGGCCATCTATTTTGTAATTAGCATCAATCCAGGAAATAAAAGCAGTCTATGAAATCATCTCTTTTCGTTGCGTTGTCATGGTTTTTTAATTAAGCAGAAATGACAACCAGCTATGTATCAGGCACACTGGGTGCTTTATAAAATGTGTGATTTAATCTTCAAGATGAACCATAGTTCAAAGAATGATTCGGTTCTATAAACATTTAGTTATTTAACAGGCCCCCTAGACCGGGAATTATACTGGGCGCCAGAGTTCCAAGAGTAAGAAGGCATGACTGTTGTTTTCATGGAGCCCCGGGTTCAGTGAGAGATAGACACATAAACATAATTCTGATAGGCTATGCTACATGCTTAAATACAAATGTGGCCCATGGTGTTGAGGGAACACAAACGCAGCACTCACAACCTAATGTGCGGGCTCCAGGAAGACTTCTTGTGGGAGCATTGAAGGGTGGGGAAGTAGGGGTTCCCTGAAGCTCAGATTCGGGGGAGGGGCCTTTTAGGAAGAGCAGCCAGCCTGAGCACATACATGCCTGGGGTAGGGACGATGAGGACTAAGGCAGGTGTTATGAGCTCCAATTCGAGGTGAAGAAACTGAGCCTTAGGGAAATTTAAAGAGCACCCCCTGACCACCCCTGCCCCAGGATGTTCCCACTGGGAAGTGGTGAGCCAGTAGTCAAACCCTGGCTAGTGTGTCTGCAAAGTCCATGTTCTTTCCATCGCCTTAAGCTGCTGCTTCACCGAAATTGAACATTTAATCCTTAAGAAGTGGGAGTCTCAGCACTCTAAGGGGAGGAACTAAATTGACTGTAAATGCCAAAAAGAAAGACATCACACAGTTAAATGAAATTTAGTGAAAGAAAAAAACAAAAGAGAAAGGGCAGGTGACAGAAGGTGTAAAGAAAGAAGAAACAGCAAGAATCCGAATCATACTGTGAATCGCTTGTATTAAAACCTCCTGAGTGCTGCCGTTGTGAGAGCTTACATGTGTCCAATTGCAGCCTTCTCAAATTTACCCTCACTTTGGTGACACACTATTTACCCCGGTCATTGCAAAGCTTGTGTTCCCGTAATGTGCAGTCCAGTGGAAGCCCTGACCTTTTCATTAATATTGTCTTCCACACCCATCTAAGCCATACGTGTCAAAGCTCCATAGTCATTTTCCTTTGACTCGGTCACGGAGACAAACCTTTGTCATAGAGGAATTACTGCCCCGCCACCTTAAAAGGCAGAAGAAGTCCTCCCCACCCCGAGTATTGATGGACCCAGTCATGATTAACATTGATCCTTTCCTTCTTTTCTTTTGTACCTTTTGTTATTGTCAGAAGACAGACAATACAAAGCCGAACCCAATCACGCAACATTGTCTTTCCACCGAGGAAAACGAAGCAAGCTGGTGACCCTACATTTAGAACTGAGTCCATGTTGGGGTGGTGGCCAGCTGCTTTGTTACATGCCTCCATATTTGGTGGCTCAGGAATGGACCCAGTGTGGTGGGTAGCCCACTGCTATTACTGCTGACCATTGGTTTTTAGGATTTGGTATTGTTTTGCTGCATACGTTCACAGGAATATGACACAAGGTCTTACACTCAAGTAAAAAAGGAATAAAAGTTAATGAACTGTTCCGCTTGGTATTGGGGAAATTCGTTTATAAACCGCTGTACTGAAAATGCTGAATCCAAAGCAAGGAACAGCCTGGTACCAATTAAATATACCACAGTAGGAACACATCCCAACCAGTTTTCCACTTCTCAATTTCTTTTCTTTGTCACAAAAATGTGTTAATTTCTGTTAATCACCTGGCTTCATTGCTGTTGGAATTTAACTTTCCTCTGCTTCAGTTCATGCAGCCACTTTCTGTCTCTTCATTTTCTTTCTTAATGAAAGGGCTGATCGTGTACGTTCTCCATTAGAAGTCTGACAAGGAGAATGCGATTCAGCCTTTTCTCTTACAGTCAGTAAAAACAAAGAAGACAAGGGCAGATGCCGGGGTAAACTTGCAAATATAAAAAAAACCAAAAGCTTGCTATCTAATTCCTTCACCTGTTCTTCCGTCCCAGCTCTTTCCCTGACTCACGTCCAATGAAAGTTGCCATCAGCTATTCACATGTTCTCCACAAGGAGGCCATGTTTAACTTTTCTTTGCTCTGAAATAGCTTTAGCAGCATTTCGGCATCATACAGCGTTGCCGATGTATACTGCATGTCTGTTCTCCAGTTCTCACCACTGCCACGCATATACACTCACACACGTTTCCATAAACAGCTTAGGCTCTGTGTCCAAAACACCAAAAGGGCTTTTAAAACATGTTTCTCAATTAACCAAGTTGAGACAACTCCACTTGCTTGCCTAAAGAATAGAGGGCTGACCCCTCAGATTCAATGGATCTAGAAGTATCTGTGGCAGATGTGGATGCTGCATGGAAATTGAGGCGAGTCCCAAGACAATTTGAGTTGAGTTTGCAGCACCGTCATGACTCTTCCATCACATCACCTCCTTCATTGAAAGGTTCTGCCATGTTACAGGGGGGGTTCTGGAGATTGAAAGTGTGACCATGGGACCTTATGTGACCGTGTCATCCAATCTGCCCTCCACAAACTATGTACTGTCCAAACGTCAAGTGATAAAACTAGGCCCAGCAACAAACAACCTACTGTCAAGGGGAAGCGCGATTTATGGAACCAATCTTGAGCAGATCCAGAAGGTAAAAGTAAGTTGTGGGAACAGATAGCTTGTATTCCCAGTGTGACTACTCCTTGCCATATGGTTAAAACTGCCTCAGCTCTTATCTGTGGCTTCCTAGGTGGCTTCCGATGGCCAGTTCTGACTACAGAAGAAATATTGTGACTGTTACAGATGGAACCACACGAAATGCTGGCAATAGCAAAGAGTAGACTGGTGGTGTTACACCGCCACTCGGAAGTGGCCCTGATAGTCTTAGATAAAGGATATCCTCCCAGTGGGAAGAAACTCAAGCAGTAAATCCTATTGTCCAGGTTCTTCAGACAAGAAAGCTGAGAATATGGATTCATGGGCATTGCTGCATGCTCAAGAATTTGAAAAGAATGAGATTAGATGATTAATGGCAAGGATTTCTGCAGAAGAAGTCTGTGAATACACTTCTCAATATGGGCACAGGGGTTGAAGATGAAATCTCTGTCCTGTGCAAAGATTCACCAAGGGTTATTCATTGTGGAAGAGCTCCGGTAATTCAGACAGACAAAATGGCCCATTCTGCAGATGTTGAGAACATCCCTAAGACAGCACGTTCAAGAACAAAGAGATCCTAATGCCTAAGATGAAGGTGCTTCATGGACTTCCCCCAACCAACATGATCTGGTTACTACAACCCTGAAGGCTCAAACTGCCAATCACAGAGCCCAGTCTTATGTATCTTTACTGGTATTGCAAACCAGCCAGCTGCATGGAGCCGGATTAATATTTATAGGTTCCTTCCGTCATTGTGGGGCTATGTCACCTACATTGGAATAAACTTTATTCTAGATTTGCATGCGGTAACCCTGCCTGTCTGTAAATTTACAAATTAATGTCCAGTGTTGCTCTCCAAAACGATGGCTAAATCTTTTCCTGAAAGAGTAGAACATGGCCTTTTGCCTATTGAATTCACTGGCCTATAACCCAGAAGCAGCTGCTCTTGTAAAATGATAAACTGGACAATTGAAGGCCCAATTAAGGAAACATCATGGAGATGACTTTTGGAATTTGGAGTGCCATCCTACAGAATATTGTGTAAGCTCCAAGTCCAAAACAAATTTACACTGTTGTTTCTCCCATACCAGAATACATGAGTCCTAGAATCCTAGGGTAGAGTGAGAAAGAAAGGAAACATGGTCCACTGTGTTAATCAACACTGAATCGCAGACCATAGTTGATGTCTTCTCTGGTCAAATGATCAGGGAACTGGGATGAACAGGATTTGAGGATGCTTGACAAAGAGATTTTGGGAAGAGATGTGGATAAGATTATTACAGAAGATGCCCAGAATGTGAGAATATTTACTGCCCATGTGAATCTCACCCATAAGGCCCCAGGTGTCGGGGAGTCTCTCTTAGGAAGGATTTCAAACATAAAAAAGATGTCCGTAAAAATATAATGAAAACTTGTGTACCCACTACCCAGATTAAGAAATAAAACCTTATCAGTACCATCTAAGATCCTGGGTAACTTCCATGAGGTCATCCCCTTTACTCTGTATACCATGCTCCCAGATTTAACTACTACCCTGAGTTTATTTTTTTACCTTCCCATTCATGCTTTCATAAGTGTATTACACATGCATATGTCAATAACAATATATAACATTGATTTTTATATTTTTACATTTATATAAATGGGATCATGCTGCCTGCACCTTTCTGCAGCTTGCTGTATTTATTTTTTACTCAAGATTAGGAAAAGCACCTGTATTTAATTTTCACTTACGTATAATCATCCAGTGAGTGAATTTATTTTGATTACAGTCAACCATTTCCTTTTCAATATTATATAAATTGCTTTTGAATTTCTTTTTGGTATTATAAATAAGTCGCTAATTTTTGTACCTGTATTCTTGTACATTTAGTTTATCTTGGGTATTCTGTGTAAGTAATCCTATTGTTTGAATAAAAACATGTATGAACACTGATTTCTACCCTATAAAGTCTGTTATATAGTGAAGTATAAATACACCTACAGACATGCATATATATATAAGTATGTACACGTGTGTGTGTGTGTGTGTGTGTGTGTGTGATAACAGATTTATTAGGTTAAACAGTCTATGATTGGTGTTCATTTTTCTGACATTTGTTCTGGAGTTTGAGGTCAGTGGGCTGGCAGGTAGGAAGAATATATGGGAAGTGAAGGTAGGGGAGAGCAAGAAAAACTGGAACCTTCAAGGACGAGCTAGAACTCATAAAGATGGACTGAAACCCGTGTTGGTTGCTTCTTGCCTCCAAGTTTCCAACTTACATGATGGGAATGTCCTACAGGAGAAGCTGGTGTCCTGAATCACGGAGTTGTTTCACGTATGTGGACCAGGAGTTGGAGAAGCTGAAGGAGTAAATCGAGCAAGTTCTGGGGGACTTGGAGACCCAGTTCTGCTGCATATAAACAGGTGAACCGGTAGACAAGCTTCATGCATGAGCTGCAACAGTGCCCTTTGCTCTGATTCAACCTTCTGAGCGTATAAAAAGTACGGCTTCTGTTGCGTTTCTGCTTACAAATCACATGCAAGATGTTTGATGCGTGGAGGGGGATTATGGGAAACATATTTCTCATATTTTAACAAAATGTGAATCTGCCAGATCAACTATATTCTATATTCCCGTCTCTTTTAAAGTCTCCAGCTCTCTTTCATCTCTATTCCTCCAACTGCTGAGATGGGTTTACTGGCAGTGATGATCTTTACAAATCATTCCATAAGTTGAAGAACACCTTGGCGGGATCATGAGAGTACTGGGAATGGGAGGGAGAACCTCCAGAGATCCTGACTTGAAAATGAAACAAAAAAGTCAGGAGAATTTGGGCCTCCTCTCAGAGGGTGGATGAGTGTGCTTTTGGTTGTATGATGAAGAGTTGTGTTATGTCGGGAAAGATACTATTTGGGGGATTGTTGGCAGAAGAAGTAATGAGAGGTGGGCCTTGTTGGGCATTATCATCTGGCAACAGACAGTACAATATAAAAGAGAAAATCTTCCTTTTGGGAAATGTTCTCAATGCAAATAGATTCAGTGGGAGGAAACTTCCTCGTGCCTGACTTCTTACTGTATAGAATAGAGGAAAGACCCTAGAGCTACTTATAAATCATTCCTGGAATTTTGAAACTTTATTGAATATCATAAAGATGAAATAAGCTATTGGAAGTCAGACTTGTCACAATAAAACAACGAGGGTCACACACCAAATAGAAAGAAGAGCAATGGAGCTTTTTAATTTAGTGAATAATGAAGACTCTTAATAGCCACTCACCATCCATTATTAATAACTTTATAGGAATTCTTGTTCATTCTAAGGAAACCAACTGACCGTCCATTCAAATGTTCAGTTTATTTTAATGTTATTTATTTAAGTATGTTTGTTATTATGTTATTCTATACATGAATGAATAATATATAATATAATGCACTATTAATGTTAATCTAAAATATATTATTTCAGCTATTATATCGTATTTTTGTGCCTTCACTCTATATATAGTAAAATGAAGAGAGTGAGGAATTATATTTTGATAATTTATCTGATGGTCTGAACCCTGACGGTTCCTGGAGTTGGGAGTATAATTTGCTTCTTGGTAGGCTGCTTGATTATGAGCACTAATAGTCCCCTGGCTAATGGGAATGTCGTAGGGCACTGGTAACCATTTATGCATAGTGGCATCATGTCTCAAACTGCAGTGGGAAAGGCATTTGAGCTGTCCAGCCTCTTAATGACCAACCCCAAAATATCAGAGACAGCAAGTGTTTTTAGATGTTCCAACAGAAAAAGAAAAAATTGAA
Organism: Prionailurus viverrinus; assembly: GCF_022837055.1. NCBI lineage: Eukaryota > Metazoa > Chordata > Mammalia > Carnivora > Felidae > Prionailurus > Prionailurus viverrinus. The sequence goes on along the minus strand of NC_062579.1, from coordinate 111,494,705 downwards.
TTAACTTCAGGTAGAAGCATCTTGCTTTAATTTAGCCTCTGAAAAGAGTGAAACAGAAAACTATATGGTAATGAATTTAAAGTATCAAGAGAGTCAACATCAGATTGCTTTCTGAATGCTGATTTCTACGATTTGTAAAAAGTCTTGTAATGAAAAGCTCTAAATTTGCACCTTCTGCCTCCAAAAGCCAATTGTGGACAGTAAATAACCTGTATAATAACACTGAGTAAATATTGCCAGAATATATTACATAAATTGCTATCAACAATGGCAGCTTAATAAAAGGCATACGTAGAAGAAGAAATCATTTTCCCTGCTTGGAAATGGTAGGTGAGTTATGGTTGCCAATATATAAATAAATATAGTGTTAGTATGATAACAGTCATATTATCAATAATTGCTACCACATATCAAGCACCTACTTTGTGTTAGCCCGGGTGTCAAGTCTATTATATACACTATCATTAAGCCTCACAACCTCTCTGTCGGAGATAATTGTTTTTTCTACTGACAAATAAGTACAGTAAGCCTCAGAGAGGTCAATTTTCTTGCCAAAGGTCACAGAGATAATTACTGGTAGATCTAGTATTTAAACACTCTCAGTCTGACTCTAAAAACCTTACTCTTAACCACTGCACTGTCCTGCTGTTTCCATTTAAAACATGCTGTTCCATTGTAACCCTCTTCACATGGAACAACACAACTAAAGTAAAAGCAGTGTCTTTGCTGAATGAATGGGAAAGTTTTTATGAATGGTTTAGAATTCTGAAATTCCACAGTTTACAAATATCTCAAGATAAACTTCCCGAGAATGCTTCGATTCAGCCAATTGTCCCATGAATACCTAAAGAATTTGGAGTAATCATTCAAGTTCCTACGTCGTGATAGAAACAGAAACGAAATCAAGTCTGTACATCTAGATTTTTAAGATCAAGACGTATATACGTAAATGTGTGAAATCATGAGACAATAACGTTTCCATTTAAGAATAGTATTAGGGTGAATACAGGGATACTTGAATATGGAAAGTTTGTAGTAGATAATGTGTCTCTCAGATCATCATCACTTTTATGTATTTGTTTTAAGTTTATTTATTTTTGAGAGAGAGAGAGAGAGAGAGAGAGAGAGAGAGAGCACAGGCGTGAGTGCGGTAGGAGCCGAGAGAGGGGAGGAGAGAGAATCCCAAGCAGGTTCCGTGCCATCAACACAGAGCCGGACACGGGGCTCGATCTCACGAACTGTGAGATCACGACCTGCGCTGAAATCAAGAGTCAGACGCATAACTAACGGAGCCACCCAGGTGCTCCTCATCACTTTTAATATTAGCAGGAGAATATGTTATAAGTATGGCATATACCAGAGCCCAGGATGCTAAGCTTCTACATTATGGTATCAGATTCAGGCAGCCCCAGCATATAGATTTGTCAGCTGTCTTCACCATCAAAACCTGAGACGAGATGGCAGAGACAAAGTTGAACATACATCGTGCCTTTTAGGCTGTCAGCAGAACAATGACATGGAGTTTCAGTGACTTAGAGGACAAAGGACTGCGGGCCATCCTGTAATATACATGCCAGTGGTCGTGAGGTAGTTTTCAGCAACTTCGTTTGGCCACACTCCTACACTCAACTGTCAGAGTGTTGATCAGCCCCTTCTCTTAAAAGCACCGTTCTCTCTCCCTCTCTGCTCATCCCTCCCTCTCCCTCCTTCTCTCCCCCTCTTCGTCTCTCTCTTCCTCTTTCCCTCTCACTCTTTCCCTCTCCCTAGGCATCCGGATTACATTTAGATGTTCTCAGATTAAACCATTGATAAGTTTAGGACAAAGAGAAGCTTTGGAAACTGTATGACTTACAAACAGCATGCACTTAAGGGAGAGAAGTTTTAATAAGATTCACGTCGAAAGGTTTCTCTGTTCTCCCCAAACGTACTTGCCATTTGCTCAATGCCCAAGCATGAAAATCGATTGTCATTTTTTTCGAGTCTTTCTGTGAGTATAGAATTTGTCATCTGGTGATCTCAAGGAAATAATCATTTTCCAGGAAAAAAAAAAAGACTGGAAGACTATGAAGTAAAAATAAACTTAAATTTTTCCTGTTCCTTAAATTTAAAAACTCATAATATTATGATATTTATAATGGGTATGTAAAGGGTTTTTGTAATTAAGGTAGCTTTATTGCTGAGATAGTGCCGATGGAAAAAGGAATTGGGCTGACTTCCGTAAACCTGTTGGTTTCCTAAACCCAGAAATTATACCCGTGTCATGTGGTCCCCACTCTAGAGAAGTCATGGACGAGATGCTTCGTTCACTGGTTATGTTTGAATAGATAATGAATATTGGTAGGTGAAAATCTGCCCTTACAATAGTCGTAAGTGAAAAAAAATGTGATTTACATTCACTGTGATGAGAAGACCCAATTTCAAAACGAGGAGCCAAATGAAGCTCTGTAACACCTCGAAGCCACCAGGTTTCCGTAGTGCTCACCGGCACGTCTAAAAAATATATATCCTTTGCTGTGCCGTGAATTTATAGCAAAAGCTCACGAAGTCTGAGCTCTTTAATACCTTAAGGGGTGTTAGATCAAATAAATAGGTCTTTACTAAATAAGCTTGCTATTACGTTTCTTCGGTTCCTACTGCTTCCTTTCGCCATGATGCTGATCACTCCCTTTGCATGTTCGGGGAACACACTGGCATGTTCTTTACGGCTCGTAACTTTTGGGGGAGGGGGAATCCAGTTAAATTTCACCCTCCGCAGCCGAAGGTTGTAGGAAGATACAAAATCACGGAGCCGTCGTGATTCCTTTCGCGTCTGCTGCCCTCGCCTGCTAATGCCGGGGTGATTCATGCAACATGAAAATCGATACCACGTCACTCCCCTGGTTAAGTGGTTACTCATTATTCCTCAGCTTTTGCTAAGCCTCTAGCACGTGCCGGACCCTCTGAGGCCTCGGGGCTCATCGGAGCTCACACAGCCTAGGCGGGGTGACAAACGAGACGGTGGATTACCGCGTCCTCTAAATCCATGCTGCGCCACATCCGTGCTCTAAATCAGGCAGTAAAGGAAACTGTGAACGTTCGAAAGGGGCTCCTAAAGCGAGGCTCCTCATTTCCTGTAGAAGAAAGTCAAGTTTCCTTACTGTGGCTAGAAAGGCCGTCCTGGCCTGGCCCCTTTCTCCCTCCGGCGCTGCCCTGCCTCGCGCTCTGTGCTCCGGCGACACCGGACAAGTGGGTCATTGTCCCTCCCATGCCTTGCCGTTTCCTACTTGTCCTCATTTTTTCCACGTGCTTAGACTGGCGTGCCCCGTCCTATCTGCCGCGTGAACACCTACGGCCACTTCAGTGTCAGGACCTTAGCTGGGTGGTCTGCGCCTCAGTGGCGCCCTCCTGACTTTCCCTACCCCCTATGGCTCTGTGCCATTTGCTGAGACTTCTGTGCTGCAGAGGGAGCACCCACGGTGCCTTTATTGCCTGCGGTTACGAGACTGTCAGTTGCAGGAGATTACAAAGGGGGAGCACTCAGGGCGCCTGGGGGGCTCAGGCAGTTCAGCGCCCCACTCTTGGTTTCAGCTCAGCTCACCAGCTCGCCGTTTCGAGGGTTCGAGCCCCGTGTGGGGCTCTGTGCTGGCAGCTCGGAGCCTGCTGGGGACTCCCTCTCTCCCCCTGTCTCTCTCCCCCACTTGCACTGTCTCTGCCTCTCACATGAATGAGTCAACTTTCCGAAAAAAGGAAATGGGGAGCCCTCCTGTTTGCATGCTCAGGGTCTGACATACCGTCAGGTGAGTTCGTATTAATTCATTATTTTCCGGCTACCCTAGCACTGGCACATCCATCTACAACTCTCTTAGGCAGGTGGGTCTGGAATCCCCCCCCCACACACACACACACACACTTTCATTTTACAGATAAGAAACTAATGGTTAAGGCGGCTTCAGTGACTTGCTTAAGGTTACACAAGCAGCAAGTGGACGAGTCAGTTCTACAACCCGTTTCTGTCTGGTTTGTATTTCAGTGTCCCGGCTGCCGTGTCGTACTGATGTCTATCAAATAAATGAATACAATTCCTTCACACCAGCACATCTCTCTTCGCAGCAGGCTGTGCAATCCTGTGACAAAATGATAGGACAAATAAGTAAAGCAGCTAATCAGTCCAAATGCATTCCTCCATGACAGAGAACTATTTCCTAGGAAACCAAACCTGGGCAGTTTTCTCAAAAATCAAAAGGAGCAAATAGATGGCATGTTTAGTTAGCAGTAGCTATTCAGCAAGGAAGCTGAAATTATTCATTAAGGTATTTAAAAAAGAAAACCTTCTATTTAACCACCACCTAAAAAAGCTTGAATATTTTACATTGCACAAGTGGGTACATTCAGTCCCGAGATCCTCGTGTTAAAAGAAAAATAGTTTCGGGTAGAAAAGAATAAAATGGCGAATGTCAATAATGCTCTGATGTCTCTAACTCCCAAGTGTGTTTTGTGAAGTAAATGATCAATTTAGCCATTAGCTAAAAATAGTTTGTTCTTTTATTTTTCTTTTAAAAAGTCCATCATATATGACTTGAACTCAGCCTGTATCAGCATAACTCTTCAGTGGTACAAGAGAAACAAAACGCCTGGGTGGCTCAGCCAGTTAAGCTCCCGACTCTAGATTTTAGCTCAGGTCGTGATCTCATGGTTTGTGAGTTCAAGCCCCATACTGGGCCGTAAGCTGAAGGTGTGGAATCTGCTTGGCATTCTCTCTTTCCCTCTCTCTGTTCCCTCCCTCACGTGCTCTCTCTCTCTCTCTCTCTCTCTCTCTCTTTCAAAATAAATAAAGAAAAAGAACGTGAGTGCTCTTGTGTGACTTGTAGAGAATCACATTCCTTTTATAGGCGCAGCATGCGAGAGGAGACTTTCCATGAAAGTCCAGGCTTTAAGTGCGTATACCTTAGCCCAGCTTTTCTGGCTTGTAGTTAATTTGCTCTTTGAATCGTTTTGTTCTTATTACACCTCCAGAATTGTGCGGCTTATTGATGTTCACTTGGACAATTTTGAATTATTAGAGACAAAAATTCAAAGCTGAGACCTCTCTGTATCTATACTGTGTTTGGTTACACCATTGAACCATCAAATCTTAAGCTCTTTTCTATTGGAAAAGAGGACCTCAGAAGACCTACTCCCAACTTCTTGCCCCCAAACTCTGCATGTGCTTGTAGCTGGTGAAGTTTCATGTGCTGCCTCTTTCCTCTGTACTGCCACGTGGGGTTCTCGTAGACCCTACAGATGCTAACTCAGATGCATGTTTAAACGCTGCATTTACTGAGGGGTCAGGTAAGCATCTCAAAGCGGGGCCAAATATTGGCACCAGAAGTTAGGATTTTATCTAACTTTTTTGCCTGTATCTTACCTCACCTCCCTGTTGCCCTGCCTCCTGTTCAGAGGTGGTGGGGGGCAGGAGGGGGGAGGGGATTCATCCTCCCACATAGGAAACCAAGTCCCTGGAACCTGATAGTTCTTCTGTATACGGATTGTCAGTAAGAGAGTAGCAGTTGAAGTGTTAATTTCAAGAGTTAAGTTCCCTCCGGGCCCATGGCTGGATATTTCAAAATCAGAAATTACATAAAAGTAGGCATAGAGGTTGTAATGATAGAATCCAGTGTTATTCATCTTGCAACATTACACGAACTCCTCATATTAATCAGAGCCTCCGATGCCTGAGTGCAGTCACCTCTTTCATTTTGCAGCATGCAGAAATATAGCCAGCTAGCTGATATTCTCCTTCCTTTTTAGCCTTCTGCTTTCTTAGTTGTGAATTAAGCTGATTTGCCATTTAATATCTGCCAGCAGCCATCCATTTGTCTTGATCTGCTGCCTGAAAGCGGATTGCTGCCCTGCCTGCAGCCTGCCTCGAAGGTCCCCTCCACCTTCCAAAGTTATGAAGGGGGACGGTTCTGACCGGTTCTCCTTCACGTGTGAACTGTCAGCAGAATAATGTTTGCGTGTGCGCATCGGATCCAGGCTCTGCCAGCGGCCCTGATCTAAACTTTGTTTTCTGGAGTTTGTGGGAAGGAAATGGGATACAAAAAAAGCTTGGACTTGGAAGAGGACAGGTTAGAGCAATGAATCAAATTCGTGTCGTCAGTGTTTCCCCACCGACCCCAGGATAAAGTCCTTAATTCTCCATACGGCTTTCAAGTCCCTCCCTAATCTGATTTCAGCAATCTTTTCCTCTTTTTAGCCCCACGGTGCCTGGAGCATTGTCGACCGCATTCTCCACACTACTGTCCTAGTGATTTTCTTACAAAGATTAGTTAAGTCATATCATTTCCTTACTCAGAACCTTTCAATGATTTTCCATTGACCTTGGGATAAAGTAGCAAATGCCAAAGCTGGCTGAGAAGATCACACGTGACCTGACATCTGCCAAATCTCTAGTATCTGTCAATTTCTTTGACATGCCACACTCTTCCACATTCTTCTATGTTGTGTGGGACACCCCTCACTAATTTGCACACCGTAACACTAACTGACTCATGCTTATAGTCTCCCAGTAAACGTGACTTTCTCAAAGAGACCTTTCCTAAACCCATCCCCCAATATGCTGCAGCATAACACCCAGTATAATAATTGTGATAATTTTCTAATGAGAATATCTGATGATTGTTTGCTTTCTGTACTGTATCATAACTCCCCTGTGGCTAATGAGCACAGGCTAGCACATAGTAGGTGGTCACTAATATTTGATGCATCCATGAATAAATAAGAATATTGAATAAATAAGAATTGAGCCCAAATACATATTTTGAAAGGATGGATGCAACCTATTCTCTTGTCAGATTAAATCCTCCCTTTATTTTTCTACCAAAGCAACTTCCCTTTTGATACATTTTCTCCTTGAAATTCCCTCATTCCAAATCTCCATCTGTTGATAATTAATAGTTTTTATTTTCTCGGCACCTACTCAAATGCAATTGCAAAAAGTCTACCCGGTTTCTCAGCCAGAATTGATTTCTGCTTCATATGTTCCCTGTGCCTACAGTATTATTATTTTTTTGTTTCTTCCTACGAAAAATTATTTATCACATTCTACCACAGAGCATGCTCAAAAGTCTGCATGTTTTTTCCCTTCCAGACCTTATGCTCCTGGGGAACATGAATCAGCATCGTTAATGCTTATTTCATACCACATATGGTAAGTGCAGAAAAAGAGATTATGGAAGTTAATGACAGCTTTCTCCTCAAATATCCATTCCTGCTTTCTCTAGTGTAATAACATTTATAGTTGGGTCCATGGCCACCAAGAAAAGACCACATTTTCCAGCCTCCTTTGTAGCAGCCATTGAAGGGCACGAGTATACCTTTGCCTCATTTTCCTTTTCGTTAGACTAGACTGCAAATGAAGAGTCATTTTAGAGCTCGGCCGGGCGGAGAAGGACAACACCCCAGAGTAGACGGAACAAGATGGCAGGAGTTAAGGGCCCACTACTATGGAAGGTCAGGCACGCATAACAACTCAGCATTTCAGGGAGCAGCTCCATGGTTTCAGTTCAGACGTTGACATATAGGGGAAAGAAACTTCGATCCAGTTTCAGACACTGTTATCTGTCTCAATTACATGCAGCTGACTAGATAGCTTCACTAATGCAATGTTATTGGCAACTTTCGAGTTTATATAGTTTTCACAGGAAAAGCAGCTTACAATGAGCTGCTTGAGCATTTTCACGGGATAGTACAATGAGCAGAATCGCCACCATTTTGCATGCCCTTCAATCCCTTAGCTTCCTTTCGGTCGGACATCTAATTTATGTTGTTTGGCACTCGAAAATTGTCATAATTTTACAAATAAGTGTCTGGCATCAGGCCAGCCTGCCACTTTTGCAAATGGCAAGATCATTCAGCATTCTTGGATGACCCCTGCCTCGCTGTGTTTTCACAGCAACGACCTCCTGCTCCTGGACCTAGTTTGTAAAAAAAAAAAATTAAAAAAAATAAAAAAGACTTAGGTTTTGACTATGAAATAGAATCATGAGATATAACCAGGAAGCCCTCTTCACAATTTCTAGCTTGGAGTTTATGTTAATGAGGATGGAATAATGCCCACAAGTTCATAAGGGAAATGTGTTTTAACCAAACATGGATGTGCATTGCAAACTAAAAATATCAACAGAATTCATTTTTAGCAACAAGTGATCAAGGATCTACGAAGGCATGGTATAAACAATAATGTTGCCTGTCACCCCAGTGTAGTTATAAATAATAACCCCTTTCCCCCTCACAAGTGTCCCTGTTTGGATAATAAATATTATGTTCATTTTAGCACCTCCCAAGGCTCATAGCTGTAACTCAGGGATGTCAGGTTGGAATGAAATGAGCCTGTGAAAGCAAGAACAGAGGAAAGCCACCAGGGGCTAACAATGAAGCTTTTAGACGAGGGTAAAAAATGTGGGGCTGGGAGTGGAAACAAATACTTCCCCATCCAGTGAGGTGCCTGTTGAAACCAATGTCAAAGAATGGGTGGTGGGACCGCCTGTTGCCAGAACATACATTGAGGTGATAGGACTGTCACCTATCTTGGTGCCTCTTAGGTTACAGAGGTTATTTCTCAAGTTGAGGGATGGAAACAAGGATCAATTCATTACCTTCTTCATTTAATTTTCAAAGAATTCTATCGGTCTATCATCAAATACTGTTTACTGGTATAAATCTTATCCAGGATCCTCTAGTAATTTTAAACTGACTCTACTACTATGGCTATTATTTAGTAATGCGTAGAGGAAATTAAAAACAAATAGTATATAATAGCCCTCAATGAGAAGTAAAGATCCTTCTGCCTTGACCTTTCCTTTGTGGTGAACAGTTAAAATGTACGCAAACACACACACATACTTTTGGTGGTTAACAACCTACGTTCTAAACTGTAGGATTAGTTATCTGGTTATTGGCTATTGATATAGGAACTTGATGTAATTGTTATCTTGCTTGAAAGAAGAGCCAGTTTGCTTAATTGTGCTCACTTCTGACCTGCCTTCCTCCTTCCTAAATGTTATTGATTACATCATTTGATTCTTCTGTAGGTTACCTTTATATATTTAGATGATATACTTCTACATCTATCCCTTGTTCTATCAAATTTAATTCTTGACGCATTTTTGTTGGGAAACAAAACACCCAGTTGAAGGGTACATGAAAGAAAAATGTACGGTTGAGTGAAAGTGGTTATCTGTGTGCCTACCACGAAGAGTAAATAGAACATTGCTAAGAACGCAGAAGCTCCCACATGCTTCTTCTCACTCACAATCCTCCTACCTCTTCTCTAAAGATTACCATACCCCTGGGGTGCCTGGGAGACTCAGTCAGTTAAGCATCCAACTCTTGATTTTGGCTCAGTTTCTGATCTTACATTTCGGTTCACGGGATTGAGCCCAGCCCCACATCAGGCTCCTGCACTGGGAGTGTGGGGCCTGCTTGGGATTCTCTGTCTCTACCCCACCTCCCTCATCTCTCTCTCAAAATAAATGAACTTTAAAAAAAGGTTTATCTACCTCTTTGCTTTTCTTTACACGTTTACCACTTACAATCCTAAAGACTCTAATTGTGTTTCACTAATGTTGTATTTTATTCAAATGGAATAATACATTATGATTTGTGCTTGGCTTCTTTAACCCACATAATACTTACATCACTGCTGCTCTATGTGTTCATTCGTTTTCATCACTGTATACTATTCTGTTGTAAAATATACCAACACGCACACACAATTCATCCATTCTGATGTTGATAGGTATTTAGATTATTTATAGACTCGGCACATTTCATAATTATTGGCCATTTATTATATCCTCTTTTGTGATGTGCCTGTTCAAGTTTCTTGCACATTTTAGAAATGTATCAACAGTCGTTTTCATGTTGATTTTGAGGAGTTTCTATTCTACATAAAAGCCTTTGGTCAATTATATGTGTCCAAAATATTTTCTACTCTGTAGCATAACTTTTCAACTTTCTCAGTGGTATTTATCTCTGTCCTATTTCTCTATATGCCTTTTGCATGTAGATTTATAGTCTACCTGGATTTTATTTTTGTGTATGTATATAGGGTGAGGTCAAAGTCAAGTTTCACTTTTTTGTTCATATTTTCTCAGTTGAAATACAGTCCTTTTCTCCCTACTTTGAAGTGCCATACTTACATTAATTAAACGTTCAAAAGTACATGGGTCTTTTTCTGGACTCTTTTTCATTTCAAAATCCATTTATCTGTTCTTACTCTAATGCCCTGCTCTTTTAATTACTGTCATTTTATAACTACGTTGTGATATCTAGTAAAACAAGTTTACCTACCTTGTTCATGAAGATCATCTCTTAGTTATGCTTGGACCTTTGCATTTCCATCTACATTGTAGTCATCTTGTCGAGTTCAACAAAATTTTATTGGAGTTATCTTAAATCTATAGAGTAACTTGTAGAAAACTGATATGCTCACATAATTGAGAGTTTTAATTGAGAGTTTTAATCCATAAATAAATATAGTATACCCCTCTGATGGTTAATTTTATGTGTCAAGTTGGCTGGGCTGACAGATGCCCAGATAGTTGGTAAAACATTATTTCTAGGTGGGTCTGTGAAGGTGTTCAGGAAGAGATTAGCATCTGAATCGGACAATCAAGAAAGAGATCCACCCCTACCAGTGTGGGAGGGTAGCATCCAATCCATTGAGAGCACTGAGAACAGAAAGGTAGAGGAAGGACAATTTGATAGAATTCTCTATCTCTTCTTGAGCTGGCATTTTCATCTGCCTCTGCCCTTGGTCCTTGGAGCTTCGGTTCTCAGGCCTTCAGACTCTGGGACTTACAGCCAGCGCACCCTCCCTCTCCCATCCCTTGTCCTCTTGTCAACCCTTTAGATTTGATTCGGACTAAACATACCACCGACTTTGCTGGTTCTCCAGCTTATCAATAGCCTACGTTAGGACTTCTCAGCTTCCAAAACTGCATGAGCCAATTTCTGTGATAAATCACAGAAAATTTTATATCTATCTATCTATATATCCTATTGGTTCTGTTTCTCTGAAGGACCCTAACTGGTATAGCTTTCATGTATTTAAATCTTCACTGAATGCTCAGAAAAATAGTTTAGTAATTTCTGTATAGAGGTCTTGCACATACTTAGTTAGATTTATACTTATATTTAATATTATTTAAATGTGACTTTAAAAAATTAATTTTCTTGGTGTTTTTGCTGTTACATAGACATCACATCCATTGGTTTCGGTAAAATAACATTTGCATTTTTACTTTTTTTTTGCATTTTTAACTAATACTGCAAATCTGTGTTTATTATTGTAATGTCTCAATCATATATTTTTAGTGCAATTACTGATATATTTGGGCATATATCCGCTATGTTGTGCTATGATTTATATTTGTCCTTCCTGCTCTAATTTTCTTTTCCACTGGTCTTACTATTTCTTTTAGATGAATCAAGTATTTAAAAATATCATTTCCTTTTTTTTTTCTTGTCTGTCAGTTTGGGAGTTCTCTATATGTATAAAACCCTTGTTACCATGCACGTAACAGGTTAGATCTTAGATTTATCAATGTTTAATGTTCATTGATACCTTATCTACTTCCAGAACTTTGGAAGAAGATGAGAGTGTTAGAAACATTAGAACATTTAAAAATCTTCTTCCCACTCCCAATTTATTTGCTATTCAATATGACGTGAAGAATTATGAGTTTACAAACTTAGCGTCCATTGACATGTACTCATATATTTTAAACTGTCATTACTCTTTATCCCCACCTTTATCTCCATCTGTATATCTGGAATCATTTCCCTTCTGCCTAAGAATAACCTTTCTATGTGAATTACAGAATAACCTTTCTATAGTGGTATATACATATATAATAATTGTACGTGTCTGTATATATTATATATAATGTCTACTGTTGAATTCTGTCAGTTTTTGTACAAAAAACTTTTTCATTTTATCTTTATTTGTTGAAGGATATCTTTGTTGAGTAAAGTATTACAGATTGGCCGGTTTCCATTTTTCTATCAAAAGGTCAGATCTTAGTCTAGTTTTTGCTTCTTTGAAGGTTTCTCTTTTTATCCTTGGTTACGTTAAAATGTTCTGTTGGTCTTTTTTTTTTCAGATTTTGGTCTTCTAAGATGTGTTTAAATGTAGTCTTATTTAAATTATCTCACTTTGGGCTCCTTGGGTTACTTGCATATGTAGATTAATGTCTTTCATGACTTTTGGAAAATCCACAGACATGATCTCCTTCAAATAGTTCAAATAATACTTACATGCTATTCTCTTCACTTTCTCCTTCTGATATTCCAATTAAGCATATATTAACATATTTTAACATTTAAAATTCCTATAGCACACAAAAATGTTTATTTTAGAAATTAACAGAAAATACATCATAAGAAAGTATTGAAATTTACTTCTAACCTCATATGACCTTTAGAAGATTCTGTTAAGAACCAAATAAATATTATTAGTATTTTGATTGGGTTTTAGTTACTGATTCATGGTTTTGGAAATAATTTGAATCTTAACACAGTTAAGATTTCCTCTCCTAGGGCATGCCATATTCCAATTTAGGATTCTTGTGCCACTTTATTTATTTATCTATTATTTATTTTTAGTGGTAATAGATGGTTTAAATAAAAGTATTTGGTTTTTGTATAATTATAGTTTTACTCTGCAGAATGATCAATTGGATTCATGTGTCTTCCCTCCTAGAATCACAATGCTTATTTCTAGCATTGACTGAAACCCACAGAATGGTACTGCATGGTAGCACCAAGAGTTGGCTCCCTTTTCCTTTTTTGATAGTTTCAGGATGATACAATTCATAGCTGTAAAGTTCACTCGTGGAAGATTCAGTGGAAGATTCACTGACTTGTTTCACCTACATCAATTTCTCCTAAGGTCTATCACTTCTGGAGAATGCATCAGGACTTCCTTTATTCCTTTTATTGCCAACTAATAGCCCATTGTATGGATAGAACATTTTATGTATCCATTACCAGCTGACTGACATTTTGGTTTTTTTTCTTTTTCGGCTATCGCGAGGAATGTGGTAAGAATATTTGTGGACACGTTTCCGGATGGACAATTTTTTTTCAGTTTATTTATTTTGAGAGAGACAGAGAAAGTAAGTGGGGGAGTGGTAGAGAGAGAAGGGGAGAGAGAATCTCAACCAGGCTCGACACCGCCAGCAGGGGGGCCAAAGTGCAAACTCAAGAACCGAAACCGAGAGCAGGATACTGAACTGACCGAGCCCCCCAGACACCCCCTGTGTGGGCACGTTTTTAATTTCGCTTAGGTATTTATCTAGGAATGGAATTGGGTGGGCATTTAGTAGCTCTGTTTAACATTTTGAGGAACTGGCAAACTTGTCCAAAGAAGATGTACCTTTTTACGTAGCAACCGGAAATATGTGAGAGTTCTGGTTTCACCACTAGGCAACACTTGTTGCTGCCTCTTTTATTATAACTACTCTACTTGCTTTGAAGTAGTATCTATCTCATTGTGGTATTGATTTTTATTTCTACTAATGGCTAGAGATTTTGAGCTTCTTTTCATGGGCTTATTCGCCATTAGTATATCTTCTTTGAAGTAATGTTTGTGCAGATACTTTGCCCACTTAAAAATTGGATTATTAATCTTTTTGTTGTTGAATTGTAAGAGAACTTTATATTTTCTGAATATGAGTCTTGTCAGAGAATGTGATTTGAAAATATTTTCTCCCACTCTGAGTTGTCTACTTAACTTTATGTCTTACTTTGAAGCACAAAGGTTTGTGGGTTTTTTTCTTTTTCGTATTTAAAGAACTTCAATGAAGTCAGATTTATTTAGTTTTTCTTCTGTTGCTTGTACTCTTGGTGTTATATGTAAAAAACCAGTGCCTAACCTAAGGATACCAAGATTTACTCATGTTTTACTGTAAGGATTTTATAGTTTTAGCTCTTATATTTAGACCTTTATCCTACTTCTTCAGAAACTTCAAGCCATTTCTATTCTGGATATCTGTTATCCATCTTCAATGTATTTCATCTTGACTTCATTTCTCAGATAGAAGCTAATTTAGGAGGAGCCCCTCTTGCCAGCTGGATTTCTATTTGGAGGGTTGTGTACTGTTACTTCCACATCCTGACGACCCAGTGCAGCAGCGGAATCTCAAAGGGAGTTGCCGATCTTCTGTCTCACAGCCAACCCTACTCCATCCTTCAACTCTCTAGATTAGCTAGTAGTAGTAGATTCTGCCAGTATCTTCTCTACGTACTGCCTGTGACACAGACTACCTTCTAAGGTAGCAAGTTTGACTTTTAGTTCTTCTTCAGTCAAGAGACATCTGCAATCCCTTTGCAGAAATTGCTTGTAAAGGGTGCATTTCCAGTCCCAAGCTCTGATGTGTTTTCCCACATTAATACTTTTGCCAAGCACAGTGCTAGTCTATGGTATGAGCTCAGTAAATATTTAAGTGAATTGATTAATTTAATCAAATTATTTGAGCTATACGCTGAAAATGGGGGGGGGGTGAGAAGTATACAGAAGAAGGGAATTAAACACTGTTCAAGTCGCCATCTTTCTTTGAAATCGGGATATACTTTCTATCAAACTACATCTTGTGCTTTACATCTTTATCTTCCAGCCTCAGTCAGGACCACCAGTCTCCAGCTCATTCATCTTCTCACTTGTAGACTCTTGAGAATCATTAATATCATGGTACCTTTTTAACTGGTCCTTTGCCTCCAGTCTTTCAGCAACTCAGCCGATACGCAATTGTCAGATCACCTTTCCTAAGGAAATTTATTATAAAGTCACTTATTTGTTCAAAATATTGTGACTGGCTCTTTCTTGTCTGTAAAATAAGTTGCACTCTTTAGCTTTGTGGGAATTTTAAAAACTAATGAAAATTAGGTGTTTTCTCCCTTTATTTTCTTCTTTTCTTTGTTTTTACCTCAATAGATATCAAATTCTGCTTCCTTGTCTCAGGAGAGGAATGTGGTTGAGCATAAAATAGATGTTACTGTCAAGAAAATTTCCTCTTTGGCTTTTGTTTCCCCAAAGATTAAGCCTATTGAGGAGAATATGCTATGAGTCTAATAAGGAGAATAGAGAAAAAGAATGCATCTGGGGAAGCCATTTCCCTCTGACTAAAGAGAAATTTCCCTGAAATGAAAAGGAAAAATGTCTTTGGACCCCATGAATAACAGCCTTGGGACTCTGTTTCCTGTCTGTGCCTTGGGGAGAAGGCAAGATTTGAAAAAGAAATGGATGTAGGCTCTGATGTTTAGTTATTGATGCCTTTGTCCCAACCGTGGCATGAGGTGCCAATATGCACTGGACAGTGTGGCACCTGATCAATGCCTGATGGTCAGAGGAACCTGCTCAGTGCTGAATGGCTGCATCATTCCCTGCATGGCTGGGTACCGCCCTGGGGAAAGAGCCTCAAAAATGACTTCAATTGAAATTTCCACCTGTTGTGAAGGCCAAATAAAGGCTTGAAGTAAAAATTAATTCTAAAAAAAATAATAAGGAAATATTGGATCTCTGGTAGACCAGGGTTTATGGACTGAAAGTTTTATCCTTTACACTTGACTTTTAGTTCTAGCTCTTCAGGGCAGTTTCTGGTAAACTCACCGGCTATCCAAGAAATCTCTTCATATTTCAAGACCCAGTTCACATGGATACACCTTTGAATTCATCACAAACAGAATTCATCGCAACTGTATCTTTTTTCTCATAGTGAGTTAAATGTGTGTATAACCCCATGACAGCTTAGCACTTACCAAGTTTATTATAGTTAAGCATTGTTCACTCTTATAGAGCATTAAAAGAGTGGTGTCTATGTCAGTGTTAAGTTCTGTGTCCCCATGACTTACCATAGTAACAGGAGCATACTTTGTGCTCAGTAAAGTTTTTTAAATTATATTATTATGTTTATTATTCTTTTATTTTCTATTAATAAAAATTTGGTTTCACAAATACATGCCAGAGTTATGAATCACGAGCTTCTTGACATAATAGAAATGTTCTAACATAAAACATTTTTATTTTGAGGCTATGTAATGCTATCAACTGAAATATAAATGATTACTTGCATAGAATGCCAAAGGCTTCAGATAAAAAAATTATTCAATGACATTATTTCCAGGCCATAATATTTGCCTTGTGTTAAGAAAGCTACTGAGGTCTTGGCAGTGTTAAAAAATGGAGAACTGGACCCAAAGTTCTCCATCCAGATGAGAGAATCATAGCAAGGAAAAATTTGAGCATGATTTGGTTAATGCATGAGATGGGGCTAGATAGTTGGGAAGAGAAAACAAATGTTGATTTGGGGTTAGAAAAGGATTTGGGGCAGCAAATTCTAAATCAGTTGCTTGAAGAAAGGCTAAGGTAAAACAGCAGATCAAGAGACAATGTTATTGGCAAAATTTTAGCATTGTTGTAGGCCAAAAAAAGGTCAACATCTTAAATGCGGTTTTCCAGAGAGGTCGAGTGGTTAGTAGCAATTGAAGTCTGGAAGCAGGACTCTAGGTAGGACTTTGGTTCCTTGGCAAGATGAATAATATGTGGCATCTGTCCAAAGCATCCTTGTCTTCCCTTAACAAGCCATCTATTATTGGGGTGCCTGGGTGGCTCAGTCCCTTGAGCACCCAGCTCTTGGTTTCGGCTCAGGTTATAATCCCAGGGTCATGAGATTGAGACCCACACAGGGTTCTGCACTGAGCATGGAGCCTGCTTAAGATTCTCTCTCTCTTTCTCTCTCTCTTTCTCTCCCTCTGCCCCTCTCCCCAACTCGTGCATGTGCTCTCTGTCTCTAAAAAATAAAGAAAGAGGGGCACCTGGGTGGCTCAGTCGGTTGAGCATCCAGCTTCGGCTCAGGTCATGGACCCGCGGTTCGTGAGTTCGAGACCCGCGTCGGGCTCTGTGCTGACAGCTCAGAGCCTGGAGCCTGCTTCTGATCCTGTGTCTCCTTCTCTCTCTCTGTCCCTAACCCAGTCACGCTCTGTCTCTCTCTCAAAAATGGATAAACGTTGAAAAAAAAATTTTTTTAAGAAACAAAAAAAAAAAAGAAAAGAAAAGAACACAATCTATTCTCTATCCGCACAGCAGAGTGATATTTCTAAACTGGAACACCGGTGCTATTACCCCTGACTCCCAGCCTCTAAATTCATGTCCACCCAGAACCTCAGGAAGTGCACTTAGTTGGAAATAGCGTCTTTGCTGAATGTAATTAGTTAAGATGAGGCCGTATGGGATGAGAGCATGCCCTCCCTCGGATGACTGGCGTCCTTATAGGAGGAAGAGAGGACACACAGATGCGCACAGAGAAGGTCACATGAGGATGGGGGCAGAGAGGGGAGCAATGCTGCCACACGCCCAAGAATAGCACGGATTGCTGAGAGCCGCCAGAAGCTGCAAGGAGGCTGGGAAATAGTCCTCCCTAGAGCTTTCAGGTGGAGCGTAGCCCCACTGACACCTTACGTTTGCACGTCTGGCCTCCAGAATTCCGAGAAAATAAATTTGTGTTCTTTTAAGCCCCTGGTTTGCGGTAATCAGTTTGCCCTAGGCAGCGGCTACACTGACCGGCCTGTTTAATACTGCAGCGGGACCACATTTCCCAGACTCCTCTTTCCCTTCCTTCCTTTCTTCTGTTACTTACGACCTACTAATTTTCTACTCCATTACAGTTCATCAATCCCAAGACGCAGTGCCTTTTGCACATTTTGCTATCTCTGAAGTTGCAACACAGCTTGCAACTAACGGCCTGTCATATGTATTTACCAATGATTTTTTGTTTCTTAATGGTGTATAAAATAATGGTGGGTCTTATAATTAGTGGCATCGTAGATGAAATGAGATACGGTTATTATTATCTGTTATTTATGTAGCTGATTGCCTTCTTCCCTCCGTCCCACTCACCCAGATACTACGTTAGAGCAAGGATTTGCTTTGTTCCCTGCTCTGTCCTCAGTACCTAGACTGATACCCGGAGTAGAGTAGGTATCGAATACATGAACCGATAGCGTATTCTCAGCAAACTGAACAGAAGTTGTATTCATAGGTATTCACAGGTACTGAGAAACAGTCACTGACTATCTCTCACTTTCAAAGAACCTTTGGAAGAAGGTTTAACTCTTTTCTTCCCGATTATTCTCAACTTGCTCTTAATTTATATTGACATGTATGCATGTTAATAATAATGTTAATTTGCAAATATTTAGCACTCTGAAAGTTTAAACCTTTCTCATCATTGTCACCTTGGATAAAATCTGCCCAATTCGCGGGGCTGTGAGGTTAATTATTTTCATTTTAAAGATGAGAAAACTGACATTGAGAGGGGCCAAAGCATTTCTCTAAAGCCAATTAAATAGTAATCCATGGGTCATCAAGAATTTCCTAGGGCTCTTCTTCCTAGACCAGCGTCCTGTTTTGGGTCATCCTCTTATAAATGCTATAATTTACCACATAGAGGACTTCAGGAATCCATACAGATTTTCATGATTTGCTGAGAATTTTTAGAATATAAAAGAGAAATCAGAGGAGCAGATGGCAATGAATTATATATAGCAACACATTTTTAAAATGGCATAAGTAATCCAGACTTCAAATATGTATTTGGGGAGGCAGATATGATAATGAGATGTGGATACGGTTATATGCATATGTAATATGTGTAATTGTATTATAAATATATCAGAGAGAAACACACCTTGGTAAGGGCATCCCTGTATCCCTACTGGGAGCTCATTCATTCACAAAAATTGAGATTAATATTGAGGTTTAGATCTTTCCCCTTGATATGAAAAGACATGCTGTTGTTGAGACTAGTTCTAGTCATTTTCAAGTGTAGTATATATACTATATGGTAAAATACGACAGGCTTTCTTGCGATGTATTTTAACGAAAAATCGAGTAGATGTGAAGAAAGCTGGCATGTAAAGCCAAAACACACAAATGATTATCATGCAGATCAAAATTGCTCTTGACTCTGGAGCAGAAATTTGAGCTATGTTGCATTCTAGGAGTGTAGTTTGAAAGGCACGGCGGGAGATCCCCTGAAGCTACTTCGGGTTCACTCCCTGTCTGTGCACAGCTTTTTAACGCCGCTAGATTCTTCAGTTTCATGTCATTTCCAGGCACAATATGTGAGACAGGCGAGTATCCACTGTTGGACTGGGCCAGGGTATTGTGGATTATAATATTCTACTCTAAGCATCAAAAACAATGCAGTTTTTATTGATGCCTCACTAAGAAAGGGTGAACTAAGAGAGACAAAAATAAAGTTGATTAACTCCCTTCCCATCAAGTGTTACCCCTACTCCTATCGTATGTTCTGGTTAAACCACACTGAATCAGGTCTTCTTCACCATTTTTCCATGGACAAGATTTAATTATATCCTGTAGTCACGTTGCATTTGTAGAAACTTATATGGCTTTCTTCTTCGCCTTCCTCTTCTAATTAATGTGATTCAGTGACTAGGGACCCAGACAACGGAGTCAGACCAGATGGAGTTCAAATTATAGCTCTCTCACCTGCTTTCTGCGTAATCTTAGACACATTACTAATATTTTCTGAGCATCAAGTCCTATTGTATACAATGCAATAGTGTGATATGTGCCCCAATTCAAAAGTGAAAGAAATGATGCACGTATAGCACATGGCATTAGGTTACATGTACTTTATATAAATTTATAAATGCGTGTATATATATGTATATGTACGAATTTATATATTTAGATAGGGGTATATATTCCAAGAGAATCAAGTGTCAAGAAGCCATGTCGAAACTAGTTCACGGTTCATCTGAAAGAACTTTGGTTACAAAATGCCTATGGGTCCACTCTTTTTCATGTATTTTTTTTTTTAAAGGGAAATGATGATCAGAATTATAGTAGCTTCCTGGGGCTGCCATAACAAAGTACTAGAAACTGGGTGGCTTCAAGCACAGAAATTGGTTATTTCATGGTTCTGGAGTCTAGAAGTCCAAACTTGAGGTGTGAGCAAGGTTGTTTGCTTCTGAGAGCTGTAAGGGAAAGATCTGGACAAGGCCTCCCTCTTTGGCTTCTGGATGGCTGTCTTCTTCTCGTATCTTCACATCATCTTCTCTCTGTGCATGTCTGTCTCTGTCTTTTCCCTTTTTATAAGGACACTGTTGTGTTGGATTAGGATCTATGCTAATGACTTCATTCTAACTTGATTGTATCCTCAAAGACCCCATTTTGTTTCCAGACAGGGTCACATTCACAGGTACTGGGGATTAAGACTTAGAATTCGGAGGGTCACAGTTCAACCCATTATCAGAATGAAGACAGTGAAAATGGGGCTGGAGGCAAAAGAGGGACAGTGGGGTCAGTGCAGGAGCTCTGAGGCCTAAACTCAGAAAGTAGTGGGGCCAGCCTGAATGCCCCCGTCTCACACTGCAGACAGAGGACCAGCTGCCTGGAATTCGTGAAATTGTCTATTTCCCAAATCAGTTCTTACGTTTGAAGGAGTTGAGTCTTTTTGGAAAGTGTGCCTGTGATAAATGAAGATCATTTCTGTGCAATGATATGAAAGTTGCCTAATATGTAAACTTTGAATTAGACATTTCTCTAGGAAGTACAGGGCCCTACTTTGGGGCTTAAATTATGACTTGATGCGATCCAGATTAAGTGTCATTACTTTCATAGAAATCATAATAATGCACATAAAGAAATCACTTTTAATTGACTGTCCAATTGACCTAAATAGAAAGATAGAAAACTTACATGTTTGCTCTAGAAAAGAAGCTCATTGGGAAGCTAATTGTGAGGCTTCTATACCAGTGTATTTGGTGAGAAACTCAGAAAGATATTTTAATTAAATCACGCTGTTAATATTTCCTCTTATTACTAGATCCGCTCTACTGGTCTGTAATTCTAATAAGGCTTCAGTAAATGTGCTTTTACTGTATGCAGAATGTGTCTAAGGGGATATGGTATTACAGCCCTAGCTGTGCTCACATGTAGACGTCATTCAATAGGGTTAATATTAATTACCATTTGTTGAAGTTTTGTTGCTGACCCAGTTTATATCCTAGGGGCTGATTCCCTTCGGTTAGGTAAGAATGGTCAGCTTTCTGGCTTTGAAATACAAGATATTGGGCTTTTCAGCTTCCTTTCTCTGCCATATTGTTCTGCCACTCCACACTCCACCCTCAAAAAGTCGATCTCCGTAAGTTCACAAAAAAGGAAAGAATTAAGTAAAAAGTGACCTGTGTTTCTCTTACAAGATCACATGTTCAAATGTAGCATCTTGGCTGCCCAAAAGAAAAATAATACCTTTTATGTAATTAAAGCAGGCACAATCCTCTGTTCTGGTTCCATTTATTTCCTCTTTAACAAATGTCAGCATCTTGGCTGAGTAGCTGAGTACCTGAGTCATAATTCCCAATGTTTTATTGCTGTGTTATCTATAGTCTCTCCCATCTTCAGATCAGATACATGATAAACAAGTTCCATGTTGTCTTTCGCTTGTAGCAGAGCCCCAGAATTTCCAGGACCAAGACTGTGCTTTCTGACTGACACTGTACATGGGCATATACCTTTGGCATGTCAGTCTCACCTGTTCCCTGGCCTAGGTCCTTTCCTGTGTATTCAAACCTCAAAATAATATTATCTGGCCACTTTGCCAGCTAAACTTTGTTCTGATCCATGTTTTTCTTTCATTGAGGAATGAGCTATAGATATCGTGATATAGGTAAGAATGAAAAGCAATGTTCCGTAAAATATAAAAATGCCTGAGAGCATCTGGAGAATGTAGGAACAATTCTTTATTCTTATATCAGCATATATTTTACTGAGCATCTACTATTTACAAAACACTATGTGGGATATAAAGAGACATAAAGCATAGTCCTTTCCCTCAAGGAACTGACCAGTAGTAGAGTCTATGGGGCATAAACAACATAACATAAGGCAGAATGGCAGTAAATGTTGTCATTAACATCCATTGTTCTGGAAAAGGGGAGAGGGAATAATAATGCACTGTGATTATAGGGATATCTCCTAAGGTACGTGATATTTGAGCTGAGTTTGAAAAGATGGGTAGGATTTCAATAAATGATAGAGCCCACTAGGCTGAATGCTGTCAGCCTAGGAATGGAGATGTGGAAGTGTTTCAAATACAGAAGAAAAGGCAAGGGATCCGATGAGGAACTGTGCACCTAAATATGCTTTTCAGTATTTCAAAATATTTTCTTTCTTTCTGGAAGCTTCCTTAATTCTTCTGGGCCAGTTAAAAGTCATTCATATGGCACTATTTCTGGATTCTAAAGTTACACAGAGATACTGGGTTTCTTCATTGGTAAACATGAATGATAATTCATAACTTACAATGGTTTGAGGAAGATCAAATGAGGAAATATATGTGGAAGGGTTTGGCATCACTGATCCTGCATGTTTCACTTTTTGAGTTCGTAATTATATATTTTGTTTGATTTTTGTCTCTCCCAGTGGATTGGACATTCGATGAGGAACTGTGTCTTGTTCATCATCTTATCACAGCATACAGTACAATATCTAAAGAAATGTATGTGCTTAACAAGTATTTTTGAATGAATGACAAATCAAAGAATGTGTGGACTTTAAATTCCTATGGAGATGTTCTATGGATAATATTAATGTTGTATTATATCCTTGACTCTTTCCTACTTATGACTGTAAAGCAATTACAAAGCCCTAAGCCTATTTGTGAATCAGTCCTATGGTCTTGGCCTCATTTAGTGCTACTCCCCCATATATCAAGCATTTCTTATTAAAAGTAAAATATGCAGCCAAAACTTGGTGTTGCCCAGAATTTGGAGAAATAAATATTAGAGTTGGCAAAAAACCTTTGGGCCTTCCAGTACAGTCCTAACCTTTACAGTTGAAAAAAGTAAAAATCAGAGAGGGAAAGGGACTCGACCAATTCTGACAACTTAATAGCAAAGCCAGGGCTACAACGCTGGTCCCCTGATTCAAGTCCAGTCCTCATTCCAGGACACAATGTTGAATTTTCAACTTCCGTTAAACTAAGCCAGAAAATTTAATGTGCTGTGACTGGTTTTCCTCACAGGTTGTATATAGTTTAAAGGGTAAAGGTTAGCAAATCATGTGCAGTGAGCATCTAAACCATGATCTTCAGGTACTTCCTTTTCTTTCAATACTGTTTCACCATTTTATTGATTCAATTTATTTGACGATTCGATCAATGTCATTATTATTAGGGGTATTCCAAAGGCAGTGAATAGCTTCCTCTATGAACTGGTATGTTATGGAATGCTGTCAAAATGGTCTCATGTAGCCATTTCGTTGCCCGAAAATGTTAGAAGGACAAACTCTAGAGCAACAGACAGCTCTTCGTTGCCTAAAAGCACCCTCTAGGAGTGCCAAAGGCACCTGAGTCTGCTAAGGAATATAGGTGAGAGGAGGCAACTTTCTTTTCCTTAACAACTAATACCAAGGGGATAGACAATTTAAAAAGCAAAAATAAAACAACAAGCCAACAGACAAGTAATGCATATAAAAGTTAGCTTATTTGAACAAAAATGATCCAGATTGTAGCAGCAGCATCGTCATCATCATCATCTGAGAACTTATCATACACTATGAACTGTTCTGATTCCTTTTTTGTATCCTCCAATTTGTTCCTCTCGGTAGTCCTGGGCTAAAAGCATTTTTGTCCTAATTTTTCAAGTGAGGAAACCAAGACATTCACAGGTTGATTCAATTGCCCAAGTTTACAAAGCTCATAACTGGTGGAAATGATTTTAACTCCGCTTGTCTGATTCTTGAAGCCTATGATATTTTGTTCTCTTGGGATAAAATACAGGTAAGATGGAATCAGTTTTGAGAAATCCTTGAAGGCCAGACTGAATGAAGATTTTGAACAAAAAAATAAAGAAGGTTCTATAAATTCTTGAGCAGGGAAGTGGATGCTTATGTGGAAAGCGTACAGTTAATTAGACAAGCAAATGCAAGGTAGAATGAGCAGAGCCATGAAGCAGGAAGAACCAATGTGAAGAAGGCTGAGGCTAGAAAAGGAGCAGCAGCATCAGACAGAACACTTCATGTTTCTAGACACAGACGAGAAAGAACTGACAGGACCAGGTGATCAATGGAGTGTGAGATGGAGAAAACTGAGAAAAAAAACCAAACAAATATGACTCACATGGTTCAATACCGAGAACCAAGAATGGCAAACTAGAGAAGGCACGTCTTGGATGGAGAATGGGGGATGGATATATATATATATATTTTTTTTAATTTTTCCGTTGACTGAAAACAGGAATTCATGTAATAGCCGTTTGTGTTACCAGCATTTTGGCCTGTCAAAGCCAGCTGCCATGTTTTGGAGCCTGATGACTTTGAGGTGAACATGAAAAAACAAGACCCTTTTTTGAGGAAGCAGAGATTGTGTTCATACACTATACTAGGGGCTATTTCCTCTTGGCCAGCTGGGTGTTATACACACAAGTAAATGCCACCTACAGGGTGAGTCAAAAAGGTTGTTGCCATGGGGCCCCTGGTGGCTCAGTTTTTTAAACAGCCAACTCTTGATCTAGGCTCAGGTCATGATTTCACAGTTCGTGGGATTGAGCCCTGCATTGGGCTCTGTACTGGCAGTGCAGAGCCTGCTTGAGACTCTCTCTCCCCCTCCTCTCTGCTTCTCCCGGGTACATGTGCTCGCTCTCTCTCTCTCTCTCTCTCTCTCTCTCAAAATAAACCTAAAAAAAAAAAGAAGGTTGTTCCCAAATTGACCTTCACCCCCAAAGTTCTCCCTCACCAGTAATGCTAGGCTTTCCAATATTTAAGTGCCTTCCAGTATTCAATGAACTTTGACTCTGTCTGGTTTATACTCATATGGCTGGGGCAAACCCAAACACACAAAGATCAAACACACAAAATCAAACATACACAGAGGCTTGCAGACAGTACAGAGGAGATCAGGCATAATGTTCCCCAGAGAAACCGAAAGTCACAGAAGCAATGGAAAGTTAGGTCCAGAAAAATAGTGATGAATATATCTAACAGAAGGTCACCAAAGAGGCAAAATGAGTTTGTACATAGGAAAAACATCAGAAGAAAATAGAACCAAGAGTAAGTCACAAGTAGTTCAGGGCTAAAGCTGTGTTAAAAATGCAAAAGTTCTGGGCATTTACTTTTACATTGTGATGCCTGCATTGTGAAATGACTTGGATTGAATGACCTAGAAAACGTACAGAACTACATACAATAAGACATTTTCTCCAAATGACCTCAGTTACCCACATGAGAATCCTCATTACCCAGATACTAGATAACTTAGTTTACATATAATTTTAATATTTTTAGATGGGATGGGCTCAAATTTATTCAGGATCTCATGTTTCTTTTAAACACTTTAAGCAATTTTCAAGTACATTGGAAAGAAAATGAAACAAATGGGGATGTATTCACTTGTAACTATAAAGAATGTAATGTGCCCATGGAAGAAAACACTAACCAAGATGTTCAAACAGATTAGGTGTCATTTAGGCTCAAGCAGATAGATAAAGGATAGCTTACAGTAAAGTACAGTATGTGAGCTGCAAGGCAGAAGACAGCATATGCTGTATTACTGGCACCAAGCACAGTACTTGGAATATAGTAGGACCTCATTAAATATTTGTTGAATGAATGAGAAAAAGACATTATTCCAATGAAAAGTAGTATTCAGTGTAGCCAAAGAAAAGTCTGAGGTTCATCTGATTCTTTTCTCATCTGTTCCACAAATCACAGTTCAAACACTTGCTCTGGATTGGAAGTGAAGTTATAGAAAAGTATCATGCAAACAGAAGAGAAAACAACAACAACAACAACAACCACCACAACCCGGGATAGCAATACTTACATTGAACAAAATAGACTTTAAAACAAAGATTAACAAGAGACACAGAAAGATATTACATCATCATAAATGGAACAATCCAGTTAGAAGATTTAACAGTTGTAAATATTTATGCACCCAACATGAAAGTACCCAAATACGTAAAGCAGCTAAAATGAATCATGAGGGAAGTAATTGATAGTAATACAATAATAGTAGGGGATGTTAACACCGTACTTACGTCAATAGATCTTCTAATCAGAATCAACAAGGGAAAATGTCTTTGAATGACACATTGGACCAGATGGATCTAACAGATATATTCAAAACAGTCCATCCTAAAACAGCAGAGTACACATTATTTTCAAGTGCACATGGAACATTCTCCAGAAGAGATCACATATTAGGCTACAAAACAAGTCTCAACAAATTCAAAAAGACTAAAGTCATGCCATGCATCTTTTCTGGCCACAATGCTATAAAATTAGAAATCAACGCCAAGAAAAAAATCTGGAAAAGAACAGAAATACATGGAGGTTAACCAACCTACTACTAAACAAGGGATGGGTCAACCAAGAAATCAAACAGCAAATAAAAAAATACATGGCGACAAATGAAAATGATAACACAACAGTCTAAAAATCTTTGGGATGTAGCAAAAGTTCTAAGAGGGAAGTTTATGTAATACAGGTCTACCTCAAGAAGCAAGAAAAATCTCAAATAACCTAACATTATGCCTAAAGGAAGTAGAGGAAAAAAAACAAACAAAACCCAAAACCAGTAGAAGGAAGAAAATAATAATTATTAGAGCATAAATAAACAAAACAGAAACAAACAACAACAAAAACAATAGAACAGATCATCGAAACCAAGAGCTGGTTTGAAAAAATCAACAACATTGATAAACTCTTAGCCGGTCTCATCAAAAAAAAAAAAAAAAAAAAGGACTCAAAGAAAATCAGAAATGAAAGAGGAGAAATAATGAACACCATAGAAACAAAAAGGCTTATGAGAGAATATTATGAAAACTTATATGCCTAAAAAATTGGACAACTTAGAAGAAATGGAGGCATGTAACTTCCCAAAATTGAATCAGGAATCAAAAAACTCCCAACAAACAAAAGTCCAGTACCACAGGTGAATTCTACCAAACATTTAAAGAAGAGTTAATACCTATTCTCAAACTATTCCATAAAATAGAAGAGGAAGGAAAGCTTCCAAATTCATTCCATGAGACCAGTATTACGGATACCAAAATTGGATAAAGACGCTACAAAGAAGAGAATTACAGGCTAATATTTCTGATGAACTGAGACTAATATCTCTGATGAACTTAGACACCAAAATCCTCAACAAAATATTAGCAAACTGAATCCAACAATACCTTAAAAAATTCATTCACCCTGATCAAGTGGGATTTATTCCTTGGATGCAAGAGTGGTACGATATTTGCAAATCAATCAACCCGATACATTACATCAACAAGAGAAAGGATAAATACCATATGATTATTTCAGTAGATGCAGAGAGAGCATTTGACAAAGTACAACATTCATGATAAAAACCCTCAACAAAGTAGGTTTAGAGGGTACATACTCCAAAATAATAAAGACCATATAGGAAAAATCCATAGCTAACATGGTACCCAATGGTGAAAACCTGAGAGCTTTCCCCCCTAAACCAGGAACAAAATAACATAGTACTGTAAGTCCTAGCCAAAGCAATCAAATAAAAATAAATACACAAAAGGCATTTGAATTGGTAAGAAAGAAGTATAACTTTCACTATCTGCAGATGACATGATACCTTATATACAAAACCCTCCAGACCCTACCAAAAAAACTACTAGAACTGATAAATGAGCTCAGTAAGGTCACAGAACACAAAATCAATACACAGAAACTTGTTGCATTTCTATACATTAATAATGAAGTAGCAGAAAGAGAAATTAAGAAAACAGTCCCATTTACAGTTGCTCCAAAAAGAAGAAAATACCTACAAATAAACTTAACCAAAAAGGTGAAATACTTGTACTCTGAAAACTAGAAAACACTGATGAAAAAAATTGATGATGACACAAATGGAAAGCTATTCCATGCTCATGGATTAGAAGAACAAATATAGTTCAAGTGTCCATAACACCCAAAGCAATCTACAGATTTAATGCAATCCTTATCAAAATACCAACAGATAGCTAAAAACATCCTGACAAAGAACAAAACTGGAAGTATCACAACCCCAGATTTCAAGATACATTATAAAGCTGTAGCAATCCAAACAATATGGTATTGGCAGAAAAATAGACAGGTAGATCAATAGAACAGAACAGAGAGCCCTGAAATAAACCCATGATTGTATGGTCAATTAATCTTCAATGAAGTAGGCAAGAATACGTAATGGGAAAAAGACAGTCTCTTCAACAATTGGTGTGAAAACTGGTCAGCTACATGCAAAAGAATGAAACTGATCACTTTCTCTCACCATGCAAAAAATAAATTCAAAATGGATTAAAGAGCTAAATGTGAGACCTGAAACCATACAAATTCTAGAAGAGAGCATAGGCAGTAATTTCTCTGACATCAGCCTTGGCAACATTTTTCTAGATGTCTCCTGAAGCAAGGGGGAAAAAAAAGCAAAAATAAACTATTGGGACCACATCAAAATAAAATCTTTTACACAACAAAGGAAACAATCAACAAACTAAAGGACAACCTAGGGAATGGGAGACTTTTGCAAATGGTATATCTGATTAAGGGTTGGTATCCAAAATCTATAGAGAACATATACAACTAAACCCCCAAAAAACAAATAATCCAATTAAAAATGGGCATGAAGAGACATTTCTCCAAAGAAGATATCCAGGTGACCAACAGACACATGAGAAGATGTTCGACATCACACATCATCAGGGAAATGCAAATCAAAACCCCAGTGAGATATCACCACACACCCTTCAAAATGGCTAAAATCAGAAACACAGAAAACAAGTGCGCTGGCGAGGATGTGGAGAAAAATGAAGCCATGGGCACTGTTGGTGGGAATGCAAAATGGTGCAGCCACTGTGGAAAAGAGTATGGAGGTTCCTCAAAAAATTAAATATCGAATTACTATATGATCCAACAATTTTGCTACTGTGTATTTTCCCAAAGAATATGAAAACAC
Source organism: Prionailurus viverrinus (assembly GCF_022837055.1). Taxonomy (NCBI): domain Eukaryota; kingdom Metazoa; phylum Chordata; class Mammalia; order Carnivora; family Felidae; genus Prionailurus; species Prionailurus viverrinus. The sequence continues at coordinate 111,465,699 of NC_062579.1, read as the reverse complement.
TACTTTGAAAAGGTACATGCATCTCTCATGTTTCTTGCAGCATTATTTATAATAGCCAATTTATGGAAGTAGCCCAGGTGTCCATCGATAGATGAGTGGATAAAGAAGAGGTGGAATATACATACAATGGGATATTACTCAGTCATAAAAAAGAATGAAATCTGGCCACTCGCAACAACATGGAGAGAAGTAGAGGATATAAAGCTAAGTGAAACAAGTCAGTCAGAGAAAGACAAATACCATATGATTTCACTCATGTGGTATTTAAGAAACAAAGAAAAAAAGAGACAAACAAAAAAACCCCAGACTCTTAAATATAAGAACAAACTGGTGGTTACCAGAGGGGAGATGGGTAGGAAGGATGAGTGAAATGGGTGAAGAGAATTAAGACAACGCTTATGGTGATGAGCACTGAGTAATGTATAGAATTGTTAAATCACTATATTGTACACACGCAGTTATATAACACTGTATGTTAATGATACTGGAATTTTAAAAAAAGAATTGGCACGTCAGGTAAAATTTACAGCGAAAATGAACAAAATACATTAAAAATAATAAATAAAAAATTCAAACAGCTGCTCTGTGCCAGAAACAACAGTAGGTACGTGATTATCATATACTATCTTCATGGAGTTTCTATGATAATGCAAGACACATAAAAATAAATTAGCAAAATGGAATAATAATATTTATAAGAATTGGAAAAAATAAATAGGATGCTAATAACAGAGAATACCAGGAAACCTACTTAATTAGTGGGGTCAGAAAAGGGTCACTCTTAGAAAGTAGCATTTACCTTGAAACCTGAAATAGGAGAATGAACCAGTAATGTGGAGAAATAAAGTTAGATATTTCCAAGCAGTTGAAATAGTATAAAAACCCGAGGAGCTGGAAATAGCTTGATATGATAAAGGAGCAGACAGAAATCCTTTTGTAGGTAACTTGTTTTTCTGTCTTCAACCTTTTCTCTTCGGGTCCTAAACTTTACTCAAATATTATTTGATTACATAGGTATTCTTTTCAAATGTTTATTCATTGTTTTGAGTTTTCAGACACTTAGTCCCTGAGAGTCGTTCCAATAAAATTGTTTTTTTTTTTATTATTTTCATCATTTCCTCCCTTCCATAATCTCAGTTCTCTATTTTGAGTATCTCACATTTTTTTCTAAAAAGGAAAGTGTCACGTTTATTCTTACCATTCAGAGGTGACCGTTGTTAACGTGTTGACATTTATCCCTGTCGTCGCTTAGACATATATTATGAATACTTTGAGTATTTTTCTTCAAGTAGCTTGGAATTTCTGCATCTATTTTCTGTGCCCTTAATTATTCTCATATTTTTCTTCACTTCTTTTGGCGCTGGGTTCAGAAATGATATTAACTGTGATAGCTTATCATAAACTGTGCATTCAGTGGTGATCTCCTATTATGTATTTCATTTACAGATTTATTTTTTTTATTTTTTACAATGCCATTTTAATTATTACTCTGTTATCATAGTAAAAAACATTTACCATGAGACCTACCACCTTAACGAATTGTTGTATAGTCACAGTGTCATACAGCAGAACTCTAAAATGTATTCATCTTCTATAACTAAAACTTTATACTCCTTGAATAGCAACACCCATTTCCCCCTTCCCCTGGCCCCTGGAATTGCCATTCTATTATTTGCTTCAAGGAATTTGACTGCTTGAGATCTCTCTTGTAAATGGACTCATGAAGTATTTTCCCTTCTTTGACTGAGTTAGTTCACTTAGCATAATGTACTCCAGGTTGTTTCATATTGTCACATAGGACAAGATTTCCTTTTTTTCTCTTTCTTTTTAAAAAATGTTTATTTACTTATTTTGAGGGTGGGAGGGGCAGAGAGAACAGGAAAGAGAGAATTCCAAGCAGGTTCCACACTCAGCACGGAGCCCGACGCATGGCTAGATCCCACGAATTGTGAGATCATGACCTGAGTGGAAATCAAGAGTCAGATGTTTAACCGACTGAGCCACCCAGGCGCCCCTCTCTTTCTTTGAACACTTCTCTTCACGTTGCTTCTGTGACACTACACTCCTCTGTTCTCTCTCCTGTTTGACTGTTTCTTCTTGGCGTTCTTTGCTACCTCTTTCTTTATTTGAGCTCGGGATGTTGCAGAACTCAACATCTTCCCTCTGTGTAAACCCTCTCCTTAGGTAATCTCACTCGGCCCTTGACGGCTTTAAATCTCATCTATGTGCTAATGGCAATTATACGTCTAGTTTGCACTGGCCTCCTTGCTGTTCCTCAAACACATCAGGCACATTCCTGCTCCAAGACTACATTTTCTCTTTCCTTTGCCTAGAATGTTCTTGGAAACAATTTTTTTTTTAATTTCACACCAAAAGCAAAGGCAACAAAAGCAAAAATAGGCAAGTGGGACCGCATCAAACTAAAAAACTTCTGCACAGCAAAGGAAACCATCGACAAAATGAAAAGGCAACCTGCAGAAGGGGAAAACCATATATTTTTTTAAGTTTATTTTTTTAGTAATCTCTACACCCAACTTGGGGCTCAACCTCATGACTCCTGAGATCAAGAATCACATGTTCTTCCAACTGAGCCAGCCAGGTGCCCCAGAAAACCATATTTTTGAAAAGGATTGATATCCAACATATATATGGAACACATACAACCCAATAGCAAAAAATCAAATAATTTGATTTAAAAATGGGCCAAGGACCTGAATAAACATTTCTTCAAAGAAAACACCCACATGGCCAACAATAATATAAAAATGTCCTCAGGGCACCTGGGTGGCTCAGTCAGATAAGCATCCGACTTCAGCTCAGGTCATGATCTCATGGTTCATGAGTTGGAGCTTGGAGCCTGGAGCCTGCTTCACATTCTGTGTCTCTGTCTCTCTCTGCCCCTTCCCTGCTCACACACTCAGTCTCTCTCTCTCTCTCTCTCGCTCTCGCTCTCGCTCTCGCTCTCACTCTCGCTCTCTCATATAAATAAACATTAAAAAATTAAAAATATATATATTTTTAAAATGTCCTCAACATCAGTAATCATCAGAGAAATGCAAATAAGAACCACAATGAGATATTATTTCACACTTATCAGGATTGGTATTCTTAAAAAGACAAGAAATAGTAAGTGTTGGCCAGGCTATGGAGAAAAGGGGACCCTTGTACACGATGTAAGAAAATGTAAATTGGTACAGCCACAATGGAAAAGAGCATGGAGGTTCCTCAGAAAATTAAAAATAGAACTATATAATTCAGCAATCCCACTTCCGAGTATATATCCAAAAGAAATGAAATCAGTGTATCAAGGAGATACCTGCACTCCCATGTTCATGCAGCATTACTTAAAATAACCAAAATATGGAAACATCCTAAATAAATATATGTGATGAATGAAGAAATAAAGGAAATGGATTATATACATATAGTGGAATATTATCCAGTCATAACAAAGAAAGAAATCCTGCCATTTGCCACAACATGGATGAACCTGGGGGAGGTATTATGTTAAGTGAAATATGCTAGACACAGAAAGATAAATATTTTTTTGATTTCACCTACATGCCGACTCTAAAAAAGTTCAACTCAGAACCAGAGTAGAAGGTGGTTGCCAGGAACTGGGGGGGTGAGGGAAATGGTGTGATATTGGTCACAATGGGTAAACTTTTAGTTGTAAGGTGAATAAGCTCTAGGATCTAATATGAGGCACAGAGACCGTAGTTAATACTATATTGTATACTTGAGATTTGCTAAGAGACCAGATCTTAAATATTCTCACCACCAAAAGAAATGGTAACTACGTGAGGTCATGAATGTGTTCATTGGCTTGATTATGTTCATCATTTCACAATGTATAGACGTGTCAACTCATCGCATTGTATACTTTTAATACATGTAATTTTCATTTGCTAATTATACCTTAGTCATGCCGGAAAGAATAAAATGAAGATGGCCATGTGAAGACATAGAGACACACGAGGAGAACATCATGATGATGAAGGCAACCGCAGAAGTTTGCTGGCGAACCAACAAAAGCTAGATGAGGCAAAAACAAAAAACGAAAAACGAACATTCCCCTAGAGGTTTCACAGGGAGCAAGACTCTACTGACAACTTCATTTCAGAGTTCTGGCCTCCAGAACTCTAAGACAATGTATTTCTGTTGTTTAAGCCACCAAGTTTGTGATGTTTCGTTATAGCAGCCCCGGGAAGTGAATACGCACTCTTGGCAGAGCTTACTGAGAAACAGCTGAACAGGTTCTGTAACTTCCAGTGTTTTATGCTTATGTGAGCATAAGACTACAGAAAAAGATGCAAAATGCTGGAAAGCATGCATCAGCAGCCTTATGGAGTTTTGCCCTGTTGGAGAAGGGAAAGGAGAACTTCCTCACTCAGGAGATATGGGAAGGGTTCCAAGAAATTCACTCAGAGATTGGAGGTGTGTGCGGTGAGGAAGAGAAGCATTTAATTACCTTGTTAGATTTCTCTTTATGCTGGTGATTCTTCGAGTGTGATCCCTGGACTATCATCATCATCATCATCATCACCCCTTGAGAAATTGTTAGTCATGTGAATTACCGGGCCCCACTCCAGACCTACTGAATCAGAAACCCTTGAAGTAGGTCCTTGCCGTGTGTGTTTTAACAAGCACTCCGGGCGATTTTAAAGAACACCAAAGTCTGCACACTGCTGATTTATGTGGTGGACGTGCTGGTTTGCCCCCTGTGCCTATTTCAGTGGAGAAAAGAGAATTGGAGAGAAATTGCTGGGTGGCCAGGGGGCAGCAACAATAAAGCAGGTAGCCTCCAGGTCGCGCATAATAAGGATGCATTATTTTCTCATGGATCAAGTGGACACCGTAGAAGATTTTGAGCCATACTCCTGTTACTATAGCCAGAAGGTCTGGATGCAGGATGAGGGCAAGTCTAGCAGCAATGTTCTGTGGGATGTTCCCCTGAGTATGAAGAATGATGGGGAGGCGAGGGCAGTGTTGAAAAGGTCTGGCTGGTGTGAATTGACCATAAATGTTCACTTAAATCTGAGTTTAGAGCTCTTGTATGGCATCCTTTAAAATATCTTCTCTCCTAGAAAATAGGTTAACTTAACCCCAGGGCTCGCTGGTCCTCACTCTGGAAATTGGTGGGCTAAACAGGCTGGGAGTCATTTCGGTGTAGGGAAGACAGATTTTGGATGTAAATAATGTGAGAATGTTAAATCGCAATTTTTGTTAAAACCTGTCTTGCCTTGACTACCACAGCGTTCTTTTCTTTTTGTTTTTGAGACGAGAGAAACATGTTATGATGTGTATATTCAGAAGCCACACACAGATAAATGACATTTGTCAGTTTATAACCAAAGCTGAAATACGAGATGCAGGAAGTAGTTCTTGAATGGTTATATGTTGACAAGATCAGAAAACCAGCAATTTAGAAACCAAATTCTAGACAATGGTGGGCCTGGATTAGAAAGGATTGGATTGGATTGGATTCTAAAATGGTGGGGCCTTTTGGGTGTGGGGATGGGTGAAACAGGTGATTGAGATTAAAGAGTACATTTATCATGATGGACACTGAGTAATAATGCACATGATTGTTGAGTTACCATATTGTATACCTGAAGCTGTCACTGTGTTAACTATACTGGAATTAAAATTAAAAACTTAAAAAAATAAAATAAAATGGTGGGCCTTTAGATAGAAACCATTCACATAGGTGATAAATAATAGGCCGCAGGCTAAATAGATAGAAAATTAGTTTCGCGGGCTTAAACATGTAGAGTCTAAAAGAGTCATCGAAACCACGTCAATACATAATGCAAGAATATCGTCTCCCATTTCTCTGCAAGTGATCAACCAGCCATTAGTTGAATGTTTCCAGTGACAAGGGACTCACTGCTTCCTGAAGCAGACTATACCACTTTTGAATAATGGCATTGCTCTGAATGTCCGCCCTCATATTGTACTGATCTTTGCTTGCCTGTAACTTCTGTTGGCATATTGGTGGAGAATTGGGAGAATAAATACTGACTAAATTAAACAGAAATTGGTCTTGAACTAGCCCTCTTGGGCCACACATTTTTCAATTATCCACATTTAGGACATTAGTCATAATGAATGTTATATTGAAATATGCATTTGTTAATGTCTTAAGTAGGGCAGAATAAGTTACCTAGGAGACTGAACTTACCCATGTACCTACAAGATTAAATAAAACATAGAAATGAAATATTTTTGTCATAGTAAAGTACTACACAAATGTAATGGGTATTGTCACAGCAATGACACTATCCATCCCTGGCATGAAAATTTTACCAGGACAAACAGTAGAGAAGGATTAATGTCGCTGTACAAGTGAAAAGAAAATGTCCCCAGCGCCACTTTTTTGGGTAGATAGTCCCGTTTCATTTCTGTTTTGTTCCTGGCTCTACTTAGGATGTACCCAGCTAAATCACAAAAGAAGGGAAGGAATCAAGACAATTATGTAGATACAGGAACAAATAGGAGTTGGCACCTGTGCTAGGAATTCAAGGTAGGCAGTTGGTTTGGATTAGGTGAGTATTGAGTGAGTGAAGCCACTGCTACAACACTTGTTGCGAAAAGAATTTGAGGAAAGAAACTTAGATGTTACCAAGTGGTATTGCTAATGAATTGAGCCACTTGATGACTTGAATATTTATCCTTAAGGAACCCAACACGTAGATATCTGACCAGGCTAGGAGGCCCTCTCATCCAAACTACTTTTCCCACAAAGGATAACACGTTAATGCATGAACTTGAATTAGTCTATTAATGTTGGAATGCTGGGAAGATGATTCTCCACTAGCTGGGGAAGAGAAACACACTAGCTATTGAAGACAGTCACAAGGATCTTTTCAGTGCCGGGGTCCTACTTACATTTACATGTTTGCACACCTGTGCTTATATAACTTCATACCTTCTCATAGGGGGCTTCATCGAGTTCTACTCAGTGACCCGAACCACTAACTTAGCTGCCTTCAGGTCGTGACAGCCTCTAAGGATCTTCTCTTGTTGAAACTGAAAATGTTTTCGTATAAAATATGGTAGCAAGGGAAAGAGGAAAGCCAGTTGAGACCAAACCTTAAAGACCTAGTAAGTGTGTCCAATAGGAAAAGCTATCATAATAGACCTGGGAAGTGTGTCCAATAGGACAAGCTATCATAATAGAGGCATCAGAGTGACCAATAAAAACCACATTATCTCCATGGGAGAAGCTGTGAAAGGGGTGGAGGAAAAGGAAAAGATGGGAAGTACAAATGTGGTAGTTCTCTCCCCAAGGCAGTTTGCTCGGCTGGGAAGAGGGGGAATAAAATCTTTCCCCTAAATATGTCTTTCTGAGTATTAACAAGTCAGTACTTTCCATGACATATATAAGCTACTAGATTTTATTTCATCCCACATAATCAAGTAAGCAAAAGGTTTTACTGTCTTGTGCATAATGAATAAATCCTACATTTTCCACTAAGTGTTACTCATAAGCAAAATATGTGGAATTAAAATACGAACAATTTAGAAAGATTATACGTTCCTATGACACTACTGTTTAGTTAGTCATATAAGTTAAAAACGATTTATTTGTAGCAGAAGGGTAGGAAGCCACCATGGCACTTATCAGAGAGAAAATGGAGTTCCTTTGTGTCCCCCACCCAACCCAGGGGATTGGGGAGGCACAAATTCAAGCTAGCCTTTTGGCCTTCAAGGTTTCATTTGGTCAGGAGATTCTCTCCAAGGTTGTCTACTTCAAAAACAAACAGTAAGGATAGTCTAAGAAGGGTCCTTGAGGGAAAGTTCAAAATACACAAAGTGACCCAGTTACAAACAGCGAGTTTAGAGGTGCAGAATCAGTATTATTAAAGATAAATCGTGCCTTGTTTCCAGACCTAAGTGGGTCAAGATCAGAATGGGAACAGGTTGGGAGCAGGTGGGAGCAAAGAGGGGCTGTTTTTTCATAGACTATGGATCACATCTATTGGTCTATGGTGAATGCTGCTTGAAGTGAGCTGGGTTAAAAGAACAATCTAGAAAGAAATACATGGGCATGCGGCTTTCCAAACTTAGCAAAGACTAGAACACAGACCCAATTCCTAGTGCAAAGCATTCTCCTCCAAGCCATTTGTAAACACATTTATAGAAATACTCAATGTAGATTAGATGAGACAGCAATAGATTCCAGGAAGGTTCGTTTGTTCTTCCTTCCTTCCTTCCTTTTTTCTCTTCTTTTCTCTTCTTTCCTTTTCCTTTCCTTTCTTCTTTCTTTTCTTTTCTTTTCTTTGCTTTGCTTTGCTTTGCTTTGCTTTGCTTTTCTTTTCTTTACAACTCAGGATAAGAAAATTACAGCTGGATCGACTCACTGATGTAGTTGATAACTTTAGCCCCTGCCCCATTTTGCATGTACAGCACTGGGCTTTTTATTACGTACAGGTCTACGGTCTCATTCTGCAGACTGGTCAGACTTTTCATATGAATGTTTCAGAGACTCACTTGGAAATCTGATTCATCCCTACATTAGCTACACTTAGAAATGAAATTCTTTTGGGGTTTTCTTGGTGTTTATGAGAGGCCTTGAATATTGCACGTTTGAAAACACATTCGAAGTTTTGCTGAGAGTCAGGAGATGGATGCACACCAGGGAAAGTGGCTTTTTGGTAGAAAAGCTCTATGTTGATGATAGGCGTCAATGACAATTTGTACCTTGACATAAAATTTAAGCTGACTGGATGTTCCGAGTTAAGAACTCAATCAACATTTCCTCCATTTCTTGAGGTGAAATGCTTTTTTGGTATACAATTTACTCTTGTTTTCTATGGAAGTTAAGAGATAGAATATGGGTCTGATCAGTCTGCTCTTCAACGTTTAAGGGCTAAGACTGTTCTATCCAAGCCTTAATTTTAAGATAGGCCATTAAAGCTGTAAATGCAATGAACACAAGACTCCATTATTTGGGCATTTTCTTTAGCTGTGCCTTTGTTGGAGTATCGAGAGCAGCGCTGAGCCATTACTGACTATTGCTTTCCTTCCATTGATCTGAGTGCTATTATGATTAGAAAAAAAATTACAGTGTTAGGCAGAAAAAAACATCTATTTAACTGCTGACCCTAGCATCACATAGTGGTAGAAAGAGCTTATTTTAAGCATTTGTTGGTAATAAAAAGAAAAGCAAAAGGTAAATAGTGGGAGGCTGATAAGTAATTTGGGGAGTCTGCCTTCTTTCTTGTTGAAGACAAGGAGCATGGCTCTTTCATCAGCTGCTAGCTTAGCAGTTGGCAAACAGTGATTCCTAAAAACATGCCCACTGGAAGCGTGAATGAATGAATGGAATGCCGCGCGTGTCTCTCCTCCTGCGTCTTGTGTTTTGATTGTTTGCGGTCTTGGGGTCTGTGGGGGTTCTTAGCAAGTGTCATGGCATTCTGAGTTCTGAGACATCCCTAGCCCATTCCCTGTCACTTGCTTCAAAGAGAGATCGGGAGGGGCGCCTGGGTGGCCTGGGTGGATCGGTAGGAGAAGCGTCCGACTTCGCCTCAGGTCATGATCTCACAGTTCGTGAGTTCGAGCCCCGCGTCGACTCTGTGCTGACAGCTCAGAGCCTGGAACCTGCATCAGATTCTGTGTCTCCTTCTATCTCTGTCCCTCCGCCACTTGTGCTCTGTCTCTGTCTGTCTCTCAAAAATAAATAAATGTAAAAAATAAAGATAAAATAAAAAAACCAGAGATCGGTAGGCATTTGAGGAGTCCACTGAAGATTTAAAGAACCCACCGAGGTTCAACCCCATAGCATCACCTAAGGTGCATTATTAGCATTCAGTGTCTACAGTATGCTTAATAAAGTTCAGTTGACTCTGTCAGACTGCAGGTTTACTCAGAAGTCATAGGAGCAAGATGTAAGCTTTTGAAGGCCAGCTCACGAGACTATTTCATTTAGTAAGTAGCCCTCACTTCTCAAAATGTTTTCATACATTTGGGTAGATTTACTTCAGAAACTCATAAACTAGAGGGCATGTCTCGACCTATGCCACCATACATGTCCTCGGATTCCGGAGAAGTTACACGTTTGCAAATAGTCTGATTTCCTGGTTCCAAGTTCACAGAAACTCTGAAGCCCAGTTCTTTGATTTTTTTTTTTTTTTAGGTAAGCTGTTTTGTGCCGCAAGATAGTGTGTTTTCTGCCACAGCAACGTGTTTTCTAGATGGATTTGAAACCTTCAGGTATCATCAGGATCCGTATCAATTCTAAGGTCTTTAAGTGTGTTCAAATTGCCCAATTTTCATACAATTTTTTCAAAGCCAAGGGACACAGTCCTTAGAGCAAATCTAGCTGTTCCCACTGCTTTGGGACTGGGCACTTCAGCACTGTCAATTCTAGTCCATGACAGCTCTGACCCTTAGCACCCAAACGCCTTGGCTTTTGATCTTCACCCTCTCCCTTAATTCAGAGTCTGTGCATCGCTCTGGCTGAGGTGACAGTCAGCCTTTTGGTTGCTGAGATCAGCTCTGAAGTGAATTCTACAGGGTCTGTTACCTACTATTGCCCCAATCCTTAAAGGTTGGCACTGGTCAGTACACAGGGAAGGAAGGGCATGGCGTGCAGTCCACACGTGGAAAGATACTCAGAACATCTGTGAACTCTAGCTTTGGACCTTTCAACTTGACGGTCTTGAGCCGCTAAAAGCCCTAAGCTGCTTCTTCCCTGAAACTTCATATAGCACAGTTCCTTTACCCTGAAAATGGTGTCGAAACGGAACACGGCAGAATTGCAAGATCAGCAGTTATTAGGGCAAAAGTCACAATTACCATCAAGTCCTTTACAGGCCTTGCTACATTAATCCCCAGCAGTGAGGGAAGTCTGGTTTCTGAATGGTCATTGGACTACCCTTTCCATATTATTTCTGACTTTTTTAACTCTCGGTCAGGTCATTTAGGTCATTTTTTTTTTAATTTTTAAAATAATCTTCAAGTAGTTTTTCAAATATCTCCTCTGGTGTCAACAGAATTCCAAGAGTTTTTCATTACTCATAATTGACAAAATGTTGCCTGTAGATAGTAGTGGAATTCATTCCAGGACTTGTGATCACTCCTGGCAATCATCACTAAATTCGTTTTCCCACCTTCCCACAAGCAGCTAAATGTAACTGAAGAAAAAACACAACTACACAGATTGATCTCGCAGCCAGGACCCCCAAGTGGGCCCTCCCTGTGTCCAAAAATCCTACTGCATTTTTTCTGGTCCTTTTATGCTTACGCTTCTCTTCCTCGGTTATTATTTTGCACCTTATCCATTCTTTTTTTTCTCATCCATTCATTCAACAAATATTTTTATGAGCACCTATTATCTTCCTGACACTATTTCCCCCTCCATCTAACAGTGCGTGGGTCGAAGGTATACCATGTTTTGATTTAAACACCTACATAATGCAAAATGATTACCACTGTAGTGTTAGCTAACATCTCCATCACGTCATATAATTACCATTTCTTTAAAAAAAATTTTTTTTATTTGAGTATAGTTGGTGCACAATGTTACATTAGGTTCAGGAGCACAACATAGCGATCGGACACCACCCGACGCTGTCACGACATCATTAGCTATATTCCTTATGCTCTGCCTTTTATTCCCATGACTTACTCATTTCGTAAATGGAAGCTTGTAGCTCCCTCTCCCCGTCACCTATTTTGCCCATCCCCCCACCCCCCTCCCTTCTGGCAACCATCAGTTCTCTCTATTTCATAGGTCTGATTCTGCTTTCCGTTTGTTTACTCATTTGGGTCTTTTTAGATTCTACATTAGTGAAATTATATGGTATTCGTCTTTCTCAGCCTGATTTATTTCACTTAGCCTAATACCCCCTAGGTCCATCCATGTTGTCGCAAATGGCTCAATCTCACCCTTTTTATTGTTGAGTGATATTCCGTTGTATATATACCACATCTTCCTTGTCCATCCATCTATTGATGGACCCTTGGGTTGCTTCTAGACCTTGGCTGTTGTGAGCAATGCTGCAATAACATAGCAGTGCACATATCTTTTCAAATGAGCATTTTCAGTTTCTTTGGGTAAATACCCAGTGGTGGAATGATTGGACCACACAGTATTTCTATGTTTTTATTTTTTGAGGAACCCTCATGCTGTTTTCCACACTGACTATACCAATTTACCGGTTCTTTTTTTTGTGGTGAGAACATTGAAGATCTTACATCACTCACCAAAATTAACTTGAAATGGATTAAAGACTTGAATGTAAGACCCAATACCAAATAACTCTTAGAAGAAAACATAAGGGGAACAGCTCCTTGGCCTTAGTCTTGGCAATGGCTTTTTTGGATATGGCGCCAACAGCACGAGCAGCCAAAGCAAAAACTAATAAGTGGGACTACATCAAACTAAAAAGCTTTTCACGGCAAAAGAAGCAGCGGGTCTTTCTCCTGCATTATCAGCTATTCACCTGTTGCACATTCCTATTATGCAAAGGTGTTGGAATGGATCCCCTCTTCAGACACAAAGTAAACAACAAAACTCCCTCAATGTCACACGCTCCTCAACTCAGTACCTACTTCTCTACCCCTTTTTACAGACAAATGCACTGTTCAGTCTTCAGACCCTTTCTCATTCACCCTCTCAGTAGGCTTGATACAATTGATCACCCATATTCCTTGAGACACTTTCTTCTGTTTTCCGGGAAACTATTGTCTTGCCTCTGCTTTTACCTCTCTGGCTACTGCCTTGCAGATTCCTCTCATGATTTTCTTTATTGCCTTCACTTCTAACCATAAGAGTGTCCTTGGCCTTTGGAAACCCCTTCTCTATCAACAGTACTCCCCAGGCGGTTACATCCATTCTACCGATTCCTCAGGCAAAAAGAAACATTGCATTATCTCTGATCCACCTCATTCTCTCACTCTCACATCCAATCCATCAGCAAATCCTGTTAGTATTTTCCTGAAAATATACTCATAACCTATTTCTGACCTCCTTCACTATCCCACAGCCCCAGCCTCCATCACCTGAATGAATGCACTAGCTCTCTGGTTTCCCTCATTTTATTCTTCCCCAAGTCAGGCTGTTCTCCACACATCATCCAGAGTGATCCTTTTAAAATAGGAATCAAATCGGGATGCCTGAGTGGCTCAGTCAGTTAAGCGTCTGAGTTCAGCTCGGGTCATGATCTCGAGGTGCATGAGTTCGAGCCCCGCGTCGGGCTCTGTGCTGACATCTCAGAACCTGGAGCCTGCTTCAGAATCCGTGTCTCCCTCTCTCTCTCTGCCACACCCCGGCTTGCTCTCTCTCTCTCTCTCTCTCTCTCAAAAATCAACATTAAAAAATTTTTAAATATGAATCAAATCATATCCTCTAAACAAAAACTATCCAGTGAATTCCCATCTTATTCAGGTAGGGCCAATAATACCATATTCTACAAGATGCTGCGTGAGAGTTCTTCCTGCCTTTCTTACCTCCTTTGTTCTCTCTTCCTCTGCTTTACTCTGGTCCAAGCACTGGGCCTCCTTGCTGTTCCTTGAATGTGCCAACCGCATACCTTCCCCAGGGCCTTTGTACTCATCATTCTGTGTATCTAGAAAGTTCTTACCTTGGATAAATGTGATTTGTTTTCTCACTTCATTCAGGTCTCTGCTTAATGGTCACCATAGATCAGGGTATTTCTGCATCTACATTATAAAAACCAACCAATCACCCTCTAATTCACCCATTTAAAAAGTTATCGTACACAACACTTCTTCACACCTGATCGATATACTAGATGTGTTTATTTCCTGATTGTTGCCCTCCCCATACACTAAAATAAAAGTAAAATTTAGATCTTGGTTTTCTTGAGTGCTATGCTCATAGTATATAATATTAGTTGGCATCGAATCGGTGCTCAATAATAAATATTTATTGAGTAAATGAATTAACTCCCACCCTTCATTCATAGATCTCCTCTAAGTGCCCTCTCACTACATCTCTGAGCCTCAGAGCCCTGACTCTTTGTGTTTATTCCCTCTGCCTGGGATTTTTGCATGTATGGCTCGCTCTCAGTATTCAGGTCTGAGCTGAAATCTCTTCTCACCAGGGAGGCTTTCTCTGCTCACCGAACATAAGTTATGCGCCATCCAGGTGTCTCTCTATCCCACCACCCAGTTTCGTTTTGTCCGTAACACTTTTTGCTATCCGTATTCATCTTGTGTGTTCCTTTACTTGCCTATTGTCTCTCCCCCAGCATCTCACCACCAACTAGGGCAGTGTCTGCATCTACGTGATACTCCATGATTATTGAGTCTAATGTGTTCCAAAAGAATTGAGAGTTCTCCAGAGTCGACTCCAGCTCCGCTTCTCTCAGGTAGCTTCATTACTTTGAACCATTGTTATTACTTCTCTACCTTTTTGGCAAAAAGAGGAGCAATGCATTGCACTACTGGGACATAGGGGAAGCAAACAGATAAGAACTTTATTTTGTTTGCTACTTTTCCCTTTAAATTTGCTTTGCTGGGCCCCTGACTGAATACCTGTTCTTCCCACAGATTTGTGGCTATTTTCAGATCGTCTATGGGTGTCCAGTGTCATGCTCCCAGGTGATTTCAAAGCAAAATCTCTCGCTCCTGTTCCAGCTTAGGCCTCAGTCAGGAAATAGGATGTGGCTGTTTTCTTTTTGTCTGCCTGCTTTGCGTTTCTGCATCTCTTTCTCTGCTTGGGAAGTGGGGCTTGGAATAGAGATGAAGCAGTTGAAAATGTGGCATAGGCATACGCTTATTCGACTGGTACCACGGTGCGTAACTACTGAAGTATTCTCTGGGCCTGAAAAGTATTCAAAGCTAATTCTTTCCCTCTTATCCTGGGCCAAGTGTACACAACAGAAAAGTCAAGGCCAAGGATTGACTCATTCAACTGGTAAAGATGCGATGATACGATTCTACATTCAGAGAGCTTATTACATTACTAAAGAAAGCTATTATTTATTTGTGACATAACTAAAGGAAAGAAGACGACTCACAGATGTGGGCTCTCCCTGGTCCCCGTCCCACACAGTAAACATGGTATCATTGAAACAAAGGGGCTTATAGTCTACGGCTGTATTCTGAGGGCGAGCATGGCAGAGAGCCCCTACCTCATCAACATGTGGACGGTGAGGAGAAACTGTTGTGTGACAGCCTCCCAGGGATGATAAGGAGGCCAATGGGAGGTAGTCTTAGGGCAGCGTCTCACAGATTTCCCCTCCTGTTGTGTTCCAGGAGCGTCACCAGGCATTCTGCCAAGACCCAGATAGGCTGCCATTCCCCCATCCGCCTGTGTGGCCTGTGCAGACACACGCCAGCTCACCGAGGTGCCATGGTGGAACCTTTCCTTGTACTTTGTGGTTCTTCTCACGTTCTTCAGTGACATCCCACCCTCACACTGGAGATCTGTCTTTACGGTTTTCTTCAGACTGTTGATACGCCTCGCTCCAATCTGTCTTGCCCTGCTCTTTCTGAGCCCGTTGGATTTCCACCCCAGTGTCAGGAACATGTCTTAAGCTCTAAGTTGTGCCATTGAAATTCTGCCCCATAGGCTTTAGGTGAGGGGCAGGCCCCTCAGTCCCACCCCATAGTAAATGAGACTCATTGCACACTCCTGTCTTTCTCCAACAATCCTTTTCTCAAAACCTCTCAACCTCTGACTTATGATCCCTTTATATAGTCTTTAATGGATGTGAGGACTCTGAAATTTGTATGACCTCTTATTCCCACTGGCTTTGCATCTAGGTGTGGGACCTAGGTTTGATTTCAGTACTTGTCAACCTTGGCTCTCTGCCTAAAGATCTATTTTAATATCACATTGTACAGAGTTCTCTCATTCTAAATAAATCATAATTTCAAGATAATTCATATTACTGATCCTTTCTTAAACCACTGTAACTTACTAATGTCCTATAAGTCTCTCTGGCGTGTGCTTTTCAAAGTAGTACACTGTTGGAGGACAGATGGCAACTCTTTATCTTTTTATCTTTATCCATAAGGATTTGGTAGTATACCCTCATCAAGTTCATCAGCGAAAACCAAGATTTCCTAGGAGACAGACTATAGGGCAATTGAAATGGGACGACGAGGGCAGGAGGACCTATTAGAGTTAACTGTATCAAACTCTGGTGCCTCCCACAGAATTTGACACTTCATCCCATTGGGAGCGCACATCACCCTCTCCTTCCTGGTTAAGCATCACTTCACTGGGAGTCACTGTAGCAGATAGGATTGTAATTTCCCTCAGAATGGTTGAGTTGACCAAAGCAGGCTGAGAAACTCTTTAGGGAATGTTTAACAGGGGGTCCAGTGTATTGGCAAGATGGGATATGTATTCAGAATATACTAACTGCTCCTCCATTCATTCACCAAGCACACGTGTATTGAATTCTGTGTTTCTGGCACAAGTTTGAATTTGATTTGATAACTTCCGTTAGACAAGCATGCGGGATATGGAACTCTGAGATTCAGGTGATACTAAATGCCAGCTCTTTAGGGGATTGTGCAAATCTCAGCAGGGCCATGTTTGTGGACTATTCTGCAGCCGATGGAGAATATTGCAGTTGTGTTTTATGTAATCCACCCTTAGTTCTGTGCACGTATACCTCGGGCATGGAAGCAGAAAACTACTCCTAGCTTCTGCTTTTCTCCTTACACACTTTAGGCATTTGGAAAGTTTCCAAATAAATGCTTTTTAGAGCTAGTTTATAGGACCTGGTTGAAATCTTACAAACCCATCATGTTGAAGACCTTGAATGGCTGAAGTCTTCTGCTCATTTACTGACCTTCCTTAGGACCCCCAACCTTCGGAATATTAACATCGGGGTACTTTTTGGCTAATCTTTTTATAATACTCAGATTCTTCCTCATCCAAACTAATTCAGTATGCAAGTTGTGTTTGTAACTTTCAGAACATCACCCTTGGTTCAGCGGCATGAACTTTGTTGGCCTACAATTTTTAAATTCAAATTTTAAAAATTAGTGTCAAACGTAAGTGGATTAAAAAGTCATTTTCCAAACATCCACTTTCTGGTTGTTCCCTGGTCATCAGAGTAATTCATTTCCTCAACAATTTCCAGCATGACTGCAGTGACTTCATTCCTGAAGACACTCTCACGTCCTGCCTCTGTCCAGAGGTTTTAATCAGTCTGTAATGTCTTATACTTTTTAGCATCAGCCCGTTCACAGGTACTTGTCATACCTGCAATGAGCTAAGCGTGCTTTCCTCTGCATAGCAGTCTCTTCACCCTTTTATTGCTGTTGTCCCAAATATCAGATGACTCTATTTCGTCAGTGAACATTACTAGGATCATAACAACCCCAAATAAGTCAAGTATCGTCCGCCTATAAACCTATAACCCATAAACTTGCATGGGTTTGCAAGTTACGACCCATGGACCAAATGCAGCCAGCCGCTTGTTTTCATAAGTGAAGTCTTATCGGCAAACAGCCATGCTTATTTTTTCAATACATCATCTATGGCTGCTCTCCCATGACAATGGAAGAGATGAGTCATTTGGAGAGAGGCCTAAGGCCCACAACATCTAAAATATTTACTATCTAGAGCTTTGCAAAAAAGTTTGTCAAGCCCTGATGTGAAAACAGAATTGACGTCATTAAACAAAATACTCAAATTCCAATTCTCCCGTGCTCTGATGTTTGACTTGAAATTTCTCCTCCAAAATTAGGCAGCACATCCGACGGCAGTTGAATGAGTTTGCCCATCTGTGCCGGTTGCTTGTTGTGACTGCTTCCATGTTGGAAATCGGAAGTCCCAAAGGATTGCAGCAGTTACAGATACGCCTCCCTGATTCAAAGCCCCGGCTCTACTAACATCGACATTCCAGCACAGACATAGGCGGTTTTACAAATGTGATTTTTCTGATGGAGAGGAACTGATTGGCAGAAACTTCCAGGCCTGTTATAGCAGTGGTGCAGCCCATCATGCCCAGTGGAGTAATGACAGGCACTGGCAGGGAATTGCTGTACCCAGCAGAGTGATAGGAGGGCTTGTAAGAGTGCTATGCCTAGATGAGAGACAATTGCAAAATGTTTACACCCAAAGGACAGATAGATTTCACATCATATCTACCAAACCTTAGAGATAGGTGTCTAGGCAAACAACAGTACTACTTCTCATTCTGGCTGTGCATTAGAATCTCCTGGAGAGCCTGTAAGAAGTACAGGCCAGGCTTTGCCCCATGTAAATCGAATCAGCATCTCTTAGGATGGGCCCGGGTATGGTTGTTTTAAAAGACCAATTCTGAATTCGTTTTTAGAGAGGGATTGGAATGGAGTCCAAGCCCCCAGATGTCATTTCCCATTTGTTACAGTGGTATCCCTCCTGACGGACGCTAACGACAACCTCAGTTTTGAGAAGAAAAATACACCGCCTGTACCACGCCATAATTCCACCTTATATATTTCTCTTTTTTTTTTCTTTTGGCTGTTTCAGCATCTTGGCTGAATTTCTGTCTTTCTCAGTCCATAAAAAACCAGCAAGGGATATTTTTTAAAGTTTCCATTTAGATTAAATGAGCCCTGATGGATATGTTCACATTCTATGTAAATTGTTATGAAAATCCCCATATCTGAAACCTTCAAGTCTCACATTGGCTGAGCACCACTTAGGCATTCGCTGTGGCACTAGACCCTTTACATACATTATCTCATGAAATCCTCGTAACAGCCCAAGTTTTATTTGTCCATTTTACAATGAGAAACATGAAGCCAAGAAACTTTAAGTGACTAGCTCCAGTCCATCCAACTAAATAGTGACAATATCAGGATATGAACTCATAAATATCTGGCTTCAAAGCACATGTTTTTGAAGCCAGATATTTATGAGTTCATATCCTGATATTGTCATTACTTGCAGTTTGCTTGTTATGGGCCCCTTCACGATGAATGACTTAGCTTCAGTCTTCCCTCCCAAGCACAGCCTTGCTTCTCTTAAAAGGAGTTCTCTCTTCAAAAAGGCAAGTATCAAAGTCTAGAGCTACCAACTTCCAGGGTCCTTGAACATCTTCTTTCTTCTTGGCCTTATCACCCTCGTCTACCACCTTACGGTATATACTGAGATGAATCTGAAAGGAAGGAAGGAAGGAAGGAAGGAAGAAAGGAAAGAAGGAAGGAAGGAAGGAAGGAATCTCAGAGTGAGCCACAGCTAATACAGATGACTTATTCCTTCAAAGTGTTTCTACACATTGGGGAAATGGATTCTGATGAAATGTTTATTAATTATAACAGCTAACATTTATAAGGTGCTTACTAGGTGTGAGCTGATTTGCATAGTTTTCATTTAACCCTCTGAACAGCTCTTCAAGGGAAGGATGCGTAATATCCTCATTTTGCATTGCAGACCCTGAGGCCCAGAATATCATAGCACAGAATGCTGGAGTCACCCAGCCAGTAAGGGGCAAGTACAGGGATCACGCTTTGGTTCTGCATTATTCCAGAACCCATGCTCTCGACCACTCCTATGCAATACATCTGTCAGAGCATAGAAAGAATTTCTATATTATGAAAATGATACTCCAGGGCTCTACCTCATTCCCTCAATAAGTGTGAAAAAAGTTTCAGTGATATGAGATTGTTCAACTAAATCACCATTTCTCAAAATGTTCTGCAGAGTACTACTTACAAGAGCTGCTCTGCAAGAAATAGGTTTCCTCAGCCAATTACATTTGTGACACACTGCATACTAAATCTTCTTCATGGAGACACCATGTAAATGTGTATATCCCAGATTCTGAAAAAAAATCTTCAGGAAACACACACACACACACACACACACACACACACACACACACCATGCAAAATTACTTGAACTCAGTATTTCTAAAAGATATTTGAGAATGGGAGATTCAGCCCCTAGCTATATTATAATCCTAGTGACTGTTGCTCGGTGAATTAATATCCAGAAACGCTGATTTAACTCATTCAGACATTTAAATGATTCAATTATAAATTGCACAACTCATAGAGATTACACTGATAAGTACCTAAAATGTCTGCAAGTGTTGCATTTAATAAATTTTTTCTGGAGAGAAGTCTGTTTTACCTCCCATCCCCACCACACACACACATGCACACACACACACACACACACACACACACACACACACACACCTTTACTACCACCACCATATCATATTTCTTCTTGGAACTCCTGTTTTGGCTGACTGAAACATAATAAGTCTGTCATACCCCCTGTCTCTCACTTCCTCCTGTGAATCCCCCAGATAAAGAAGGTGTCTGTGGTAGTTATGAAAATGTGCCAGTCATGTCTCCTGCTCCGAGTTGCACAATTGACAGATGGTCCCAGCAGCTTCATTCTGAATCCAATACTACACTTGCACTGAGGTCACATATCCCATGGTCTTCTCTCAGTTAATGAGAATTGAACAAATACTATGGCAGGCTTATTCCTGCAAGTTGTACAACTTCTCACTGGCCTCATCGAAATAGACTTAGAATTGCCCTGTACTCTGAGATCTCTGTCCATTCAACCTTCATTCCTTCCTTCTCTCCTTCAGAGGGATTCGATCTCTATCATAGTCTCATGGCTCCCTCCATTGCTCCTACTGTTCCTTTTACTTTTCCCTAATAGGCATTTCTATGACAAATTTCTCAGTACCTAATCTCATCCTGGCATCTGCTGTTCAGAGGGTCTTAACTAACACAGTGTCCTTCCTCTACCCAATAGTCCAGTATATCTTCCACACAACTATGTTTTTACTATTTTCTATTCATAAATCCATGACTTCCACTGAAAAGTATAAATTGTGTCTTGTTTGTATCAGTATCCCCAATGTCTAGCAGTATTTGGAATATGAAATGATGGATGGAAGGACAGGATAAAGAAACAGCTTTACATCAAGATAGCAGTTCAGGAGGTCCTAGACCTTACCCGCCACCCCACCCCACTCCAGAAATGTTGACTTGACAATGATCTACAGATGAAACACCTTTGTGAAAGTTCCAGAGATGATCGAGAGGTTTCAGCACACTAGTGGAGCAGAAAAGTCAAGAACAGCCATGTTGAAAACAGTAAGAACCATTTCACTTTACCCACATCAACCCTCCCCCAAGCTGGCATAGGTTAGTGTGGAGACAGACTGTCTCTGCCCATGATTTCTCCTGTGGGGGAAGGACTGAGTGAAGTGTCTGACATCCCCAACCTTTTGAGACATTGCTTGAGAGGCCAGCTTCTTTCTCATCTCACCCAGTATCCAGAGGGAATCAGCATGGCTGAATGTCTGGGGGCAGCTAAAAACAAATAGGGGCCACTGACTTGTGGATTAAAATGACCAGTTTGCAAATCCCACGGCTGGCCTTCCCACAGACCCTGTCAGTTAACCTGCTCACAGATCCTTCTAGCCAGCCCACCCATGTGCAGACCCCACCGGCCATCTACCCCACATGCACCCTCACAGTCAGTGCCCCATATGACCTTGCAGCCAGTGCCCCAGGTACCACCAGAGATGGCTTCCCATGCACCCTTGTGGATGGCACCCTGTGTGTCCTCACATATGACATGTGCATGCTCCTTCAGATAGCATTTGGACCACAGCAGCTGCCTCCACCCTGCAGAATTGGGAGAAGGCACACCACTCTGAGACTGCCCCTTCAGGAGGGCAGGAGAGTAGTGGAGCTTGTGCCCATTGTCCCTGCATCTCTGCCCTGCCCTAGAGAAAAGAAAGGGTCACGTTACTCTCAACACCCAGTATGGCTCTGTGGGGTAGGAAGAAGTGCAAAACCCTAAAACATCTCCTTCAGAAGAGAGGGAGAGAAGTGGAACTTGCCCCCAGCATCCATGTTTTGGGGCATTCCTTTAGGAAAAGGAGTGGGTGGCTCTAAGCACTTGGAACAGCTCTGTGGGATCAAGAATGGGCACACAATCCTAAATATTCCTTCCCAGGAAGGAATGACAGGAGGGGAGCCGGCACACCCATAGAAAAGAATTGACAAATCCTCTAGAGTCTCTGGCTGCAATGATTGGTGAAGGGCTTACCTCTCTAAACTAGTTCATAAAAATTGGAGAGGTGACTGCTTCTTCAAATGCACGGATACCAGCACAAGGTTATAAGGAACACGAAGAATCAGGGAAACATGACAGCCAAAGAGGAACAAATTAAGCTGTAGTGATAGATAACAAAGAAAATGGAGATCTATAAATCGTCTGACAAAGAATGCAAAAATAATTGTCTTAATGATGCTCAGTGAGCTACAAGAGAACACAGATGGACAATTCAATGAAATATGTAAAAAATATCTGAACAAAATCACAAATGCGGCAAAGATATAAAAACCATAAAAAAGAGCCAAACAGAAATTCTGGAACTGAGGAATACAATGACTGAACTGAAAATTCAATAGAGAACTTCAACAGCAGACTCCAGCAGAAGAGAATCCATGAACCCCAAGACAATATTTGAAATTATACAGTCAGAGGAACAAAACAAAACAGAATGGAAAAGAGTAGGGAAAGCCTATGGGACTAATAAACACTATCAAGCCAACCAGCATATGTATTATGGGAGTCCCAGAAGAACAGAAAGAGAAATTGGCAGAAAGCTTATTTAAAGAAATAGTGGCTGAAAAGTTCCCAAACTGGGGGAGGGAAATGGACATCTATATTCATGAAGCCCCAAAGTTTCCAAATAGAATGAACTAATGGAGTCTACACTGAGACACATGATCATTAAATTGTTAAATGTCAGAGACAGAGGATTTTGAAGGCAGCAATAGAAAAACAATTCATCACATACAAGGAAACCCCCATAACACAATAAAGGGATACCTCAGTGGAATGTTGCAGGCCAGGAAGGACTGAGATAATATAATCAAAATGCTGAATGAAAAAAAAAACTGCCAACCAAGAATAATATATCCAACAAAATTGTCTGTTAAAAACCAAGGAGAGATCAAATGTTTTCCCAAACAAACAAAAACAGGGAATTCATTACCACTAGACCTACCTTAGAAGTACTATGAAACATTGGTATGAAAAGTTTGAAAAGACACAAATAAATAGTAATATGTTTCATGCTCATAATTGCAGGAATTAATATTGCTAGCATGTCCACACTACCCAAAACAATCCACAGAGTTAATGCAATCCCTTTATAAACCCTATGCACATATTTGACAGAAACAGGAAAAAATCCTAAAATTTATATAGAACCACAAAAGACTGAATAGTGAATATAATTTTGATCAAGAAAAACAATTCTGGAGGCATCACACTTCATGATTTCAAAACATACTACAAAGCTTCGGTAATCAAACAGTATCTTACTGGCACATCAACAGGCATATAAACCATTGAAACACAATGGAGAGCACAGAAGTGAGCCCATGCATATATAGTCAGTTGATCTTTCACAAGAATGCCAAGAATATACAATGGGGAAAGGCTAGTATCTTCAAAAAATTGTGTTAGAAAACTGGCTTTCATGCCAAAGAATGAAATTGGACTCTTATCTCAAATCATACACAAAAATTAACTTAAAATGGGTTAATGACTTGATCCATATGACAGGAAAGTATAAAACTCCGAGAAGAAAATATAAGATAAAGCTCTTTGACATCGGTCTTAGCAATGACTTCTTGGATATGACATCAAAAGCACAGGCAACAAAAGCAAAAATAGACAAGTGGGACTATGTCAAATTGAAAAGATTCTTCACAGTAAAGGAAACAATTACAGAGAGAAAAAGGCAATCTATGGAATGGGAGAAAATCTTTGCAAATCTTATAGATAAAGGGTTAATAATCAAATTGTATAAGGAACTCATCCAACTCAGTATCTGCCCCCCCACACAAAATTATTAACAGTGGGCAAAGGACCTGAATAGACATTTCTCCAAAGAAGATAGAAATAACCAACAGGTATATGAAAAGGTTCTCAACATCAGGAATCATCAGGGAAATGCAAATCAAAACCACAGTCAGGAAACCTCACACCCATTAGAATGGCTATTATCAGCAAATGAAGAGAACAAGTGTTGGTGAAGATGCGGAGAAAACAGGACCGTCATACAAGATTAAAATATAAATTGGTGCAGCTATTGTGAAAATTTTCCTCAAAAAGTTCAGTAGAACTGTTATATGATCTGGCAATCCCACTTCTGGGTATGTATCCAAAGGAATTAAAATCAGGATCTCAAAGAGAGATCTGCATTCCATGTTCATTGCACCGTTATTCACAATAGCCACAACATGGAAATAAACTAAGAGTCTATAGACAGATAAATGGATAAAGAAAATGGAACACACATACACACACACACTAAAATATTTTTCACCCTTTAAAAATGAAAATTCTGCCATTTGCAACAACATGGATCTAGACAGAAGGCATTATACTAAGTAAAATAAGTCACAGAAGAACAAATGCTATACAATTTCATTTCTATGAATGAGGAATCTGAAATAGTCAAACTCACAGAAGCTGAGAGTAGATTGGTGGTTACCAGGTTTGGGGGGAGGGGAAAATAGCTGTTGGTCAAGTGTACAAAATTTCAGTTACGTAGGATGAATAAGTCCTAGAGATCTGCTGTAAAACATAGTGCCTATAGTTAACAATACTCTAATGTATACTTACAATTTTACCTAGAGGGTAGATGTTAAGTATTCTTATTACTACATAAATAGATAAATAAGGTGGGAGGAAACTTTTAGAGATCATGTATATGTTTTTAACATCGATTGTGGTAATGGTTTCATGTTGTATATTTATTCTCAAACTTACAAAGTTGTATGCATTAAAAATTCACAACTTTTTGTATGTCAATCATGCCTCAATAAAGTGGCTTTTAATTTATAAAGAAAGAATGAAAAGAAAAAGGGAAGGAAGGAAGGAAATAACAGAAAGAGGGCTCTTTCCACTTACCAAATAAATTACATTGGCAAACTGACTTGATCTCTTAGGAGATGATTACCTTTCTATAAAATTGTATCAATAATACCTGTGCTACTTACCCTACGTAGATCTTGTGAATATGAATAAAAACAGTTTCGTGTCATTTTTCCATTTACCTAAGCACATGGCGCTTTCTATAGCTACTCCCCATTCCTTCATTTAACAAATATTTGCTGAGCTCCTCCTTTGAGTCATGCTCTCTTTGAGGCGCTGGGCATACATAACTCTCACGGAGCTCACAATCAAGTGCAGAATACTAATACAGCTGAGGAAATGTTCATTGTGGGATAGTGATTGGGTGACACTCAACGTGCTCTAGATACACCTGATCCAACTCGTGTGAGGGTGGGGTAAGGATTGGCTTTATGGAGCATGTTGCACCTGAGCTGACTTTTGAAGAATCAATATAAGTTAATAAGATAAAATACGCAGTAAGATGAAATATGTGATTGGAGTATTCTAGCAGAGGGAAAAACAGAAGCAAGCAGCAGGGAAGCTAGAGAAAACATAGCACATTCGAAGTTTCAAGTAGTTCTGTCAGGCTAGGACATAGGGAAGCAGGAGCGAGGTGGGTAGCAAGAGCAGTATCACCATATCCCAAATTTCTGCCTAGAATGTAAATGGAAAGTGTTTAACAAGAACTAGATAGTCAGCTGATATTTAGATGAAGTTCAGCTTCATGTGTCAAACCACCTTGATAATTCTTGAATAGTAGATATGTTATCTGTTTCTAATATTACTTTTTTTCTTGTAAGTCTCTATTTGGATTTCACGCTAGAGATGAAAAGGTAGCGAATTCAAATGTGAATGGCAGGTGGTAAGAATTCTAGAGTTCTGAGGAATAGACCATGTCTAGTAAGTGACAAGGTAGCTTTGAGAAATAGAAGGACAGTTGTTTTTTTGTTGTCGGCTTGTACCTATTTCCAAACCATAAACTGGTTTAACCAAGTGATACCACACTTCGTTGAGGGTTGTAGGATAATAAATAGGTAAGGGAGGTGCATAGGTCATCTAAAGCAGTGATGGGTCAGCAATAAACAGAATTCATCAATAAATGAGATTTAAGATAGTATAAATGATGACTATTCTTATTCAACTTTTCGAATTTAAAAAAAATGCATGATTTATTTTCACTATCAGACTAAGAAAAGTTTATATGAGATCATTGAGATCAGTTTGAGGTCCTACCTCATGATGAAATGGCAAAATGTCAAAGTGCCTGTTTTCAAAGTTCAGAAGTGGCAATATTACAGAACTCAGAATGGCTAGAAGTGAATAGCTTGTATATGACCAGCAAAGGAGGCTCAGTCTGACATGAATGTCAAGTTCCTATTGTGCAAAGAGCGTAACAATAGTTTTCCATTTAAGAAAGTTATTTAAGTGCTTCATTTTCGTGTCTTCTAAATGTTTCTTTGAGATTTTACCCAAAACTTAGATCTTTTAAGTTTATCTTTTGTTGAAAGGATAGAAGAAAACATATCCTAACAAAATGTGGACGTATATTATTTGATACTCATACCAAATGTGGATGTATGAATAATAAAACACTGAGGGGACGGTACTAGGTTTAACAAACTTAAATTCTTTCTAATTTCTCAAAACAAGAAGAGATCTTCATATTTGGTAAAATAAGGAAACAGTTGTATAGGAATAGCTCTCTACTTCAAAATATATAAAGAGGAATTTCCAACCATGGCAACATCTAGACTCATGTGAAGGAAGATGCCAGGAGAGAACGCATACTTGCTGCACCTCTTCCTGGGCAAAGCCAACTGATCGTTATCTTCTCTAAAGTAGGTATCTCACCCCAAAGGTAAAAAAATTCGCAAGAACCTCTTCCCAAAGGTAAAGGTATACAACTACTGATATCCAGCTAATGGTGGATATGCAAAGTAAACGAAGGTGACCTAATATACTCATAATTAGTATCTCTGAGGAAGAAAAGATGAAATAATTTCCAAGACGCCTCGGGAAAATTTTTGTAACTAATCAAAGATTCAGCTCTATAGATCAAACGGCTTCACCGTATTCCAGGAATATTGTTACATGACGATCATAATCATCATATCAGCAAATAAGAAGAATAGTGGCACCGAGTATTTGTTAAGAGTGTGAGGAAAGGATATTCTCATTCCCTACTGATGGGAATGTATATTTACAGTGTGTCCGGAAGGCCATTAGAAGTCACATATCAAAAGTATTTTATTTATTTATCTATCGATCTATTTTTAGAGAGAGAGAAAAAACACGTGAGCATGTGCGAGTGGGGGAGGGGCAGAGGGAGTGGGAGAGAGAGGATCTTAAGCAGGCTCCATGCTCAGCGTAGAGCCCAACGTGGGGCGAGATCTCATGCCTGTGAGATCATGACCTGAACCGAAATCAGGAGCTAGACACTTAAGCAACTGAGCCACCCAGGTGCCCCAAAAGTATTTTAAAATTAGCTTTTGACTGTTAATTTAATCTTTTGAAATTGATACTAATTACTTAATGGAATATTCATGATAAGGCATAGTTACTAATATGGTTACCATAATATCATCCTTGATAATAACAAGTTGAAAATGAGAATCTCTAAAAGTCCAACAATATGAGGAGATTGCTTTAATATATATATGAATATATATGGACTATATTTATATGACAAGTATTGGAAATATCAGGTTGTCTATGTATCATTTTAATAAGTGGTTATCTTTCAGTGGTGGGATTTGGTGGTATTAATGTTTTAGTTTTCATTCTTTTTGATGATTATCTCTATTTCCTTTTCATGCAGTGTGTATGTATTGAAAAAGGGAGAGAGACTTTCAGAGCAGGAGAATATAGTCTGCTAGTCCTAAAACTAGTCCCTAAGCATGACTAGCTCAAGTCCCATATGTGCAAGCTGAGAAGGACTCTCAGGGAATGGTAATCAAGTTACTTAGGTAAGGAAGGGAATGCACAGTTGGACGAAAAGTCAGATCTAGACCCCAATCCTTGAATTCCTTCTATAAGTCTTACTCTCTGTTTAGCATAACTCTAGTGTTTAGCATTGTGTCCCTCAGTACTGAACTGCTGGAGTCACGTCCATTTTAAGGCAATTATATTTTACATCTATTTTTTTTATCAACCTCAATCTGTCTGTAGCTATATAAGTTAAAACTCCATGTTTTTGGATGTGTCAAGGTTGATGATGTCCCAGTGTACGTATGTATGTACAAATATAAAACTACATTAATTTCCAGACACAATTTGGTAGCTAGAAGGCTTTTAAATGCATGGAGTTCTAGCAAGATTATCTAAACCTACAAGCTGTTGTATCTTTTACCCACGGTAGCATTTGATTCCTAAGGTATAACTTGACAGTGTATGACTTCTAAGAATGAAGACGAAAAACATAGTGTCACGCAAGTAAATCATTGCTATCATAGGTTTCAAAATACTTACCGTGTCAATCCAGAAGCTTCAGAGCATGCATAAATTTGCCTGTGTATTATTTTTATTATTCTGGAATTTTTTGGAATGTAACCTCACTTATTTATTTCATTTTTATATAATGCCCTGAACACAGAGGCAATGGATAATTTTCGTTGGGTGAACGAATGAATGAATTTTCCTGCGGCTCAGGGATTTAACAGAGCAAGAGCTTTGAAATCTGATAGAGCTTATTTTGAACCCAGGCTCTCTTGCCTGAGAGGTCAGTGTACTTCTCTGAGGCTCTGATGTATCATTCTGGAAGGGAGGTTCTAGTTTCCTCAGAAAGTCAGTTTGAGGATTAAATGAGATCATAAGTGTCAGAAGAACGTCAATGGTGATAACAGTATTCCTTGATTCACCCCATCGCACCCTCCTTGGTTAATCAATACGAGGATTTTTGGAGCTCTCTGTGCCACTGGTGCACTTGAATGGTATATGCCAGATCTCGTGGGGCCTTAATGACTAGGTATGAACTGACTAACAAGCCTCTGGGTGGGAGGAAAGACCTCTGAATATTGCAGGCCCAGCCTAAATAGGTCTAACTGTCCTGTTAACATCGTTCTGTGCGGTTTAACCTATTCCGCATGAGACTGTCTCAGTTATTCCTGCTGATTCTTAGAAACAGAAAAGAAATCTCTACCTAGTTCGATTTCAGAAGATCTGAGATGAAACGTAGACAAAAGTAAATATATCGTCCATCTGTGAAAAAGAAAACAGACACACAGCATTTCCTAAGTGTATTTCCTGTAACCTCAGGGTTCTGCTGAGCCCTTCCAGGGCTCCCGGGGATAAGGCAAAGGAAGATTATGTTTGAATAAAGGACTCTACTGCTAAAATAAAGCCAAAAGCTCCATATATGATGGCAAAAACACTGTGTTTGGGGTCAGGAAATGGTGATGATGATAATGAGGAGGAGGAGGACGAAGATAAGTAATAATCTGTATAGCACATTATAGTTTACTAGAAATATTCACATAGAGCACTTCATATAATCCTTACAGATAGATATTATCAAGTAGGTACCTTATTATCCTCATTTCGCAAATGATGAAACTGAGACTCAGAGGGTTTAGGGGACCTGCTTAAATAATACAGCTAGTTAGTGGTAGAAGTGTGATTAAAACCTACATGTTATAATAGAATGAGCTCGTTTTATGACTTGGCTCTGCCCATTATTGGCCGCGTGGAATTAAATAAATCTTATCCTCTCGTTGGCACTTAGTTTCCTCATCTGTAAAGTAAAAGGTTCAGGCTAGAAGGTCTTTACTATAATCCAATTGATATACTGGAGGCCCAAACGTACCCTGACGAAAACTATTGAATGGTTTAAAAAAAGAAAAGCTGCTTCCCTAAATTAAATAACATTAAACATCTCCCACAGATTAGATTCCATTTGATTGTAGCAAAAGTGTCCATAGTAGTACATGCAACTCTAAGACATTTTATTCATCGTATACTGCTATTTTGCAGATACAGGACTTTGTGTAACTTTCATTGCAAAATGAAATATCTCCCACAAGCATACATACATATATGCACGAAGTTACGAGCCTGTGCATTCCAGATGAAAATACCAGTTGTGTAGCTGTCTTAGTCAGCTTGGGCTGCCGTAACTAATTACCATAGACTTAGTGTCTTAAACAAGAGGAATTTATTTCTCACAAGTTCTGGAGGCTGGCAATTCCAAGATCGCCGTGTCAGAAAATCTGGTTCCTACTGAGGGCTCTTTTCCTGGTTTGCAGACTGCTGTCTTCTCCCTGTGTCCTCACGTGGCTGGGAGAGAGGGAGAGTGAGCTCTCGTCTCTCTTCCTGTTGCTATAAGGACACTAATCCCCTCATGAGGGCCTGGCACTCAAGACCTCATCCAAAGCTATTACTTCCCAAAGGCCCCACTTCTAACCCACCTTCACACTGGGGTTCGAACTTTAACATATGAACTTGGGGGGGACACAGACATTCAGTTCATAACGGTAGCTGAAGTTGGTGGGTACATAATGTGAGAGAGGGCCAAGATGTCTGCTGCTTGACATTGAAAAGCTTCTGGGATTGTACTTGTACAACTTGATACAATAGCAAAATCATAGTCAAAAAACAAAAGCAGAAGTTTAGCGGTGAAGTGCCTCAGCTCTGAAGAAGTACAGATTAGATGGACTCTTTGACATTAGAGATAATGGATTTGAAAGAGCCATTGTGACCACTCATGTTGATGATAATGGAAGCCTCGTTGACGTCTATTGAGATTGTAATAGTGTATCGGAGTGCAGCATAATGAATGTATTGAAACAGCACATCTTTAATGTCCCTGTGCTTTTGATCTTACTTTCTCTCTTTGTCTCTACACTATACCATTTACAATTTTTAATGAGCTAAACAACTAGCCAGCAACATAAAATGTTAACACCATGAAATGCATACTTAAAATGTAAGAGGTGGTTTAACAGAACTTTTCCCTCGTCTCTCTTTCTTAAAGCATCTGTATACGGTCTTCAAAGCTTTTAAGCCCTTTTTAATGCATCTTTTGCCATACTCACCCAGGATGACAAATTACATCTTGACACGAATTCCCTCTCAATGTATTCTTAAAATTTCTCCGACAGCGTTCTTTTCTTTTGCATAATTAGCTCTAACTGAATATTTGTTGACAAAAAGAGATGATTTGGAACTTATGTTTGTATTAGTTAGGATGCAATAAGTGAAGGAGAATGTATTGGTGCATTTGACAATTTCTCTTCCTTCTTTCCTCATATACTTGGCTGTGCAAAAACCTCACACTGCAATTCATCATTTCAAATAACAGATAAGATATTGTGTAAGATATTGTGCTAGGTGCTGGGAAGAGAAAGAAGAAGAAACAAGCACTTGATTGTAAGCTGCCTGAAAGCCCTGAGTCTAGTGTAGCACTCTATACGCATAGGATGCTTTAAAAGTATCTGTTGGGGCCACCTGGGTGGTTCAGTCAGTTGAGCGTCCAAACTTCAGCCCAGGTCATGATCTCACGGTTCATGAGTTCGAGCCCCATATCTGGCTTGCTGCTGTCAGCACAGAGCCCGCTTAGGATCTTCTGCCCCCCACCCCCCACTGCCCCTTTCCCGCTTGTGTTCTCTCTCTCAAAAAGAATTAAATCTTTAGCAATATCTGTTGAAATGGATTCAGTCGAGGTAATTATCGTAGAAAGATCATTGGCTCACAGGTAGGATAGGAGACATGGACCTCAGTTTCTCCATGTATGAAATGATTAAGTAGAAATAGATTATCCTTCATGTTTATCTGTCAGGGAAGCAAAGTCGTGAGGGAGGTAAAGGTTTTGCTTCTCTGTTAATCATAAAACAAAGCCTTTTTCCTCCAACAGCATTCAAGGACATCGGGAGTAAGGTGAGCATGATGTCCTATCTCGTACGATCTTGCTTCTGATTCTTTGCCCATTTTTAAGAATGTGGCCGTGATCATTTGCTCAACAGTTGTCTGTCCTGTGAACTAAGAACAAAGGCAAATTAAGAATTAAGAAATTTATAAAATCAATATGTCCTGTCACAGAATCTTCAGGCTACACTGAAATCCATATTATTCCATGATTCTAGTTACATCACAGCACAGCACAGTAATCACAGGTTAAATAAAAGCTCTGTAGTTATGAGCTCAAATCTAATTCCCAATCTTTTAGAGCAAGACATACCTATAAGAATTATGACAGAAGCACTCTGGCGGAATAAAATTACACTAAAATATGAATGACTGATAGAGTTCTGTAAGTTTTTCAATTAAAAATACACAAGTAAATACCTAACTTGTAGAACACATAGTTCAGTTAATAGAAATATGGAATCTCAAGTTGTTCAAAGCCTTTTTGGTGGATTTGGGTAACACATATATAGTTTATTGTAGGGTCATATTACTTTAATTCTTTCTGGACCCAAAGACTGAACTCAAAGCCTACCTCCTCATAGGGAGCTTTTCTCACTGCTCCAGGCAAAGGAAGTTACCTTCTACTATAGTCATTTAGGACCTTGGTTGTATCTGTGTTATAGCATTCATCACATCCTGGTGAGTTTCTCAGGGTATTTCTGGCTCTGAATACAATACCTGGTACACAGTTAGAGCTAACTAGATAAGGGTTTGATTGGTGCACAGCTACTTGTAGGCTTTCTACTAAGCCCTACATAATGAGTGAATCACAGGTGGTCTTAGGGCCAGAGGAGAGAAGAATGATCTATGAAATGATCCATCAGCAAGTATGATGGTCAGGAAATAGTGGAATCAGGGTTGGTAGAGAGTGCACAAATTCTGATCTCTTCCTCTAACAAGAGCAGGCACATGGCTAGAAACCCAGTGATGTGTAACTGGTTTTGACCAGTATTCCTCTGGGTAGATTGTATTGGACAAACAACCTTGAGTTTTCCAAGGCTAGATTTATGCAAAGGAATCAGCCTTGCTGTTAGAACTCATCGATCAGTTCATTTACTCTATGACTAGTTTTGACTTGTTTACTAAAATATAAGTTGGACAAATATAATATTGAGTGGATGAAACGAGATTTGGCAAACCTGTAGCACAAAAGCCACCAGTGACCCATCTTACTAAGAATATTTAGAAGTTTACCTTTATCGAGTGCTTACGTAATAGATATTGGTAGCTAAAACCCCAACATCCATTATCCATTTGTTGCATAGAAGCTCACTCCAGTATGGGCTGCTGGGTTTGATGTGTGGATGTAAGGCCTGGAATTGCTGGAGCTATTTTGTTCCCATGAAGGAAGCCAGTTTTCGGAAAAATCTAGAGTAGGTAGGAGAGCAGAGCGGCGATCATCATAGAGAAATAGAACCACTGATGGCATCATGAATCTGTGGTTCAAACTCTGAGTGAAACATACCCAACCTTTGGACCTTTCAGTTAATGAGCCAGTTTTCCTTATTCTTTAAGTATGCTTGATTTTAGTTTTGCAGTGCTTTCTACTAGAGGACCTCTTATTCACCTAATTTGCTCTGTTCCGGGCCCTAGGCTAAGCTTTCTAGAGCGGTTATCTCATTTAATTCTCACCAAAAACCCCATAAAGGGGACATGACAGACTTTGGGGCAGTCATTCCTGCTGAGCCCAAATATACTCTCAGAATCTTCATCAACGGAGAGGTCCAGGTAGCTGTTACCAATCAACTAGAGGGGACACGGACAATGAAAGGAATCCCTTTCTTCACCGTAAACTACTGCCAGGAAGCTTGGATCTCATGCAGCACTCTATACATAGAGGGTGCTTAATAAATACCTTTTGGAAGGTATTGAGTTGGGATAATTAATGTAGAAAGATCGCCACAGGAGCACTTTCAGTGGCTTACTCTTTCCAGTCCCTGAGGCCCCCCGGAGCCCATTGAAAAATGACTGCAGTATCTTCTCACAGGCGT
Source organism: Prionailurus viverrinus (assembly GCF_022837055.1). NCBI lineage: Eukaryota > Metazoa > Chordata > Mammalia > Carnivora > Felidae > Prionailurus > Prionailurus viverrinus. The sequence continues at coordinate 111,431,928 of NC_062579.1, read as the reverse complement.
GAGGATTTCTCCTTGCTCTGTCTCTAATCATCTCCAAGCTCTTGCTCTCTCGAGGACTCCTCTGTATCTATTTTTTTTTCACTGCTCTTCCTCTCTGTCTGGCTCCTTTAAATGGATTATTCATTTAGCCTGTCTATCTACAATCTGATACGGCTTCCATTTGCTCATATTTTCCATCTCTGGACCAAACCATCCTTAACTCTGTATAAATGAACATCTTAGTAAACTCCTTATTCGGCCCTATTGTCAGCTTTATATCAGGAGAAGTGTCCTGTACTAGTGGGAAATGAGGCAGACAACCGCCCCAGGAAGACATTTTACAACACGTCAAGTTCAGGATTTGCCAGACTGCTTTATTACCATAAAGATAAAAATTATGCTTTATGCTTTGACACTGCTTTTTTTGCCCATCGCTAAGCCCAGCTGAGTTTCCAATGCCATAATCTCATCAGAGAAGTTCACGTTGCACCTTTCTGGAAGAAAAACATGCCCATTCAAATTTCCCGGGAGTTACATTAAGGTTTGAAACAGTCACAGTTGATATAGTAGCAATTGTTTCTTGTCACTAGCTGGAATGAGAACAGCATCTTATATGGTAAAAGATGTTACACTTTTCATTGTTGTTATCTATGGCAATATGTTAGCATCCACTTAGGTGTTTCCTGTTACAGCCAACTTATGGACAGTGAGTCTGTGACAGGGAAAAAAAAGACATCAAAAAAAAAAGGAATATAGAAAAGACTTAACCGTAACTTCAAATTGCTTGTTGAAATGAAATGGTACATTATTGTGGAAGAAAGCCACCACCTATGCCTCCTTCCAGTAGGTGTAATCACCCCTAACTGATCCATGGCAGGACTAAGCAATATTTGTATTTTATATCAACCAAAGAGTTCTTCTTGGTCATATAAGTTTTGACAAATAATAAAAAAAGAAAGACATCTATTCTTTGTCAACATTACATTAAGAAACGTTGAATTAGGTTTAACTTCCTGGACAGGTCTCTGTGACAATGTCTATGTGCTGTGTAAGAGACTCGATGCGGAAACCTTTATGGCAATAATATTTGGGAAAATCGATGATAATGATTCATGTAACACCATTACTGGTGACACTATTACTACAAATGGTGTTTGTCATACTCATAAGCTTCCCTGAACCTGATCATCCTTTCCATGTTTGGGAAACCCACATATCATCAGGGAGAGCTCACTTCTCATTCATTACTTTAATCGGCACAAAAATTTCAGAACATCTGGTCTGGGGTGAGTCCTGGGATTTGGGATAATAAAATAAACAAGCAAATAAAACTCCCCAGCTAGGTGGAGAACCTCTAGGCTGGCCTAAGGGTCCTCTGCACATGACTTTCTACCTAAGATCCTCATTATGATGTCGTGACATAGCTCTTTACATAGCTTCACTTCTTGAAGAATTTGATTGCCTAAGCCCTCCAGGAAATTTAATATTATTGCTTTCAACTTTCCTTGGTGGTGTTAACATGTGTAATTTTAAACCTATTGTTGACTACCTTCTAGAGTCTACTTGGTCCTTGGTAATGCTTTGTCTTCTTAGGATTCCATAACTGTATCTTTCTACTTATTGCTTTTTAATAAGAAACAATATCCATCAGTACAAGAGAAGCTAGATGCCTCCCCCACTGACTCAAAAGAGACTCACCTAATATCACAAAAGTTCCCTCTTCTGAAACCAACCTGTCCCTAGGATTCATGGGGATGCCTTTGGGTTGATAGTGCCACAATGCAAAGCTAAATCCTAGAAAGAAAGATGAGTCTAGGTGATTATCTTAGTTAGGCCTGAAGTATGTGCCAGGCAGGTTTCAAGAAGACTCCTTGAATTCTTGTGCCAACTATATACACAAAAATGGACTTGTGGTGATTATCATTGCCCTCGCTGTACATTTTCCTTATCCTCTCTTTTGATCAGAGTTAAAACCTTATAGGTGAGGCCCTCATTCTTTACTACTTGAGCTCCTACTAGAATTGTCAATTATTTGATCCATATTTCATTCTTGGGTACAATGTTGGCCCAAAAGTGGATACTTGACTCATGGAGAGCTCCTAAGTATCTTCCCCAAAGTGCAGAAATTGGAAGAAAGAAATTTTCCACTAGATTAGCTAAGGAGAGTGTGAGACTAGAGATATCTGTAACCATCTTACCCATCACACGTAGAGCACATCTATGTAGAATACAGCTAAGCAAAACAAAGACATGGTGAGACAGAACGATTTGAGCCTCTAGACTCAGCATCTCAATTTGTATTTCTCAGTTTATGAGCCAGTAAATCCCCATTTTTGTTTAAGCTAGTTCATTTTGAGTTGGGTTTCTATCACTTGTTCCAGAAAGAGCCTCATGAATTCAACCACATTCTAAGGAAATTGGCTGGTAGAAGTGGATTTCATCTTGTGTTTTGAGGAAAATTAACATTATTTCTGGATATACCTAATTGGAGCAGTGTACAAGTTGAAGGCAAACAGAGCTGAAAATAACCAAGGCTGGACAAGAGATAGGACAGTTTCTTCCCGGGTGGCTGATACAGTCTTTCCAATAAGAGCACTCCATTTGGGAAGGTCACAAAATAACTGATTCGAGGGGGGCCTGAGTGGCTAAGTCAGCTAAGCATCTGATTCTTGATTTCAGCTCAGGTCATGATCTCACGGTCATAAGATGGAACCCCACATCAGGCTCCAGGCAGAGCATGGAGCCTGCTTAGGATTCTCTTTACCTCCCTCTCTCTGCCCCTCTCCTACTGGTGTGCATGTTCTCTCTCTCTCTCTCTGTCTCTCTCAATAAATGCATAAACTTAAAAAAATAACTGATTTGAGACACTTGGGAATTATCAGTTTGAAACATGAAATCTCCATTTTTAGGTTAAAAATTGTCAAATATTATCAATTTAGTTTGATTAAGCCTAATGTAATTATTAGATACATAGATGTTTCACTTGGGATAAGCTGAAGTCATTATCCTGAGCAAGCTAGGCCACAATTTTTGTTCTTTATGAAGCTTCTGTTGAAGTGTTGGAAGCACTGAAACCAGGGGCGCCTGGGTGGCTCAGTCAGTTGAGCGTCCAACTTCGGCTTAGGTCATGATGTCACGCTTCATGGGTTTGAGTCCCACATCTGGCTCTGTGCTGATAGCTCAGAGCCTGGAGCCTGCTTCGGATTCTGTGTCTTGTTCTCTCTCTGCCCCTCACCCACTTGTGCTCTGTCTCTCAAAAATAAGTAAAAATGTAGATGCACTGAAACCCAAGGTTGACTGTATATAGCTGGAAAATTGGCTTCATCTTTATGTTCATGTCCAATCTATCTTAGAACAAAATCTATACATTCTTGTAAACCCTAATGATTCTGACAAACACAAGAAATTGTTAAAGTTTTGACCAGTACTCTCAGCCTAGGTCTTAGTATTTAACCTCTACTACTACTAGAATCTTGGCTGAGAGTATTCTCATTTCATTTGTTAGTTTACAAATATTTATTAACAAAATGCAGCGGAAACAAAGCAAAAATGACCTATTGGGACCGCATCAAGATAAAAAGCTTCTGCACAGGGAAGGAAAAATCAATAAAACTAAATGGCAGCGGACAGAATGGGAGAAGATATTTGCAAATGACATATTGGATAAAAAGTTAGTACCCAAAATCTATAATGAACTTATCAAGCTCAACACCCAAAAAACAAATAATCCAGTGAAAAAATGGGTGGAAGGCATAGACGCTTTTGCAAAGACATCCAAATGGCTAACAGACACATGAAAAGATGCTCAACATCACTCGTCATCAGGGAAATGCAAATCAAAACCACAGTGAGATACCATCTCACCCCTGTCAGAATGGCTAAAATGAACAACTCAGGAAACAACAGATGTTGGCGAGGATGTGGAGGAAAGTGAACCCTCTTGCACTGTTGGTGGGAATGAAAACTGGTACAGCCACTCTGGAAAACAGTATGGAGGTTCATCAAAAAATTAAAGATAGAACTACCCTACGACCTGGCAATTGTACTGCTAGGTATTTATCTAAAGGAAACAAAAATGCTGATTCGAAGGGGCACATACACCCAAATGTCCATCAACTGACAAATGGATAAAGAAGGGGTGGTATATATATATATATATATATATATATATATATATATATATATACACACACACACACACACACACACACAGTGGAATATTAGTTGGTGATCAAAAAGAATGAAATCTTGCCATTTGCAACAATGTGGGTGGAGCTAGAGTGTATTGTGCTAAGAAAAATAAGTCAGAGAAAGACATATCGTATGATTTCACTCATATGTGGAATTTAAGAAACAAAACAGATGAACATAGGGGAAGGGCAGGAAACATAAGATGAAAACAGAGAGGGAGGCAAACCATAAGAGACTCTTAAATACAGAGAACAAACTGAGGGCTGTTAGAGGGGAGGTGGCTGGAGGGGTGGACTAAATGGGTGATGGGCATTAAGGAGGGCACTTGTTGGGATGAGCACTGGGTGTTCTATGGAAGTGATGAAACACTAAATTCTGCTCCTGAAACCAATACTACACTATATATTGACTAACTTGAGTTTAAATTTTAAAAATGAAATGATCATCTGTGTTGGATTTATATCATTCCATCAAACACAAAATCTGTGCCTTCCTGGAACTTACATTCTGGTGAGAAGAACGAGATAAAAACAAAAACTAAATTTATTGGGTTGCTGGGGTGGCTCAGTCGGTGAAGCATCCGACTTCGGCTCAGGTCATGATCTCACGTTGTGTGGGTTCGAGCCCCGTGTTGGGCTCCGTGCTGACAGCTCGGAGCCTGGAGCCTGCTGCTGATTCTGTGTGCCCCTATCTCTCTGCTCTTGCCCTGTTCACGTTCTGTCTTTCTCTCTTTCAAAAATAAACATTAAAAAAAATGTTTTAATTTATATATTAGAGGTTCATAAGTACTATGGAAAATAATAATGCAGGAGAATGGGTAGGGAATGTGGAACAATTTACAATTTTATTTTGGATGTGTGGTGGGATGGTTGGGAAATTTTTCACTGAGAATATTCCATTTAGGTAAAGAACTGATGGGAGTAAAGGAGCAAGCCGTGTAGACATCTGAGGGCAGAGTGTTCTAACAGAAGAAACAACAAGCTTAAAGTCTCTGAGGTACATGTATGATGAGTGCTTTGAAAGAATAGGAAAGAGGCCAGCATGACTGGCACAGAGAGAGAAAAACAGTAGGGAAGAATGGAGGTCAGAGAGGACACAGGAAGCCACATCTGTGGCTTGCAGCCATTACAAGGCTTTAGTGTTCACTTTGAGTGACATGGGAGCCCTCAGAGCATCTTGAGCAGCAGAGGAATGGCATGATCTGGCTTCTATTTTGACAGAATCACTTTGGCTAACGTGTTGAGAACTGACTGAAAGGAGACAAGGTTGGAAGCGATTATGGGCCTATAGCAGCAGTCCAGGTTGGAGATGATGGCGACTCGGACTAGGGTCATAACAGTGGAGGTGCGGGGCGCCCGGGTGGCTCCGTCACTTGAGCGTCCGACTTCGGCTCAGGTCATGATCTCACAGCTCGTGAGTTCGAGCCCCGCATCGGGCCCTGTGCTGACAGCTCGGAGCCTGGAGCCCGCTTCAGACTCTGTGTCTCCCTCTCTCTCTGCCCCTACCCCTCTCACACTCTGTTTCTGTCTCTGTCTCTCTCTCTCTAAGATAAATAAACATTAAAATAATTTTTAAAAAATATCAGTGGAGGTGGTGAGAAATGATGGGAATGCTGGCTGTCATTTGAATATGGAGACATACACCAATGGTCCCCATTAGTCTATATCTGACCAGTTCTTCCCTATTACTCAGTTGGGAACACTATTCCACCTGTGAAATCTGCCCAGGTGACATTCTTACTATGAAAAAAAAAACCTTAATAATCTTGCCCTTTTATAATTTTCTTCCAATTTTCTTCTCAGTTAACGGCATTGATTTTCTGGTTAGCATCATTAAATATCAATTCCTGGGGCCTATGCTCCATCATCGGAGTAAAGAGACTAGAAAACCATTTACTACACAGTGGTCAAACATACTTGATCCTTTATGATAAAATATTTTCCTGGCGTTGCCCTATGAGTTCTCACTACATGCTAATTCAGCTCATTACAGTCTATTTTTAAAGGCAGATGATGAAGGCATTTGATGTTTTTCCACATCGCTTTTTTCAATTTAGCAGGTGTAGGGACAAGGGGTCAGAATGATCAGAAGTACTGAGTGAGGGGTTGAAGGGGGATATGCAAAGGCATGTTCTTCCCAACTACGCCTGCTGACTTGGTTATCGTTGAACTATTTTATGTGCTAATGTTTCCACAATCTTATACTCCATTTAAAACCGTGTTGTGTTTTCAAAGGCATTTTGTCTGCACAATACAACCTCCAGGGTGTGTGTTTGCCTGCTAATAAACTCACACCCAAGGCGTGTATGTATTGGCACACAAGCCCATACCCTGGGGTGTGTTATTGCTTGCATAATTAGCCATCAATTATCACCAGTTACATTTGCACCTGTTCCATTTGCAGATCTTTGGAATTTCAAGCCTGCCCAATTAGCATGTTCTGAACTTTCTCACAAGTGGGATAATAGTCCCTTCTTGGAGGAACCTCTCCTTAAGGAGGATCTCTACAACACCCATCTGAAAAGGCAGTGTTTTAGTCAACCACTTCAGAGATGTCGTGAAACAACAAAGTTATTTATTTGCAGTCATGTGTGTTTAGAGCTTGAAAGGCCTCTCAAGATCATTTCATTTTCCTGATGAATATAATAAGCCCTGAAAAGCGAAAGTGACTTTTCCAGCGTCACACGCCGTAGTCGTGGCAGAGCCAGTGCCAGAGTTCAAGTCTTCCTGGCTGAAGACTGTTTCCACTCTGGCGTGTAGTTAAAATTCACCTGTTCCTTTGCGACCACATTCAAGACCAGACGTGCTGCGCATCTCCAAAGTTACGGTATTGAATGGCACGTTTGAAAGCATCACTTTCCCATTTCAGCTATACCGACTGCTGATTACAGTAAGCTTGGAATACATGTGTTCTCAGATGAATGCTTTGTGCTGTCTCTACTTATTTTGAAAGCTTTGCCGGGCATATCTCTGTGACAGTCCTACAGTTAGTAACACAGGGCCTTGTCTTGGGTCTTTTAACTCAAGGCGAACTTCGATGCCTTTCACTTCGGTCTGTGACTGGATGCAGTTTATACAGGCTAGTTGTATATGAAGCTTCTAAGTCTACTTTGCCAGCTAACAGTCTTCCAAGTTGCACTGGTAGTTAGGGTGACCTTGATTGCCCCAAGGCCGCAGGTGTTAACATAATTCTAGTGTAAATTACACTGGAAGAGAAAGTTAAGGATAAATTGTGCTCCTGACCTTTCTATTTTACTGCTTATAAAAATGAGGCTTCTGGATCTTTAAATTATAGATTTTGGTCCCCATTCAACTGTACGAGTCCTTAATAGCTACCTAGTTTGGCTTTTTCATAGACATAATTTGAAGTAGTCCACCCTCCAAAGGGTAAATCTGTGTGCTTGGGAAAAAGCTATGATTGGTGGCACAGTTAGCAATTTAACAGATGTCCTGCCACATAACTTTTCCTGTCTGAACTTCAGTTATAGTTATTACATTTGGTTCCAGTGGTTACATTATCCAGGAATTTTTCCATTTATAAAACTTTTTTTCTTTTTCCTCACAGCATAGTATGTACAAGGATCCACTCAATGAGGCTTAACTTGACAGTTAAAATCTTCATAGTTGGTGGGTTAAAGTGATGCCATAGTGACTAGAAAATCATGCTAAAGAGTCAAGAAACTCTCCTTCTGTCCAAATCAACCACTTCTGATCTGGTTTCCTGAATCAAAGAGGACTATTGAGAATATGACTTTTGGAATGAAAGTAATCTATCACTTATGCAAGGCGTGACCTTGGGCCCCTATGTAATCCTTTTAAGCTTTAGTGTATTCATCTGTAAAATGGGAAATTTTGTCTGGGTTGCAAAGTTTGTTGCGAGGATTATGTGATTTATAGAAATACCTCCACACCTAAGAATTATTCTTATTACAATCAGGAGCTGAAGAGGATGCACAGGACTGGATTCTGAGGGTGCTAGGTGAGATAAGTAGAACCTAAAGTTAGATCATAGAGAGTTGGTCAAATTGAGGGTACTCTTCCATCTTGTAAGGTTTAACATCCATATAAGAATTTGGGGATAATGTGAGGAAGCGTTGTTGGGAAGGCTCCCAGAAAACAAACAACAACAAAAAAGTTGCTCTGTAAGAAGCGAACTTGAAATTCCAGAATTGCCATGGTAGACATGGAAGGAGGGCTTAAAAGGTTCATAGAAGTAGACATTCTAGATACACTACCTTGCCTTTCTTGTGCAAGGCAGGAAAACATATCCCATGACTGTGTCCCACTGGGAACGTGGGAGTAGATCACTTACCAAAGCGATAAGGAAAGCATCAGGGAAAGGGGTAGCAGCATCACTGTGAAGTTGAGTGGGGGCCAAAGCTAATGATAGGAGTTGCCGTTACAAAAACAGGCCCATTGATAGCAAAAGGAAGATAGGATCCAGAAAAAGATAGAGGTCATGTGATGGTGCTTCACATCAGAAGCAAGATGGATGCAGTGCTCATAATAAGTCTTCACGTTCACAGTGGCAAGCCCAGGATCCTGCTCTGCAGAAAGTTGTGGAGATGGCTACTCAAGTAGAACATCTTTAGAGGCAGACTTGATGGCCGCCGAAACAGGTGTCAATCTTCAATCAAGAACGTAAACTGAAAATTAGTCAAGGATGGATATTCATGAATCTAAGGGTATTCTTCCCTATCAAAAGGCATTATCTCTATTTTCAGACCTCTAGAACCCAAGGACTATAGAGGCCAGATCCCCAAAGTAAGGACTCTGCGGTGCCAGGGCAAGTATTCATGGAAACAATTATTCCTTTACTTCCACAAAGGGAATAACTCATCTGTGGATAAAATATTTAACATCGAAAAGGAGAGTATGGAAATGTTATCAGAAAATATGGAGACTGTATTTCTTTATTTCAGCAATGAAATGTAATATATACATATTTATACATATATATATATATTACATTTCATTTCATTTCATATATACATATATATATTTAAGTAGGCTTCACACCCAAAGTGGAGCCCAACATGGGACTTGAACTCACAACCCAGAGATCAAGACCTTAAGCTGAGATTAAGAATTGGACGCTTAACTGACTGAGCCATCCAGGCGCCCCAAAGTATGATATATTTTAATGAAGTCAAAGCACCACATGAAATGAAAACCAGCATAATTACGTACCTATAAAATAATGGTACATGCTTCCTATTATCTATATCTGTCACTCTTGCTCTCGTGCACCTCCCTCTTCTTCTCCCCCTCCCTCTGTTAGTTGACAACAGGATCATATAGTTTTTCTCCCTTTAAACTCATTTGATGGCAACAGCAGTTGGAAACTTCAGTACACCCTAAAATAAATTCAGATTACCATGTATACACAAATACATGCGCAGATACTCAAAATGCACACACCAATGTTATTTATACACAGCTACTCAAATATAGTTGAAGCATTGTAAGAAACATTTAGGATAAATTTAAAAATATCAATTAAAACACATCTCATGGAACAAAAGGTATAATTGATCAATAGGAAGGGTGACATGTTTATGATGATTATTTTTGGGGATCAATTTAATCACTTTGTATGAATGACAAATTGTTGAGAATATGCTACTGTTGTTGGATGCTGAAGCTTTTGTAGGCATGCCTCAGAAGGCAAATCCGTGATGATCAATGGCATTAAATTTTCCATGTCAACATTATATACAGTCTACTCTACACATGACAAAAATATCATAAAGTGAAATTTAAAAAGACTGAAAGAAAATATTTCCAACACATGTATAAGGTAACAATTAACATTTATCATGCATAAATTTTACCTAAAAATCAATAAAAAAAATATAAATATTAAATAGAAAAAATGGCAAGAAAAGATGGCCAGTCTCACTGGAAATCCAAGAAGAAAAAACTAAACAACAAACAAATATAGTGAAATGCCATTTTTCACCTATCAGACTGACAATTATTTAAAAACTCAGTAATGTTCAGTCTTGACCAAAGTGAGGGGAATGGGGTTCTCTTTTTAAATGATGGTATAAGTTATTATTGACACTTTGGGAGACAATTAAAATTTTTTTTAACATTTTATTTATTTTTGAGACAGAGACAGAGCATGAATGGGGGAGGGGCAGAGAGAGAGGGAGACACAGAACCGGAAGCAGGCTCCAGGCTCCGAGCCATCAGCCCAGGGCCCAATGCGGGGCTCGAACTCACGGACCGCGAGATCGTGACCTGAGCTGAAGTCGGCCGCTTAACCGACTGAGCCACTCAGCCACCTGGAGACAATTAAAACATATGCTTCCTACTTCTCAAATCCTAGCCTGGAAACACACTATACATTGTGTATTATACAGTAGATAGAGATCTAGATGTAGATGGAGATATAGATAGATGTTTATTATTACATTGAGATAGTGAAATATTGGAAAAAATACAAATACCCATCAGTATGAGATAAATAATCTCGGTACAGCCACACTATGAAATACTGTAGTAGTTAAAATGTAAATTAAAATAAAACAAGTTAGGTATGTGATGAAATGGAAAGTTTTCTACAACATTATTGACTCTAGCAAGTAGCATAATGCTCCATGTACAACAATGTAAACAAATACACAAAACGATATACATTTTGGCTGGTTTATGCATGTAAATGCACAGTACAATCATTACCAAGTTCAGGTACCCAACAAAATGAGCAGTTTTCAATAAGAGGTTTACTTAGAGCAACAGGCAAAGGTGTTTAGAGTATTATGATAAAGGAGGACATTTTTTGTGTGAAATTTGAGTATTCTACAATATTTACAATTTACTTGTATAAATAAGAATTAATCTAAACTTAAGGAACAAAGCAATTCAGGTACTTTCTTTGCTTCATTGTTTTTAGGCAGGTCTAAGGGATGGAAATGATTCCATATCTAATGCTTGAAAGAATGCACGTCTTTTTTTTTTTTTTAGTTTTTTGTGCTTTTTTTTTTATTTTAGAGAGAGAGAAGGGAGAATGAGTGGGGGAGAGGGGCAGAGGGAAAGAGACAGAGAATCTCAAGCAGGCTCCATGCTCAGTGTGGAGCCCTTGCGGGGCTTGATCCCACAACCCTGGGATCATGACCTGAACCAAAGTCAAGAGTCGGTTGCTCAACTGACTGAGCCACCCAGGCACCCCAAGAATCCATGTCTTAAACCACATACTCAGAAGTATTGGGGGAATGTTTCTTCATTGTTTTCTTTTACAGTTTTTGCCATAGTTATTGGTTCTTTCCACTTTTACATTTGGGAAAGGTTGGTAATTTTCTCAGAAAATAATATTTTGTTGAGGTTTTTGAATGCATTATCATAACACTTGTCACTACATCTAAATGTTTATGATAATACAGTTAAGAGTATGGGCTCTGTAGTCAGATGGGTTTGAATCACTGGCTCTCTGGGCCACCTGGGTGGCTCAGTCGGTTGAGCGTCCAACTTGGGCCCAGGTCACAGTCTCCCAGTTCATGCGGGTTCATGAGTTCGAGCCCTGCGTCGGGCTCTGTGCTGAAATGCCAGCTCAGAGCCTGGAGCCTGCTTCAGATTCTTTGTCTCCCTCTCTCTCCCTCCCCTGTCATGCGCTCGCTCTCTCTCTCTCTCTCTCTCTCAAAAATAAATAAAAACACTTAAAAATTTTGAATCACTGGCTCTCTTACTGGTTGTGTGATCCTTGTAAAATCACGTAACCTTTCTGGTCTGTATTCTTCTCCTGTATAACATGAGCATAATATCACCAAGTTTAGAGTTATGATGTGAGCAGGAAATGATACCGTGTTTATAAAGTGGTTAGTGCACTACATTCTGCTGCTGCTTCTTTTGTATGTTCATTCTTTTTTTCTTGATTTTGTTCCTCAGATATCTGTATATTAGTGCTTTTGACAAATTATATTCAAGATGTGTTTATCAATTTATTGTCTCAGTTCCTTTCATCAAAATTCTTGAGTTGAATAATGAGCTAGTTTACCTTTATTCTTTCTTATTAATAATGCAAACATTTAGGGGCACCTAGGTGGCTCAGTCGGTGAAGCATCCAACTCTTGATTTCAGCTCAGGTCATGACGTCATGGTTTGTGGGATTGAGCCCTGCATCCAGCTCCATACTAACAGAGCGGAGCCTGCTTGGGATTCTCTCTCTCTCCCTCTCTCTCTGCCCCTCCCCTGCTCATGCTCGCTCTCTCTATCTTAAAAGTAAATAAATAAACTTCAAAAAATCATAATACAAACATTTATAGCTGTGACACTTCCTCTGTCATGTTGGCCATATTCATTGAGCTTTGATGTATAGGATTTTATTATTTGATAAATAGTATTAAATTGCGTATTAGATATCTTTCCGTTTCCTCTTGACTCGCTTGTAGTTTGAGGAGGGTTTTCTTTTTAACTTTATAAGTAATTGGATTTAAATTTGATCTAACATTGATTTCTAACTTTCTTACAATTTGATCAAAGTATGTACGTGAACTTCTTATTTTGTGGTTTTTAAAATCTATTGACTGAGGTTATGTTTTGATCTTGGATGTGAATCCATTTTATTTACACAGACTTTGTTTTTTAGAGCAGTTTTATGTTCACCAGCAAAATTGAACAGAAATTAAAGAGATTTCCTTTTTTCTTTTTTCTTTAAATCCACTTAGTTAATAAACAAAGTAATACTAGTTTTAGTTGTAGAATTTATCTAGTCATCACTTCCATGCAACACCCAGTGCTTATCACAAGTGCCCTCCTTAATACCTGTCACCCATTTAACCCTTCCCCCCACCCACCTCCCCTCCAGTACCCTTAGTTTGTTCTCTATAGTTGAGAATCTGTTTTCTGGTTTGCCTCTATTTTTTCCCCATGTTCATCTGTTTTGTTTCTTAAATTCCACATATGAGTGAAATCATAACGTATTTTTCTTTCTCTGACTTATTTCACTTAGCATAATACTCTCTAGCTCCATCCATATCATTGCAAATGCCAAGATTTTATTCTTTTTAATGACTGAATAATATTCCATTGTGTGTGTATGTGTGTGTGTGTGCACACACACACCATATCTTCTTTACCCATTTAATAGTTGATGGACATTTGGCCTCTTTCCATAAAAATAAAATAAGGAGATTTCACTTATAACCCCTTCCACAGTCTCCCCCACTATCAGCATCATGTACCAGGAGTGGTACATTTGTCATAATCAATGAATCTATATTGACAAATCATCATTACCCATAGTTGATAGTTTATATTAGAATTCACTATTGTCAATGTACATTCTATGAGTTTTGGTAAATGTATAGTGACATGAATCCATCATTAGAGTATCATAAAGAATAGTTTTACTGCTCTAAAAATCATCTGTGCTCCTCCAAATCATACCTCCCTCCCCTATAACCCCAAGCAACAATGGATCCTTTTGTTGTCTACAGCGTTTTGCCTTTTCCAGAATCTCATATATGGAATCATACAGTATGTAGTCTTTGCATATTGGCTTTTTTCACTTATTAATATACGTTTAGGTTTCCTCCATATCTTTTCAAAGCTTGATAGTTCATTTCCTCTAGCACTGAATGATATTCCCTTGTCTGGATGTACCATAGTTTATTTATCCCTTTACCTACTGAAAGATATCTTGGTTGCTTCCAAGTTTTGACAGTTATGAATGAAGCTGCTATAAGCATTTGTGTGCAGGTTTTTGTGTAGACAGAAGTTTTCAACTCCTTTGAGTAAATACTGAGGAGCGTAATTGCTGGAACATATGGTAAGAATATGTTTAGTTTTGTAAGAAAGCGCCAAATGCAAAATGGCTGTACCCTTTTGCATTTCCACTAGCAATGATGAGAGTTTCTGTGGTTCCACATTCTCACCAACATTCAGTGTCAGTATTTCGGATTTTGGCCATTCTAATAGGTGTGGAATGAAATATCATTGTTATTTTAATTTGCATTTCCCTGATGGCATATGGTGTGGAACATCTTTTCACCTGCATTTGCCATCTGTATGTCTTCTTTGATGAAGTACCTTTTAAGATCTTTGACCCGTTTTCTAAACCAGGTTTTTAATTTTTTTTATTGTTGAAGTTTAAGAGTTCTTTGTATATTTTGGATACCAGTCCTTTATCATATGTGTCTTAAGCAAATATGTTCTCCCAGTTTGTAACTTATCTTCTCATTCTCTTGATGTTGCATTTTGAAGAGCAGGAATGTTTAATTTCGATGAGTCCACCTTATCAATTATTTATTTTAGAGACTGGTCTTTTGGTGTTGTATATCCGGGTTATCCTAGGTTTTCTCTTAAGTTATCTTCCAGGAGTTTTATAGTTTTGTATTTCACATTTAGATCTGTGATTCATTATGAGTTGATTATTGTGAAGGGTGTAAGATCTGTGTCTAGATTAATTTTTTTGCATGCGGATGTCCTATTGTTCCAGCACCATTTTTCGAAAAGACTGTCTTTGCTTCATTGCATCGCCTTTGTTCCTTTGACAAAAGTCAGTTGACTCTATTTATGTGTATCTATTTCCGGGCTCTCAGGTCTGTTCCATTGATACATTTGTCTATTCTTTCACCAATTCCGCACTGTCTTTATTGTTGTAGCTTTATAGTAAGCCTTGAAGTTGTTGGGTAGTGTCAGTCCTCCAAGTTTATTCTTCTTCGATATTGTGTTAGACTATTCTGTTTGTTTTTCTTCTCCATATAAATTTTAGAATTAGTTTGTCAATATCCAGAAAATAACTTTCTGGGAGTTTGATTAGGATTGCACTGAATCTATAGATCAAGTTGTTAAGAACTGACATTTTGGTATTATTGTCTCTAATAAATTTTTGAAGCATTTTGCTTCTAGTCATGTATTAAATGATTTTCAGAAGCATAGTGAATCATTAAGATGAAACTCCATTTCTCTGTTTCTATATTATTTTATCAGCGACCCAAAGTAGTTTTGTTTCTGTTTATTCCATGTGAAACAAGAACAAATCTATACAGATTCAATGCTTATCAACAAATAGAGTCTGCGGTGTATTCTCTTTCATGGCCCCACTCTCTTTCCCTATGAATAGTGTTGCCAGATAATCTCAACAGAAATATTAAACTATAAAGTTTGTGGTCTCATGTGAAAGCATCAAATCAGCTGAACACTGAATCTCAAAATACTAGAGTAAGAACATTTGCATGGAAGTCACAATAGAGCATGTCTTTACTTGACAAAATATTTAGCTACCGTAATCAGACCCAAAATTTACACCCAGAAAACCGTACACTTGGGTTTTGGTGGAATACCCTTGGCATATTTATAGTTAGAGGACAGATGGGTGTACATAGGAGTTGGCCCAATTTTCAGTGAATATTCTTCTAGTATGTCTCATTGGAATTGAGTTGAAATATTTACCTATCTCCACTATCTCTCTTGCTCTTGCTAAACCAAAGAAGCATATCAACCCAAAGGTCTCCAACATGTGATGAAACCAAAACTCTTCCTCTCTCTATCCCATCCCTTAGAAATTTATAGGTGGCTATTATCGCCCTCCAGAGGCAATAAATAGATACCACTCCCCTCAACCTCCTGCTCTATCTTGTGTGTGAATGATTGTATCTCACAATCATTGGGGAATAACCAAACATCCAAGGGGAAGGGCATAGTACTTTGACCACCTTCAAAAACAATATCCATGAAAATTGTCTTTCAATCATGACAAAGTGTCTGAAATCTTACTTGCATTGAACTGGAAACGACTGGAAAATGGACAAAATGTAGGAAACATTTGTTTTCAAATATCAAAAAGCATGCAGAGCATGACAGTGATACCTGAGAGAAGGAAAACAAGGAAGTGAAACTTATGATCATCCAGTCTTTCTGCCCAGAGACACCTTCTACCCTACTGTGCAGGAATGGGGGACCGATGCATAACACAGAGGTTCTGTTGAATTGAGACAGATATTAGAGTTAAAGGGGTCAATGTAGCTGAAATATGTAGGGCAGAGTCTTGGAAAGAGCAGTCTATATAGACAAAGAGTTCCAGAAGTCTGAAATGGATCCCCATGAGTATAGTGCTGAATATAAAGTTGCACATACATAGGATAAAACTTCTCAGGACTGGGCAATATAATGCTGGGATGCTATAAGGTGAACAGTTCTTAGCTCACACAAGGCTGGAATCCATTTGAGTTTTGACCAGCCAGAATAGAGACACTTCACTGGACACCGGACATATTTAGTAGAAATCTCGGAAGAGTTGATCTTCAATAGCAAGGACACAATAGGCTTAGAGTAAAGGCAACTATAGAAGTTGTTCTAAAAGGCTTAAAAACAGTCCTCAAAGGGACCTTGCCAAGGTATTTACCCAGGAGAAATGAGAATATATGTTTATATAAAGACTTATTCACAGATTTTATAGCCACTTTTTTTCAAAATTTCTATGTATTAAAAACAATAATTTTCATCAACAGATAAATGTTTTGATACGTTGATACAATTAATACTACTATACAAAGAAAATGGGTTACTGATACACACATAAGCACAGATGAATCTCAGAGACATTATGCCGAGCTTCAGAAGCCAGATACAAAGATCACTTACTGCCTAATATCATTTATGTAGAGTTTAAAAACAGGCAAACCAAACTTGGTTGATAAATGTCAGATCAATAATTGCCTCTGGGGGAGGTTGATATTAACTAGATGCAGGCATGAGGAAACTTTCTGGAGTTACAGAAATGTTCTATACCTTGGTTGTGGGGGTAGTTAGGGAAGTGTATGTGCCTGTCAATACTGATCTAACAGCATAGTTAAAATGGGTTCGTTTTATTATATGTAAGTAAATTATACCCCAATAAGATTGTTGTAAAAAAATAAGCACAAGACTATGTAGAGAGATGGTTATACAGGTTTCTGGTTGGTACAAACCCTGGACATCTCAGTCACAGAACAGCCGGCGGGGAGAAGGGCAAAGCATCTTTCTTGCAGGCTTTTCAGATTTCCTTTAGACAGGAATGCATAAGTTGTGATAGTTTATTGTGATGTATAAGTTGTATTAGTTTATTGTGAGTCTTAACTCAGTGCTGTGGGTCTTGCAGTTAATTGAAAATTCTCTTAAATTGGGACAGTAGATTGTAGACTCTTTTTTTAATGGAGTTTTTTTTTATTTGTTTGGGGGGGTTTTTAGTTGTTATGTGTATTTTAGGGAAAGGTCTAGTGGTGCATTACTAGTTAAATGCTGTCTTAGCCCAAGCGTGAGGTGCAAGGATATTCATCTCCACTGCCTTTCTACTACTACTAGGAAGACTTTCTCTAGGTTCTGATATTCTCCTCCCAAAATGACTCCTATATACTTACCCGTTCCTTTTTATTTTTTTGCAATAAGCATGTGTTATCCTATGTAATTTCTGCTCTACTCATCATCCTCTCTCAACTTGCCATCCCACCTACCACCTAATAAATCCTACACTAAAAGAGTATCCCTTAAGCAAATTTCTACTCTGGCTGATAGTGTCCATTAAGTCAACTACAGAATTTCTACAGTGGACACACACTTATGAGGGCTCCATTAGTTGGATGGTAAAATTCGAAATAACTGATAGAATGCTTGCTGATGGATAATGCACTGGGCTTCAGAGTCTTGGCTTTCCTATTGGCAAGAAGAGAATGATCTCCTTGGTCTCATATAATTTTATGAGAATTATATGAGCTAAAGTATGTGATATGACCATAAATATGTGATATACTTTCAAATAATCAAATAAGCTGGGCCTCCCAAATTATGTATGTAGTATGTATGTATATATGTATAGAATATATAGACTCATATAGATGTGGAATATTTAACATGGTTTACAGGCAAAATGAGTCCACACATATATAGCTCAATATAGGTATTTTAAATATGCATATAATAGCATTAGAAAATAAGCAAACTAATGGCTGTATCGTCTATCTCATTAAACTTCAAGGTCATGCATAGAAAAGTCCCATAGACCTATAATTTTTTTTTGTTCTGTTGAAATGTTTCTAATGTATCATTTTATTTCATAGACATGTGTATCAAGATCATGGAATTTGCAATACATTAATGAAGGTGTTAAGTTACCCCGTACAGGCCACTTGACATCTTAGCACATAACTGACATTGATGTAACCTTGCTAAGAAATATAATCTAACAAGGAACATTGGATTCTTGTACCATTTACAATTTGGATAAGACATGAATATTTGACAGTCATTTTTATAATCAGCTGCAAGATTTTTGTTTTGGTTTAGCTGAGCTGAATATCTGGCCTAATCAGTAGATATTCTAGTTTAAAAACATCAAGTTATTCCTTAGACATTTGCTGCTATATCAGCTTAAGAGTCTTGTTGTTTTTTTAATATCACAGTATTCATGTCGATGATACGTGTAGATTTTGTAACCAAAACGATAGAAGCTTCGTATACATAAAACACACAAAAGATGCATTGAAAATTTCTTTTTGAAATCATAACTAAACAAGAGTCATTGCCTTTGTTAGATCTGACACCACCTCTTCATTAGAGAGCAACAACTGGGCACATCTGTATATTTGCATACTAAAAATAGTTGTTCAAGAAACAAAAGGTTGCTTAGAATACATAACCTCTTACTCGCTTAAATTACATGTTTCCGAGTGTAGTATTATGATCTTGTTTTCAACTACATGTATGTGACTACCTAATTACAAAGCGGACAATTTAAACATAGTGTTTATTGCAAAGCATTGTATCTCAGAATAAAAACGCATTAGAAGCAGCTATCAGGAGGACGGGAGGCCATGTTCCGAGTATTAGCATAGACATCAAGATCTTTAGTGTCCATCCTCAATAAGTTTTGTGGTGACCAGACTCCATATAGTGTAGATTAAATGCAGCCGTTTACCTATGAAAATGCTGACCACACGATCAATCCATGAAGAATCATGTCAGCTATTTTCATTGTACCTGAGGTTCATTATCACTGAAAATGTTGAGGGTCGGCAGAGAATGGGACCCGGGGAATGCTGTTGCACTGTCCACATCTGTATTTATTAGCTCTTGGTCAGCTTTGTCACGTAGGGGGTAAGGTTTAGTGGTGGCACTTGCTCGTGGGGAGAGGGCAAGGTCACCAGGAGAGAGTTGGGAAAGGTAACGAGGAGGGAGTTTAGAGGAGGTAAGCCTAGGTATAGGACCAGATGCCGAGAATCAGGGCCAAACTGCCCAGTGTATAAAGTCCAAAGGGATGAGATAATTTTGAGCTGGCTTTAGCATGTTTTGTGGTTCCAGTTCTTTCCCGGGAAGATCCTAGCTAGCGTCTAGGGAATGGAGGAGAGGAGGGAACAAGTGTGTCACACGCAGAATCCAGCCCTCTAGGAGGAGGTAACAAGAACTAAGGTGGACGCCAGGCTCTAGGGTTCAGAGTTGTCGAGTGGGAATTGTAGGACTTGGCAAAGAAACTGGAGGAAAACTCCAGCCATCACAGTGCACTGATAGGGTGGTCACACAGGTATACGGACACCTACCTACTAAATCAAGAGCCAACATGTAGCTCTAGGCCCCACTTGGTACTGGGTGGTGGCTCTTTTGATGTTGCTTCTCTCAGCAGGGTTGGCTCGGGGACTGTGCCGGGAGGGGGGGGGGGCATCAGCGCCTCCCACTGTGAGGGGTTGGAGGAGACAGGTAAAGACAAAAGAGAATGGTGCCTCATAATGTGCGCCTGTGCAAACAGTGACGCATCTACTCCGGGAATAGATGATGACATCTCCCAGTTCTAGCCACCCCGCATTTCGCTTCAAAAGATGTGGAAAGAAGAGTTCAAATGGAGTGTTACACGGTATTTTGGGTTAGTTAATAAATATAACAACGGTGACCCGAGGTTAATTTTGAATGTAGAGATAGGTGTCAGAGTTTAGCTGACATTTAAGTACCAATGGCACTCAGTCCGTGCAACGTTTGAGATGTCCCTGCAGTTAAGAGATTTCCTTTCAAATCAAGATGACGAGGCAATTCCCCACACATGTTAATGTAAGACAGCCGTACGTGCCACAGTAAATAATCTCGGGCATAATCAATTAGGTGGTGGTTAGTTATCTGTAATTTTATTTATTTTTAATGGTTAAATACATTGCTATAATTCTTCTGAGGCCACAGGATGAACACACCGGATTCCTAATTAGCCATCACACTGGTTAGTGCCACTTGGACAGAACGAACCCTGGAATCTGAATCCCGTTTTATTTTTTTTTTTTTTTAAATTTTTTTTTTTCAACGTTTTTTATTTATTTTTGGGACAGAGAGAGACAAAGCATGAACGGGGGAGGGGCAGAGAGAGAGAGGGAGACACAGAATCGGAAACAGGCTCCAGGCTCCGAGCCATCAGCCCAGAGCCCGACGCGGGGCTCGAACTCACGGACCGCGAGATCGTGACCTGGCTGAAGTCGGACGCTTAACCGACTGCGCCACCCAGGCGCCCCTGAATCCCGTTTTAAACAGTTTATGCAAATGTACTTTTTATTCTCAAGCTGTTTGCAATCACAATCGAATTTTTAAATGGGGTAATGCTTTTATTTACTAAAGTATGCATGCTTCTAGCATCCATTCCCCCTCTTTCACTTATTTATTCCACAACAAAGGGATACATTTTTAGTTCTTCTGAAATCCATATTGCTGGAAAACGTGTTGGTCCCCAGGGCTCACCTTTGGTGCTGCAGCCAAAACTTTTGCCCTTATAGATGATATTCAACAAAAATTGGTTTAAATGTCCTATCCAGGCCACAGTTACAGAAGCTAAGTGGACCTTATGCCTCTTTTTTTCCAATTGAATTTAAAAGAAAAGCAAAAGATATTTCCCCCCAGACACTCTCAGGCCTGTGATTCTAGCCTACTCTGGACTAATTCTAGTTCTACTGTCTAATTCCTCTCTCCCTTTCTGGATCACATCATTGAATTTCAGTTAAGTAGAGTGAAATCAGTGCAATCTATAGCCATTATTTGATTTGATTTGATTTGATTTCATCTTATTTTAATGTTTATTTATTTTTGAGAGAGAGAGAGAGAGAGAGAGAGAGAGGGGCCCGGGGGTGGGGGTGGGGGGCGGGCAGAGAGAGGGACACACAGAATCTGAAGCAGGCTCCAGGCTCTGAGCTGTCAGCACAGAGCCCGACGTGGGGCTCGAACTCATGAACGGTGAGATCATGACCTGAGGCCAAGTAGGACGCTCAACTGACTGAGCCACCAGGCTCCCCTCTCGCCATAATTTTAAATTGAAGTATTGCCTTTGCACGTTTGCAAATTGTGAACAACAGATAAAAAAACAAAAGAAGCCGCTTTGCTTTAGACCAGATAAACAAGTTCACTATTTTTTCCCTGTAAGTAAGGATGCTAAAAGATGGTGATAGAGATGAGAAGTGGAAGTCATATGCAAGAAAATGTTCCAGTCCAAGGGAAACTTAATTAGAATTATCCAGGAAGGAAGAGTTGGCATTTGTTGGAGACGATGAGTAATGTTACTCTCGGTTGGCGAGATGGTAGGACCAAGTGCTAGGTGATATTGCTTAAGAGCATGAGGACACAGAAACAGATGAAAGACTAAAGCCATAGGGAAAGCAAACATTTCCTGTCCCTGGGTAAGTGGACAGTGTCTCCTCTTCAGTGTTTCCAACGGTCTTGACTTGTGGTCTGGGAGACCTGGGAGGAATGTGTTGGCTAATTCTTTCAAATGGCTTTGAAGGAACCTAAATAGGTTGTGATGGTAGCTCCTTTGACTCAAAGGTGGATCTGGCTTTTCTAGCAAAAGCCGCGTCTATCCTGAATTGGAATGCAAAGATGCTTGGGAACCACTGAACTGAGGCATTCACCATCAATATAGAAAATCAAATGGTTTTGTTGTCCAATGATTTAATTTGAAAAAACAATTTATAGAGGTGAAACGAGCCACTGGGAGGAGCTCATTTTCTATTCTGGTTGCATTAAAATATATTGAACGTTCCGCTATAATGAATTAATAAAAGAATACAAATAAGGGCTACAGAATCAAATCAAGTGTATCAGCTTCCCACATCTACATTCATGCCAAAAATCAATCAACAAAATGAGCAAAAAGAATACATTTCTGCGGAAGTGGACACCCATTAAACGTTTTCTGTAAGCAGTGGAATACTTTGATTCATGTTCAGATAGCAATCCAGGTTATAGTTTTTAATTCCTGTCGTGGTTATGACCGTCCCAAATTCCCCATCAACTTCAATTTTGCAAAGGGAGTGATCAGTATGCATGGCATGTCTCTCTTTTGCCTGGAATTACAGATGATGACTCCAACACCAGTGTTCTGGGCTTTATCTTGCAAATGGGACATTGACTAAAATATGAAGACCATTGAGGCCCTGGCACTCACATAATTTGCATTCTGGACACAGTAAGTTCTGCTTATATAAGGATGGCCTGATCAGTTCTCAAATGCAGCACTTTTGAAAATAATCACATTAGTGCACATTTTGGAAGAGAAGGAAGCAGTGTCCCAGAAGAAAGAATACAGAGATTACAAGGGTTCTAAACCTGCCTGTAACACTACCTTGCGGTGCTTGCTTTGGCCAAATCGCTTCCTGTCCGTTGACATGTTTCAACTGTTTCATTTGTAACGAAAGTGTATTCAACTACTTCATGATTCCCACATGGGGGCGGCAGGTGGAGGGTGGGGCAGGTAGGGACTATGCATCCAAAGGAGCATATCGGAAACTCCTGGATGATTTTTTTTTTATTTTTCAAACTACGCATGCTCCTACCCCAACTCTCTTCTCAGATCTTTTGGTTATTAACAAGACATAATGTTAGTGATAATATGTTACCTATAATGCCAGTAACGAGGCCAAACTGGTTTCAAATCTCTGGACCAGATGATTTCTAAAATTTCTTGCAAGATTAATAGCTTATGGATTTATGAAGAGAATGATTGCTTACCTGTACTACGACTAAACATGTACACCCAAATGTTCTCTTGCTTCACAAAACCGTATTCGGAGAATGAAATAATATTGATGTGTGAAACAGCACCATGTTATACCTGGTACATGGTGCGTCCTCCAAAAGTGGAAGTTGCCTTTCTTCTATCCACAGCTATAGACAAAAGTTTTCCTTATACATAATGTGTTCAATGATGGGAGATGTAAAGACAGGAGGAAGATGAACAACAGCTTCTCAAGAGGGACCTAATACATTGGAAATCACTCCGGACACTGAGTTAGCTCTAAGTGCCATTGATTCATGCTGACATTTAGCAGTTTTCACTGCACAGCTCTTACTTAGACGGGAGATAGGACTATCCTCAGGTACTGGGATATGCAGGCAAATAGCCAGATTATTGCATTTAAGGCGATATTCCTCTTTTGTTTAATGAATATCTTTCCCAAACATGAGTCCTACCTCATTCGTTATACAGGAAATACCCCCACCATTGTTTAGGGAGTCGTTTTTTTCTCTTTATGACACACAGCACTATTATGCATGTTTTTTGCATATTAGAAGGACAACTGATCAGGTGAAATTCTTTTAAATTGTGTGGCTTTATTTACATGCTCTAAGCATAGAGTCTACACACATTTGTTACACAGAAGCACATGTGTTTGGCATAAGTGAATATCGATTTTTATAAATAGATACATACATTGGGAGAACTTTTAAGATGTCACGCATGCATTTGTTGTATAATAGTATCTATCTAAATATAATACATACATATTATTTGTTAGGCTCAAGTCTGAATGGACAGGACCAAGACCTAGAGAAAGAAAAGAATTAAGAATGTATGTGATAATACATACATATTATTTATTTAAGCTCAAGTCTGAATGGACAGGACCAAGAACTACAGAAAAAAAAAGAATTAAGAGCGTATGTGAGATTTCATTCTTTTTCATCACTGAATACTATTCCATTATATGTGTGTGTGATATATATGTGATATATACACATATATGATATACATGTGATATATACACATATATGATATACATGTGATATATACACATATATGATATACATGTGATATATACACATATACGATATACATGTATATATACATATATGTATACATATAATATATGTGTATATATCACATATATATGTGATATATACACATATATGATATATATGTGATATATACACATATATGATATACATGTGATATATACACATATATGATATACATGTGATATATACACATATATGATATACATGTATATATACATATATGTATACATATAATATATATGTATATATCACATATATATGTGATATATACACATATATGATATATATGTGATATATACACATGATATATATGTATATATATACATATATATATACACATATATATACATATATATATATGTATATATCACATCTTCTTTATCCATTCATCAGTTGATGGACATTTGGGCTATTGTGATGGAACTAGAGTATATTTTGCTAAGTGAAATAAGTCAGTCAGAGAAAGACAAATATATGTATGTGGAATTTAAGAAACACAACAGATGAACATAGAGGAAGGGAAGGAAAAATAAGATAAAAACAGAGAGGGTGGCAAACCGTAAGAGACTCTTACATACAGAGAACTAAATGAGGGTTGCTGGAGAGGAGGTGGGGGGGGGAATGGGTTAAATGGGTAATGGGCATTAAGGAGGGTCTTTGTTCGGATGAGCACTGGGTGTTATATGTAAGTGATGAATCACTGGGTTCTACTCCTGAAGCCAAGACTACACTGTTTGTTAGCTAACTTGAATTTAAACTTAAAACAAAGGGGCTCCTGGGTGGCTCAGTCGGTTAAGTGTCCAACTTCAGTTCAGGTCATGATCTCGTGGTTTGTGGGTTTGAGCCCCGCATCGGGCTCTGTGCTGACAGCTCAGAGCCTAGAACCTGCTTCAGATTCTGTGTCTCCCTCTCTCTGCTCCTCTCCCGCTCATGCTCTCTCTTTCTCTCTCTCTCTCTTAAATATAAACATTTCAAAAAAAAAAGTATACATGAGAGAAAGAGAAATGAAAGTAAAAAAATATGAGTGCCCCCAAATTAACCCGAAGAAATTATATGTGATTCTGAAGTGGAACTTAAATTAGGTATAATGAGAAATTGTCATTGCTTTAGTATAAAAAATGAACACTTTAATGGAATTCAGTAACAACTAGCTGTGTTTGTTTTGGTGAGCACTGTACTATGTGCTTTACCTTTTAGTCCTTATATAGTCCACGTTCTGATTATTGTTGTTGCACAACAAATGGCCCCACATGTGGAATAAAACAAAACTTTTTTTACTATGCTCATGATTTAACTGGTCAGAAATTCAAGAAGGGCTTCGTTATCTAGTTCTTTGGGTTTCTCATGCCACAGCAGCCAGATGTCAGCTGGGGCTTCGGTCATTTGAAGGTTCAGTGAGACTGAACATTCTAAATGGTCTGCCCACGTGGCTGGCAGTACATGCTGGCTACTGCATCCAGTCGATGTAGGCTGAAATCCCAGCTCCAACTGTCCACCAGCTCAACGTAGAAGTCACAGAGCAGTTGAACTTCACACATGGCGGCTACCTTCCTCCAATCAAGGGTTCCAAGAGAACCTGGTAGAAAGTTCAGGGCCATTTCTGTTTCAGAACTGGAAGTCACATAACAATATTCAGTTGTCCCCTAATGCTCAAAACAGTCACAAGTCCAATCGGATTGGAGGGGATGGGGCAGAAAACAGTCATAAGTCCAATTGGATTGGAGGGGACAGGACAAAAGTCCACCTATTGATAGTAGGACTCTTTGGTCACCTGGGTTGCTCAGTTGGTTAAGTGGCCGACTTTGGTTTAGGTCATGATCTCACGGTTCATGGATTTGAGCCCCATGTTGGGCCTTGTGTTGACAGTGCTGAGCCTGCTTCAGATTCTCTGTCTCCCTCTCTCTCTGCCCCTCCCCCACTTATGCTTGCTCTCTCTCTCTCTCCCTCTCTCTCTCTCTCTCTCTCTGTCTCTCAAAAATAAACATTAAAAAAAGGTTTGATAGTAGGAATCTTCAAGTCAGATTATAGAAGAGTATGCAGAATGGGGGGTGCTATGGTGGCCATACTTGAAAAGTATAATCTGCCACAATTGATATTGCCGTGTTTTTTAGGTGGGGAAACTGAGTCCCAAGGTGTTTAAGAAACTAGAAAAAGATCCAACTGGAACTCAAACCTAGGTCGATCATCCTCTAAAATCTATATTGTTTCTATTGTGCTGCACTGCATCCTGAGGAATATTATTCTTAGATTATTATATATTTTTTAAAATATGAACAAAGTGAAATTAAGTATCAAAGACAGATAATCTCAGAGTCACAGACCTGACTTCCACTCTTGTTTCTACTGCTTGAAAGATTGGGATGAGTTATTTCCCTTCCCTGGGCGACTTTTCCAGATCTGATGAGCAGAAAATTTGTGCCATATTGTCTCCAAAGTCCCCGACACTTCTTGAATCCTAAGCTTCGTGATGTGAAAACATGACAGAAGTGCGCACGTGTGTGTGTGATAGAACAGTGTTAAAAGCTTTAATAATTTTTAATAGCAAGATTACAATACCTATTTATCTCACTTCTAAAGTGTCTAATTTCGGTTCTGTGATCCCTGCCTGGGATGCTCATTAACCTCTGAGGCAAGAGGCAAATGATTTAATTAGTTGTGCAATTGTGTCTTTTCTCTCTGAATATTTCCTTTTCTATTCGATCACATTTCCTGGATCAAGAGGTTCCCATAGGCAAGAGAAAGGCTATGGATTTTATGGGTTGATTTGGGTTACTAACTAAAATGGAATGAAACTATCATGGGCTTGAATAACAGTTTGAGTAAAATAGTATTCTAATTCTGCAGGCATGACATAGTAATTTGTTTCTAGGCAGTAGGATATGCACTCTTGGAAAAAAATGCGTCCTCCTAGAAATAGCTTACTGAATAATTGTCTCATACAGTAATATAAATGAACTGGTGAATTGTCTGGAAATGTTCTAAGTCTGGCCCAAACCTCTTTGTACGTAGACTAGAGTCTAATTCTTTCATCTTATATTATTGTAGCCATTGAATCCTGTGATCCACTGTTTCTCAAGCATTTTTTCTCACCAAAATCTTTTCTCAAACAAAATCGGAAGCAAAAGTTTCATGTACAGTCTTGGGAAAGGTGTAGCTACTGCAACTTTCATGGTATCTGTAAGGAGCTCTTGGAACTTTGAAGAATCTGGCTTGAAAATCACCTGTCCAGTCCGTTATTTGATTCATAAAAAAATTGGTAAAATGTCCCTGTGCAATTATATCGTAATGGCATTGTGTGGTGACAGATGGTAGCTGCACTTGTGAGCCGAGCATAATGTCGACACCGGAGACTAACGTAACATTGTGTGTCAACTATACTCAAAAAAAATTTTCTTTTTAAGATGTCCATGGGCTAGACAGAAGTAAATAAATCTGACAGAATTGCTGGCCTTGCAGAACTCCCGGTCTAATAGGGGACTTACACATGGAAACAAACTATTTTAGCCCTACTGTTGGTGTGCTAATTATCGCCTGTTGTAGGGATACCTAATGTGATCTGGGGGCTAGCGATCAGAAATGACTTCCTGCCATAAGGGAAAATACTGACACCTGAAATAAAATCAGGAGTGAGCCACGAAAAAAATGGGAATGGTGGCAGAGGGAAGATGCTTCAGGAGGAAATGAAAGTACGTATAAAGCCCATGTGAGGAGGGCTATGGCATATTAGAGTTTTTCTTGGGTAAAAAATGTGAAGGGAGCCAAAGGTAAGGGATAAACCTGTAGCTGAAATCAGAACGTACATCACGATGGCCCTTGTACGTTGTTTAACAAAATCTGAAGTGTAACCAAAGGGTAATTGGGCAGGGGGCCACTCTAGGAGGTTAATGGAGAATGATATAATAGGAAATATATTTCCAAAAGAGCCTTCTGGATGATGTTTGGAGAAAGGATTGGAGAGGGCCAAGATAGACGAAAGAGGGGCCTGTTTTGGAGGTAGATTTGGCATCATTGCTGGTAGATTGGATATCATCCAGGAAGAAAAGAGAGAAATCAAGAATGACCCTCAGGTTTTGGCCTGAGAAATAGGTGGATATTGATGTTATTTACTTATATGGGGAAGACTGGCAGATGAGAAGATTTGGGGAGAACACCCAGCATTTTTTTATAAGTGTGAGATACGTGTTAAACGTCACGATAGAAAGGAAGTAAAAATGGAAGGTAAGCAGTTAGCGATTAGGGAGAAAGGTGAGAAACAGTACATCTTTCTCCAGATATCGATCATGGAAAATAGTATTTTTCTGAGAAAATTTGAATGAATGCTGAATGAGTCAGCCAATGAAACTTTACTTGGATCAGCAAGGATCAGAGCCAGAATCAGGTCACACAGTAGGGTGACAAAGGATGTGGGGTTAAAGGAGCAATCTTAGAGTGAGGAGGGCCTTCCTAGATAAGAGAGGGGCCATAATGGAAAACACTGATAAAATGTATGACTTAGGGGCACCTGGGTGGCTCAGTCGGTTGAGTGTCCCACTTTGGCTCAGGTTACGATCTCACAGTTTGTGGGTTCGAGCCCCATGTCAGGCTTTGTACTGGCAGCATGGAGCCTGCTTTGGATTCTGTGTCTTCCTCTCTCTCTGCCCCTTCCCCACATGCATGCGCACTCTATCACTTGAAAACAAACATTAAAAAAATTTAAACGTACGACTTAAAAATTTTAAACTTTTATAATACCAAGAAACAGTATAAACATTTCAAAAGACTATGTCTTGGAAAATTGTATCTCTTTAATAGACGGAGGACTATTACTGTTAATATGCAAATAGCTCTTAGAAATGTGTGAGGGGGAGGTGCAGATAAAGTGGGAGAGGAAAAGGGGAAGACCACTCGTGGGGAGAAGATATGCACAGAAGAAAGGAAGGTGGTTGGGGCGCCTGGGTGGCTCAGTCAGTTAAGCGTCCGACTTCAGCTCAGGTCATGATCTCGCGGTCAGCGAGTTCGAGCCCCGCGTCGGGCTCTGGGCTGATGGCTCAGAGCCTGGAGCCTGCTTCCGATTCTGTGTCTCCCTCTCTCTCTGCCCCTCCCCCGTTCATGCTGTGTCTCTCTCTGTCTCAAAAATAAATAAAACGTTAAAAAAAATTAAAAAAAAAAAGAAAAGAAGGTGGTTAATAAACACAGGAAGCGAGGGTTCACTTCAGTACAAATCCAGGAAATACACTGTATTTTGCCTATCAGATTTGCAAAAACTAAAATAAAACAGAACAAAAGAAATTAAATAAAAAGATGGTAAACAACATTATTGGCCAGGGTACGAGGAAACAAACAGTATCACTGTTGGGTGACTGTAAAACGTTGTATCTTTTCAGAAGGCGACAGCAATATCTGTGAACAGTAAAAGCATACCCCGACTCAGAAGTTCTGTTTGTAGAAACTTATCACATAGAAATGCATGCACAAATATTTAAAGACGCATGTTTAAGGATGTTCACTGCTACGTTATTAAAAATTTAAGAAGCGGAAAATACTCCAGTCTCAGTCAGTGAGGTATTTGATGAGTGGATTAGGAAATGTAATCTGCTAGTGCAATGGAATACTATGCACCAGTTGAAAGGCACGATGATAGATATACAGGAATTGACATGAGTTGTATGTCCAACGTGTATTAAGTGAAAACAGCAATCAAGGGGCAGTGTATATCACATGATCGCATATTTGTAGAAAATAAAAAAGTGGCCCAGCACGTGTTACACGTCATCTGAAAGGTTTCAAGTGACACAATATGAGTAATAAATAAGCTGCCTTCCACGTGTTACACATACTGATGCTGGGGGCTAGGAACGCCTGGGACAGTCCCCTGGGCTGTACTACTTGTGGCGGGTTCCAACCAAGGGACATTTCCCCAGCAGAACCCAGGACTGTGGCCAGACTGCCCCTTGTGGTTTGCATTATGATTGCAAGACACGCCTCCGCAGCAAGGGTCAGAGGACTTGGAAAATACAAGGCTTCTTACTCACAGGTCCTGGAAGGGGACATGACGGGCCTGAGGCCGCACAGCAAGGTCACGGGAAAAGAGAGAGAAAGGGAAAGATTATGCTGGTCTGGGGTCCTTCCTTTATTGAGGTTGAGGGTGGGGGCCTAGGGTTTCCCAGGTTCACTCTTTATTGGTGAATTGTAAACACAGAAGCAGGAATTAAAGTGTGGGAGGGGAAAGTCAAGGCCACTGGAAAGGTCAGTTATCTAGGTCACCCAGGGCTTTCTAAAAAGGGAACTTCATGGATGGAGGTGGCCTGGCGCTTTATCTAGTTGTGTAGCTGGCAATGTCTTTATTCCAGATGAAGATCTTTAAAAGGGAGGCCTCGGCAATCAACAGCTTAACGTCTAGCACTTACGTTACAATAAAAAAAACGATTGTCAGTGACTTACAATAGATGGTTATATGACATGATGTACATAACTTTTTTTGAGAGAGAAAGAGAGAGGGTGCAGGTGAGCAGGGGGCAGAGAGAGAGAGAGAGAGAGAATCCCATGAGGGGAAGAGACAGAGACAGAGAGACAGAAGAGATAGAGAGGGAGAGAAGTAGGGAGAGAGACAGAAGCAGGGCTCATCCGAAGCATGGCTTGAGCTCATGAACTGCGAGATCATGACCTGCGCCAAAGTCAGATTTTTAACAGGCTGAGCCACCCAGGCACCCTGTGCATAATGTTTTAAGGATACGCTACAAATGTTTAATAGTGCTTATCTTTGAGGATTAAAATTGGGGGGCAGTTGGGAGAACTTTTTTTTTTCTCTATTTTTCTCTGTATATTTTCTCTGTGTATTTTTTTGAGAGTTTATACTCACTGTAATTTTATTCTTTTTAAGTTTTTACTTTAATTCTAGTTAGTGAACATCCACATTGTTATATTACTTTCAAGTATACAATATAGTGATTTAACACTTCCATATATCACCCTATGCTCATCAAGACAAGTAAGTAATTGGGGCGCCTGGGTGGCGCAGTCGGTTAAGCGTCCGACTTCAGCCAGGTCACGATCTCGCGGTCTGTGAGTTCGAACCCCGGGTCGGGCTCTGGGCTGATGGCTCAGAGCCTGGAACCTGTTTCCGATTCTGTGTCTCCCTCTCTCTCTGCCCCTCCCCCGTTCATGCTCTGTCTCTCTCTGTCCCAAAAATAAATAAACGTTGAAAAAAAAAATTAAAAAAAAAAAAAGACAAGTAAGTAATTAATCCTCATCACCTATTTAACCCATCCCCCCATCCCCACTTATGTATATATTTTAAAATATTTTTATAACAAGTATAATTCTGAAAACATAATTTTTGAAAAATCAGTTCCAAAAAAAAAATGAAAAATCAGTTACAAATACTACAGCGGGAATAAGACAAAGGCTAACAATGGTCCATTTGCTTTAGCAGCACTGCTCTTATTCATGGCACTTTCAGTATTGATATATTCCTAAAAACCCAAAATAATAAAAGTATGGTTTGTAGTTGTATACGTCATTTTCAAGAACCGCTTTAGGATTTTGAAGTACAGGTTCTTGTCAAATACCCTATATTTAGTTGGTTTTAGTGCCTCTCCTGTCACCTTCTTCAAAACATCATCATTCTTGGGGTGCCTGGGTGGCTCAGTCGGTTAAGCGTCCGACTTCGGCTCTGGTCACGATCTCACGTTCGTGAGTTCGAGCCCCGCACGGGGGCTCTCGACTGTCAGCACAGAGCCTGCTTCTGATCCGCTGCCCCCCTCTTTCTTTGCCCCTCCCCCCATTTGTGCATACCCTCTCTCTGCCTCAAAAACAAATAAACATAAAAAAATATTAAAACAATATTAACATTCTTGGGTCCTACTTCATCTCTCTTTCAGTTGAGGTACAATTAAAGTAGTTTCCACTGAAGAGGGAACAAGAATTCTGTTTGTGAATCCTTGTACAGGTGAGAAGAGAATGTCCTAACTCGTGTGCCGTAGCCATGTACCAAAAATGGGTGATGTGTGTGGAGGAACTGACCCCCTTCAACTCTGGGGTGACTCACCATAGCTTGGGTCAGCCAGAGCCTCAGGCCAACGGTCTCTTCTTGTGAGAAGCCACATCTAGTTACCTTATTATGCTATAAAAACATCTCTTCCTAGATGTGTTATGAGGTATAGAAAAGGCGGGGGGGGGGGGGGGCAGGATGGCGGTATCACAAGTCAGTTGGGTGTAAGTCTTAGGTCACAATTTTTTATCCCCCAAAACATGGTAGGAATTTCTTCATTTTCTTCTTGTATTTAGTTGTTTGGTTTTTTGTTGGGGGGTTTTGGGGGGGGTTGTTTTGTTTTGTTTTGTTTTGTTTTGTTTTGTTTTCCTGAGGAGAAAACTGGTCAGGTTGATTTTCCTGCATTTGTCAGTAAGCATGTTTCCTGTTTGGATGATCTGAGACTTGGTAAATTTGATATATGCCAAGATATCCCAAGGTATGAGTTTCTTTTCATTAATTTTGCCTGAATAGTGATGAGTGCTTTCAATCTGAATATGCACATGTGTTTATCAGCAAAGGGATATTTTCTTTTATTTTCTCCTTCTTTCCTGGTTGGCTTCCTATTGTTCTCCTTTGTCCTGTGAGCACCTACAATTCTTTGGCCCTCGACATCACATAGCTTTTGTGTTAGTACCATTCCTTACATTCTTCTTCTACTTAACTGATGGAATTTTCTTCCGCGTTTTGTCAGTTGTTCCCTCCAGCGCTTGATCTTTTTTTGCTCGTATTCCTCTTTCATGGATGTTCTCCTTTGCTCTTGCCAACAAGCATGAAGTCTGAATTCTTCACTATTCATGCAAGAAATAAAACATTTTTTAGGCGTTCAGATTCTTTCCGGTGGTGATGCCCCCCTGCCTTATTTCTCCTGCCACACTGTTTTAGAGGTGGTTCAATATCTGAGAGAGTGCTGGTTAGAATGGAAAACAAACCTTGACTAGTTCAGAATGGACAGAGCGCCCCGCCAAAATGTACATACTTTTCGGGTACGCCAAACAAATTTCATGTGACTTTAAGCGAGGCTTGTTAAAAGATGTGTAAACATATATTACGAGGCCATCAGGAAGTCTTACAACGTTTTATTGAGGCACCCGGGGGTCCTAGAGAAACCATATGTCACCCAAACTGGAACTGTTTTGACCGCGAAGGGGGCACCATATTAATACTTACACCAGAAAAATGGGTGTAAAATAAGACCGTTGTAAGCGAAGTGAGACGGGTAGTCACTGTATCGTTCTCCAGCAGCTAGTTGCAGCTGCAATGTCCGTGGTAGGCCAGCATGTGGGCAAAGTTCTTCCTCCCTTCTTCCTGTGTGTCTTTTCGGATATTTTCGTAGGATGTTGGGAAAGAGGTACAACAGGGATCCTTGATTTCTGCCTCGCTCGCCGACAAGCCTCAAAGGTTATGTTTAGTGAATTGCACCAGCTACATGCTTGATTCAGCTCAGAAAGCGCAAAAGATCCTCTATCCCCACCAGTAAGTATGCCAGTGCCTCACCTAGGTGTAATTTGAGGAGCGTACTCTGTGAAAGGGGTCCTGTGTTTCAATGTTTTGTCACATTGAGCCCCATGATTACCCGTTCCACATGGGCTCTCATGCTGGGGAGAGCTCGAATAATATGCGTAGGGCAGGTGCTGGGAGAGAGACACAGATACCGGATCAGTTGGACTCCTGGACTCCAATAAAGCGTATGCTCTAAGCAGGGAACATATAATCTAGAGCATGTGAAGGACTCAGGATAGCTGGGAATTTTAAGTACATGGCAGTCTTCTAATTTAAATGTGAAAATACCATGGTTGTGCGTAGTCAGTGAATTTTAGTAGCTCATAGGTGCATCGTCTTCATTAACCTATTCATACTTCACAATAACCCTGTGAGAATAGACAGGATTATCTCACTTGCGAGAAAATCAGGGCTGCTAGAGTATATTCGGGCCAAGCTGTGCCTCTGAGATTTGCACAAAGGTCTGTGGTGCAGTAGTCCGAGCCCTAAACCCCCCAATGTGATACTCTACATTTGTAGTGCTAACTCACACAGATAGCACTGAGCCAGTCCCTTGAGATAGGTATCTTACAAGACCTAAGTAGGATACCAGGTTTTCACGCAATCTGATGGGGTTTTAACGCAGGAGATAAGAAAGAGGGTTAAAAAAAAAAAAAACTGAAGGATGGTTGTATGGATGGGTGAATAAAACAGTGGAGGGAGCATTAGGGAAAGCTTCTGACTCAAAGGCCACACAGATCTGGCTACAGGGCTCACCCAAACATGCTACGCCATGAATAACACGACAAATTCCAGAATCTGAATGAGTTGAATCATGCTCACACATCTGATTTCAGTCCTGGCCAGGATTAACTCAGGATCAGGAAGGCTGGGTAGGGGATGACTCCAGTTTTAGTATCTTCAGAGAGCTTCCCTTGTTAAAGGCTTCTTTAAAGCTTGAAATGGAAGACAAAAAGAGAAGACATTCACGGGCAAGAGACCCACACTGGGGCAGTGAAACTCATATTAAAACATCGTTTCAGATGTTTTGGAAGGAAAACATTAGATTTAAAGTTCAGTTACATCATGTAATTATATTTAATATTGCCTATGAATAGAGATCTAGTTAATGATTCCAAGTTGAGAAAATAATTTTTGACATCTGTTTCCATATTTTGGCTGTGTTCCTGACAAGTAGAATTTCAAAGATAGCGTAGTGAAGGCTCACTCATCGTGCAAAGGAAAGAAGCTAGAAAAGATAATGAATTGAGGTATTGAAGCGTCCTTTGGGACACACAGCAAATGACTTTTTCTAAAGAAAGAAATCGAACCATTATACAAAAGAAAGGTGTATTTGAGGATCACAATTCAAAGTGAGTATCTCCCTGTTCTGATCATGCAGGCGAAGCCCAGGAAAGCAGGAATTCATTGAGAGACTTGGGATTTCAAGGTGACAACAATGCTCAACTCTGGCCAGTCGTGTAGGGGCAGGCAGGCAGCAGGGTCGGCAAGGTATGGGTGACTAAGTTAAGGCTGGGTTAGTCATTTTTTTACAGATCCATCCTGGAAAGTGCCCCGGGCCCTCAAAGCCAGATTGCCATCATTGCAGACATATGCACGTGTGGTCGTAGAAACAGTGAAGAGGAAGACATTACTCAGTGTCAAGAAAATATAGATCAGCACTTTCAAAATAACTCAGTGTTGGGCGGGCTGGGGTAGGGGCAGTGAAAACTTTATTTTGTGCAGTATAAGCTACGTGATACAAATCCCATTAATAATGTTGTCTCATTTCAACCTCACAACACTTTGCGGTGGGGATACTCTTATTATCTGCATTTTTAAAGATGAAGAACCTGAGGCTCAGAGAGGTAAAGTAACTTGACTAAGCCCACATACATGGTGATTTGGACTCTGGGTCTATATGACTAAAGCCCATAGTCATAGCCTGTTGTTGTGAAAAGTGATGTTGGCTCCTAGAGGATTCCTTGCCTTCTCCGTTCTCTGTTTAAGATGCTTTCTCTTGGCCCTGTCCTTGGGAGAAAATCCCTGGTTCTAAGGACACCTTTATTCATTAGATCAGCAATAATTTTGTAAAGCAAGTAGATACGAGTAGTAATCTTGGGTCCTTCTGGGTAAGATGCTGGGGGTCAAAGCAAACCCCATGGACACCTGTATAAAACTTATGCAATGCCTCATATGGACCTCCGGGGTTCAGATACTAAGATTAGCAGTGCACAGCCTTCTGTCTCAAGGAAAGATCAATTCCCAAGTTAAGGCAAGAGATGCAGGTACAGGTTATCTCAACACTTTAAAATCCACCCTCTAATAAACCCACCCTTTGCCCTTCCTATCCCCCACTCCACTACAATGAATGCCTCACCATTTCTTTTCAACCCTCTCCACCTTTAACCATGCTTTCTACAAGAAATATCCATAACTTATTGAGAGCTTATCAACTTCTATTTATCCATTAAGAACCAGCTCAAATGACATATCATGAGTGAAGAACTTCTGAATTCCCAAGGCAGATGCAATCACCTTCTCTTCTGAAGACCTCGAACCATTTTCCCACACCTCTGCTATAATACCTTCTAGGGAGCACCGCATAGGTCACAAATCTGCAAGCCATTCCAGGTCCCCATCCACTTAACCTCTCCCTAAGTCAACATCTATATCATAGTAAGTATTTGCTGAATGAAATTTATAACACATAAGCACTTAAAATGATGCGTTAGTAACTGGAAATGTTACTTATAAATGAGACACCTGTGGTAAATTTGGTGACAGTGTAGTCATTTAAATTTCTAAAACCCACTCACTTTTGAGTGACTGTAGTGAGAGGGCAGGCATATAAATTTAGAACTCAAATGGAGATGAACATAGGAGACCTTACATAGGAGACACGGTTACATAGTACATAGAAATGTGGATTCTGGGGTGAAAGAAACCAAGCTGAGAAACTACAGCATCAAGGCCATTGTAAAACCAAGAAGGGATTCCAGTAAAGGGGGGTAGGAAAGGTCACAGCATTTGGTGCATCTGTTTATGCCCCTTCCCCTGTGCAGCATAAGCACAGAGCAACCAGCAGGAAAACCCCTATACCAGGACTCCTCCCCTAGGTGAGAAACAAACAAACAAAAAATGGGCGATGTGTCCAATGTGATGTGTTGTCTGGGGATTGGCCAGGGGACTGGTTTGTGTTTCACCTGACTTGAATTACTGGTGACACTGGCATCAGAGTCTGGAAGCCACTGAAGGCAGGTGAGCAGCACATTAGAGCTACAGTTCTTCGAGCAGATGCTAGAGGAAGCAGAAGATAAGAGAAGGTTTAGGAGGTTCCTAAAACCTCCAACCAGACAGACTGTGAAGGTCTTTCCTTGCATGAAGCCAGTAGGCAAAGACTGAGAGGGTTGGTTGTTTCTTCAAATGCCACGTTCCCAGCCAAAGATTACAAGGCATACAAATACACAGGAAAACATGGCCTAACTAAAAGACCAAAATGAAATTCCAGGAACTGACTCTAAAGAAATGCAGATCTATGAGCCGCCTGACAACAAATTTAATATGACTGCCATAAAGGTGCTCAGTGAGGTAAAAGAGAACACAGATAGACAGCAAAACGAATTCAGAGAAATGATGCATAAACAAAATGAGAATATCAACCAAGAGATAAAAACTATGAAAAAATAGCTACATAGAAAATCTGGAGCTGAAAAATGCAATAACTGACCTGAAAAAATCATTAATAGGGTTCACCATCAGAATTCATCGGGCAGAAGGAAGAACCACCAAACATGAACGTAGATTATTTGAAATCATCAAGTCAAAGAAGCAAAAAGCAAAAAGAATGAATAAAAGTGGAAGAGGCTAAAGAACTTATGGGACACTATCAAGTTATCAATAGCTGCACTATGGAAGCCTCAGAAGGAGAAGGCACAGAGAAAAAAATTCCAGAGAGCTTGTTTGAAGAAATAATGACTGAAAATTTCCCAAAATTGAGGAAAAGAATTGACATGCAGATTCAAGAAGCTGAAAGAACTCCAGCTAGAATAAATTAAAAGACATTTGGGCTCTTTCCATAGTTTCCCTCTTGTTGATAATGCTGCTGTAAACATTGGGGTGCATATATCCCTTTGAATTAGTATTTTTTTTCTTTGAGTAAATACCTAGTGGCATAATTGCCAGATTGTAGGGTAGTTCAATTTGTAACTTTTTGAGGAACCTCCATACTGTTTTCCAGAGTGGCTGCACCAGTTTGCATTCCCACCAACAGTGCAAGAGGGTTCCCCTCTCCCCACATCCTTGCCAACACCTGTTGTTTCCTGTGTTGTTAACCTTACCCATTCTGACTGGTGTGAAGTGAAATCTCATTATAGTTTTGATTTGTATTTCCCTGATGATGAATGATGTTGAGCATCGTTTTATGTGTCTGTTGGCCACCGGTATGTATGTATTCTTTGGAAAAATGTCTACTCATGTCTTCTGCCTATTTTTTTAACTGGATTATTTGGTTTTTGAGTGTTGATTTTATAAATTCTTTATATATTTTGGATACTAACGCTTTATCAGATATGTCTTTGCAAATATCTTCTCCTGTTCCATAGGTGGCCTTTTAGTTTTGTTGAGTGTTTACTTTCCTAGGGAGAAGCCATTTATTTTGATGAATGGATAAAGATGTGATATACATATACAGTGGAATATTACTCAACCATAAAAAAGAATGAAATCCTGCCATTCGCAGTGATGTGGGCGGAGCTAGAGTGTTATGCTAAGTAAAATAAGTCAGTAAGAGAAAGATAAATACCATATTACTTCACTCGTATGTGGAATTTAAGACATGAAACAAACATGGGGGGAAAAGAGAGAGGCAAACCAAGAAGCAGACTCTTAACTATAGAGAACAAACCGATGGTTACCAGAGGGGAGGTGGGTGAGGGGATGGGTTAAATAGGTGATGGGGATTCAGGAGGGCACTTGTTGTGATGAGCACCGGGTATGGTATGTAAGTGTTGAATCACTAAATTCTACACCTGACACTAATATTACACTATGTTAACTAACAGGAATTTAAGTAAAAACTTAATTTAAAAAAAGAATAAATTAAAAGCAAACCATACCAAGATCCATTATAATCAAGCCGTCTCAAGTCAGACACAGAGAGAATTTTGAAAGCCACAAGAGGAAAGCAATTTGTCACATACAAGGAAACCTCCATAAGATTTTCTAGTAGAAACTTTTCCATGAGAGAGTGGGATGACATATTTAAAGTGTTGAAAGAAAAAACTAACAACAATACTATATCTGACAAAACCATCTTTCAAAAATGAAGAAGAAATTAAAATTTCCCAGATAAGCAAAAATTGAAGAAGTCCATTACCACTAGACTTGCTCTACAAGTTATGATAAGGAGAATCCTTTATGTTGAAATGAATGGATGGGGTGCCTGGGTGGCTCAGTGGGTTAAGCATCCGACTCTTGATTTCAGTTCAAGTCATGATTTCATGGTTCATGAGTTCAAGCCCTGCATGGGGCTCTGTACTGACAGTGCGGAACCTGCCTCAGATCTTCTGTCTTTCTCGCTCTCTGCTCCTCCCTGGTGCGCTCTCTCTCTCTCTCCCTCTCTCCCTCTCTCCCTCTCCCTCTCTCTCTCTGAAAATAAATAAATAAACATACAAAAAAGAAATGAATGGACAATAGCATAAAACCATATAAAAATATAAAGGTCTCCTGTAAAGCTAAATACATGGACAAATACAGTAACCTATAAATTTGTAGTTTTAGTGCATAGAATTTAAATGAAAAAAATGAAACATCATAAATCTGTGTCAAAGGGCATACAACACATAGGTGTAATTCGTGGCATTCATAACATAAAGTGCTGGAGGGGGTCTATAAAAGCACTAGAGGTTTTGTATGTGATTGAAGTTAAGGTGTTACTAGTTTAAGATAGACTGCTAGAACTTTAAGATGTTTTATGTAATTACAATGGTAACCACAGAGAACATATCCATAGAGTATATACAAAAGTAAATGAGAAGGGACTCAAGCATATTACTATCAAACAGAAAGAAAGGAAGAAGGAAAGAAAGACACAGTGATGCGGTAAGAGAGGAAAACAGGGACTAGGAAGCCACAAGACATGAAGCAAGTAATTTTTTTTTTAACGGCAAGCAAGTCCTTCCTTATCAGTAATTACTTTAAATCAAAGTGGATTAAACTCTCCAATCAAAAGACAGATTGGCTGAATGGATGAAAAAACAGGATCCAACAATATGCTGCCTATAAGAGACTCATGTTAGATCAAAGGACACACATAGGCTGAACAAGATGATGGAAAAAGATATTTCATGCAAATGGTAAGAAACAGAGAGATGCATGGTTATATTAATGTTAGACAAACTAGACTTTAAATGAGAAACTGCCACAAGAGACAAAGAATGACACTATATAATGATGAAAGGGTTGATTTGCCAAGAAGATATAGTAATTATAAATATTTATACACCAAATCTCAAAACTCCTAAATATACGAAGAATATTGACAGAATTGAAGGAAGAAATATATGCCAACACAATAATAGTAGGGACTTCAATATTTCATTTCCAATAATTGATAGAACACCCAGACAGAAGATCAATAAGGAAATGGAGCACTTGAACAGCCCTATAGACTAGTTGGACCTAACAGACATATGCAGACTATTCCAGCCAACAACAGCAGAATATACAATCTCCTCAAGTGCTCCTGGAACATTCTCTAGGATAGGCATTAGGCTACAAAAACAAATCTTAAAAAAAAATCGTGAAGGTTGAAATCATAGTACCTTTTTTGATCACAATTGAATGAAACTAGAAATCAGTAGCACAAAGAAAACTGGAAAATCCACCAATTTGTGGAAATTAAGCGATACACTCTTACACAACCAATGGGACAAAGAAGTCACGAGGGAAATTGGAAAATACCTTGAGACGAATGAAAATGGAAACACGACATACAAAAAATTATGGGATGCATCAAAAGAATCGCTAAGAGGGAGGTTTAAAGCTATAAGTGCATACAGTAAAAAATAAGAAATATCTAGGGTAAGTCACAGGAATAAAAGGCAGAGCATAAGGAATTATAATTGGTGATACTGTAATAGCAATGTAACAGGACAGATGGTGACTACACTTGTGGTGAACACGGCATAATGTATAAACTTGTCAAATCACCAAGTTGTACACCAGAATATAATGTAACATTGTGTGTCAACTATACTAAAATAAAAAGTAATGATAATAAAAATAAGAAAATATCTGAAGTCAACAGCATAGGTGTATACCTCAAGAAACTGGAAAAAGAACAAACCGAACCTGAAACTAACAGAAGAAAGGAAAAAATAAATATTAGAGCCAAGGTAAATGAAATAGAAAATAGACAAGCAATAGAAAAAAAATCAATGACACGAAGAGCATTTTTTAAAGATAAAGGTGGCAAACTCTTAACTAGAATAAGGAAAACGAGAGAAGTCACATAACTAAAATCAGGAATGAAAGAGGAAAAAATGAGGAACACACAGAATGTCCTAGGCAGTGGAATGAACCCAACTTCATGGATTCAAGTTTAGGCTTATAAAGTTACATTGAGGAACATGATAAAAAAAAAAAAAGACTTTCCTAACAAGAAACATTTTGAGCAGCTAAACTTAGAACTGGTCAATAGTATTAGAAAGTGTATGGGAAGTGAATTTCCAAAGAAATTCTCTATAAGTTACGATTGTACTCCTAACCAAATAATGGATTCATGTACACTTGCCTCGCCTAAGTCAACCACTCTTCCTTTGATTTGTGGTCACTGACAGGGCTCAGGCACTTTTAAATTCACCACCTAAGCCTGAGAGTTAGCTTTCGTCTCCCGATCTCCTCACAAACCAGTCAAACTCTCA
The DNA here is from genome assembly GCF_022837055.1 of Prionailurus viverrinus. Lineage (NCBI taxonomy): Eukaryota > Metazoa > Chordata > Mammalia > Carnivora > Felidae > Prionailurus > Prionailurus viverrinus. Next base: position 111,390,328 of record NC_062579.1, on the reverse strand, counting down.
CCAGTGCCCCTACCTACCATCTGCACCAAGAATGACCCAGGTGAACGCTGAGGGCTTTGGTTGGTCTTTAACCAGTGACTGCATGAGTGGAACAGACAGGATGTGAAGCTCACAGATTTCAAGAAAGAATGTTAAAATATATTTAAAAGCCAAAAGTCCCCTGCTCTTCACTACATGTTCTAAATGTAAAACGCTATCAAGAGATGAATTGAACATAGCTGACCATTTATTATCAGTTGGTCTCCTGCTACTTAGATCAATCTCGTACATTTGGGAAAGAATGGAAGTTCTAAAGTGGGAGCGGTTGAGGGGTGCCTGGGTGGCTCAGTCGGTTAAGCATCCAACTTCGACTCAGGTCATGATCTCACAGTCTGTGAGTTTGAGCCCTGCATCAGGCTCTGTGTGGACAGCTTGGAGCCTGGAGCCTGCTTCAGATTCTGAGTCTCCCTTTCTCTCTGCCCCTCCCCTGCTCATGCTCTACCTCTCTCTCTCAGAAATAAATAAGCACTAAAAAAATTTAAAGTGGGAGCAGTTGATTCTATAAGCAGTCTTGGATACAGCAGTAGAGTCTTGGCTATCCAGGCAAATGCCTTACTAGCTATTTTTCTGTTCATAGTTTCTATTTCTTCATGATTCCCTCTTACCAGGTTGTGTGTTTATATAGAAATTTTTACATTTTTCTGAGTTATCCCATCTGTTGGCATACAACTGTCGACAGTATTCTTTCATAATCTTTTTTTAAATTTCTGTTGCATCAGTTTTTGAAATATGAAGTCATACTCCACTAAGAACTTCAGAGATAGTTCATGGTCCAGAGAGATAAATCAGCCATGCCTTACTACTGATTCATTCTGGTTCATTTCCTCAAATTTTTAAGCACCAGTACAGGCACTGTCCCTGTCTTCTTGGCCTTGCGCAATAATAATAGTAATTATTATATTATTAAATAGTACCATGGCAGTAATAATAATAATAATAAATGCTAATTGTTGAGTGCCTACTATATGCTGAGCGCTGTGTTAGAAACTTCAAATACACAAAGTGGTAATGCAGATACCCTCATGAAGCTTGTACCACAGTTTGGAAGTCCATCACACTGCAGATGTCCAAAATACAACTTGTATTCTTCACCTTACTCCAAGCCTGCTCCATCTATGTGTTACATGATTTTATGAGGTCTATAAGTTAAAATAAACCATTTACTCAGAAGTCCTGGTACTCAGAACAAAAACGAAAACAAAACCCCCGATTATTTGACAGTCTCTTGGATCAATTTGTTTCGTCGAGAACACTGAGATGCAAGACTAGTGGGCCTGGCATTTATTCCAGCTTCTGCCTCTGGTTAGCTGTGTAGTGTTAAGTTCATTGACCTACCGGCTCTGTATGTCAGTTTCCTCAACTAGATACGGTGAGGATTCACCTAGCTGATGTCTGTAAGGGCTCAGTTTAAATATCCCATGGTTCTATGAATTGGCGAGTGATAATGACCTTTACAAGTGGAGAAAGCCCAATGACTACACCCTCATTTTTTTTGTGTAGATACATAATTGTTCTGACATGGCAGGAAATCGGCTGAAATTGGTACATATGGTTAGATCATAATAATATAAATAGGTTCCATGAGATATATACAATTACAGTCCCGCAGAACCTCATCTAGATTTCACATTAACCTTCATCAGAAGGAGTGCCTTACGTATGTCACTTTCTTGGTTCACAACTTCACCTACAGGATAAAATACATGTACTAGGTTTCTTTAAAAGTCGTCTGCATTCTTCTTGTAAGTTCCCCTGTCACATTCTTACTCTACCCCATTGCTAATATCCTTTGCTTCAACCAAATTAATCTAGTCATTGTTCTTCGAAGAAATCAGCGTCACACTTCTTAGCTGCTACTGATGCCATCCCTCTTGCTTATTTAGCAGAATGTTAAGTGGGACTTCACCTAGAATCTCCTAATTTCCAAAACTGAAGGTAGTGGCAATCAAGTATCCGTAAGTTGCAAAAAGAGTTGTTGGGCACACCCATGTAGAACATTTGAAAGTTGGAGAAAACTGCTCTTGAATTTTTATATGATCGCCCACCTCCACGGTATACAGGAGAAGTCAAGACATTCAAAGTAAATTGTCCCTGTGATGAAACAGTTGTTTCTTGGAAGATGGTTGTATGTGAAGTAGGGCGTTCTGTAACATTTCGTTACCCTTTGCCATAAACTATCCCCAGCCAAATGAAAAGACCCAGCAGACTCTGAATGCTGTCATATGGCCAAAGTGGTATTAAAATTTTTGTGGCAACTTGACTCATGTCCCCTGGGATTTGGGGGAACACAGAGACTGGTGCCTGATTCTTGCCTGACGAAGTCTAAAGGCCTGCTGCTGAGACCTTGAGCAGAAAGAGCTCCCCTGAAAGCCAACTGCACTTTCACCCAATTAAGAAAGGGTTTCTGTATCCAATGGGCCAAGGGGACACTGTAAGTAGTAGACAGGCTAGAATCATCTTGGCGGAAGAGGCTAGAATACTCTTGATAGGAGGGCTATTTTCATCAGCACAAATGGGGGGATGGGGAGGAGGAAAGTAACAATTGCAATGGAATGAGTGACGATGCAGTTTTTATTCTGAATATACTGGACATTTAAACAGCATTAAATGAGACTCTTCTAAGTAAACAAACATAGCTGGAAAAATATAGAATCCTCCATGATATTAAGAGGGCAGTGAAGAAAGATCTTACAGAGTTTATCTGAAAAAATGCAGTAATCGGGGCACCTGGGTGGCTCTAGCTAAGTGTCAGTCTCTTGATTTCGGCTCAGGGCATGATCTCAAACTTCGTGAGATCGAGTCCCGCCTTGGGCTCTATGCTGACAGCATGGAGCCTGCTTGGGATTCTCTTTCACCTCTCTGTCTCTCCCTTGCTCTCACCTGCACAAGTGCTCTTGCTCTCTCTCTCTCTCTCTCTCTCTCTCTCAAAATAAATAAACCTTACAGAAAAAAAAATGCAGTAATAAACTTCATTGTTTGTATCCTTACCATGTTCAGCCCATAAATGGGGTACAGTTGGAAGGTCCTCCTGACTCCTTTTCTATTCTAAGCTTTTCTTTCCTTTAAGAAGTTTCTCCTGACCCCAGTCCTTGGAGATCTTCTCTGAACTCTTGCTGTGCCAATTATGTATGCCATTCGCATGACCCTTTCTCAACGCTGACTGCTATGTTTTATTATTTCCATGCTAGCATCTATGTGCCATTTCCTCAACTGGAGCGGTAAGGCCAAGTGAAGGGAAAGGGAACTACCATTTCTTAAGCACCTACTGTGTGCCCGGAACTTGATCTACATTACTTTATCTGCTTTTCACAGTAACCCCTAGCAGTGGGCATGATCTTCACTTGTTACAGATAAATATATAGAAGTTCAGTGAATTCATATAAGTTGCTTATTGTACTATCTCGTACTTTCAAATAAGCCTCATTTTTCCCGAGTTTTCCAGGTTGAACGGTGTATTATTTGAGTAGATTATTTTTATATTTTTCAAGAAATATCATTTTTTCTTGTAATGGCTAGAACTTCCAAAACAAAGTTTCAGAGATGATAGGAATTACTCTTGTCTTTCTCCAGTTTTTTTTTTTTTAATCGAAGCATGGTTGATACATTACATTGGCTTCAGGTGTACAACATCGTGATTTGACAAATCTGTACATTATGCTCTGCTCCCCACAAGTATAGCTACCATCTGTCACCATACAACGCTGCAGTGTTTAATAAGAATGCTTTTATATTACAGCATTTAAGTTACGACATTTACTCCGTATGTAAGTTGTAGGTATATGTATTTTATCATTTTAATCTAAGAATATTTATTTGTAGTTAACTATGCTATTACATGGGAGCTAGATACTAAACCCCTTTTTAAGAATCTATGAAGATGTTCATATGGTTTTGATTCTTGTCTGCTTGATGTGATGAACAGAAGTTTCATGAATAAAAAAATATATACCTCCGTGAAAGAAATCCTACTGGTTCTTTAAGTATATCTCTGTGTTTGAATTGGTTGTATTTTATGCAGTGCATGTATTTTTGTGTGCATAAATAAGATTAAAACCAAAAAAACATTGTTTTTCTAAAATGAATTGAAAAGTAGCTTATATTGCTTTGTGTTCTTTTTTATTAGATTCCAGTTAGTTAACACACAATGTAGTATTGGTTTCAGGAGTAGAATTTTGCGACTCATCTTTTGTGTTCTATAATAGCATAAATTGATTGATATTTTCATCTATTCTATGCTTTTATGTTTTCAAATTCATTAATTGTCTATTTTATGTTTATTAATTCATTCTTCCTGCAACATTTGGTACTTGTTTTTTATTACTGCTTTTAATGCTTAGACCATGGAGCTCGTTTGAACAATGTTCTGTAATAATGAAATCAATTGACACTAATTACATTTTACTGAACACTGTGAGTATTTATGGCTTGGCCAGTTATGTTTTAGTGAACACCACTTTAGGCGCTTCCTAAAGGCTTGGCCCTTAATTGTATCCTTGTATCTTCTTTTAGAATTATCTATAACTGAAGTTATGATTTCCTGTTTGACCTAAGAAGAAAGGGTTTTGTAAAAAATTTTACGGCGAAATGCATTAAGGTCCAAAATTTTAGCCTTTCCTCTTTCTGAATTTTAGAATTTATGAAGTTTCCGTGTGGCATAAGCAACAGTTCATTAAACTGGTATTTGTATACCAGAAAAGAATTTTACAATTAGATGGCTAAATGGATAAATGATATATACAGAGCTTCCCTTTAACTGTATGATTTACACTCACTCCATCCATACTGTTTGTATTTATCAATTTGACTGATCAAAGACATAGCAAGTTGTGTAGCACACTCCAGGCACTGATTGTATTATATTGGTTTTTAATATCCATAAAAACTATCGTTTTATATTTTGATGTTATAGAGGATGTTGTATATATATAACATCCAGTATATAAATAATTAGTATTGGTATGCCTTCATTGTTCTGCATGACTTTTAAATGTAAAAGAAGCATCTTATTCCCGTTGAATGCTTTTAGGTTTGCCTTCGATTTTCTCTCTCAATAATATTAAGATATCCATTTTCATTATCTTGTGATTTCCATTATATCTTTGCCTAGATATTTATTTTTATCCTTTCTATGAAATCTGTCTTATGTGCTTCTCATTATATCAGTCTATATAGGCTGTTTTTTGCAAACTCAAAAATCTGTTTTTTTATGTTTATTTATTTTCAAGAAAGAGAGAGACAGAGCATGAACAGAGGAGGGCAGTGAGAGAGGGAGACACAGAATCCGAAACAGGCTCCAGGTTCTGAGCTGTCAGCACAGAGCCCGACGTGGGGCTTGAGCCCATGAGCCTGAGATCATGACCTGAGCCGATGTCGGCTGCCCAACTGACTGAGCCACCCAGGCACCCCTCGAAAATCTGTTTTTTTTAACAATATACCTCATTTCTAACACATTCCCTTGACCAGAACGACTATTCACAAGGTCTCATTTAGATGCAAGGGAAGGAGCTGAGAAATGTAGTTGTCCTGTATTGCCAGGCGGATAGTATTATTTCTGCCCTTCTTGTTGCCAAATATCCATTTTACTCTCCTTCCCATAAGATTAAAAATGTTCATCTACCCCCTACTGAAGGCAAACCAAGGTCCCATCCATGTAATGAATCTAGCTCAAATTTCAGAATCTCCAGGCTATGCCCAGTACTCTCCCTTAGAACTAGATAGGATCGTTTTCAGTTTGGTGACCTATGAACTCAAGAGGGCAAGTTATCTGGCCACCACCACCACACATATCCAAAATATAATAGTGGGGCCAGTAAAAGGATATTGGAGGAAAAAAAGAAAGAAGCGAGCAAGCAAAGGAAGGAAGGACTTTTCCGTTCATTAAAAAAAAATTTTTTTTTAAAAAGGCATTAAGGAATATGTACCCATCAGTCACTAGTACATGGCAAGGATGAAATCCTGAAAAGCAGGCATTATGACGGCCCCCTACCCTGTGAGGTAAGAAGTCTCTCAATTAAGGCCCAATTCTTCTCACTAACAGGGAATCCTTGTTGATTATCGCTGAGCCTGCGCTCCGCCTTCTAGGAAGTTCTTTACGTGATCTTCCTTGAGCACATCTGGAATACATGGGAATGTGTCCTGTGGCTCCACAGCTGTCTTAACTTGCTACAGATACTGGAAGATGAGACTGCAAGTTCTTCTAACTTGCAAATTATGGGAGACTTTGAAGGATGTTGATCTATTTGCTTCAAATCAGTTCCATGTACTAGTAACCACACAAACAAGCATTTCCTACTTGTAATTCTCAATTCTGATTTATTTTGCTTCCTTACACACACACACACACTCTCTCTCTCTCTCTCTCTCTCTCTCTCTCTCTCTCTCTCTCTCTGATTAATAGTATAACTTTCAGGGGCACCTGGGTGGCTCAGTCAGTTAGGCGTCCGACTTCGGTTCAGGTCACGATCTTCCGGTCCGTGAGTTCGAGCCCCGCATCGGGCTCTGTGCTGACAGCTCAGAGCCTGGAGCCTGCTTCAGATTCTGTGTCTTCCTCTCTCTCTATTCCTCCTCCCGCTCATGCTCTGCCTCTCTCTGTCTCTCAAAAATAAATAACCATTACAATTTTTTTTAAAAAAATAGTATATCTTTCAGCGCCTGGGTGGCTGAATGAGTTAAGCAGCTGACTCTTCATTTTGGCTCAGGTCATGATCTCACGATTCACGAGTTGGAGCCCTGCGTCAGGCTCCGCTTTGACAGTGCAGAGCCTGCTTGGGATTCTCTCCCTCTCTCTCTGTCCCTCCCCAGCCTTCTGTCTTTCTCTCTGAAAATAAATAACCTTTAAAAAATAAAAATAGTAGCTATCTTAAGGCTATCTGTAAAAATAGGTGGGGAACCATTCCTTTAGTCTCATCATTGTCCTGAATCACTTTATTCAACTATTACTGAAATCTTAACCCTTCAATATCTTTGTCATCCCCAATTGCCTTTCTAGTCCACTTGCAAACTAACTGTACGCTGAGTTCATCTCTTCGGTATGTTATCTTGCCAAAATTTTGCAGGCAACGCCCAGCAGCACACGCTGCAAAGTTTTTCAACCTTTTTCTCTAGGATTGCTGGCTAAGTATCCATCTGATTGTACCTCCAACTTACGGAAAGTAATGATTTAATTAAAAGATTTACACCGCATACCATACATCATCATCTTTCTAGCCTCTTTTATCTGTTACCTTGCTTCCTGGCACCCAAACGCATAATTTAGGGCTTTCTTATAACAGCACTCCAAGATATTAATTGATGGATTGGTAGGCTGGGTTCCTACAATGGTGACAAGTGTCAGGTACTTGCTCCTGCAAAATCCAACGCAAACGATCCTGATTGAGCGCTTATCTTCCGTGTGCTCATACAGGGATCTAGGCTTCTTGAGTTGTCTTGCACTCTGAAATGAAACTATTTTTAATGTTTTTTTCCTTGGAAGTAATAAATCTGTGAATAAAACTGACGCTCCTTCTGTCATCCTGTTTGATATTTTATGTTCTTTTATGGCTTGTTTGTCACTGACATGTTTTCCTGTGGTATTAAATGAAATGCCTTTCTCAGTTTATTTGAAAGGTATACATACACCCTGTTTTCATTCAAGAGGTTACCATTGACATTGAAATAGATATTTGAACTTAAGTATAATTATTTTAACAATGACACCATGTCTATCATATCCCAGCTGATGAGAGATTTATTCCTTGGCAATTTCTCTCTATTCCCTATGAAATTTCACATTGAGATTATTACTTATTGTCACAGAAGTATCTAATAAAATCTATCTTCTTTCAAGAAGGTATTTTTAACATAGCTTTAGGTTTTATTACCAAACTTAAATTATTTAGACTTAAGTCAATATTTTAACTGGCTTCAGTGCTCATAGTAAATCTTCTATAAACACGTCATCTTGAGTTCTTTGCTTTGAGTATTTCCAGAGGAAACTGGAGCAAATCTTCAAGATCTAGCAATCTGAGAGGAGGAGTATACTTCTGGGAATTACGTAGGTGGCATTCTTTCTGCACCCTTGGATATATGAGAAAGCATTGTTGTTGCTAAGTTCCCATAAGGGCCACCTTGACTATGTATATAATGTCTCATTCACAAAATTTTTTCTCCCAACCTTCTGTAGAACTAGTTCCTCTAAGTGTTTAAAAAAATACAGAAAAGAAAAAAAACCAACAACTGAATTTGATCATTTACCATTGACTTGCTGCTTCTACTAAATTACTTACAGGGACAAAGAAAAACTTTGAAATTCAAGGGTTTTTCAAAAACAAATCTGAATCTTGGTTATGTTTCATTATTTGCCATTGGATGGTGCACAGTTTTATTCATCATAATTATGTCTTTTTCACCTTAAGAATATTTTCTTCACTATTTTTTGATTGTTAATTTCATTAATAATTTTTATATTTGTTCTTCCTTCTGGGATTCAGATCCTGTATAATTTGGATTTCCACAATCTGTCCTCTCTTTTTATTTTATTGTATTTATTTATTTTTTAATGTCTCCATTCTTTTCTTCAGGGTTCTGGTAAAATATAACCAATTTGTATTCTACCTCAGTGATGTGACTATGCGTCAATCTGGTTTGTGCTTCCCTCGTGGTATATTTTTATTTGACAATTGTGAATTTTCATTTCTGTGAAATTGTTCCTAATTTCACATTTTCCCCTTATGGTTGGTTATTCTTAGTTCATAAATGCCATGTACTCTGAAATATTAAGAACACGAAACCTATTTTTACTTTAGATTTTTATTACTTCAAATATTCTATTTATAAAAATTATGGAACATTACAGAACAAGTCTTTAGATACATTCCTGTCACTACCATAAATTCTGTGTGTATCTTCCCAATCACAGTTTTTCCTATGTATAGAGCTGTATATTATATATTTTATAAAAGTTACATGAATGCTTTAATTTTTCATGCTGTATACTTGATTTTCTCCCTCTATATATTTATGAAATCTGTGTTGTTACGTATTGTTCATCCGTATTTAATTCTATATAGTCTCCCAGTGTAAGAATGTACCATAATATATTTCTCCTTTTGCCTGTTGTTGGACACGTATGCCACACCATGCTATTATAATTGTTCAATGAGAATTTTGTATTTTTACTTTATCCAACATCTATTAAGTGCTACTATGGACAAAAGCCTCTACTAGATAGTCGATTTATACAGGCATATCTCATTTTTTTAAAGTTTTTATCTTAATCATCCAGTGCTCATCATGACAAGTGCACCCCTCAATCCCCATCACCTATTTCACCCATCCCCTCACCCACCTCCCCTCTAGTAACCATCAGTTTGTTCTCCATAGTTAAGAGTCTGTTTCTTGGTTTGCCTCTCTCTCTCTCTCTCTCTCTCTCTTTTTCCCCATTCCCATTTGTTTTGTTCCTTAAATTCCACATATGAGTGAAATCATATGGTATTTGTCTTTCTCTGACATTATACTCTCTAGCTCCATCACGTTGTTGCAAATTGTGTATATATACCACCTCGTCTTTATCCATTCATCGACCAATGGACACTTGGGCTGTTTGCCTAATTTGGCTATTGGAAATAATGCTGCTATAAACACAGGGGTGCATGTAACCCTTTGAGTTCGTATTTTTGTATTCTTTGGGTAAATACCCAGTAGGACGATTGCTGGACCGTCGGGTAGTTCTATTTGTAACTTTGGGAGGAACCCCCATGCTCTTTTCCACAGTGGCCACACCAGTTAGCATTCCCGCCAACAGTACACGATGGTTCCTTTTTCTCTACATCCTTGCCAACACCTCTTGTTTCTTGTGTTGTTGATTTTAGCCATTCCGACACGCGTGAGTTGATGCCGTATCGTAGTTGTGATTTGCATTTTCCCTGATGATAAATGATGATGAGCATCCCCTCGTGTGGCTGGTGGCCATCTATTCCTCTTCTTTGGAAAAATGTCTTCTGCCCATTTTTTAGTTGGATTATTTGCTTTTTGGGTGTTGAATTTTATAAGTTCTTTATAGATTTTGGATTCTAGCCCTTTATCAGCTAGGTCATTTGCAAATATTTTCTCCCATTCCATAGGTTGTTTTTAGGTTTGTTGATTGTTTCCTTTGCTGTACAGAAGCTTTTTTTTTTTTAATGTAGTCCCAATACTTTATTTCTGCTTTTGTTTCCCTTGCCTCGGGGGACCTATATAGAAAAAAGTTGCTACAGCCAATGTCAAAAAGGTTACTGCCTCTGTTATCCTCTAGGATTTTAATGGTTTCCCGTCTCACACTTAGGTCGTTGATCCATTTTGAATTTATTTTTGTGTATGGTGTAAGAAAATGGTCCAGTTTCATTCTTTTCCATGTTGCTGTCCAGTTTTCCCAACACCACTTGTTGTAGAGACCATCTTTTTCCCACTGGATGTTCTTTCCTGCTTTGTGAAAGATTAATTGGCCATTTAATTGTGGGTTCACTTCTGGGTTTTCTATTCTATTCTACTGATCTATGGGTTTATTTTTGTGCCAGTACCATACCATTTTGATCAGTACAGCTTTGTAATATAACTCAAAGTCCAGAATTGTGATGTCTCCAACTTTGCTTTCCTTTTTCAAGATTGCTTTGGCTATTTGGGGTCTTTTGTGGTTCCATACAAATTTTAGGATTGTTTGTTCTACTTCTGTGAAAAATGCTATTAGTACTTTGATAATGATTGCATTAAATGTGTACATTGTTTTGGGTCATATAGGCGTTTTATTTTATTTTATTTACTTAATATGAAATTTATCGTCAAATTAATTTCCATACAGCACCCAGTGCTCATCCCAACAGGTGCCCTCCTCAATGCCCGTCACCCACTTTCCCCTCCCTCCCACCCCCCATCAACCCTCAGTTTATTCTCAGTTTTTAAGAGTCTCTTATGGTTTGCCTCCTTCCCTCTCTGGAGCTTTTTTTTTTCCTCCTTCCCCTTCCCCATGGTCTTCTGTTAAGTTTCTCGGGATCCACATAAGAGTGAAAACATATGGTATCTGTCTTTCTCTGTTAGCCATTTTAACAATATTTGTTATTCCAATCCATGAGCATAGAATGGGTTTCCGTTTCTTTGTGTCATCTTCAGTTTCTTTCATCAGTTTTTTATAGTTTTCAGAATACAGGTCTTTCGCCTCTTTGGTTAGGTTTATTCCTAGGTATCTATTGTTTTTGGTCTAGTTGTAAATGGGATTGTTTTCTTAATTTCTCTTTCTGCTGCTTCATTATTGTTGTATAGAAATGCAACAGATTTCTGTACACTGATTTTGTATCCTGTGATATTACTGAATTCCTTTATCATATCTAGTAGTTTTTTGGTGGAGTCTTTCGGGTTTTCTATATAGAGTATCATGTCATCTGCAAATAGTGAAAGTTTTACTTCTTCCTTACCAGTTTGAATGCCTTTTGTTTCTTTCTGTTGTCTGATTGCTGAGGTTAGGACTTCCAGTATTATGTTAAATAGAAGTGGTGAGAGTAGACATCGTTTTCTTGTTCCTGACCTTAGGAGAAAGGCTCACAGTTTTTCCCCATGAAAAAATGATGTTAGCTGTGGGTTTTTCATATATGGCCTTTATTAAGTTGAGGTATGCTCCCTCTAAACCTACTTTGTTGAGGGTTTTAATCAGAAATGATGTTGTACTTTGTCAAATGCTTTCTCTGCATCTAGTGAAATGATTATATGGTTCTTGTTCTGTCTCTTATTGATGTGATATATCATGTTGATTTATTTGTGAATATTGAGCCACCCTTGCAACCCAGAAATAAATCCCACTCGACCATGATGAATGATTTTTTTAACGCATTGTTGGATTTGGTTTGCTGGTATTTTCTTTTTTTTTTTTTTTAAGTTTATTTTAAGAGACAGAGAGTGTGGAGGAGGGGCAGAAAGAGAGAGAGGGAGAGAGAGAATCCCAGGCAGGCTCTGTGCTGTCAACAAGGAGCTCGAACCCACGAACCGTGAGATCATGACCCGAACAGAAACCAAGAATCGGATGCTTAACCGACTGAGCCACGTAGGTGCCCCAGTTTGCTGGTATTTTCTTGAGGATTTTTGCATCTATATTCATCAGACATATTGGCCTGTGGTTCTCTTTTTTCACCTGGTTTTGGTATCAGGGTAATGCTAGCCTCGTAGAATGCATTCGTTCCTTTATGGTTGTTATTAACTGTTTTTTGTATTTGGGTGCTCTCATGTTAGATGTGTACATATTTACAGTTATTATATCTTCTTGTTGGATTGTCCCCTTTATTATTATATAGTGTCCTTCATTCAGTCTCTCTTGTTCCAGTGTCTGTTTTAAAGTGTATTTTGTCCAACATAAGTATTGCTACCCCGGCCTTCTTTTGACATCTATTTGCATGACTAATGTTTTCCCATCCCCTCACTTTCAATCTGCAGGTGTCTTTAGATCTAAAACGACTCTCTTGTAGGCAGCATATAGATGGCTTTTATTTTTTTAGACCTTCTGTCACCCTGTGTCTTTTGATTGGAGCATTTAGTTCATTTACAGTCAAAGTAATTATTGATAGATACATATCATTACTTGTTTTGTGGTTGTTTCTGAAGATTTTCCCTGATCCTTTCTTGTCTTTCTTTCATGGTTTGCTGGTTTTCTTTAGTGATGGATTTGGATTTCTTTCTCTTTATTCTTGGCACATTTATTAGTGGTTGTTCATTTGTGGTTACCATTAGGTTAGTATATAACATCTTCCGCACATAGCAGTCTATAGTAAATTGATGGTTGTATAAGTTTGAACCAAACCTTTACTCTTCTCCTCCCCACAGTTTAGGTAAATGGTGTCATATTGTATATCCTTTTATTTTGTGACTTCCTTGACTGATTTTTTACAGAAATATCCATTTTTACTGCTTTTGTGTTTTTGTGTTCCCTACATCCATACTGTCACTTTTGATCTTTCTTTTCTACTCAAAGAGCCCCCTTTAATATTTCTTGCAGGGCTGGTTTAGTGGGCATGAACTCCTTTAGTTTTTGTTTGTCTGGGAAACTCTTTATCTGTCCTTCTATTCTGAAAGACAGCCTTCCTGGATAGAGTATTCTTGACTGCAGGTTTTTTCCATTCGGCACTTTGAATATGTCATGCCACTCCTTTCTGGCTTGGAAAATTTCTGCTGAAAGATCCACTGATAACCTTATGGGGTTTCCTTTGTATGTAACTGACTTCTTTTGTCTTGATGCCTTTAATATTTTTTTCTTAGTAGATTTTGCCATTTTAATGACAGTACGTCTTGGTGTGGATCTGCTTTTATTGATTTTGTAGGGGGTTCGCTGTGCCTCCTGAATCTGGATATCTTGTTTCCTTCCCCAGATTAAGGGAGTTTTCAGTTATTATTTCTGCAAATAAATTCTCTATTATTACATTTGATGGAGTCCCTGAGTTCCTTAAGTCTATTCTCATTTTGCATAATCCTTTTTTCTCTCTTTTGTCACCTTGATTACTTTCCATTACTCTGTCTTCTGGGTCATTAATTCCTTTCTCTGTTTCTTCCAGCCTGTTGTTCATGCCATCATGCATGTTTCTTATTTACTGAGCCCTTTATCTGTGCTATGTTATCCCTTATCTCTGTGTTCATGGCCTCTCTGACGTCCTCCACTCTTTTCTCAACTCCATTGAATATCTTTACGATCATTGCTTAAATTCTCCATCAGACATGTTAACTTACATCTGTTTCATTAGATCACTGGCTGTGACCTTGTTCTTCTGTTCTTTCATTTGGGACAAATTCCTCTGTCTTCTCATTTTGCCTAAATCTCCGTGCCTATCTCTGCGTGTTAGGAAAGTCAGCTACATTTTCCGTTCTTGAGTGTAATACCTTTATGAAGAAGAAATCCTGTAGTGCCCTGCTATGTGGTATTCCCTGTTCCCCAGGGCCTGGGACTTCAAGGAGGTTCTCCAATGTGTGCCGCACGCGCCCTGCTGTTGAGTCCTGGCCACTTTATCCTTCAGAGGCTCTCTTTGCCTGTTTTGGGCAGTGTTTGGCCTCTGGCCTGAATGTGGTGAGTTTCAACGAGTTGTGCTCTGGCCTGCTTGTGAAATGAAACCTGTTGCTGCCACCACCGGAATTGAGGCCTGGCAAAACTCAAGCACCAGGAGGCATGGTGTTGACAGAGTTTTGTGCCAGTCTTCTGGGGGATGGGTCCCACTGATGTGGGACTGAGGCAAGTGTGGCTGGGAAAGGCAGTTCCACAGGAGCGTGGAGAGCAGGGCTTGGTGTAAACAAGTTAGGTAGTGTCAGCCCTGCACTGGTTCCCACAGGTGGCCCTGTGCTTATGATGAGGGGCAGGGGAGGGAACTGGCTCCTGCAAGTTCCTTTGTGCTCAGAAGGGTCTATCCATGAATGCTGTCTCTCTGGGATGTACTCCAAGGTGAGCAACTAGCCTCCCCATTTTGTACCCCAGGTGCTCTTCAGATCACTGTTTCCATGCTGTACATTCTGGGCTGTTTGCTTGCCTTCTCTCTAAGAGCAGGCCCAGTGTCCTCTGGACTATCCCTGAGCCAAGCCTGCTGACCCTTAGAACTGTAGGCTTTAAGCCCCACTAGTTACAAGAACTCACAAAATCCGGGCCCTTTCACTTTCCAAGCCAGTTACTATGGGGTTGTTTTCCCCATGTACCCCTGTGTGCTAGTCTGTGTCTCACCCTTCTCAGCAACTGTGGCTCCCCCCCTACTGCAGTGGCCATGACCCGTCCCTCCCAAACCGTGTCTCCATACTCCCTACCTTCTTTGATGTGGCCTCTTCTCTACCTTTAGTTGTGGAGTTTGTTTTTCTAGTTTTCAGATTGATTCCTGGGGTAATTAGGATGATTTAATAGTTTTCCGGTAGTATTTCTGAGATGGGACAAGACTAGGGTCCTCCTACTCTGCCCCCATCTTCCTGTCCAGCCTCTCTATACCTGCTTTTAAATTTCACTGATTTCGGCCCTAATTTTTTTAGTGTGTATTTATTTATTTTGAGAGAGAGCATGCTTGTGTGCACAAGCAGGGGAGGGGCAAAGAGACGGAGAGAGAGAGACCATCCCAAGTAGACTCCACACTGTTGGCACAGAGCCTGATGCAGGGCTCGATCTCAGGATCCATGAGATCATGACCTGAGCTGAAATCAAGAGTCGGCCACTTAACCAACTGAGCCACCCAGGCGCCCCGCTGACCTAACTTTTATCATTTGTTTTATTCTGCCTGCTTTACATTTTAATTCCTTTTCTTTCTTTAGTTTCCTAAGATGGAAATTTAGATTATTGGTTTTAGATTTTTTGTCTTCTTTAATACATTCATTTAACGCTGCAAATTTCCCTGTATTCACATATCCTGTAAATTTTGATAAGATGCCCTTTACTTGGCTTAAAATATTCTTAAACTTCTCTTGAAAATGCTTCTTTGACCCTTGTGTTATTTCAATCTCCAACTATTTTGTAATTTTTTCAGCTATAGTTCTATTATTGATTTCTAGTTTAATTCAATACTCGTCTGAGAGCATGATTTCTATCAGTCTGTTTTTTTGTCTTTTATTTATTAAGCTGTCTTTTGTGGCCCAGAATATGGTTTTAGTGAGTGTTTATGTGGACTTGAGAATGCATTCTGCTGTTGTTGCATGGGGTACTCTGTACATTTCAATTAGAGACTGTTGATTGATAGTGATGTTCAGGTAAATTGCATCCTTACTGATTTTCTGCCTGTCTGATCTATCAATTACCTACCAGTTTTTGCCTCACACTTTTTATTGTTCTTTGTTAGATGTAAACACACTAAGGATGTTTTTGGATAATGGACCCCTTTATCATTATGTAGTGCCTCTCATTATCCCTGATAATTTTCCTTGTTTTGAAAGCTGCTTTATCTGAAATTAATATACTGATTTCAGCTTTCTTTTGATTAGTGAGAGCATGGTATATCACTATTCACACCTTATAATCTATATTTGTTATATTTAAAATGGGTTTCTTGTAGGTAACATAGTTAAGGTAATGTTTTTTCAATCCGCTCTAACAATCACTGTTTTTTAATGTCTGTATTTAGACCATTCACATTTAAAGTGATTATTGATATAGTTGGAATAATATTTTCTGTGTGTGTAATAATTAATTTCTATTTGTTGCCTTCTTAATATGTGCATTTAGACTAATCACATTATCACTTCACATCAATGGCGACTTGATGTGCACAAATATCACTTATACTTGTTTTTAAAATGTTTAAGGATTTTTCTTTCCCTTAGGTTTCCTGAAGTTTAAATAATATATGCCCAGGTAGATTATTTGATATTTATTCTGCTTGGTGTTCTCTGAGCTTCCTGAATCTGTGGGTTGGCATCTCATTAATTTCCCAAAGTTCTTGGCCATTATTACTTGAAATAATTTTTCTGTTCTTTTCTCTCTTCCTTCTCCTTCTGGTATTCCAATTACACATATTTTACGCGTTTTGAAATGATGACCACAGATCCTGGATATTTTGCTATTTTCATTGTTTGTTTGTTTGTTTGTTTGTTTGTTTTACTTTGTATTTCAGTTTTGAGAGTTTCAGGTGACCGAGATCTTCAAGCTCATTAATTCTCTTCTTGGTCACGAACAAGGCCATCAAAAGCATTCTTTGACTTTGCTTACTTTCAGAGTTTCTATCTCTCTGCTTAAATTGCCCATCTGTTCGTATACATTAATTCTTTCTTTAATAAGAGCCCTTCCTTAACATATTAATCATACTTATTTTAAAGTTCCTTGCATGTGTGCCATATCTAAATCTGCTTCTGATGCCTGCTATGTGTCCTTAACCTGTATTTTGTCTTGGCTTTTAGCTTGCCTTATAAGTTTTGTGTTGAAAGCCAGACAGGATGGACCAAGTAATAGGAACTGAGGTAAATATGCCTTTCCTATGAAGTTTTATGTTAACTTGGCAAGGATTTGGGCTGTGTTTCAGGTACCAGACCTTTTAGTTATCTCTAATGACATTATTTGCTCCCTTCTGTTGTCTTTCAGTTTCCCCTACGAGCTCTTTCAAAAATAAAGTCTAAGCCTTCCAGCTCTTTCTACTGCTGTTACACTGGCACTCTATTGATGTGGTGGTAAGGTGTGGGAGGGGACAAGAAGTCTCTAATGTTCAATTAAATTTTGACCTTTTAGTAGAACTGTCTGGGCTATGGCCTTCAGAAATGTTTCTTAGCCTTTTATTTTCTCTAGAAAGCTTGGAGGGGCCCGTAACTGGCTAACTGACCTGACCCTAAGTTGGATAAGGCTCTAGTAAAGTCTTTCCTCCTGAAGAGTAGGCCTTTGTTATGGAGGACACTCTGGGTATATTTGAAAGTGTTTACTTTTTCCCCTCACTCTGCCAGAAGCGTGAAGGAGTTTTTTGGTTTTTTTTTTCATCTTCATCATGAGAACATGGCATGGGGGTTCTAGCAGTGAAAGCCCATGAAAATGTCAGTAATGTTGGACCCTAGGAGTTTATTTCTTTCATTATAGTCCACACAAATTCTCCAGCAATTCATCGATATTACCACGTAATTGTTCCTATCAGTGTGTACTTACAGTGTCTTCTGATCCAGATAAACTCATCTCAGCCTTGTATACAAATCCCTCATAGTTCCCTGTCTCTCTAGATTTCAGTGTGGTGATTTGTCCCATGACTTCAGTTCTCTGATGGATCAGACAATGTTATTCATCTTCATTTTGCTCAGCCTTTTTCCTGTTCTAAGAACTGGATCGAAAACTTCCAAGCTCTTGAAATGTCAGAGCTGAGGGGTGCCTCGGTGGCTCAGTAGGTTGGGCGTCTGACTTTGGCTCAGATCATGATCTTGTGGTTCGAGAGCTCAAGCCCCACATCGGGCTCTGCGCTGACAGCTCAGAGCCTGGAGCCTGCTTCAGATTCTGTGTCTCCCCCTCTCTCTCTCTGCCCCTCCCCCACGAGTTCTCTATCTCGCTCTCTCTCTCTCAAAAATAAACATTAAAAAAAGAAATGTCAGAGTTGAAACCAGAAGTCCTAATGTTCCTAATATGAGTTTAGATAATCCAAGGCTCTGTTACCAGGTATATACTAGTTTACGGGTGCCATATTTTTGGCAGTGTCCATGGATATCCATAATGTCTTGGACGTAAAAATGTATTCTCTTTGAAATTAATGATGTTGTACTACCTTTCATTGGTTATGCATTGCTTGGAGTATATTTTCCTCTATCTTTTCAAAAATTTGCATGTATGATTTTGATTTCAGTGTATCTCTTTTAAGAAGAATATAAATGCATTTTCCCCAAATCTGTCATGAAATCGATGGATCAAAACTTTTACATTTGTGTGATTACTGATAAAACTAATTTCTGCCTTTTTGATTTACCTAGTTATTAAGTTTTCTTTTTCCTTTTCCTTCCTTCTTTACAGATTTCTCCTGAATTGATCAGACTTTCTTTACTTCTGCCTTTTCCTCAGTACTGCCTTTGAAGTTAGCCGTTCTATTTCTAAATCTGTAGTAATGACATCTAGCTGTTCTGATGCAGTTGTGGTGGTGGTTTTGTTTTGTTTTGTTTTACTGTTACCTTTTAATATCTTTGTTTACATTACGGGAGTCTAAACGTATTATATTTTTCTGCCTCCTCAAAATACACAGACCATAGAAATATTGAAATGCAGGGGCGCCTGGGTGGCTCAGTCGGTTAAGCGTCCGACTTTGGCTCAGGTCATGATCTCGCAGTTCGTGAGTTCAAACCCCGTGTCGGGCTTTGTGCTGACCGCTCTGAGCCTGGAGCCTGTTTCAGATTCTGTGTCTCCCTCTCTCTGACCCTCCCCCGTTCATGCTCTGTCTCTCTCTGTCTCAAAAATAAATAAACGTTAAAAAAAATTTGAAATACTGAAATGCAATCACTCATCTTGGCCTTGTCCCACTCTCATATTTCATGATATGTCGTCTAACATTTTTTATCCCTTTAGTTCCAGCTTTTGAAGACGTGCACTTTCAAAGCCCTTCATGTATTGTGAGCTCATAGCTTGATAATGAATCATTATTCACGGAACTTTGATAAGGCATACAAAACCTCATAGTAATTTGTGGGAATTTGTTATATGTCTAAGATCCCAATCCATAGCCTTGAACTAAAGAGGATGATGTCATTAATCAGTTGATGGTTAAGCACTTTATTTATTTCAGCAATGTACAATATAGCAGGGTTTTTGGGTTTTTTTTTTTGGTTTTGGTTTTGGTTTGTTTTGGTGTTTGTTTGTTTGTTTGTTTCATTCCCAGAGATTCTCTGCTGACAGGAATTTGGAGTGTTTCTTTCTGAATGTGCACTAGAGAATGCACTCGATCCTGCTTCAGTTAAAGACTTCTTTGGAATCCAAGGCAGAATGCATTTAACTGGGGGGTGAAAGTAAAAAAGAACACACTGCTCAGGATAAAAAAAAAAAAACAGAGGGGCGCCTGGGTGGCTCAGTCAGTTAAGCATCTGACTTCGGCTCAGGTCATCATCTTGTGGTTTGTGAGTTCAAGCCCTGCATTGTCTGGGCTGGAATTACTGAGCTGTCAGCACAGAGCCCGGAGCCTGCTTCAGATCCTGTGTCTACCTCTCTCTCTGCTCCTCCCCCGCTCGCGCTCGCTCGCACTCTCTCTCCAAAATAAATAAGCATTGAAAAAAAGTTTAAAAAAAGAATGAAAAAATAGAGTTTGGGGAGATTTTGATGTCCCTCTGACCTGGAAA
The DNA here is from genome assembly GCF_022837055.1 of Prionailurus viverrinus. Taxonomy (NCBI): domain Eukaryota; kingdom Metazoa; phylum Chordata; class Mammalia; order Carnivora; family Felidae; genus Prionailurus; species Prionailurus viverrinus. The sequence goes on along the minus strand of NC_062579.1, from coordinate 111,370,564 downwards.
TGGAACAATATCTACTGTTATTGTTGACTAAAATTGTCCTCTTGCTGCGTTTTATGCGCTGGGATGTGCCAACAGTTTGAACTTTCATATAGAATTTGTTTCTACTCTGAGCTCTACTGGGTATTAGCATTTTGACTTGAAGCACAATATTTAGCCTCCCTTGAGCTTAGTTTCTTTTATATGCCAAAAGGTGACCATACTTGCCCTAGGTACCTCACAGAATTGCTGTCTCAAAGCACCTCACAGGTACTTGCCCTAGGTACCTCACAGGTACTTGCCCTAGGTACCTCACAGGTACTTGCCCTAGTACCTCACAGGTACTTGCCCTAGGTACTTCACAGGTACTTGCCCTAGTACCTCACAGGTACTTGCCCTAGGTACCTGACAGAATTACTGTCTCAAAAAGAACAGTAGAGGATAGTACTTTCTGGGTTATAAAATACTATGCAAATATAAAAGATTGTTAAGAAACAGGAAAATACCGGAAAACCACATGTGACTCACATCATGGTCCTGGTGAGTCATCTTGTCAGGGAGGCAAGAATGGTTATAAAATCAGAAGATTTTGAAGATGCTCAGTGTCTTCCAAGCAGAACCTATTCAAAGTAGAATAGTGATAAAAACTGCAAAACATCAATGCACCAAGGATACTAGGTCATTTTTGACCGCTTTATAATTTACGTCTGACCTAAAATGCTAGGGAAGAAACTTATCTCACGTAGACTGCAAAGCTAGACAGATGAAAGATCTGGGGGAAATCTAAGTTTAGAATAATTCCATTTAACGTTGAAAGTGTGAGCAAGGAAGGTCTTCCCTGTAATGTGGTACCACTTAAGAAGTGAGGTCCAGAGAAAACAGGGGCAAAGAAAGTGATCAAACAATGGGTGTGCACACGGCCGAAGCGGGACCCTGGCCACTCCGATCAAAGCCACTGATTAGTCCCTTGCAGCTCTGGGACTCTGATTCAGAGATTAAATGAGTTATAAGGTTTTTCCCCTGGTGTGAATCGCTTATAATTTTTCCCTTTTCACAATAGGGCTAAATGCAGCCAAGTTTATTCTTCTTTTTGAGGAGGCTTTAGGAATAGAAGGCACATGAATTTAGTACTGGCTATGACCAAACAATGAGAGAGATCATTACCCACAATATCTCATTTAACCTTCTGGACAGTCCTATCAGATAGACATTCCTGTTCTCACTTTACCTGCAAGGCAGCTGAGGGTCAGCAGAGTTCAGCAGGTTTACCGGGGTCATACGTGAAGTTTACCACGCTGAAACGTAAACCCGTGTCTAGCTGATGCCAAGAGCACCTCATTGTGCAGTAGAGAGACCTCAACAGAATGAAGAGGAATTCTTCTGGGACATTTATGTATTACAAAAATGGAATAGGAGCCATTATCCATGTGGTACAAGTTCAGGGGGAATGGATGTGATTCCAAACACCTTTACCGGCTGGACTTCCTGAGTCTAAAAATGTTCCGTTAAAACCACAGGCAGCAAATCAGTTTCATTTTAAACACCAATTCTGATTAGTTAACAGTCACTGCCTGAGTCACTGTGTTGAGAACGATTCTGAGGAGGGTGCTTCCTGCCTCAGCAGGAAAGAGTCTTATGATCGATCAGGGATGACTGCTATGGATGTGGGAGGGAAGAGTGGTGGCTTAAGTGCCAAGTTTCTCCCATTATGGAACCTGACATATGTTACCTTGATTTAAGCTTCCGCTGTTAACAGTCCAGCTCCTTGGGAGGAGGCCTACATTCAGCCTCATCAGTTCTTGCACCTCATTCTGTGAGGAAGTTAATGCCATCTTCTCTGAAGGGAAGTAGCCGATTGTCCAAAGGGAAAAGAGATTGTGAGAGCAGTGCATTCATGGGGAATGCTCTGTTCCTTTCGTGAATGTGTCCAGGGGGGCATTGTTTGAAAATCACCAAAGGTTAATCACCAGGCTTTCTTGGATGGCTTCAGCATTGGTTCGCTGCTGGTGCTTAGGGTTAAATAGGTACCTACAGTCTTATAAAAATAAAAATTGGTATATTAATTGGAATTCACTTCCATCTGAGCAATAAAATTGCTTTATAGTCTTTGCTAGAATCAGTAGGAATTAATCTGAACAGTGGTACCTTGCTAGAGGAAAAGGGTAAAATCATGTCTACGTTTTCGCGGGATAGGGCAGAGACGTGGGAAATTTATGCTAGGGGGAAAAGGCAAAAAACTGAGTTTAAGCAACGTTAGTTAGCTGCCATCCGCGAGTACCTCTCAGTGTCAGTCCAGGAGAAAAAACGAGAAGGTGGCTTGGGGGAAGGATAAGGATAGTGACTGGGGATCAGTATAAAAGCAATATCTAAGTGAGAGCCAAACAAGGACCAGGAATTGAACCGTACCCTACTAACTGCTTTATTTACACAGAGGCCTAACAAACCAGATATTACCAGTTCGGCCAGCTCGGTCCACTCACTTGTTGGTTTAGTCAGAAAGCTGGTTGGATTGCTATTTTCCACGAGGTGATGGATTTGGCCGAATGCAACGTTTGCCTGAATTTCATACCAGCACAGTCTAGTTCACACTGTAAATCTTAATTTGCTGCTTGTCTTGATTTTCTACCACTAATAGGATCTACACATCTGAAAATTATGTTTTCAATATCATCATTCAAATAATTCATGTAAGCAAAATTAAACTTGATATGATTTCCCATGGGAAATAAGAATACGAAATGAGCTCCCTTATACTAATCTCATTTTGCCCTTAGCCACTACACAATTGAACAAGTAACATCTCTAATATCTTCACAGAATTTAATTGGCCCCAATAATAGCAGCTTCATAATATTTGTAGGATGCCCCTTTAGGGTGGTGAGTATCCTTAGAGAGGTCTATAAGTGAAGTGTGGTAGAGTGAGCGAATACATTCTCCTGGATCGGTAATCAAGTCACACATCCAAGGCAAGTAAGCCTGACGTTTATATCAAGGCTTGAGGAATCAGACAGTTCTGCAGTGTGCCTCCTGGTGTGGCGAGGTTATAGTTTAACTACAGACAAGGCTCAGGGCTTGGGCAGGCACCTCTGAGCCCGGAGGTGACAGCAGACTAGGGATGACAAATGGCTTCAAAAAAGAGTAATGTTTACGTAACAATTTGCTGTTCCAGAGACCTTTTCAAAATGTTTCATTTTAGGAATGATCAAATACTTGCAAAATATTCAAAGATATGCAAAAATACAAGAATTTTTAAGGAAAAATTTTCAATGAAAATTTGAAGGGCACAATGTCAGCAAAGTCGCTGTAAGACAGGTACCCTCATAATGACCTGGTGGATGAATCAAGGGGTTTAAGCTTTCTGTTGGACAATTTGGCAGCGTGCATGATCATTTTAAAAATATTCATAGTCCTTGGCCCAATAATTCCACTTTTGGGAATTGACCTAGAGAAATAAACTAAAATCCAATAAAAGACTTATAAAGAGGGGCGCCTGGGTGGCGCAGTCGGTTAAGCGTCCGACTTCAGCCAGGTCACGATCTCACAGTCCGTGAGTTCGAGCCCCGCGTCGGGCTCTGGGCTGATGGCTCAGAGCCTGGAGCCTGTTTCCGATTCTGTGTCTCCCTCTCTCTCTGCCCCCCCGCCATTCATGCTCTGTCTCTCTCTGTCCCAAAAATAAATAAATGTTGAAAAAAAAAAATTAAAAAAAAAAAAGACTTATAAAGACTTTCACTGAATCATTATATGGAAAAATAAAATATACATACATATGCATATATATATATATATATATATATATATATAGGACCAAAAGACCAAATATTATTTAAACAAAGAAATTAACACCATAAATTTGTAGCCATTAAAATTATGTTAAAAAATATTTCTAAAGTCCCAATAAGGAAATTATTGTCATAGCACATTAAATCAAAGTAAGGAATAGACAATTTTATATTTAGGGTGATCTCAAATTATATTTAAAAAAATACATTAAAAGAAATGCATTGATATCAATAGCAATTATCTCAAGGTGGCATGCATATAGAAGATTTTCTGGGGTTTTTTTAATGTTTATTTTTGAGAGAGAGGGGCAGAGATGGGGGGAGACACAGAATCCAAAGTAGGCTCCAGGCTCTGAGCTGTCAGCACAGAGCCCGATGCAGGGCTTGAACCCATAAACTGTGAGATCATGACCTGAGCCGAAGTTGGAAGCTTAACTGACTGAGCCACCCATGCGCTCCAGAAGATTTTCTGTTTTATCACTATAGTGTTCCCCATTTATTGATATCATGTAATAAGTATGTAATATTTCAAAATAATAATAAAAATAACAAGCGATTTTATATGTATTATACTGGACTAAAAAATAGATTTAAAGAGTACTAACATTAGTCCCACTTTATAGACGAGAACACAGATGCAGAGCAATTAGATGGGTTAACGAAGGTCACAGTGGCTATAATTTGTAGAGCTAGGATTCCTCATCTCGTATTCCCCCTTCTATCACATACTACCTCTTTCAGAAAGAGAATATAAGAGGGGCAGTGCAGTAACAATAGCTTATGTCTGTTAATAACCAGAGGAGTAGTTTAATAAGATGCTCTCCACATAGAACTGTATATGAGCTTTGCTTAGCAAAAACTTTGGTTTTCAAGTTGACTCCATATCTGATTTTCCACAATTGAGATTGTCTCTAATTGATAAGTTAAAGCAAACGATCTCCCATGTTGTGCTTTCTTCTTTTTGTTTTTACTTTCTCTTTTCTTTTCTTTTCTTTTCTTTATTTTATTTTTGTAATAACATTTATTGTCAAGTTAGCTAACCTACAGTGTATACAGTGTGCTCTTGGTTTTGGGGGTAGATTCCCGTGATTCATCGCTTCCATACAACACCCAGTGCTCATCCCAGCAAGAGCCCTCCTCAATGCCCATCAGCCATTTTCCCTGTCTCCCCAGCACCCCCCCCCCATCATCCCTCAGTTTGGTCTCTGGATTCAAGAGTCTCTTGTAGTTTGCCTCCCTCCCTCTCTCTTTGTAACTATTTTTTTTTCCCCTTCCCTTCGCCCATGGTCTTCTGTTAAGTTTCTCAAGATCCACATATGAGTGAAAACATATGATATCTGTCTTCCTCTGACTTATTTCCCTTGGCATAATTCCCTCCAGGCCCACCTCACACCGGTCAGAGTGGCTAAATTAACAACCCAGGAAACAACAGATGTTGGCAAGGAGGTGAAGAAATGGGAACCCTCTTGCACAGATAGTGGGAATGCAAACTGGTGCAGCCACTCTGGAAAACAGTGTGGACGTTCCTCCAAAAATTAAAAATAGATCTACCCTATGACCCAGCAATAGCACTGCTAGGAATTCACCCAAGGGATACGGGAGTGCTGATGCAGAGGGGCACTTGTACCCCAATGTGTATAGCAGCGCTTTCAACAATAGCCAAATTATGGAAAGAGCCCAAATGTCCATCGACAGATGAATGGATAAAAAATTGTGGTTTATATATACAATGGGATCCTTCTTGGCTTTCTTCTTTTTAAAATATCATAATTATCTTTGGTCACTTTCCCATGGTTGGGGAATTTTTTCCAAGCGAAATCTATCAAAATAGATGGTGAGATCTTTCTTTTTTAATTGTCCTATTTCTTTATACCTTGGGCTATGTGCATTCACTTCCCTTCCCTAACAGTAAAAGTTTTTTGGCACATTAAGTGCTTTGAAGTGTGTTTTAAACCATTCCCTATGATACGCGTTTGTTGAAAGCACTTCAAGAAAACAACCTGTGAATTATTTTGGACCCCTGAGGAAATGGTGCCAGTGACTAAATTTTCAAGGTATGAGATGTCTTTTGGTTTAGCAACTTCTGGCTGCATGGTGGGGGTTACAAGGCACCAATCTTAGAACTCCTTCAGTTCTAATCTGGGTCTTGTTTTCCTGAAATTCATCACCTCTGAGTTAATTTGAAGGTCTGAGGTAAGCCGTATCACAAGTCCTGCCATGCACATAGATTAGACCACTCTAAGCCATCGGTACCCCTAAACCAATCGCTGTGCCTAGCAATTTAGCATCGGTACCCCTAAACCAATCGCCGTGACTAGAGCTAATTGTGCACCTAGCCAGCAGACTCCAGACTCAGCTAGGCTTCCTTGCCCTCACCAGCCCCTGCCTACTGGCTTTCTCCCATATAAGCACCCACAAATAGAAAAGGGGTGACTGGAGCCAATCACCTGTCTAAATTATAACCTAGGGCACATAGACAAAGTTGCTCGTGACTTGAATGAGCTAATGTTCTTTTTGATGTGGAAACCTAAATCAGACTCGTACCTCAGGTTCTCCATCAAACCGATCCGCGTTTTAGTGGGTTCAACCTCTACATAAATCAAAGCAGTGAAGTAGCAGGCCCTTTCTTTATTTCTTGACCAAATATTTATGCCGTGTATGAACACAACTGGTCTACACTTCAGGCTCGATGGAGAGGTTAGCTGGGAAGTGCGGGACAGGGGTGTGAGCTGGGCATGAATGTATAGGCGTGTTTTCAAGACAGCTGCTATCTGTGGGTTTCAAAATTCATTCTCTCAGTGCTCTGCCTTCCTTTTTCTCCATTTCGGTGTGCGCACTCACCTGTCACAAAGCCTACTATTATATGTCCGCCTCTGAATTATAACATCAGGCAATTAAGATTCACAAGGTGCTGAAAGACTTATAAACAAAGGGAAAGAAAATGTGTTCTATTAAGAAGCCCGGGAAGTAAGCATCTTCTCAATGAATTACGCAAAGCCTACATTCTTCTTTTATTGTGGTCCCAGTTTCCTTTATTTGGATAGGAGAAACTTACACCTATGAATCGATATTTCAGCTAGTATGACTTTCAGATATTCCTGAGGGCTAGTTAAAATGGTGTGCCTATTGGGATTTCTATATGGCCAAATGGTAGAAATGATGCAAGTGAAATAACAATGGATCTGACTCAGCTGTGAAAACATTTCTATAATCGATAAAGGGAAAGCTGGAAGAATCCATTTTTAAAATTCAGTTATTTTTAGCCAATATACTTTGACGTTGTGTCTTGTTACATAAAGCATAGGAACCTTTATGCACAGTGTCTATTGTATCCAATGGGAGTTGAGTGCATGAACTTTTCGTTTCTTAAAGCCTGAGGGGGGGATCTTACTGGATGAAGGTACTAACTGCTTTACACACAAAACAGCCCACCTTCCACTCCTCCTGCACATTTGGCTTTTAATGTTAAGGGAACACCTCTCCATAGCTTTCTTCCGCCCGTTCCTTTTGAAAGGGAATTAGAAGAGAATGTACATGAGCACGTGTCTTGCAGGGCTCTCCATTCAGCCCAAGGTCAATCCCTTAGCATATACTGACCATATTCTCAGGGACGGCACTCCACTAAAGATGGGTCTGATACTACTTTCTCAACAGACATTTATTTAGTGTCTATTCTAAACCAAACTGAGTTTGCAGTGAGCATTTAATACGCATGGGGCCTATGGACACAGATGTGATCACACCCCTGTTATCAGGAAATGTAATTTGACAGGAGAGACGGCCCTCTTAAACTCAATATAGTACATTATCACATAACACTACAGGTGGGGACATTTGCATGGAGAAGGTCTTGGGAATTCATTTCTCCGGCAGTCGGGAAAATGTTCTAGGAGAGGCTGCATGTGAGCTCTGGCCGTGTGTTAAAGGATGTGTATGACTTCGCCAGAACGGGGAAAGTACGAAAGGGAGAGGAAAGATGTTTAATCAGAAGATGATGTTGTACCAGGGCACCTACACTAAAAACACCCTAGAGCCCTAGGTATTCCCTAGAGAGGCCATATATCCTTATATTGCGGATGCAGTGGGTACAGACCAGAAGGGAGATGTGACCTGCCCGATCTCACAAAGTGGAGCCACACTGCCTCTGTTTGTGCAAATAGAAAATGTCACGACACCTACAATTTCTGGAACACTCCATTCCCAACCTCATCCCTTTCTACTTGTTTGGGTCCTTGTGTTTTTAATCCAGACCGGGTGAACAGCCCCCAACTCTGATGCATGTTTCGCTTTATGGAGCAGTGGGAAAGACAGAAGGTTTCTTCCCTGTTGGTTCTTCAAGTGTGCACCCTTCATTCTCAGATCCCTGCAGAGAACTAACTCCTTACAGTTACCCTGATTTAAATATCTACTCATTTAGTACATGTAGATACCTTTTAAAATTTGCAATGCTGAAAACATAGCAGAGGAGATAGCCGGCCAAAATATGGCAGCAAGAATACACCCAGATAATGTACAACTATTGCCATTTATTTTCGCCATATTAATGAAACACAGCATGAAAATCAGTGATAATAAAAAATCGGTTAAGCGAAAGAAAATTTCTACTTAAAATATGGAAAAGTGGCATAGAATATGCCCCCATACATATATCTTTAATAAGTTCATCATGATGCTCAGTCCAATGATTTCAGGAGGAGGAAGACTGACTTTTAGTTCAATTCCGCCGTTTACGAGCAGTGATAGATAGGCTTGATAACCTCTCAAAATCTCCATTTTCTTATCAGTAAACCAGTATAAATAGCTACTTGGGGTGAGTGTGGAAATCAAAGAGTAATGCAAGTGGAAAATTTTTTTAAACTATGAAATGTTATCCTGACATAAGGTATTGATATAATTAAGACGCATTTTAAAAGATGGTGTACTTAGAATTTTAAGTGCCGATTTCCTTATGGGTGATCTCTATTTATTTTATTTCCACTTCTTAAGTATTGCTGTATTACATACTAGCGCATTTTTCAAAGTGCTCTGGCTAATATCAACAGATATATTTTAAGAGATAATTATGCAAAATAGAAGTTTGCATAAATTCATGGGAAAGTAAATAAATGCAATGTTAAGCAGTCGTTTTAAAAATACGTGTTTGTGGGTGGTCTGGGTGGCCCAGTCAGTTGAGCCTCAGACGCTTGGTTTCAGCTGAGGTCATGATCTCATGGCTTCGTGGGTTTGAGCCCCGGATCGGGCTCTACGCTGACAGTGTGGAGCCTGCTTGGGATTCTCGCTCTTCCTCTCTCTGCCCCTCCCCCACTAACACTGTCTCTGTCTCTCAAAAGAAATAAGCTTTAAAAAATGCATTTTGTCAACAAATGAAGAAACAAACAAAAAGCAGAATCAGACCCATAAATACAGAGATCAAAATAATGGTTGCAGAGGGGCAGGGGTTGGGGGGTTGGGCAAAATGGGCGAAGGGCAGTGAGAGATACAGGCTTCCAGTTATGGAATGTGTAAGTCAGGGAGAGAAAAGGCACAGCTTGGGGAATACAGCCGATGATCCTGTCATCGTGTATATGGTGACAGAAGGTGGCTACACTCGTGGGGAACACGGCATAAGGTGAAGACTTGTCAGACCACTGTGTTTTACACTTGACGCTAATGTAACACTGTGTCAAGCATACTGAGAAAAATACCTTTTTGTGGACTTGACTCGACCGAGCACACAATGCAACATGCTTGACTTGCATTTGTTTCCTCTTTTCTTCATCCAAAAAATAGATTTAGTTGCTAGAGCGGAACTACTTCTTCATAAAAGAAAGAGATAATATTCCATCAATGTAATTGCACACGCGGCGAAGTGCTTTCACTGTCCACTCTCACACTGATCCCCAAAATAACCTGGCAGGTTGGAAGAAAGCGTTCCCCACGAAGTATCTTGGTAGTTACCATCTCTTTTTCAGATGACACAGTGGTGCTTGAGCTAATACCCCGTGTCATATCAAAACGAGGACTGTGTTCCCTCCCCAGTGTCTCAGCCGCCCTACTTCTCAGAATTTAGGGATTCGGCAATCCTTTATGAAGAAAGCTGACCACCAAAGACGGATGCATTCATTTGTGGGGCCATATGCAGGGCAGGTTTCAAACGTGAGAGCACACGTAGTTAAGATTTCTTCTATTCGTTTAAACAAACATCTAAAGTCATTTTCAACAAGTGACACTTTAATGCAGCTTATAGTGTTTTTATTCTATTCAGCATTATAAATATGATACCAAATGCATGTTATTAGCAGGTATTAAAGGATTCTTATAATGAGTCACACAAAGCTGATTAACCATCTCCTGGTGATTCATTTGTTTATGCAACTGCTTTCCTCCTTAAATCAAGTCAGGTTTTAACAACAGTCTCCTTGAGCATGCTTTTGGCTTTTAATGGAAAATAATAAGTCTTAATGGATTCTCCCTCCCCCCCCAGAACACCACAGATTCTCATATTACAAATATGTGAAGCCTGTAATTCCCCCCAAAAGCCTGCCACTTCTATTCAATATTTTAAGCCTTAACAGTAGACTGCTTTAAAGAGGTTCTATTCTATAAGGAGCTCCTGACTTGAGCATAATATCCTGTGAAGGCTTACTGTAATAGATACAAAATTACACACACAGAAAAAGAAATGAGCAAGGTATAATCTGTACGAGAGTGGATTTAATGGTTTTTGTTAAATTGTTATTAATTCTCTAAGTTTCAAAAGCAAATACGTCTCTCTTATTGGCCTAATACAGTTCAGCTCAGTTGTCTCTAAAACCCCAGCATGAAGCAACAGATCCAGGATGAAGGGAGAAGTGCTGTCTGGATTCATTACCTACTCAAATGGTTGCCGTTATATGGCTTTCAAGACAGTATACTTAAATGTATATTTTTAGCTGTCAGTTAGGTGTTTGTATCCGTTTCCCACAACCCCTGCGTGTGGTTCAAAATTACATGTATTATATAAACCGTCCAGTGAAAGAGACTGCCTTACTTGCCCAATTTCTACCCTGCCTCCAAATGTAATTACTGTTCCTTATGAAGAAATTAGTAGTTCATTCTAATTTCTGGGAAATTTTATTCTAAGTAGATAGATAGATGACAGGTAGGTAGGTAGATAGGTAAGTAGATAGATAGATAGATAGATAGATAGATAGGTAGATAGATAGATACAGCACCTATGAATGGAAAAGATAGCCATCTTGACTCAAAATAAGAGAAATGAGAGTTAAAACTACTCCAAGTTACCATTTTTCAATTATCACACTGGCTACAATCAAAAAGCTTGATAATATACTCGTTGGCAAAGCTTTATGTAAACAGGCATTTTAATTTGTTGCTAAGAGTAGTACAAATTCAAGAGAAATTTAACAAAGATCTATCAACATTTCACATGCACATATCCTTTGACCCAACAACTCCACGTGGGGAACTGAAGCCATAGATGTTTGTGTGCATGCGTGAAATTATATCTAATTTAATAATTATATATAATTATATAATATATAATTTCAGAAAGCAAATATTGCTAAGAATCTAAACATGAATCAATACAAAAATGAATAGGTAAATTGGGCTACATCCATACGGTGGAATAGGATCTTGCCTTAAAAAAGAATGAGGATGCTCTCAAAGGAGACAGTTTAGTGCAATATGTTAGGATATTGACATTGGAAGAGCTCTTCCGGGTTCCTTCACAGCCCTGCCACTTATTAACTATGTCATCTTATGTGTTTTGAGGAGTTCGTGTTACACTTATAGATTTATTTAGGGAGAATTAATAACATGCTTTCATTTTGGACAATTCCTATTCAGGACAGCATTTATTGTCTACCCTCTTTTGTGTTCTTCAAGAGTGGTTTTATTTATTTATTTTTTCATCACACTATATTACGTGTATTTATTTATTTTTAACTTAAATTCAAGGTAGTTAACATATAGTGTAGTCTTCGCTTCAGGAGTAGAGCCCAGTGATTCATCACTTACATATGACACCCAGGGCTCATCCCCACAGGCGCCCTCCTTAATGCCCATTGCCCATTTAGCCCATCCCCCCACCCACATCCCCTCCAGCAACCCTCAGTTTGTTCTCTGTATTTAAGAGTCTCTTATGGTTTTCCTCCATCTGTTTTCATCTTATTTTTCCTTCCCTTCGCCTATGTTCATCTGTTGTGTTTCTTAAATTCCACATATGAATGAAATCATATATTTGTCTTTCTCTGGCTGACTTATTTTGCTTAGCATGATACCCTCTAGTTCCACATTGTTGCAAATGGCAAGATTTCATTCTTTTTCATCACCGAGTAGTATTCCATTATGTGTGTGTGTATGTGTATATATGTGTGTGTGTGTGTGTGTGTGTGTGTGTGTGTGTGTATATATATATGGTATGTTATATATATATATACACATATATATATATATATGAGTGATTTTAAAGTGTTCTCTTCATATAAAACTTACCTTTTACATTTAAAACTTTTCCTAAATGTCTTATCTTCTTTGTTACTATTGTAAACACGTGGCTTCTTTCATTTCGTCATTTATTCCATTAAAACAACAACCTTACTGAAAGTTATTGATTTCTGTATATTATTTTGCACCTCACTGATGTAACGATTTATGATAGTTTTTGTTTTTCAGTTGTTTGTGTTGGGTTTTCTATGAATACAATCATACCATTTGCAAATAGGAATAGTTTCACCTCCCCTCTTTTAATTTATAGCTAATTTCTTTTACTTGTCTATTGTTTCAGGTAGTATTTCCAATATAACGTTAAATAATAATAGTAATACTGGATATTTGTATCTAGTTCCTTACTTTAGTGGGAATGCATCTAGTATTTCCCCATTAAACGTGATGCTGCCTTTTGGGGTGAGATAGATATATTTTATTATGTTAAGAATATATCCATACATTCTTATTTATTAGCTATTTTTTAAATTAAAAGTTTGTTGAACTTTGCCATGTGTCTTCCACCATTTTTAGAGTCAGTGAAAATTTTTCTTCCTAGATCTACTATGATGACGAATTATATTAGATTTCATATTACAATATCATCTTTGCATTCCTAAAATAACTACGTACTCCCTACGGATTTACTCTTTTAATGCCCTATTTATTGTTAATATTATATGTTGATTTTTTGCATCAATTTTCCTAAATCATCTTGGTCTATAGTTTTATTTTTTTGTGCCAATTTTTAAAATTTTGGTATTGGTGTTAAAATACTTTCATGGAAAATAAATAGCTTTTGGCTCTGTTCATTTTCTATGTCCTGAACTAAAATAGTTGCTCTTCAAAAGCTAGATAGAATTTCACAGTGAAATCATCTGAACTGGATACAGTTTTGTGGTTTTGTTTTTGTCTAGTGGGATAATCTGTTTGATAATTTTCTCATATTCTATGGAAATTAGTCTGTTGCAATTTTCTATGAATTTTGCAGTCAATTTTGGTAAAGCATGTCTTCCTAGAAAATGATTTCATCCAAGTTTTCACGCTTAGTAGCATAGAGTTGAAAAAATAGCTTATTATAGCTTTAATTTTATCTGTTCATATGATTAGTTCCCTAAAATCATTTTGTTTATTTCATGCAAATGTGTGCTTTCTTTCTCTCCTCATTAGGTTAGCTAAATATTTGCCTATTATTTTTAAATCAACAAATCATAATTTAAAATTATAATTATAATTTGTATTTTATTTGTAATCATAAGTCCTATTGTTATTTTTCTAATTCATTCATTTTTGCTTTTCTCTTTAGCCTCTATTTTTCTTTGTTTATTTTATTATTCTTTATCTAATTCAGTCAGATGCTTATTTCAGTTATCTTTTATTCTTTTTCACCAACATACATTTTTTTAAATATTTATTTATTTTTGAGAGAGAGAGAGAGAGAGAGAGAGAATAAGCAGAGGAGGAATAGAGAGGGAGGGAGATACAAAATCCGAAGCAGGCTCCAGGCTCCGAGCTGTCAGCACAGAGCCCAAGGCGGGACTCGAACTCATGAACCATGAGATCTTGACCTGAGCTGAAGTCAGATGCTTAACTGACTGAGCCACCCAGGCGCCCCCGTACATTTTTAATGTTATGAAATTTCCTCTGATCACTGCTTTTGCTGTACCCTACAGGTCCTAATACTTACTGTTTTCATTACAATGTATTTCTATCAATTCTGAAATTTCAGTGTATATTGCCTCTTAACAAGAGTTTCTTAAAACTTTTATTTTTTTTGTTTAAATTTGAGACATAAGATTCCTTGTATTTTCTGTAATCAGAGAATATCATCTAACTCTAGTTTTCTTTCTTACACTTGTTAAGGATATATAATTAGGTGCCTCTGCACAGTGCCTCTGTTTGCAATTTTGCCTTGGGTCTGAACTATTTAAAGAGGGGGACTGTCTGTTTCTACTCTTGCTAGCGTGTATCCCTATTTTGTAGTATCTTTTTCTTAATGTTGTCATCAGATACCTCCAGCATAATATAAGCTTCATGCAGGTAGACATCTTACTGTCTTACTGAAAACTATATTCTCAGCTACTAGAAGAGTTCTGGGCAGATAGATAGTGGGAGTTTGATCAATATTTGTTAAATGAATGCATATTCCTAGAAGTAGAAATTCTGAGTCATAGGCAATTGGTTCTGAAGGTTTAGGGAGGCCTTGGAGGTCAGGAAAAAGAAACTTCATTATGTATTTCCGCTATAAATCTAAGACTGTGAAATTGGCTTTCGGACGTACAGTGGCAATGATCGCTATTTGTCAGTAAATACCTTATCTTTCTTAAAATCAGTGAATTTACCTGAGCATATGGACGCCCAGCTAGAGGTTAAATTTCCCACTCTCGCTCTGAATTAGGTATGGCCATGTCATTATCACCAAAGAAAAAGGAGTAGAAACAATTAGTGTAACCTCTGGCTCCCTGAAGAGGAAATTGTTTGCTTTGAACGTCTTCTTTTTGCTTTTCCCATGAACTGGGTTAAGGATATGATTATGCGCCGGTCTTGACCTCGTAGGATAACGTCTTTTTTGCTCATATACCCTCTAAAGGTGTTAACACATTTTTACAGTATGGAGAAGATTTCATTTCTGGCATGTTTTAAATATTGATGTTTTAAGATAAAACAATTACATCAACTTGTAAATTGGTTCACTGAAATCTAAATACCTTAAGCCAACCATTTTCTACTGACCCTGGAAAATACAGAGAATCTGGAGTCACCATTACTATTGCTGCTGCTGTTGGATCCAGTGCCCATGTGCACTGTAGTACCAAGATTGCTGGAGCACAAGCTGACATATGACCCCTGGACTTGCACCATCACGCACAACCCGGAAGCCTAGGTCATCCGGTCTGCAGACTTTCTCAGAAGCATTTCAAGAAAGCTAAGTAAGAAAAAATACGCATTCTCCCTTTGTCTCGCCATCCAGTCTTTCCTGTGCCTTCCATAAACTCAACCTAAATGGAAGCTAACTGGCAAGAAAATCTGAGAATTCGTTTTGAAGTGTCCAACATTCTGCGATACAGGGAAATCCATGGGAAATGGAGCTGAAAGCAAATAAAACTGTCTAGCACAGTCTACCCATTTGTTTGCTTAGCATCCCTTCTCATCTTTATTCCCATATTTGAAGTTACATGTAACAAAAAATAACAAGAACATCATGATTCTTTCTAGTAACTACTCCTCATGGAGACAGATACTCTCTCATACACTTCTGCCCCTTAAAAGAAAGACACAGAATCCCCATACCAATTACAGAAGATGTTAATTCCTCTTCTAGCTCAGTAATAATGCCACCTATACATTTAATCTAAAATTTAAATTATAAAATTAACCACTACCAGTATGTCTGAAATAAAACAATAGGGAAAATGGAGAAAGGAAATATTTACATAACAAGTAAAGAAACTCCTATATCTCTTGTTTCTGTAACAGTAATGAGGCCATAGTTGATATTTACAACTCCATTCCCCACCCTCCCCCCACCTGTTCTTTGTTCCTTTCACTTTTAACCAGCCCCTCTGCTGATTGGAGTTTTCAATGGGCCACTGTTGCCTTTTATTAATTTTTACTGTTGGACGTGGAAGTACTAAGACACATTGATACTCTGAATCAGTCCCTCCAGAGAGGAAGTTAACCCCCCCATATCTGTCAACTCAGTGTCATTAGGAACCAACAGTAGTCAGGTGGCAGTCTCATCTTCCAAGTCAATGAAATCATTGTGTCTACTACTAGAAGCTTTCATCCCTTGGAGATTAAGACCTCCGAATCAACAGAGCTTAGAGTTGGCAGAACAGGCAATAAAAACTCTGCTCTTGCCTTAATAACTGTATTAGTGAGAGGGGTCACTCCTACTTGTAACCTTCATTCATAGATCCTCATTGACAAAATGGTTTCACCCCTCTTTCAAAAATCTCCAATACATTCTAGACACCATGTTGATTTGAAGCTAGTCATCATCCATTTAAACATATATGAACAGCTATTTTTTAGAAGCAAGATATATGTATCTTTACTTTTTCTCCTGAATATAATGTGATCATTGCATTTGTGTCATAGGATTTTATCCTAATTTAATATATTTTATGTTTGAAAGTTATACTCCTTTGATTTTTTTTTAATATCCTATGACTAAACTCTTAAGTTTTAAAAACCGCATGTGGCGTAAGTTGTCATTATAATTCTTAGTGCACAGTTGATCAAAATAACAAATTAAAGTACAAATTTGATAAATTACAATTAAACATGAATAGGACAATTTAATTGGAAATGCATCTCTTAATGAGATGTATGGAACATTTTTGCAAGTAATTCTCTTATCTGCAAAAGAAAACAGTCACTGATCAAATGGATGTCATTTCTTGAGCCCTCAACGAAATAGGACTCAGGGTCTATTTTTTGTGCCATTATTTGTTTTTTATAGATATGTGTTCTGAGAAAACTTGCACACCCAATGACTTAGAATTTGTCTAAGTCATATGCAAATAATGTGTCAGCTGAACAGTCCAATAGGTCTCTTTCGATTTCATTTTAAGCTAAGAAATGAAAACCACCTAGTTTACGAAAGGATTAGCTACTCAGTCTTCTCATTCACTCACTTTCTCAATGCTAATACCAGAATTTCAAGTGGTCTCTTCATTTGGTGCCATTTACTGTGGGGCAATGAACCAGAGTAAACTATGAATGGAAAGAGCATGCCTTTCCTTTGTAAGGGAGGATGGGGAATCATGAGAGGAAAGGTGTAGGGGAAAGCGCCACATGGGAAATTAAATTAATCCAAAGGTGATTTCCAAGTTTGCTACCAAGTAAGTCATCTCAGAAGTCATGGAACATAAAGGCTCACAGGACAAATGAAGTCACTCAAATCACATGGATTATTAAATTAATTTACAGTGAACAGTGAGAAATAGGGACAAGTGACGGAAGGTTACCACACTTAAAAGATCCAAGTAGGATGGAATCATCAGACTACCATAAGCCAGGGAACATATATTACCTCTCCCCCAACACACATCAGCTACTCCTGCTGATGGTATAGATAAAAATATCAGAGATTTGGGCAGTGCCTGCCTGGTTTAGTCAGAAGAGCATGTGACTCTTGACCTTGGGGTTGTGAGTTTGAGCCCCACACTGGGTGTAGAGATTACTTAAATAGGTAAACTTAAAAAAATTTTTTTTTAAAAGAATATCAGAGATTTGGTATTATTGAGGAAGAACAACTTGGCAAAAGGTTCCTGAAACCATCACATGGTCTGAGAGACATGGCGGGGGGGGGGGGGGGGGGAACCACGTGGATATGCCTGGCCACAGCTATAGCTGGCCAATTAACCTGCTGAGGAGCTATGAATTTTGTATACATTTCTTTAGTACAACACACATAGGACCATGATGGGATCAAACTGGGTGTCGAAGTGGGTGGCAAATTTAAAGATGGCATAGCTGTTGCCCTAGGGGTGGCATAATTGTCATTATGACTTGATCCTTTGATCCCTTTCTATCTATAAGTAACTCTCTTTATCTCTTTGTTCTATCACAAAGACACTATTTGTATCATATTGTTAATGTGTATTGTATGTAACTAACTTACATGCTATTTATATTTAACAGAGATTACACATTCTATGTCTCACAAGTTACTTGTTTAACCAGTATTAGTATATAACATATGTATGTAATTTGTACTTGTATATTATAAACTCTTACTTTCTTTTTTAAAGATCATTTAAAACATTTTGATCTTAGAGCAAGAGTTCAAGGGGCAAAGGGAGAGAGAGAATCCCAAGCAGGCTCTGTGCTATCAGTGCGGAGCCCAACATGGGGCTCGATCCCACGACCCTGGGATCATGACCTGAACTAAAATTAAGAGTCAGACGCTCAACTGACTGAGCCACCCAGGCACCCCTCTACTATCTTACTTTCTATCCTTAACACTCCTTATGAGTTTTATTCATTATTTTATTTGCTTTTTGTTTATCCCACTAGTGAAGGAGAGATTCCCACCCCAGGTTTATTGAGATGGCTGAACACATAACACCTGACACTGGACAATAGTCGCATATATTCACAGTCCAAGAGAGGAGGACACTGCATGCCATCTAGGGACTCAAGGGGGTTGCATTCAGGAACAGAGTAAATAACCAGGGACTGTGGGGAGCAGACTTTGTAGTATCCGTTCAGTAATTCAAACACTGTCTTCAGTATTCAAAACATTTTGGACCACTAATGTTAAACAATTATTTGTGTAGTGATATCATAGCGATAACTATGGATACACATTTTTCATCATTTCTCTAGATGTTGATTGCATTTGCTAAAATTGTTATTTAGGAAGTATGTGGCCTTGTAAAATTCAAGATATTCTTTCTTTTTTTAATTTCTTAATGTTTATTTTCAAGAGGGAGAGAGAGAGAGAGCATGTGCAAGCAAGTGGGGGAGGGGCAGAGAGAGAGGGAGACACAATCTGAAGCAGGTTCCAGGCGGGGAGCTGTCAGCACAGAGCCCAACGCGGGGCTCGAACCCACAAACCGTGAGATCATGACCTGAGCCAAGTCGGACACTTGATTTCAGTTCAGGTCATGACCCCAGGGCTGTGGGATCGAGCTCCACATTGGACTCCGTGCTGAGGGTGGAACCTGCTTAAGATTCGCGCTCTCTCTCCCTCTGCCTCCCTCCCCCACCTGTGTGCACATACTCTCTCTCTCTCTAAAAATATTTTTGGAAAAAAGAAACACATTTCCAGCTCTACTTGTAAGAATTGGCTATTTTGTTTTAAAAATTGATGTATAATGAGATGATCACAAAGCAAGGAAACACTACATGTCTGTATGAAAATGTCGTTATGCAAATCTAATTGCAGATAATTTGTGTATGGCTAAATTTCTGCTAGAGTGATCTTACATTTTTTAGCTGCTTAACATTTTCTTTCCTTCAGGAGTTAAAAGGTTATGAAGAAAATACCCTTCTGAGGAGGGTACAGAGTGATTTATTTGTGTTAAAGAATGAAATGTAAAACTCCAAGTCTATCAAAAAGTTATGTTATAATTGATGATGATTAAATTCACTTGATTAATGTCAAGATGCACTCATCATTTTGTCCCTTTAATTCTTCCAGTGTGTGCTTAATTGCATTTTTTGAAAGGAATGGAATACAACGTGATTGCTGACATAATTGTGGTTTTGATTTTATTAAAATTTCAAGTTTAAACATTTATGACAAAATAAGACCAATGAGAACAAGTCTCAGGGTAAACGGGTTCGTCTTTTTCTCTGACATTCCTTGCAGTATCAGCAACAAGAAAGTGATGCCCACAGATTAGCATCTTTCTTCCCTTGGAATTTAGTAGTTCACAGGGCCTTCATTCAGTCATCTTTTTATGATGAGCAAATGTGAAGGAATCTAATAGGAGGTGTTTCTGCCAAAGAGTCTGCCATGTTTCAGATTTTTAATATATATCACATCTCCCTACAACAGTGCTATATGAACAGCCTGGTTTCTCTAGTCTTGGTCTTTAAAGTTGTTTCTGCTATTTTCCTGGTAATAATAATAATAATAATAATAGGTACGGTTTTTTACTGTTTTATTTATTTTTATATTAAATATAATTTACTGTCAAATTGGTTTCCATACAACACCCAGTGCTCATCCCAACAGGTGCCCTCCTCAATGCCCATCACCCACTTTCCCCTCTCCAAACCCCCTCATCTACCCTCAGTTTGTTCTCAGTATTTAAGAGTCTCATGGTTTGCCTCCCTCCCTCTCTTACCTTTTTCCCCCTTCCCTTTCCCCATGGTCTTCTGTTAAGTTTCTCAGGATCCACATGTGAGTGAAAACATATGGTATGTCTTTCTCTGCCTGACTTATTTCACTTAGCATAACACCCTCCAGTTCCATCAATGTTGCTGCAAATGGCAGGATTTCATTCTTTCTCGTTGCCGAGTAGTACTCCATTGCAGTTCATACTGTTTTCATTTGTACATCTATTATCAGTATTATATTGGCATATTTCATATATGTTCTTTCTGACTTCCTCCTCTCTTTATTAGTTGAATACAACTGTATTCTAACTTACAGCAACATCTTTATTTTAATATCTCATAAGGCAAGTACCGTCCGATGAACTTTTGATTGATTTCTTGGTGATGGTGAAATATTTTTTTCCAGATAAACTTTAGAAACTTCTTGAAATTCTCAGTTGCCACTGGGATTTTTATGGCATTTCTTTACTTACACATTAATTAGAGAAAAATTGAGAATTTTAAAGTACTCAGTTTTCCCATGTCAGTAGTGTACCTTGACTCTACATTCAGATTATCCAAATAAAGATACACCCTCACACACAATACTTCATATTATATATGGGATACTTCACCTATTTTCTTAAATCTGTTACTAAACATTTTATAATTTTTGTTGTTCCTATTATGTTTTAAACTGATTTGTTTATTTATTTATTTTGAAAGAGAGAGAGACAGAGAGAGAGCATCTGCACCATGTGTGTGAGCTGGGAGAAGCAGAGAGAGAGTCCCCAGCATTGTCAGTGTGCAGACCAACTCAGGGCTCAATCTCACGAACTCGTGAGATCATGACCTGAGCCGAAATCATGAGTTGGATGCTTAAGGGTCGGACACTCAACCAACTCAGCCACCCAGGCGCCCCTTAAGTGATCTGTGTGTGTGTGTGTGTGTATGAGTTTTTCAGTTGATGTTCTTGAGTTTTCTAGGGAGAAAATATTACCTAGGCAAATAAAAATAATATTACCTCCTCCTTTCAAATGGGTTTACTTTTCCTTCTTATGTTTATTGTATTGATCAGAACTTCCCAGAAAATATAAAATAATAGAGGTAATTATCCGAATCTGTATTTTATCTGTGCAGAATGGTATTCATCATAGTTTTAAGACAGATATCCTTGATTGTGTTAAAATAATTATTTTCTATTTTATGAGGACTTTTACTCAGGAAGTAGTATTGAAGTTTATTAAACATATCTTGATTGATTTATTTATAAAATTTTAAACCTTTGACTCATATTTTTTATTATTAGGCTCACTCATGTTAGAATATAATTTTAAAATAAAAAATGTTCAACATGGTAAATTATTTTTTGTTCTATTTCTTTATTCATCTTCCTAATATTTAATTTGTGACTTTTATATCTAATATATATGAGTGATATTTATCTGTGGCTTTATTTGCATGATATCTTTTGAAGGTTATCTTTACAAATGCATTGGAAAATATCCACTTCTCTTTTTATTCTAGAAGACATTATAGGTCTTGGGAAATATGTAATTTGAAGCTTGATAAAATTCGGTGAACAAATCATTCAAGCTCAGGGCCTTTAATTTTATGAGGCGTGTATTTTTTTTTTTTGCCATTATAACTGGTGTATATAGGCAATTAACTTTTTATTGAATCTGTTTATATGTATTTTCCAGAAAATTTCCCACTTCTTTGATAGTTCTCAGTTTATTAACATAAACATATATAATAGCCTTTTATATTTTTTAATTCCATATACATATAACTAGTAGTATTTTATTTTTTTTAAGTAGGCTCCATGATGAATGTGGGGCTTGAACTCGCAACCCTGAGATCAAGAGTTGCATACTCTACCGACTGAGCCAGTCAGGCGCCCTTATAGTTAGTAGTCTTAATTACATCATTTTTGTTAATTACATTTGTTTTTATTTCTTTTTCTCATTGTTTGATTTAAATTGGCTTATTTATTTTGTTTTTTACAAGCTTTCCCTGAGCAGTGATGTCATGGAAATGGCAGAGTAGGGAGTAGACGATTGCAGCCATACAAAGAAATAAAAAACTCTGGTAAAAGTAACTATTTAGGTAAATATAAAAGCCAATATTACTGTGTTTTTGGTTTATTTCTTTTTGTTCCCTATGTGATCTAAAAGACAAAAATAAAGGGGTGCCTGCGTGGCTCAGTTGGTTAAGCGCCTGACTCTTGGTTTTGGCTCAGGTCATGATCTCATGGTTCGTGAATTCAAGCCCCACTTTGGGCTCTGTGCTGACTGCATGGAGCCTTCCTGGGATTCTGTCTCCACCTCTACTCCTCCCCACTCATTCTCTCTCTCTCTCCAAATAAATAAATGAACTTTAAAAAAAAATAAATAAATAAAAGACAAGCCATAAAACATTAATTGTGAATTTATGTTAATAGGTACACAATTTATAAGGATATATATTGTAACAAGAGCAACATAAGGGGAGGTGGAGGTGTATAGGAGCAGAGTTTTTGTATACTATTGAAGCTAACTTCATTATCACTCCAAAGTTGGTTGTTATTAATTTAGAATGTTAATTGCAATCCTCATGGTAACACTAAGAAAATAAATGAAATTACACACAGAAAGGAAATGAAGAGGTAATGAAATCAGTGCACTAAAAAAAAATCCATCAAATGAAAAAGAAGGCAGTACTAGAGCAATAAGGAACAAAAAGACATGACATATAGAAACAAATAGCAAAGATGGGAAAATGGCGGGAGTATTTCCTTCTTTATGAGTAATCACTTAAATATAAACTGCTTAAGAAACAAAGGCTGATAGAAAAGATAAAAACATCCGTCCTAATACAGTACATCTAAACAGACTCACTTTGTATCCAAAGTACAAATAAATTAAATGGGCAAGGATGGCAAAAGATATTTCATGCAAATGGTAATAACCAAAGAGTGTGGGTGGCTATGCTAATAACAGAAAAAATAGACTTTAAGTCAAATTGTTGCAAGAGACAAAGGAAGTCATCATATATAGATAAAAGGGCCAAGTCATCAAGAAGATAAAGCAACTATAAACATAGACACACCATACATCAAAACCTCAAAATATATGAAGCAGACATTGACAGAATTGAAGGGAGAAACAGACAGTTTTACAATAATAGGTGGAGAGTTAAATACCCCCACTTTGATTAATAGATCGGACATCTATACAGAAGACCACTAAAGAAATAGAGGACTTGAACAACATATATACCTACTAGAGCTTACAAAAATATATAGAGAAAACTCCAGCAACAGTAGAATACACGTTCTTCTCAAGAGCACATGGAACATTCTGCATGATAGACCATATGTTAGGCCACAAAACAAGTTTCGATAAATTTTTAAAAGATTGAAATCATATAAAGTATCTTCTGTGACTACAATGAAATGAGGCAGAAATTATTAGCCGAAGGAAAACCGAAAAAGAAAAACAACACTTTTAAACAAGCAATAGGTCAAAGAATAAATCACAAGGAAAATTTTAGAGACACGTTAAAACAAAACCACAACTTAACAAACATTATGTGATGCAATGAAAGAGATGTTCAGAGGGAAATTTATACATTAAAAATGCCTACATTAAATTCAAAAAGATCTCAAATTAATAACCAAGTCTTACACTTTGAGTAACTAGAAGAATAAATTAAACCCAAAGCTAATGGAAGGAAGAACATAATAAAATTTGGAGTGGAAATAAATGAAATAGAAAATAGAAAAACAAGAGAGGGTCCAGGACACCAAAAGTTGCTTCTTTGAAAAGATCAAGAAATTCGACAAATCTTTAGTTAGACTGACAAAACAGACAGAAGAGTCAAGTTAATAAATCAAGAATGCAAGTGGAAACATTACTATTAACCTTCGTGAAATAAAAAGGATTATACTTTTACATAAATGGAGAATACTATCAATAATTGTACAACAGAAATTCAGGTAACATAGATGAGATGGACTAATTCCTAGAAACACACAAATTACTAGTATTGACTCAAAAAGAAATAAAAAGTCTAAACAGACCTATAAGGGTTATAGTTTAGTTTAGTAAAGAAAATGATTTAGTAATCAAAACTCCTCAACAAAATAAATCCAGAACTATATATCTTCAGGGGTGAATCCTACCAAACATTTAAAGAAGAGACATCATCTGTATTTTTTAAACTCTTCCAGCAAATAGAAGAGGAGGGAACACTTCCTGACTCATGCTATGAGGTCAACGTTACCCTGATATCGAAATAAGATAAAAACCCCATGAGAAAACAGAACTACAGACCAATATCCCTTATGAATATAGATGCAAAAATCCTCAATGCTATTACCATCTTATAACATCGTTTAGTGACAGATGGGACTCTACTTATCGTGGTGAGCACCGAGAAATGTGTAGAATTGTTGAATAATTATATTGTACTGAAACTAACACAACACTGTATGTTAACTAAAATTCTTTTTTGAATATTTATTTATTTATTCTTGAGAGAGAGGGAGGGAGAGAGCGAGCAGGCCAGTGTGTGGGGGAGGGGCAGAGAGAGAGAGAGAGAGGGAGAGAGAGAATCCCAAGCAAGCCCTGACACTGGTTCGAACCCACAAACTGTGAGATCCTGACCTGAGCCAAAATAAAGATTCCTATGCTCAACTGACTGAGCCACCCAGGTGCCCCAACTATATTTCAGTTAAAAAAAGAATAAATTAGGGATTAGCAACACAAGCATATTACCTAGCTATATGACAAAATAGACCAGAAGGGTTTAACATGGATCTGGGACTGGGAGCATGGAGGGCTAAGGCAGAAGTCTGATTTGTTTGTTGTTAATTGTTGTTATAAGCCTTTTAACACTTTCTAGTTTTTTTTTTTAAAAATCTATATTTTAATACTCATATTGATAAAATCACATTTTGAATATAAATAAAATTCTTTTAAAAAAGAAACAATCCTCAACAAAATACTGACACACTGAATCAAACAGAATATTAAAAGGATTATACGTAATGAACAAATGAAATCTATCTCAGGAACGCAAAGGTGGTTCAACATAGGAAAATCAATTTTTGTGATATAACACATCAATAAAACCCAGGAAAAAACCCACATGAAAAGCTCAACTGATGCTGCAAAAGCATTTGATAAAATCCAAAATGCTGTCATGATTTAACAAAACACCCATAAAACTAGGAATAGAAGAGAACTTCCTCAACAAGACAAAGGCCATTTATGAAAAACCCACAGTTAATATCTTACTCAGTGGTGAAAGATTGCAAACCTTCTTTTCCCGTGCTATTCCACTTTGTGTTGGAAGTTCTAGCCGGAGCAGTTAGGTAATAAAAAGAAATAACAGGCATCCAAATGGGAAAGGAAGGGGTAAAACTACCTCTACTTGCAGATAACACGATCCAAATATACAAAACACAAAGAATTCCTCAAACAAAACAAAACAAAAAACGATAGAGCTAATAGGTCATTTCAGCAAAGTTCCAGGAGACAAGATCAACACACATACACAGGATCACTTGTCTTCCTGTACATTAACAATGAGTAACCAAAAGGGAAATTAAAAAAAAAAATCTCCATTTACAATAACATCCAAAATAATAAAATTCCTAGAAAAAAATTAATCAAGGAGTTGAAAGAGTTGTGCACTGAAGACAATACGTTGCTTAAACAAGTTAAGGAAAGCCTAAATAAATGGAAATACGTTCCTTTTTTATGGATTAGGAAACTTAATATTGTGAAGGTCACAGTACTATCTGAAGCCAAGTCAATTCTGTCCCTATAAAATTGCCTTTCTTTTATATTTTGTTGAGGTTTTTATACTTACATTCGTAAGATATATGGATCTGTAATATTCTTTTTTGTGATTTTTCTTTTGTATTTAATTTCAGGGGAGGTAATACTAGTCTCAGAATGAGTTGGGAATTGTTCTCTTATTTTGTGTTTTTTGAAACAGTTGGTGGGGAACTGGTATTAATTCTTGTTTAAATATAAGAAATAAATATATAGAAATAAATTCTAATTTAAATATAATTCTTATTTAAATATAAATTCCGTGGTAATTCAACACACAAGTCATTTTTTCCTGCACTTTTCTTTGTAGGAAGATTTTTCATTACTATTTCATCTCATGCTTGTAATAGGTTTATTCACAATTATGGTTCTTCTTGTGACAGTTTAGTAGTGTATCTTTCTGAAAATTTGTCCATTCAATACAGCCTACCTAATTTTTTTGCAGGTTATCTAATTTTTTATACATAGTTGTTCATTATATTCTCTTATACTCCTTTGCATTTTTGTAAAGTCAAAAGCAATGACTCATATTCCTGAAGTCTAGCAATTCAGTTTATCTCGATATTTTTCTTAGCCAGTGTATCTAAAAGTTCATCAATGTTATTAATCTTTCCAAATAACGTTTAGTTTTATTGATTTCCTCTATTTCCTATTTAAGCTCTATTTCCGTTCTAGTCTAGGTTATTTTAGTTTTTTTCCGCTTGCTTTAGGTTGCTTTTTAAGCTTTTTTTAAAATTCCAGTTAGTTAACATACAGTGTTGTATTAGTTTCAGTGGTACAATATAGAGATTCAACACATCCACACATCACCAGTGCTCATCACGAGTACACTCTCCTTAATTCCCATCACTTATTTCCCCCATCTCCCCACCTGCCTCCCCTCTGGTAACTGTTAGGTGTTCTCTATAGTTAAGAGTGTATTTCCTAGTTTGCCTCTTGCTCTTTTTTTCCCCCTTTGCTCATTTGTTTTGTTTCTTAAATTCCACATACGAGTGAAATCATAGGGTATTTGTCTTTCTCTGATTTATTTCACTTAACATTTTGTTCTCTAGATCCATCCATGTCATTGCAGATGGTGAGATTTCATTCTTTTTATGGCCAAAAAATATTCCACTGATTATATAAACCACCTATTCCTTATCCACTCATCAACCAATGGACAAATGAGCTGTTTCCATAAGTTGCCTATTGTAAATAATGCTGCTATAAACATAGGGGTGCATGTAACCCTTTGAATCAGTATTTTTTTATTCTTTGAGTAAATACCCAGTATAGTGATTGCTGGATCATAGGGTAGTTCTATTTGTAACTTTTTGAGGAACCTCCATACTATTTTCCAGAGTGGCTGCACCAGTTTGCATTCTCACCAACAGTGCAAGAGGGTGCCCCTTTCTCTACATCCTTGCCAACACTTGCTGTTTCTTGTGTTGTTGATATTATCCATTCTGACAGGTGTGAGATGATATCTCATTGCAGTTTTGATTTGCATTTCCCTCATGATGAGTGATGTTGAACATCTTTTCATGTGTCTGTTGGCCATCTGGATGTCCTCTTTGGAAAAATGGCTATTTGTGTCTTCTGCCCATTTTTTAATTGGATTATTCACTTTTTGAGTGTTGAGTTTTAGAAGTTCTTTATAGATTTTGGATACTGACCCTCTATCAACTAGGTCATTTGCAAATATCTTCTCCCATTCTGTAGGTTGCCTTTTAGGTTTGTTGATTGTTTCCTTTGCTGTGCAGAAGCTTTTTATCTTGAGGAAGTCCCAATAGTTTCTTTTTCTTTTTTTTCCCCTTGCCTCAGGAGACATATCTAGAAAGAAGTTGCTATGGCTGATGTCAAAGAAATTACTGCCTGTGTTCTCCTCGAGAATTTTGATGGTTTCCTGTCTCACATTTAGGTCTACCATCCATTTTGAGTTTATTTTTGTGTATGGTGTAAGAAAGTGGTCCGATTTCATTCTTCTGCGTGTCGCTGTCCAGTTTTCCTGACACCATTTGTTGAAGAGACTTTTTCCCATCGGATATCCTTTCCTGTTTGGCAAGGATTAATTGACTATGTAGTCGGGGGTTCATTTCTGAGTTTTCTATTCTGTTCTATTGATCTATGTGTCTATTTTTGTGCCAGCACCATGTGTTGATGACTACAGCTTGGTAATATAATTTGAAGTCTGGAATTGTGACACCTTTGGGTTTGATTTTTTTTTTTTTTCCAAGATTGCTTTGGCCATGCTGGTCTTTCAGGGTTCCACCCAAATTTTAGGATTGTTTGTTCTACTTCTGTGAAAAATGCTATTAGTATTCTGATAGGGATTGCCTTAAATACGTAGGTTGCTTTGGGCAATGTAGACATTTTAACAATATTCGTTCTTCCAATCCATGAGCACAGAATGTGTTTCCATTTCTTTGCGTCATCTTCAGTTTCTTTCATCATCAGTGTTTTGTAGTTTTCGAGTATAAGTCTTCCCCTCTTTCATTAGGTTTATTCTCAGGTATCTTATTATTTCTGGTGCAATTGTAAATGTGATTGATTCCTTAATTTCTCTTCCTGCTGCTTCATTATTGTTGTAGAGAAATGCAACAGATTTCTGTACCTTGATTTTGTACCCTGCCACTTTACTGAATTCACTAGCAGTTTTTTGGTGGAGTCTTTCGGGTTTTCTATATAGAGTGTCATGTCTTCTGTGAGTAGTGAAAGTTTTACTTCTCCTTGCGAATTTGGATGCCTTTTGTTTCTTTTTTAGCCTGATGGCTGTGGCTAGGACTTCCAGTACTATGTTAAATAGAAGTGGTGAGAGTGGACATCCCCGTCTTGTTCCTGACTTTCAAGGAAAAGCTCTCAGTTTTACCCCACTGAAGATAATATTAGCTGTGGGATTTTTGTATATGGCTTTTATTATGTTGAGGTATGTTCCCTCTAAACCTTTGTTAAGGGTCTTATCATGAATGGATGTTGTACTTTGTCAAATGCTTTTCTGCATCTGTTGAATTGATTATATGGCCCTTATCCTTTCTTTTATGAATGTGGTATATCCCGTTGACCGATTTGTGAATATCAAACCCTGTTTGCAACCCAGGAATAAATCCCACTTGATTTTGCTGTATGTATTGTTGCATTCAGTTTGGTAGTATTTTATTGAGAATTTTTGCATCCATGGTCATCAGATATTGGCCCGTGGTTCCCTTTTTTAGTGGAGTCTTTATCTGGTTTTGGTATTAGGGTAATGCTGGACTCAGAACGAATTTGGAAATTTTCCTTCCTTTCTGTTTTTTGGAATAGTTTGAGAAGAACAGTATTAACTCTTCTTAAATGTTTGGCATAACTCGCCTGTGAAGCCATCTAGCCCTGGAGTGTTGTTTGTTGGAGGTTTTTTGATTACTGATTCCATTTTTTGGCTGGTTATCAGTCTGTTCAAGTTTTCTACTCGTTCCTGTTTCAGTTTTGGTATTTTATGTTTTTAGGAATTTATCCATTTCTTCCAGGTTGTGCCATTTGTTGGCATATATTTTGTCATATTATCCTGTAATTGCTTGTATTTCTGTGGTATCGGTTGTTATTTCTCCTCCCTCATTTGAATTTTATTAATTTGGGTCCTTTGTGTTTTCTTTTTGATAAGTCTGGCTAGGGGTTTATCGATTTTATTAACTTTTTCAAAGAACCAGCTCCTGGTTTCATTGATCTGTTGTATTGTTTTTCAGTTTCTATATCATTTATTTCTGCTCTAGTCTTTGTTATCTCCTTCCTTCTTCTGGTTAGCCCCATTTTGTTGTTCTTTCCTAGCTTCTTTTGGGCTAAGGTAAGATTTTTCTTGTGTCTTGAGATAGACCTGTATTGCTATATATTTCCCTTGTAGGACCACTTTTGCTGCATTCCAGAGGTTTTGGATGTTGCGTTTTCATTTTTATTTCTTTCACTGTATTTTTCCTACCCAAAGGTCATCTCTTCATCCATTTTAAAATGCAGCTGTATTTTATGAAGGAAAGTCCAAGCAGATCATAAAATGCATTCCAGGTAATTTTTCTCAATAGGTTCCTATCAGCTTTTTTCCAGTAACTGGAAACTCCTCTCATATTTGTCAAATGGTTTTCCAAAAGGATTATTTTTCAATGAAATTGTCAGTTTTTAAATGTTTTACTTTTTATTGTTCCAGGTTGTGTCAGGAGCTGTTAATACAATACTATTTTTATTTTATTTTTTATTTATTTTTTTAAGTGGGGAGGGGCAGAAGGAGAGGGAGAGAGAGAATCCTAAGTAGGCTTCACGCCTGGAGCAGAGCCCGACAGGGGGCTCAATCTCACGACTGTAAGATCTTGACCTGAGCTGAAATCAAGAGTCAGACGCTTAACTGACTGAGCCACCCAGGCGCCCCACAATGCTATTTTGAAATGTGAGTGAGTCACACACTGTTAAATACACTGGACACACACAAATTGAGCAAAAGGCAACATGAAACCAGCAAATACATGCTTACAGTGTCTTCAAGAATGATGCTTATGCACTCAGTCAATAATATTTATGAGAAAAATCTCAACATTTCACTGAGCTGTGTTTTGGAATGTGAGAGAAAAATAACTAGAGGCCAACAACCATTATATAGGCCATCTTACCCAAAGACTTTAGTTATGGCTTCTGTGTCTCCATAACATTTTTTTTTATTTGACAGTATTTTCCACCTTCCTTCAATGATCCTTGTTCATTGATTATTTTTTCATGTGATTGCTTGGTCTAGCTTTATAGATTTCATGTTTTCTTGGTTTCCTTTTGTTTCTTACAGTAAATCTCTTTAGATTAAAATATGTGTTTTAATTTTTGAGAGGAGCTTTGGAATTTCAATGCAGTTCCTTGGACCTATTGATTTTCCTCTAATTATGAAAGAAGTGTCTAGGCATGCAGAATATTCTTTTATTCTCCATAAAGTTCACTTAAGATGGATCCCTTGGAAAATAGACTGGGTCTCTGCCAAATTCTAAAGCAAGGGGAAATGGGGGAAAATGTACTCACTAAATATTTCTTCTAACTCAGAGATCTACCTCATTGCCAGAAGTATGGAGAAAGCGAAAAAAACAAGAGTATGCCTAGTAGTAGGGAGTTTCATCTCTCTGCAGAAAAGCCTCTTCTCTGTTTTTGCCAAGGATTTTCATGTCAGTAAGCAGTGTTCAACTCTCAGCCCAGCCCTTGTGTTGCTTTCACAGAGATTGTTCGGCACAGGAGCCTCTGCCAAGAATAATTGTAGGTGCAACACGTGACACGGTTGGACTGCAGGTTGTGTTGCTTTGGCCCCATTGTTAAGGGGCAGGCCAGGCAGTATGCGTTGACCACCCCACAGCATGCTTTCGTCTGCACATGTCAGGTTTCTTTCCAGACATACTGCTCTCCTATTAGAAGCGCCTCAGACGTCAGCCCCATGTCTTGCTTTAAACAGATTACATTTGTGCTACATACAGTAGAAATTGACATTCGTCCTTCCTGAGTCGCTAGCATTAGTATATTTTTTTCTCCATTCGTACGTACCTTTAGTTGTTGTGTTAGCTTCCCATGGCTGCTACAGCAAATGACCAACAACTGGCTGGCTAATCCAAAACAACTTCATCCTCCTACGGTTGTGAGGGCCAGAAATTTGAGGTAAGTTTCAGGAGACCGAAATCAGGGTGTCACTTACCCTGTGCTCCCATTGAAGGCTCCGTGGGAGAACAGAGCCCGTGTTTTCTCCAGCTACCGGAGGCCATCCTTCTTCCTGCGCGCACACCTCCATATCACATGGCATTTCTTCCCCCTCCTTCCATCATCACATAGCCTCCTTCCTCTTAAAGCCCCTTTCTGCCTCACTCTTCGAAGGGCACTTCTGGTTCCATTTAGGGCTCACTCAGATAATTCAGAGAATCTCCCCATCTCAAGATCCTTAATTCAATCACATGTGCAAAGTCCTCTTTTGCCATATAAGGTAACATTCACCGGTTCCAGGAATGAGCGCCTGGATAGATTTGGGGCCATTATTCAGCCTATGGCAGTCATTTCTATGGAAATTCAGGAAAGCAAGTATTAGTTGCTAAAGTTACCTTCTTGCTTTGAAGTCTCTCATACAAAATAACTATTCTTTTTAATTATTTTTGTATTTAGTACATGTTTATTTAGGTTTACTACGCATGAGGTACCTTTCTAAGCTCTTCACAAATACCAATTCGTTTGGATCTCATAATGGCTCATTTTACATATGCGGGGGGAAAGGCAAGGGCAGGGTAAATAACTTGAAAAGAGTTATACAATTCATAATTAGAGGAAATGGAATTTGAAGCCAGGCATTCTGGTTCTAGATACTGAGTTCTTAATAAATGCATTCTCATGGCGCCTGGGTGGCTCAGTCGGTTAAGCGTCCGACTTCGGCTCAGGTCATGATCTCGCAGCTCATGGGTTCAAGCCCAGCGTCAGACTCTGTGCTGACAGCTCGGAGCCTGGAGCCTGCTTGGGATTCTGTGTCTCCCTCTCTCTCTGCCCCTACCCTGCTTGTGCTCTGTCTCTCTCTGTCTCTCAAAAATAAACAGCTGTAAAAAAAAAAATAAATGCATTCTCTTTTTTTAAGTTTATGTATTTTAGAAAGAGAAAGAGAGAGAGAGAATGAGCAAGGAGGGGCAGAGAGGGAGAGAGAGAATCCCAAACGAGCTGTATGCTGACAGATGTAGGGCTCAAGCCCACGAACCGTGGGATCATGTCCTGAGCCAAAATCAAGAGTCAGATGCTTAACCGACAGAGCCACCCAGGCACCAAATACATTCTTGATGATGAATATTGTTCATTTTAATATGGTAAACGTGATTTCATTATTTAATCCAAGTTGAAAAAAGTTAAAAGTAGAACCATAAACACCCACATACTTCCTTCATAAATTAATCAATTTTCCTCATAGTTTTATACTTCTTTGGACATTTCAGTGGGAATCTGGAATGCAGGATGATAAATACACACTCTCACATCGTGATCTTGACTATAAGTCCATTTAAATCTTGTTTCGGCCTGCCTTTGGCCTTGAACTACCACAGCAACATAATGTAGCAGAACAAAAAATAATGAGATTAGAGATGTCTCATTGTGAAAACTGCCTCAAAGAATTTAGTGAAGTATGGAGCCTTGGGTAAGATGTTTCTTTTCCCTCAGCTTCAATTTCATTATGTATAAAATAGGAAAACCGAATCTAACCTCTCAAGTCTGTTGAGAAATTGAAAGAAAATAATATCCATCACCTACCAGGCACGGCGCTTGGTAAATAGAAGGT
Source organism: Prionailurus viverrinus (assembly GCF_022837055.1). Classification (NCBI taxonomy): domain Eukaryota; kingdom Metazoa; phylum Chordata; class Mammalia; order Carnivora; family Felidae; genus Prionailurus; species Prionailurus viverrinus. The sequence continues at coordinate 111,337,472 of NC_062579.1, read as the reverse complement.
GTTATTTAACATTACTTATCATCCCTAGATCTCTTGTCTTTATGTGCACATACATGGATATGTATGAAATTTCTCTTCCATCCTTTTATGAATATTTTAGCATGGTACAATATTTCATGCCTTTCTTCTTATTCACTGTGGCTGTCTGCCTATGGCTGTCTGCCAAGCCAAGAGTCCATGCTTAGAAACTCTACAGAAGGTGTTCCTTGCTGCTGTTCCCTATACTTAAGTACCAAGCCCTCTTCCTACTTATGATGCGGCCAGTGAGCTGGTGAACAGCTGATTTTACTTCTGCATCTGCTGAGAGACTGCCTGATAGGCAATGTTGGGAGGGATAGGAGGATTAGACAAGAACGCACAGGGAGACACCAGACTATATGGACTCTTAATACAAGATTCCCAATGACAGTATTATTTATAATACGTGTTTCTACAGCTCTTTGATGTTATAAATGGAGAGGAGAATTCATGCCCTTCCAAGCACATTCATAAAAATTACTTTTTTATTTCCCCCACTTCTAGCTGAGGGGACCTGTCTCCTAAGCGTGGGCCACTAACATCTTTCTCAGAAAGTTCAACTGCATTACAGCTCCGATCTATCTCAGTCTTCATTCAGTGATAATGGTCTCGTCCCCTTCCAGCGTGTTACCTGATCCACATGGCCATACACAAAAAGTTTGTTCAAAAGTCATTTTGTTTGGGGGCGCCTGGGTGGCTTGGTCGGTTGAGCATCCGACTTCGGCTCAGGTCATGATCTCACGGTTCGTGGGTTCAAGCCCCACGTCGGGCTCTGGGCTGACAGCTCAGAGCCTGGAGCCTGCTTCAGATTCTGTGTCTCCCTCTCTCTGCCCCTCCCCTGCTTGTGCCCTCTCTCTTTTAATGTTTTTAAACATTAAAACTTTTTTTAAAAAAAGTCATTTTGTTTTTATGATTGCAGATATTGAGAAGGAGTCATCTTTTCTCTCCCCTCCCCCGCTTTTTTTGTTGTGGTGTTCAGTGTTGTCTCCAAATTTCCCAGTCTTCAGGACTTATCCTTCTCTTCATTTTTAAGTTTAAGCTCCATTTTGCTTGAGTTTAGCAAGTCCAGTGTATTTTAAAGCTTCACCTGACCCGATAGTTTGGGGACTGACAGAGTATGAATGACTCACATTTCCCGCACGTCACATCAGTCCCCCGCCTTGCTGTGAGCTTTTGCTCCACACACTGCACCTCACCTCCTATCCCCTGTTTACTGGCTTCCCCAAAGCCTTCATCATCCACGTGGCTGTATGCCTTCTCCTGCATCTCTCCAAAGCACAACTCTCCTCGGCGTGTCAAAATTAGCAACACTTCTCTGAATTGAAATACAATGCAGATAAACAACACCAGCTATTAGATAGTCAATGGCTCTGGGTCCTCCACAGGGACCCGTCACAGGTCTCTAGTTTGCCATTAGGAGACAGGCCAACTCACCTCCCACCAATGAACAGAAATACCTTTGAGACTCTTGACTATAGAGAACAAACTGAGAGTTGCTGGAGGGGAGGGCTGGATGGGTGATGGGCATTAAGGAGGGCGCTTGTGATGAGCACTGGGTGTTACATGTGATGAATCACTAAATTCTACGCCTGAAACAAATACTACACTGTATGTTAACTAATTTGAATTTAAATAAAGAAATAAGGGGGGGGGGGAATACCTTTAATATCTCCACTGCCTGATCCCAGGCCCCTTCAACTCCTCTAAAATACCCATGATAAGAAAAAAACAAGTTACTCTTCCTCCACTACCAGGCCTGCTTTGCTGTAATTTTCTTCTGAAATGGAATTTCATCTAGTGATGGCAGATTTCTGTATGTACTATGTGGGTCAAAAATAGTAATAACCAACATTTCATACTCTACTGATGTTTTCTTTTTTCTTAACAACCTGTCATGGGAGTTGTTCCATGTCAAGATTTTCAATGACTACTCCCTTTTCCATTGTGTTGACATTAATAGTATATCTAATAAATATCTGTTGATAGACATTTAGATGATTTCAAATGCATTGTTAATACAAAAATCGTGGTGTACGTGTATCTTTGCTCCTCTTTTCATTTATTTCCTTAGGGTGAGTATCCTGAAGTCATCTTATCATTTGTGAGAGATATACATATATTAAACTTCAATAGATCTTACTAATTGCCCCCATAAATATTATGAAAATGCATGTTTACTCTTATTCTCAGAAAACTATTTTCATCATCAGAAATTTTTTTTCCAAACTTTAGGTTACCTATGCCGATCAACCGTCAGGAGGTATATGCTTCAAGTTTCACTGCCGGGGGGGATGATTTGAGGCATCTCATGCCTATTTTTATTTGTGAGACCATGGCTCATGTTTCGGTCTCTGGCCATGATAAGATTGGAGGCAAGAGAACATGCTTGCTAATAAGGATGTTGATGAAGAGGGAATTGTCAAGGACAATGGTAGGTTTCAGGATTTTGCAACTAGGTGGATTGTGATAAGGATAGGAAGGATGCTATTGAAGAAGTTATTCCGGAGGCAGAAATGATAGATAATGAAGGGTTTTATAGGCAAAGGTAACAAATGAGAGTAAAATGCAAAATGGAATGAGAAGGCACTTATATCAATTACCTGTTGCTACCACACAAACCACCCCAAAACTTACTGTCTTAAAACTATAATAATGTATTATTTCTCATGATTCTGTAAGTTAACTGGTCAGGTCTTTTGCCAGTTTTTCCACAGCTAGTTCATGTGGAAGCATTTATCTGTAGGATCTGATGGGCTGCAACTTCCAAGATGGCCTCACTTACACACGTAGTAGTTTCTGAGGGCTGTTGGCTATGAAGGTTCTGTTGCACAACATGGTCTGTCATCCTTCTATGAGCCAGACCAGCTTCCTTACATGACAACCTCAACAGCATTCCAAGAGTTTGAAAATAGAAGCTGTAAGTCTCAAGGCTCCTGAATTTGTTTTACATCATTCCTGGGGTGCCTGGGGGCTCAGTCAGTTAAGCATCCGACTTTAGCTCAGTTTATGAGCTCAAGCCCTGCGTCGGGCTCTGTGCTGACAGCTCCGAGCCTGGAGCCTGCTGGGATTCTATGGCTCCCTTTCTCTCTTCCCGCCCCCCCCCCCCCCTGCTCATGTTCTGTCTCTCTCTCAAAAATAAATAAACATTTTTTAATTAAATGAATGAATGAATGAATGAATGAATAAATAAATAAATAAATAAATAAGTAAAATCATTCCTACCACATTCTTGGGCACGAAACGAGGCAGAAAACTATTCCAGATTCAAGGGTGCAGGTAAACAGATTTTTTTTCCTCTTAGTAAAAGGAGCAACAAAGCTGTTGAATAGGGTTATGCTGAGATGTGAGAAATTCATGGTCCTTAATGTACCACACACTAAATCATTTTAAGAAGGGGAATCATGTAATCTGAATTTTTAAAAGCTCATTCTATTGTGAGGTGAGTGGATTTTACTGGGACATAACATCAGGGAGAGAGATAAATTCCAAAATAAAGACCAATTTCTTAAAGATTTTTAATAAATAGTACTAGATATTTCTAAGTGAACATTATCATGGGCCTTGTTACAAAAATAAACACAGTGCTGTAGTATAAGCTAGACTGGTTGTCTTTCTGGATGCAATCCATCATAGCTAAACAAGAATGAACAATGATAAATCTCTATCAGAAAAAGGGCTTTAGAAGAAAATGTTCAGAATTATAACCTCAAAAATGTAATCAGTGAGTTCACACAATGTACATCTACAGTGGAGAAAGTCAAATGTGTTTTAGTCACTATTAAGAAAGTACTCTAATAAAAGCAAAATGTTTAAAGTGCAAATTATTGTCCATTGTTTCTCTTCCTAAAGTTGGATTACTACTTTGCAAAGAACTTTGAGTCTGTGCTCCTTGAAAGTCAAAAGAAATTCCCATGACCTAATTAAAATTTAAAACTTAGGAATTGGATGAATCAATTTACAGTCATGAAGAACTGATAATGAGAATGCTGTTTCTAAAAATGGCTCCATTAGAAAGATAAAGGGGGTTGATGTTGTGTATGATGACGTGAAATGCTATGCTGTTCTGCTGCGAGAAAAGGTGATGAATGAAGTAGCCAAGGAAAAGGGAAGGAATCTATTCATCATAAATAAAAAATTACAGAGAGTTGAGCTGAATAAAGACATCGGAAAAAGCAACTCCAAAACTGCTGGATCTTTTCAGTTATCCAGTGCATATATTTTTAATATTAATTCCCAATATGGAGTAGGGGATAGTGTGACAAATACTCTCGTACAGTGCTAGGGAAGGCATGAATTGTTACGGTCTTGAGAGATTTTGGCAAGATGTATTTCTAACCTTTAAAAACTTATATTTTTGACTCAATAACTCCAATTATAGAAATGTCATAAGGAAAGATTCACATGCAAAAATATTCATGGCATTTCAAAGGCAAAAAAAAATGGAACCTAAATTGCCAACAGTAGATACTTAAATAAATAATGATGCCTTAATGCAAAGAACTATCGTATAGTTATCAATTATGTAAGAAATACACTCATATGGGAGAAGACGGTTTTTACTGTGGAGGAGTGAACAGGTTGAAAAACCCTATCCCCAAAACAACTGCAAAATTGGACAAATGATTGATAACCTTTTAAGGGTTATGGAAATTGACCTAAGGCAAACAACATTGTGAGAAGAGTGTATTCACAAAAATTCACTGAAATTCAATTAAGAACTGCAGGGATCTATGGTGTCCTGGTCTGCGGCTGTCCCCATGCCCCATGAGTTCAGTCAGAACAGTAGTGATACCAGGATGGGGTTGGCTGCGAGAATGCTATAGCAGCTTTATTGGTAATGGGGGCCTACTTGATTTATATAGCAGAGGACGGAAAACACATACTCAGGGACAAATAGGGAGGATCTGCAGCTTTGCTGCCTAGAGGTTGTAGTCTCTTTGGTGTGGGCATCAGATTGGAAGGCCTGCTAGAAATTTCACAGGGAAATCCTGGAAAGAAGCAAGCCAGGGAAAAGCCCAATAAGCACTCCACTACTTGGCTGACTCATGCAAATATACAGGAGAGACCCAAGAAAACCCAGGTTATGTAAATAGCCTAGGCCAACTGAGAGACTGTATGCCTGTATAGGGGGACTTGAGGACACAAAGCCTCCACGTATTCCTAGCTGACTGAGAGACTATGCACGTGTGCACAAGGAAACTAAGAGGGCCCCGAGGAGAGTAAAGGCTAAAGACTTGAAAACGTGCTGGACTTTAAAATACATCTGTCAAGCCGCACGCAAATCTACTGGCAAAGGATGTAAGACTTACTGACTCAAGGTATTTGCTAAACACTCTGACCAGCTGTGGCCAAAGCACTAAGCCATGTGCAAGTAAGACTTACCTCTAGGAAGTCAGGAAGATAAAATTAAACAAGATGAAATGAAATGATTTTTAAGCGAAGTAAAATAAAAACCAAGCATAAGTATCAGTGACTACAGAGTGCAGGGGCAAGAGATACCACCGAGTAAGTCAAGGAAAGCCACTTTTTAAAAAGGAAATGAACAAAACAACATGAACGGCCCATAACCAGTGAAGAAACTGAATCAGTACTCAACAAGGTCCCAACAACAAAAGTCCAGGGCCAGATGGTTTCCCGGGGGAATTCTACCAAACATTTAAAGAAGAGTTAATACCTATTCTTCCCAAACTCTTGCAAAAAATGGAAGTAGAAGGAAAGCTTCCAAACTCATTCTATGAGGCCAGCATTACCTTGATTCCAAAACCAGACAAAAACCCCACGAAAAAGGAGAATTACATGCCAATGTCCCTGATGAACATGAGTACAAAATTTCTCAACAAGATATTAGCAAATCAATTCCAACAGTACATTAAAAGAATTCACCACAATCAAGTGGGATTTATTCCTGGCCTGCAAGGGTGTTTCAATATTCGCAAATCAATCAATGTGATACACATTAATAAAAGAAAGGATAAGAACCACATGATTCTCATTGATGTGGAAAAAGCATATGACAAAATACAGCATCCATTCTTGATAAAAACTCTCAATGACGTAGGGATAGAGAGAACATATCTCAACATCATAAAGGCCATATACGGAAGACCCAAAGTTAATATCAGCCTCAATGGGGAAAAACTGAGAGCTTTTCCTCTATAGTCAGAAATAAGACAAGGATGTCCACTCTGACCATTATTATTTAACATAGTACTGAAAGTCCTAGCCTCAGCAATCAGACAACAAAAAGAAATAAAAGGGTGGTGCCTGGGTGGCTCAGTCGGTTGAGCGTCCAACTTTGGCTCAGGTCATGATCTCACGGTTTGTGAGTTCGAGCCCCGCGTCTGGCTCTGTGCTGACAGCTCAGAGCCTGGAGCCTGCTTCGGATTCTGTGTCTCCCTCTCTCTCTGCCCCTCCCCCACTCATGCTCTGTCTCTCTTTGTCTCAGAAATAAATAAACATTAAAAAACATTTTTTTTAAAGAAATAAAAGGAAAAAGTCAAACTTTCACTATTTGCAGACAACATGATATTTTATGTAGAAAACCTGTAAGAGGTGCCTGGGTGGCTCAGCCGGTTAAGCGTCCAACTCTTGATTTTGGCTCAGGTAATGATCTCGTGGTTTGTGGATCAAGCCCCACATCCGGCTCTGCACTGACAGTTGGGCTCTGCACTGACCGTGCAGAGCCTGCTTGGGATTCTCTCTTTCTCTCTTTCTCTGCTGCTCCCCCATGCATGCTCTCTCACAAAATAAATAACCATTAAAAAAAGAAAATATGAAAGACTCCACCAAAAAATTGCTAGAACTGATAAATGAATTCAGCAAAGTTGCAGGATACAAATTCAATGTACAGAAATCTGTTGCATTTCTATACACCAATAATGAAGCAGCAGAAAGAGAAATCAAGGAATCAATCACATTTATAATTGTACTAAAACAGTAAGATACCTGAGAATAAACCTAGCCAAAGAGGTAGAAAGATCTGTATGCTGAAAACTATAGAACATTTATGAAAGAAATTGAAGAAGGCACAAAGAAATGGAAAAACATTCCATGCTCATGGATTGGAAGAACAAATATTGTTAAAATGTCTATATGACCCAAAGCAATCTACACATCCAATGCAATCCCTATCAAAATAGCACCAACATTTTTCACAGAGCTAGAACAACCAATCCTAAAATTTGTATGGAACCACAAAAGACCCTGAATAGCCAAAGCGATCTTGAAAAAGAAAAGAAAAGCAAAGCTGAAGGCATCACAATTCCGGACTTTAAGCTACATTATAAGGCTGTAGTCATCAAGACAGTATGGTGCTGGCACAAAAAAACAGACACATAGATCAATAGAACAGAATGGAAAACCCAGACATGGACCCACAGCTATATGGTCAACTCGTCTTCAACAAAGCAGGAAAGAATATCCAGTGGGAAAGACAGTCTCTTCAACAAATGGTCCTAGGAATACTGGACAGCAACATGCAGAAAAATGAACCTGGACCACTTTCTTACACCATACACAAAAACAAATTCAAAATGGGTGAAAGACCTAAATGTGAGACAGGAAACCATCAAAAGCCTAGAGGAGAACACAGGCAGCAATCTCTTCCACATCGGCCGCAGCAACTTCTTATTTGACATCTCTCTGGAGGCAAGGGAAAGAAAAGCAAAAATGAACTCTTGGGACTTCATCAAGATAAAAAGGTTCTGCACAGCGAAGTAAACAATCGACCAAACTAAAAGGCAACCTACAGAATGGGAGAGATATTTGCGAATGGCATAACTGATAAAGGGCTAGTATCCAAAATCAATAAAGAACTTACCGAACTCAACATCTAGAAAACAAGTAATCCAGTATTTGAACTAAGAAGACAATGATTTCAAAGCATCTAAGTATGTTTTAAAAAAAATAAAGAAAACCATATCTAAAGAATGCAGTAAAGGTATGATAACAAAGTCTCTTTAAATAGAGAATAACAATAAACAGAAAATATACAAAGAACCAAACAGAAATTCTGGAGTTGAAAAGCACAGTAAAAAGGAAATTTTTACTAGAGTCTGTATGAGAAAGAATCAGTGATCTCAAAGATCTGTCAATAGAGATACAGTCTAAAAAATAAAAAGGAAGGGAGTGGATGAAAATGAACAGTACATCAGAGAAACATGGGACAGCATTAGGCACACCAATGTACGTGTAATGGAGTACCAGAAGAAAAGGATAAAGACAAAAGAGGAGAGGAAATAATGCCTTAAAATGTCCCCAGTTTGAAGAAAAACATAAATCTAAACTGTTTAACACACTCTACATTGGATAAAAGTAGAAATCTATACTCTGATACATCATCAAAATGTTAAAAGACAAAGAGAAAATCTTGAAAGCATGAAGAAAAACATGACTCATCAAGTGCAAGGGAACTCCAATAACAATCATTATTTGGCTTCTCACAAGGAACTATGGAGACCAGGAAGCATCAGGGCAACATACTCAAAGTGCTGAAAGAAAAACAACAACAACTAAGAATCTTGTAGCCGGAAAAACTACAAACGAAACAGCAACAACAAAAAAAGAGGCCATCCCCAGATAAACCAAACCCATCAGTTTTGGCTAGCAGATGCTGCTTACAAAAACTATTAAAGGAAGTTCTTCAGGCTGAAAGCAGGTGAACCCAGATGAAAATTTAAATTCACACACAGCAAAGAAAACGAACAGTAATGACGCAGGGAATTATACAGTTGAATAAAATATTATGAATTTAATGGCTCTGATGGGTCGACAGCATATGAGTGTACTATATTTGACAATGACAGTACAAGGGAATAAATCTGCAGTTGAGTAAGGAAATGAGAAGAGATGATAATAAATCCACAGGTAGAAATTAAGAGAACCAGAAATGTAAATAAGAAGAGAACCAAGGCAAATAAATGCTAGATCTGTTTTCTTCTCTTAGTTCCTTCAAGATACAAAGTTATATAACATTATAATTATAAAAATGTATTGTTGAGTTTTTAGCATATATACATGTGATGTGTATATAGATAATAAATAGGACCAAGCAGGGAAAGAAGGGAACAGAGCTGTGTAGGAGTAACAACTTCTCTGTATAACCCTCGAATTTAGTTATTATAAATCTTAAGTCAATTCTGACGTGCCCTAAAGCAACTTCTTGGAAAAAATATATATCATGCAAATACCATTCATAAATTAAGATGTTGTCCTAGGAAATATTCACATAATGCATAAAAAGACAATAAATAAGGAAGAGAGGAAAAAAACATGAGGCATATAGAAAATAGAAAGCAAATGACAGATATAAATCCAAAGGTACTAATAAAAACAGTAAATGCGAATGGATTGATCCATCAAATCAAAATTGAGAGATTGTCCAAATGGATGAAAAACAAGATCCAACTCTGTTGTATATAGGAGACATCCTTTCGATTCAAAGATACAAATCTTTTTCAAGAAAACTTGGGGAATATATGCATGCAACCTTAAGAGAGCAGGAGTGTCTGTACCAATTAGCGTCAAAACAAAACTTTTTAAAGTTACCAGAGGTAGAGTGGATATTTTATAATCACGAAAGGGTCTATTATTTAGGAATATGTAACAATTATAAGACATACATACCCAAAATTTAAAAAGCAAATACTTGTAGAATCGAGGGGAGAAATGGACAATTCGGCAGTAATAAAGATTTCAGTTCTCCACTGTCAATAATGGATAAGAAAACTAGGCAGAAGATCTGTAAATAGACAGGGAACTCGAATAATGCTAGAACTAACTAGACAGCTATAGAAAACACTCCCACCTGATAGCACGGTGCACATTCTTTTCAAGCACATCTGGAACATCATCCAGGACAGGACACATGCTAAGCCATAAAACAAACTGCGATACATTTAAAAAGTTTGAAATTGTGCAGAGTATGTTCTCTGATCACCGTGTAGTAAAATTAAAACTTAAAAAGGCATTTGGGTGATTATCATATATGGAAGTTAAATGGTACACTACTGAATTGTCAATGGTCAAAAAAGATATCACGAGGGAAATTAAATTAGTAAATACTTTGAGATGAAAGTAAATGAAGACACAACATAATAAAACTTATTGGATATAGCTAAACCAGCGCTTAGGGGAGAATTTATAGCTATAAACACCTACATTAACAAAGAAATATTTTTTTAAAATAACGGGGAGGTATGCCTTAAGAGACTGGCAAAGAAAAGCGGAAGTTAATTAGAGAATAAAAGAATTGAGAAAATCAACAGAAACAAAAGTTATTACTTAGAGAAGCTGAACAAAAGTGATTAACCTTCAGCTAGACCAACCGAGCATGAAGCAGGAAAGATGTCCACATATGAAGTATTTTGATCTCTGGGAGGTGCTACTTTATGATTTTTCTTTTTGTATTTTTCTGCATTTTCTAAGCTTCTCATACTGGTGGTATATTACAACTATTATAAAAATATCAGTGGAGGAGTTAGCCATAAATAACGACAGTGGTTGTCACAACGGATATCTGTTATTCCTTTGTTATTCCTGCACTAGTGAGGGTAGAAAGAGTAGAAATACGAACAGAACTTTAACGCCTGCCTTTGAGCAAACATCGTGGCCAATCCTCCGTGACCGCCCAGAATGGGAGGCCATCGTGGAAATCCTTAACTCCCAGCTCCTGTGGTAGGTAGGATTCTTCCTTGAGCCACCCACCTGCCTCGAAGTTCATCATTCTAACACAAAAGGAAGGGAGCATAGCCAAGGGTTCCGAATGCGCTCACAGAGAAGCTAGCCCCTTGTGTGGTTGGAAGTTGACGTGCACAAGTAAATGGGGGTGGCGAGAGAAGAAGCTGGAGGGTAGGCTTGGGTCAGAGGAAGGGGGTCATGCTGCCATGCTATGAATCGCAGGCTTTATTCTGAAAGATAGTGACAGACGTTTGTTTTTAAAAGGGATGTAACGCAGCCTGATTTGAGTTTTAGAGAGCGATTTCTAGGGCTACCGACTACTGGAAAGAATCAGTATTATTATTCTCTTTTCCTGCTTGCTTAGGGGTTTTTTGTTAAGCCAATAAAAACACAACTGTGATAATAAACTCCATGTGATGTATTTCTCTAAGAAACTTCTTGTAAATTGGTACATTCAATCCCCAAGAATGTGACTAAAGTGTCATCACAAATTAGGATTAGCATGTGGTACAGTGTCTTGACAATATTATGCTCTTGCCCTATTCTGTTGTGGGTTTCTTTGTTTTTTTTTTTAATTTTAACCATTACTGTGTTGTCTCCTTGTATATTTGCATGGAATAAAAAAGTTAGTTGGTTTACCCAAACACTGGAGATAATATGAATTACAGTTTTTATTTAAAATTTCTAATGTTTATTTATTTTTGAGAGAGAGACAGAGACAGAGACAGAGCTTGAGCGGGAAAGGAGCAGAAAGAGGGGGAGACAGAATCCAAAGCAGGCTCCAGGCCCTAAGCTATCACCACAGAGCCCAGAAGTGGGGCTAGAACTCACAAACCGCGAGATCATGACCCGAGCCAAAGTCAGATGCTTAACCGACTGAGCCACACAGGCACCCCATTGTAGTTTTTATTTAAAAGTGCTAACAGTTCAGGGCACCTGGGTGGCTTAGTTGGTTAAGTGTCCAACTCTTGATTTCGGCTCAGGTCCTGATCTCACGGTTGGAGCCCCGAATGGGCTTGGGATTCTCTCTCTCCCTCTCTTTGTGCCCTTTCCCCACTTGCTCGCTCTCTCTCAAAATAAAAAATAAAACTTAACAGAAATTTAAAAAAATAAAAGGGTTAACAGCTCAAAATTGTTAAAAGGTAACAGAGAACCAGGTGTCACTTGGAATAATAGTAACAGTAATAATAATATTAATAGCTTTCATTTATGTGTTAGCATATATTAGGCATAGTTCTTAGTTAAGGTGACCATAAAGATTTTTATCTAAACGAGGACCCTTTTGAGAATGAAAGAGGGCACTAGTAACAATTACACACGTGTAGAGTTATAGTAAATGGCACATAGAGAAAACAAGCCATAAGAGACTCTTAATGATAAAGAGAACAAACCAAGGGTTGATGGAGGGAGGCAGGTGGGGGATGGGCTGGATGGGTGATGGGCATTAAGGAGGGTGCTTGTTGTGACGAGCACTGGGTGTTGTATGTAATTGGTGAACAACTGAATTCCACTCCTGAAACCAATATTGCGCTGCCTGTTAACTAACTAGAACTTAAATAAAAATTTAAACACACAAACACAGGTCCCTGCACTCTAGCGGCTCATAGTCCAATGAAGGTTTTTGCTGTGGTCTTGAGGTTCATCTGTTCCTTGGTGCCAGAATGCCTCTTGCTTTCCAAAAGACAGGTGGAACTTTTGTGTGTGTGTGTGTGTGTGTGTGTGTGTGTGTGTGTGTGTGTGACTGCTGCCCGTGTCCTCTTCTCCCCCGTCCCTGGCGCGTGGCTTTGAGGCTCTTGGCTTGTAGGAGACACAAAGGTAAACATTAAGGGTTTAACCTCAGGACAATGCCTTCCCGGTGCCAAGCAAAGCCTCTGGCTGAGCCTGCCTCTTTTCAAAGGCCCTCACCTTGAAAACGCTTCAGCAATCAGCCTGAATGGCGGTGAGAAAGAGCAGATTAGGCAGAAGGAAACATAGTAGTAGTAAATCCTCCTGAGGACACGGATGGAAGGATCTGGGGCAGAAGTTTCCGTCTGCCAATGATTTCCTGCTGGTGGAACTGTCTCCTAGTGGAAAAGTAGGTGTGGAGAGGTAGCCAGTGAATTGACACTTGAGTCCTTTGTGACACCCTCTGCTTCACGTGTCCTTGATCTCACGGGAGCTTAAAAATGGCCACATTGGCATTCTGAGCAGTTCACCCAACGGCAGGGATTTGGCAAGGCCTAGACTGGATGATGTAAACCCTAGAGCCATGGTGTGGGACCACTAATAGCAAATCCCCTGGTTTTTAGGAAAATCGACCTCATTTTAGATTTTTACTGTAAATGTTGAAAACATAGAACTGTCTTCTAGATAACTATGGAATTGTAAAGTCAGACCGCTCCCACATCACTAAAGCGGATGGGGTTCACCATGGTCAGTCCCCTTCATGGATTTAAAAAAGTTCACTGAGCTATAGAGTTCACCTACCAAAAAATTCACAACTTTAAGGTGCACGACTCAGTAGTTTTCAGCATGTTCACAAAGTGGTATGTGACTGCTAAAGCACGGCTTACCACTGTCACGTTCCAGAACATCTTCCTTACCCCAGAAAGGAACCCGATACCCCCATTAATAGTTGTAAAACACCACAGGATCTCTTATGTAGCGAGGACATGAAAGAGATTGGCAGTGAGTAGTACCAGTCCCAGAAATTTGCCCCAAATCACTCTCTTACTTGTTCATAAAATCAGGGTCGCAGGGATATACTCCTGAATCTATCCATTCATCAAGGATTTATTGAGCACTTACTATTTGCCAGGCACTGTGCTAAGTGTTGAGAACATCACAGTAAACCAGGCAGCCATAATTTCTACACTATTGGACCCTACAATCTACGGAAAGGAAAAGATATTAATCATATTAATAAAGATATAATTAAAATTGTGATAATTCCTAAAGGAAAGAAAATGCGTAACAGGCGCTGGGTCGTTTATGGGCCACCTGGGTTGGTTGGTTGAGTGTCCAACTTCGGCCACCACTGAACCACCCGGGGGCCCCTATAACTTTTTAAATAATATCTAGGGACACCTGGGTGGCTCAGTCAGTTAAGCGTCCGACTCTTGGTTTCAGCTCGGGTCATGGGTTCGAGCCCCATGTTGGGCTCCGCACTGACAGTGCAGAACCTGCTTGAGATTCTCTCTCTCTCTCTCTCTCTCTCTCTCTCTCTCTCAATAAAGAAAAATAAACTTTAAGAAAATAAATAAGTAAATAGTATCTAATGCTTAGGCCAACAATTACACTGCCATGTATCATATACTCTCCTTGATAAATATTTTCAAAAAACCCGTGTGTTGTAAAACATGATAACTGAACATGGTTGAGCAAAGCGTTATATTTGTTATTTAACGTCTTCAGAGAAGATTTGCTGGCCTTTTACGTCTAGATAAAGTCCCCCTACTGCCTACATTTCCAGGGGCCAGGGGCCCCCACTTGTCCTGTCATTCATTACCTTCATCATGCTATATTTCAGTTACCTCTTCCATGCCTGTCTTTTCTGCCGGGCTGCAAGTGACCTGAATGAACAAATGCTAAGAAAGCCAAGAGAAGCACATGAAACCCAAATTCTGAGGGGCTTGGCTTCTTGGAGTGAGGTATAAGGTCTCCCCCGTGGCGTAAGGAGACTTTTTACTTATTCACTTTCAAAAGCCTGCATCCTACCTGCCAATTGGTTTTTGAAAAACTTCATGACATGCTGTAGGATGACTGGAGACCTGTCCTTCTCGTGTCAAGTCACTGGACGTCTCCCCTGTGCCGCTGGGGGGCTCGTAGCAGGGCACCCCGGTGAGGCTCTAACGTGTGCTCTGCTGAGCGAAGGCAGCTCACCTTGCGTGCGTATACCTGTGAGCAACAATAGGAAACCAGAAACTGAAATCATTAGCCTAGCATGCTAACCCGTTTATTGATTTCTCACCTGGCCTTGATAGCCTTCAGAGAGTCCTATGAATGAAAAGAAAATTCTCCCGGCAAATTTTTAGAAATAAAAAAAATGGAATGCACCTGCACCTTTGGTTCCATCCCTAGAGGTACTCAGGGCTCGCGTGTCTTGATACTTTAGGCATACTATGGGAAGGAAGCGCGTCTAAAACCAAACTCTCACCTTTCAGGGTTTTTTTTCTGTTCTTCCAACAGCTCTCTTTCCAATAAGCAATCTGTGTCTATTTCAGGAGCCATGTCAAACACCACTGGCTTAGTATTAAACTGGAAGGGGGGAAGAAAAGCAGCCAAGGAAGATCCTGGGCTCATTTTAAATATTGTCTTTTACAGAGCACTCTGTGTGCTTCCACACGTTCTCACTTTCTGAACACGCTGGCTGCCGGTTGAGGCAAAAAGAAGGGATGGTTTTCAAGAGATCATTAAATCGTGGTAAACATTCCCAAATTTCTCCCACTCCTGTCCATTCATCTGCATTACGGTGTGCCGAAAGCTGTTTTGCATGCTTCTGGGAACCCAGCATCGTGTCTTTGGTTAACAGTTCGTGTCATCACCACCCAGGAATGAAACTTTTCAAATCAAGGAAAATTTCAAATGCTGCAACTGAAATCAAGTGAAATCTAGAGCTAATTTGTGGTGGAAAATCATTCATATAAATTTATAGTCTTGAAAGAAATTATAGGGTAATTTTTTCCAATGTTAAAATTTTAAAAGCCATAATTTGGTACAAATTAAATTTTAAAGACATTATAAACTCCTACAAATGGAAATTCACAAACTAGAACAGTATGGAAAACTCAACTCAGTGTCAAAAATACCTTTTAAAATCCAGCAAATCTGTACTTTCTAAATATCTAGATTGGAATAATGAATAAATATTGGAATTCCGACTTTGATATCATATAGTTGACCTTCAGGTTTCCAAATATAAACTGTTTATGAGGAAATAGGAAAGTGTATGCCTATATTTATACATACATATTCATTTATGTGTATGTATATATACACAAACTACAAAGTACATGTGTATGCATATATGTATATGGAAAGAACTTGTAAATTGTATTAATTGCAGTGAGACTTTTTAGTGAGGATTTTCAACTCAAGTAATTGGAAATGACATACTTAAACACCAGTTATATATCCTTAAGGACAGAATTATGCGTATGGTTTTGCATCCCGTTGGTTGCAATCATAACTCTTGAGGGTTACAGACGCTCTGAGTTTTTATAGGGCCGGAAGTCACAATTATCATTTCAGCATTGTGTCCGGTGATACCGCCAAAGACACAAAATCCGACGATCTTTGGGATGTCAGTATCTTCCTGTATAGGACGACATCATTTTAATGGTGTAATTGAAAACAATGGCATTCACCTTCAGAACAGGAGGCAAGTGGCCCCAAGTTGCAAAAGGACAGGCCTATCTGTATCATGAGGCCAACCCAGCCACATGAGCCACTGCGCGTTAATGAGAGTTCTGTCACAGACTGAGGACAGACTGCCCTTTATATCTCTTCAAATTATTCATACGTATCCATGGAGTACGTGCCGCCTGGCAGCTTCTTCGTGGATGTGAGTATGATGCACCATGAGTGTTTTGTAATCTCGTACTTGCCTGCCAGAGGAAAGCATTCTAATACCTAAGAGACGACCGGGTAGGCACGGACATCCTAAATTTTCCCGTTACTTAACACAATGGAATGTGTCATTTCGTACATCAAATTTTCTCTTCTTCTTATCAAGTCAGAATAATAGAGTGGAAAACAAGTCACAGGCTTTATGGTAGAAAACTGCCTTGGTTCCGATCCCAGCTCTGCCAGGGGCAGCGGTGCTCAATTTCACCAGTTCTAAAAGGGAAACAATCGGGGGCACCTGGGTGGCTCAGTCGGTTGAGCGTCCGACTTCGGCTCAGGTCATGACCGCGTGGTTCATGGGTTCGAGCCCCGCATCGGGCTCTGTGCTGACAGCTCGGAGCCCGGAGCCTGCTTTGGACTCTGTCTCCCTCTCTCTGTGCCCCTTCCCCACTTGTGTGCGCACTCTCTCTCTCTCTCTCTCTTCCAAAATTAAATAATAAACATTAAAAATTTTTTAAAATTAGATAGGGACAATATTAACTGCATAGATCAGTTGTGTCAGAAAACAGTGACTCTAAAACCCGCCTAATCATAAGGAAATGCATTATTTCTCATCACCAGAAACCCTGAGGTAGGGCAGCCTCTAAGCAAGGTATGTCATAGATTGGCTCGACTTCTTTGCAAATCCGTCTGTCCTCTTACCTGTATTGGCTTGGCATCCCCCAGGGTCAGAGCAGTATGTCTGTAGCATATCAAGCCATCACATCCAGACAAGTCAATATCGGATGAAGAAGAGGGACCATTTAGGGGTGCCTGGGTGGCTCAGTCGGTTGAGTGGCCGACTTCGGACCAGGTCATGATCTCACGATCCGTGAGTTCGAGCCCCGCATCGGGCTCTGTGCTGACAGCTCAGAGCCTGGAGCCTGTTTCAGATTCTGTGTCTCCTTCTCTCTGACCCTCCCCCGTTCATGCTTTGTCTCTCTCTGTCTCAAAAATAAATAAACGCTAAAAAAAAAAAAAAAAAAAAAGAGGGACCATTTAAAAAAAATTTAATGCGTATTTATTTTTGAGAGAGAGAGACAGAGCACGAGAGGGAGAGCGGCAGAGAGAGAGGGAGACACAGAATCCGAAGCAGGCTCCGGGCTCTGAGCTGTCAGCACAGAGCCCAACGCGGGGCTCAAACTCACGGACCGTGAGATCATGACCTGAACCGAAGTCGGATGCTCAACCGACTGAGCCACCCAGGCGCCCCGAAGAGGGACCATTTTATTGGTGTCTCCTTTTAATGAGGGAAACTCGCAAAAGAAGACGTCCCTCAGGTTGGATGGCTGGAATTCAAAATGAACATACCTTGATTTTAGTACTCACTACCTCCATGGTTTAGACTCTACCAGGGATTGGAAGACGTTTTCCTCTAAAGGAAAGTAAATATTTTCGGGGAACACGGTTGTTTTTTGTCACCTACTTTGTTTTGTTTTATCTAGCCCTTTAAACATGCCAAAACCATTCTTAGCTCTCACGTGGTACAAAAAAAAGGCCCCAGGCAGGTTTGCCCACCCCTAACTTCAAGCCACTACTCTTCAGTTTCTCTATTGCCCTAGTTATCACACCTGTAACATGGACATAATTGTAGTGTTTCTTTTGGAGGGTGGTGGTGAGGATTAAATGACTTAGGTGCACAAGTCAGAACCAGGACTGACCCATGGCACCCGATAAACATTAGCGATGGACATGATGGCGGTAGTGGTTGTTTTAACGCACCGCACAGGTTCATCTGGCAAGTGACATAGTCAGAGGTAGGACACGCCAGCCACTACAAGTGAGCGCATTGCAAGCTACTAACAAATTCTGTAGTGTTAAGGGATCTAATGAGTGACGCAGAGCTGGCTTCAAGTGAGAGGAAGCTTGGCACACTTACGAGCCCGGCGGACCCAGGTTTCAATGCTGAGTCTACCACTTTGCAGTTGTTGTGACCTCGGGAAAGTGATTTCCCCTCTCTGTGCCTCACTTTCCTTGTCTATAAAAAGTAGATACAAGTAAGGCCCGCCTCAGGATTGATCTGAGCACGAGAAGAGGATGCATGTCAAGAAATTGGCACACGGGAAGAGCTCAAGGGCAGGTGCTATCATTTTTCATTTACTTTTCATTTATATTAAATGCCTCTGAGGCTTTGTCTCCAAAATGGCCAGTCCACTATGTGGGGAAAAACAGCAATTGCTGAGTTGTGATTTGACTAATATTTTTGACCGCCATGGCCAACCCAATAACTCAGAACAACCAACGTATGTAGAAAAACAAGAATTGACTGGGTAATTAAGCCTTAAATGATGATCCAATAGCCCCGTGTATACACACAGCTTGATTACGATTTCTTTCAGTTATGTACTGCCTCTCTTAATACATCTGACAGGAAAATGATTGAATTTTAATTATTCAATTTTAAAGTTTATGCCCAGAGGCTACGAAGCTTCAGTTTAACTCTGAACTGACTTGATTGGGCATTCCCACCCCAACTAGGCTAATACTTGATTTCACCCTTTTGTTCTAGGTGTCTGCTAATACAGATACTAATTTGAGGCAAATCTCAGGCTCCTAATGAAAGCCATCCAAGCCCAGAACGAGAAGTCAGACCATAACGTGAGTATGATATCGGCAACTTGAAGACACTGGCATGGGGGGCAGGGATGTAGTTTACAAAGAGATTGAAAGTACAAATGTATAGTTACGGTTTTCTTTCAAGTATCAAATTTGAGTTTCAACCAGATATGGACTAACATTGCAAGACTACCTACTTGCACCACACGTGGTTGAGGGAACTGAGTCACAGAGAGGCCAAGCAACTTATCCAAAGTCATATATCTAATAAATGTATGAAGGAAGACTAAGTCAATGGGCACTCCCTACCAAGTGCCCATTCAGTCTTTGTGCTGAATTGATGATATATTAAACTGTAGACTCTCAAATCCTCAAAAAAATACTCAGGGAGTGTCCCATTTATAACTCTCTTGTTTTAGTCTGTTTAGCCCTCAAGGGTGAGAATAGCTAATATTTACCAAATTAGTAGGATTAGCTATTTAATAAGAAAACTTAATCTTTTTATGGTCTGTAGGTTCCTAGAGGGTGACAACCATGTCTGCCTTGCTTACTGCTATAATCCCCAGTGTCTAGAGAAATGCTTGGGACATTTTAGATATTCAATTCATATTTCTTCAATGAATGCGAATTTGAAATCCTCGAAAAAGGAACATGAGATTTAAACTTCTGGCCTTGACTCCTTCACAATGAAGCATCAGATATCTGAGAGTTCCGGAAGCAACCCAAGGCCCGCTCACTTAACCTTTGGGGAGTAGATTGCTGAAAATCTCAGCTGAGCAATGCTCCAGCAGACGTAGAATTGTCCCATAGTGAATGTTCTGATGCTCCACTCAGATCTCCCTCTTTCAGAACTGAAAGACTTATTCCTCCAACTGCTGGGAGTATTGGCTGTAATGTAGCCCTCAATTGTTACCTCTCAACAGAAATTGCCTCAGTTGAAGAGATCCATCTTTCCCCAAATCACACCCCCTCCCTGGGGTAGCCCATATCCAGTGAATAATCACTGAAGTGGTACAAAATCTTGGACCCCTTGCCCAAACTCAGACAACCCGAAAGGGCCATCCCAGCTTCAAATCACCTTATAGCATTGCTTGAGGCCTTTGTTGAGACTCTGTCACAGAACAACTTCTCCCTCTATCCAGTCCTGATTCTTTCCCTTCCTTTCCACCAGTGCTGATCCCAATGACACTTCTTAATAAACATCCTGCGTGCTCATCTCTATTTGTGTCAGCTTACTGGAGAATCCAACCTACTGCAGATCCCACGAGTCTTCCTTTCCTCGTGCAGGCACTTTTGCCTGGCACTCCAAGGCCTCCCCTGCCCACAATTTATGGACAGGATATAGCCAATCGCACAGGCACAAATGGGAAGAAGGAAGGTTCCTCTCTTTCTTGTTAGATCCAAGCACTGTTGGGTTAATAAATTCCCTCCCCAGACACCTAAGAAATAATTTTCAAACTCCCCTCAAGTTAAGAGTCAACACATTCTCCAGAAGGACTAAAGATGTAGTCTTAAGTGGCCACGGAAGCTCAATATCCTTTTGAAGTCCCAAGTCTTATTCTAGAAATATTTGTGAATTTGGCATTCAAATCAATAATATGCCACGTTTTTCTTGGTTTAAAAGTAATATCCCCACCAATGTTTTTAACTGAGTAAAATTAATTCTCCAAGAAACTGAGCATTATTCTTCCTGTGACTTTTTAAGCAGTAGGACATCTTAGTTGAAATGTGGCCTAAGGTCAAAACTCCTGGTCAACTGGTAGAGAGATACAGGGGGAAATACAGCATGCCCATTCTGACTGGTCAGTTTTTGTACCTTCCTCATTGTTAAGTATTTTGAATATCATCCCCACCTAAAATATATGGCTTTCAAGGCGATTGGGTTATATCACATTTTGTCACAGCAATGGTTTTTAATTCTCTTCCTTGAGTGTTTTTTTTTCCTCTTCCTCTTTTACCTTTCTTCTACCTCTCCTTCTGTCTTACCTCATTCCTCCCTCTCCTCACCTCTGGCCTCCCTTTCTATCTTCATTCCCTATCTTCCTTTCATTTTTTTTGCTCTCTGTCTACATATCTTTATGACTCCATTTTAGGTTAAGTTTGAAATTGGCAGTTTAGTCATGCTGATGCAGGTCTCATATTTTGCATTTTATTAATATTCAGAGTTGGAATTATGCTAAATCCTCCAGACATTGGTTTCAGATAATCCTGCTTTATTGAATCCAAAAGCCTTGATCAATTAATCCACAAAGTTCTGGTGTTTTTTTTTTCTGGTACTATGATATTTTGGCTTGATTCCTGTCCAACAGGCTAAAACCCAGCAAGCCTAGAACATTTCTCATGTCCTGGTTGAGCTCAGATGAAACATAATGCAAATTTTAAAGAGTATCATATAAAAACCTGAGTAGCTGTTGTATCAATAATAGTTATAACAACATTACCAATAAAAACAACAATAATAATAGCTAAGTTTTTTTTTGAGTGCTATTATATACCTGGCAATGTACTAAGAGGTTTTCATATGTTAAACCACTTAACCCTCACAACTAATGAGACACGTACTATAATTTTGCTTTTATTCACAAATGTTGGCAATGAAGCTTGGTGAAGTTATGTCTTTTGCTGAATGTCACACATCTTTTAAAGTGATGAAACCAAGATGTGAACCAATGTAGTTTATCAATAAAAGCACCTTTTCTAGAATCTTCCAATATTGCCACAGCAACATCACAGGGAACCCAATGTCTATGGCTATGTGCCAGCTTTAGTACAATGATGATAGATTGTGGTGTTCTGTATTCTTCCACATACTTATATATACACACGTGCAAACATCTATACTATGAGTAATGCATGCAATTACAGAGACCCCCACCTAAAAGAAGTTCCTCATATTCTCAGCAGGTTGACTTCTCTGTTTGTCCTTGGTACTACCATAGTCTCTGCACCTTCCTTTAGTGAGGAATTGTTCCATTATATTCAATCATAGTTTATACCTTCCGTTTTACCCACGACATCATGAGCTCTTTTCAGGAGTCTACTCAGTGCATCCTGGGATCATCAGCTCTTAGCATTATGCCTGTTCCATACGAGGAACTATATACATGAAGAAGTAGCAAGAAGGACAAAAAGAAGGGAGTTACTCTTACTAAAGGTGTTATGGAAAGATTTGCAGATGAGATGACATGCTGATTAGGGGTGCACTGAGTATATAGGAGCAGAAAGGACATTACAGGCAAAGGGAATAGACTATTTCTAGGACCCAAAGAAAATGTGAAAAACTCTGAGGGATGGAGCACAAGGTGCATAGAAGAGGATGCTGTGTGGCATCCTCTGGAGACGATGAGCATCCACTGGAGAGCAGTGTAAGGAAACCGACAATCAGGCTGGAAAGGTGATTGGGTCTAGGCTGCAAAGAGTATCATATAATAATATGTCAAGGAAGAGGAGTTAAGACATTATTGGATATTTGATGGGGGACATGGAAGGGTTTTAGAGATTTTACATAGAGATTGACAAGCCTATTTTAATTTTAAAAAGATCATATGAAGAATGGAGGGGACTCAGAAGGGAAACGAGAAGAATTAGGGACTATTACAGTCATTCAGATGAGAGAAGATGATAGCCTGAACTGGGTGGTCATCCTACAGATGGAGAAAGGTAAATTAATTCAGAATTTAAGAGATAAGTAGGTAGCTGATAGGTGAGGAAGAAGGATAGAAAGAAGGGAGGGAGGGAGGGAGGAAGGAAGGGAGGGAATGAAGAGAGGAGGCAAGGAATGGAATTGGCAGAACGTGGAGGAGAATAGATTGGCTATGAAGAAGAATTAAAAGAGTTCAGATTGAGTCTGAAGAGTTCAGAACGAATCTAAAGCTTAAGATGAGGAATATAGGAAAATAATATATTCAGGGAAGAGCTAATACATTTGGTTTGGTGTGATTTATATGCATATATATAATATTTATTTATTATATTGAAATTTATTATAATTTATAATATTTTACAATTATATTTGTATAGAATCGATGCACCAATTTTTCGATCACAGTTGAAACACATAGCTTAAATTTTTCATAAAATAAAAGCAATACTATATATGACCACCAAGTTCTTCAAACCCTTCTTTTGACTGTCAATTCCTCTTACCAGAAATGAAATTTATTTGGATCAAGGTAGTATTTTAAATTATATTTCCTGAACAGAATCATCTATCAGATTGTGAACAGATCATTTTACTCCCTCAAAAATTGTCTCATAAAAAAAAAAATGCCTCTTATAACCCTTCTCATCCTTCTTTGCACCTTATCAGGGAGGCTTTTCCTCTGTAGAGATTACAATTCAAATGCATTGTTTGCTAATTCCATATAACGTTGGACATGTTATTGCCAGCATTTTTTATTACATTAAACCAACTTGCAATCATACATACTTGAAAAATTTATGAGTAACTGAAGTTTGATTCTCTTTCCTTTGCAATTGCTTTTTTCAGATGCTTATTTTAGCCTTTTGCTCTTCCTTAAAATTACTTGAGCTAGGTTTTGAAATCTAAATGCATTCAGGGTCTAGGCAAATATGCTAAGTGAGCAAAGCAGGCCAGTTATAAGACACTATGGAGTGGAGGAGCCTGTAGTGAAAGGGGAAGCAAGTCTTACTGAATGATATCTAAAAAGAGAAGGAGAAAGCAAGAAAACTAAAACACTATTCAAGCAGAATCAAAATATATTTGCTGGCAAATTCCTCATTTCTCACAGTGCTTTCATCATTATACATAATAGGGATTGTCGTGGCATGGATAGTGTCTCTGCTACAACCAGAGACTATCCTATCTTGACAGGGGGATTAGGTATAAAACACCCTAGGTATGAAACATGACAGGCCAGTGAGGAAGGAAAGAAAACTGAACTTAAATGGTGCTGGAGCGAAGCTAGGACCAGAACAGGGCTAACAGCATGAGTTTGGCTGCAGAGCTGACCACGTATATGGTTATAGCAACCAAATCACAATATTCGGGTGGGGGGGGGCGGTACATGATTAACTCAGTCAGGAGTGATCAGTGGTGATAGTCAATAAGGCCTGATATGATGGGTAGGGCATGGCGATAGCCGTTATGCGGCGTAATGATGCTGAATCAGACCAGCACGCATCCCGGGGGGGGGGGGGGGGGGAGGAGTCCATCTGGTCAAGAATTTAGGCATAAAGGAAACTAGAGGCAACTCTTCAGGGAAGTTGGCTTACATGAGATTAGTAGAGCATCGAGGCTTTGAGGAAGTATCCTAGGGCTCTGCACACATTTCTGTGGACTCAGAGTACAAGTTAAGAAAACAAAGAAGGAACGCTGTGGTATGGGTTGGGCATCGAAGAAGAAAGGTGAATGGCTCTGAAGAAGTGAGTACTTACATACCCAAGACAGACATCCAGGCACATGAGGTGGCAGACAGGAACACTCAGTTTTGTTTGGAAACATGAGATACCTGATATGTCGCCAGGCTAGTTCCCTCCAGACTCAGAGTGGGTGGGGCTAAACCTACAGGTGAGGAGCATTAGGGGAGCAACTCATGGGGCTGGGGCTGCATCTGGGAAAGTTAGAGAACGACATGTCCTCAGTTGCTGTGAATGCGTCCTTGCTCTTCACCTTGGTAAAAATGCTCTCTTTGTCTCCTTGGTGTACACAGGATTCCCTGATTCCATTTTCTTCTCTGAAATCGTTGGACTTTTCTTATGAAAGCCAGATACAACCCCCAAGACGTATCCCAACTCCTGGCATGCTAGCCGGGCAGGAGAAGAAGCTGTAACAGATGACCTGTGCTAGGGTTATGGCGATTGACCCAACTTTAATGCTGGGCTCTGAGGAATATAGTATTCAGTGAATATGGTAAACTCAGGGTTCATGTGAGCCAGTGATGATATTGACAGTGCTTGTAATATAGGGGGTAGGGCACAAGAACAAGAGCCCCCAGTGGATAGTCTGCATTCCAATAGAAGGTAATTCTTAGGGCTGGGTAGTATGTCTTGTTTGGCATAGGATCCAAGCTAGGACCTGGGAACAGAAGGCAGGGTCCAGCTACTGGATGAAGGCTTGGCAAGGACTAAGTAGAGAACTAGGGCTCCATCCAAGAGAAGAGGGAGTTTGGGGCATGGCTCCAAAGAGGGACTCCTAAGCTACCTATAAAGGAACTGTGGCAGATGCCTGGTGTTTATGGTGAGGTGGATATTGGGTGCTCGGAACAGCAGGACCAGTTACAGATTCCACCCCCTGATGTGAACAGGGTTCCTAATATTCTGCCAGTTTGGCTTAATATTGCAATATTGGCCCATGACCTGGGTGGCCCAAAGCCTGTACTCCGATGAAATAGTACCCGTAGCCGAGTAGGGCTGGGAAATCAAGGCTTGACACTGATTTTACAAAAGCAAAAGAATATTTTGCATAATTACGAAAATTGATTTGCTACCAAATAGGCATATACCTAGACCTTACTATATTGAGAATTAGAGAAAATTGCATAGACTATTGCACTTTACTCTTAACCTTCACTCCCCAAAGAAAATAATTATAAATTGTAAAAGAAACAATAAAGGAACCGTGTTATCACACTGTAAATTGAGTGAACCTTGGCTCACTGTTATTAGGAATGATTTAATGAAAGCTGCTCTCCAGAAATGGAGCTTCGTAATCAACCGAGAGCAGAGACAGAGAAGAAATACTTTTAAATTGGTCACTTGACAATAAGAGTGTAATGAATGAGATCATAGAGGCCGACTCGGAGAAAGCAGTAAACTGAGCCAAAGTCGCAGACTCACAAGGAAAAGGGAAACATGGGAAGGGTCTCATTGTTCCCACTTCCTCCCAAGCATCGCTTTCCCATCTGCTTAATGGCGATAATAAAGTTTGGGTCTGTGTTTCTTGAGCATTTTGATTATAAAATAAATGAAGCTCAGTAGCTTTCCTACTCTCTGTGGTCAACATCTGGAACAACTGAGTGGGGCTCTGTAAGTAGGGAAGCAAGCTTCTCACGAGGCACTTTGCTAATGATCTCTGAATCTAGCCTTTCTTCGCATTGCAGGGCGGAAGGTGGGTGATCCCTGCCTGTTCCGGTTGTCTCCTTCAAATGCCTCAAACTGACTTTTCACAGTGGCACAAAGAGCCATCGTGGAAGCTTGCGTTCCACCTGGGCATATTCCAGATCTGTCTGTACCGCTTCCTCGCTGCTTTTCTCATTCTTCTCTCTGCCCTGTTCCAGGTCTAGGCTTCAATTTGCTGTTAGTGCAGGACCCTCACGCTGGAGACAGTTTGGGACCATTTACCTTGACTTTGACACCATTGAGTTTCTGTAGTACACAGCCTCTGGCATTTATGACTTTGGCTGCACACGCCACTGTTATTGCTTACCACCACCCTACCCCAACTTCGCACAAGGACACCCACCCCACCTCTGAGGACTCTGCGCAGCTTAACCTTCCCTGAGGTTCAGCTGGAAAGGAGTAAGACCGCCACATTCCTCTTTAGCACTAGTGGGCTCTCTTCTATTTCAGTGGCCCAACACGGTAAAAGTTGGTCTGTCTGTCTCCAGCTTTGGGTGAGTTTCATTTGCCCCAAATGGAAAGCGCAACAGAAAATACCACAGAACATTTGACTCCGTTTTGACTATTACTGATGCTAGCAAACAAGAGAGATTTCATTCCTCCGTAGTGACTGAGAGGCAATGCCATGCGGTGTTTACTAGCCAGCTGTTAGCCTGCACGGGTGCGGATGGACGGCGGAATCAGCAAACAATTGGCTCAATCTTCGAAACATGTTTTTGTGCCAAGCACATGAAGTTTTAATTATAAGCGCTTTGAAATATGCACGGTTATTGAATTTCCTTATTCCCATGCAGAAACAAGATAAAAAGTTCTTTTGAAATCTGATGACAGAAAACACTTGATGACAACAACACTCGTAGGAAATAAGCATTTTGCCCTGAGATGGTTATTATGCTCAACGCCAAAGTATAACAAACCAAAATGTGGCGTCCATCATAATTCCACATCTTTGTGAAAGATTTTATCAACATATGCAAAGATGACTTTCCATTGACGTGACATTGCGTGACAGCATGCATGGCTGCGAAAACTTCAGTTTCCCAGCTTGCCAAGGTCATCCTGTCCGATTCCCGTGTTCACATGCATGCTGGTACGTATACACTGTTCCCTGAAACTTACGTTCAGTGTCTCACTTCTCCCTGATTTCTGGTCTCAGTGAAATGCAGACATTTGTTCATTAAAGAAAACCCGGTCGAGCCTTATTATGTACTATGCTCCATACTAGGCATATAGACTACCGAGAAAAATATGACCTAGCCTCAAGAATTTCAGTTTAGAGCCCAAAGTAGCCATGTAAACAAACAAGAGGAACACAAAGTTAAAAATGAGAAATGCAAAAAAAAAAAAGTTTAAATACAACTGAAGTAGTATTGGGGCCCTCGGGTGGCTCAGTCGGTTGAGCGTCAGACTCTTGATTTCAGCTCAGGTTCATGGGATGGAGCCCTGCATGGGGCTCTGGGGTTCTCTCTCTCCTTTTCTCTCTGCCCCTCCCCTGCTCATTCTCTCTCTGTCTCTCTCTCTCTCTCTCTCTCTCTCTCTCTCTCTCTGTCTCTCTCTCTCTCTCTCTCAAAATAAACTAAACTAAAAAAAAAAAAGAATTGAAGTAGGTATTAAAGCATGCTTTGAGAACTCAGTGATTCAGTGGGTCAGTCAGATCTTCCCCCTTCACACCTGTTCCAATCCACTTGACCCATCTTTTCTTACTAACCATTTCCTGTAGCCCATACTTTTGTGTAGTGGCCCCAGATACTCATACTTGACCTTCTGCCAATGTTCACCACAGCCACCAGATCTCTCCACTACCAGGGCTGATCTCAAGGTTTGTGTTGTAAGTCACTACTGAAGGTCTGCAGAGAAAGGAGTGTCTAACTCTATTACAAAGCTTGAACTTCCTTTCTGGGGTGTGGTCATTCCCTGATGATTTCTTTTGACTCTTTCCACAACATAAACATTTATAAGGATCATTATCAATGTATGACCCTAGGACTACCTATATTAGAGTTATTTGGGGTACTTGTTAAAACCTCAGATTCTTGGGTCCCACTCCCAAAACTACTGCATCAAAATTTCTTGGGATAGCCAGTCATCTCCCAAAGGAATTCTGCTATACTCTGTAGTTCGCAAACAATAGTTTAGAGACGACCTAATTTCTAGGAAGAATTTGTGATGCACAAGTTCTTGAGGGTTCTCTTAATATTTTTATAGAGATAGAAACAACAAACAGTAAAGGGCACAAATCTTAATGTATAGCTTGATGAATTTTTACATATTAATGCACCCATATAGCCAACAAAATTAAGAGGTAAAACATTTCTAGAACCCTAGAAGTGTCTCTCATCCCACTTTCCAATCAATGCCATCTCTTCTGTCCTATAAAGGCAACCACTATTCTGACTTGTATCCACCATAGATTACTTTTCCTTGTTTCATCACTATAGATGGGTATTACTTGTATAACTATTACACAATATTTCTTCTTTTAGGTAGGGTTTTTTTTTGTTTTTGTTTTTTTTGTTTTTTTTTTTGTTTTGTTTTTGGCCAGGGGAGGGAGACTTTGTGAATCTTACCTATGTTGTAATCGGTAGCAATAATTGATTATGTTTATTGTTTTTCATTGTATAAATGTAATACTATTTACACATCTACTTTTAATAGACATTTAGGCTATTTCCAGTTTATAGCTATTAAGAATAAAGATACCATGAATATTCTTGTACATGTCCTTTTGGGAACTATGCAGTCATTTATCTTGGGCATATACTTAAAATATAATCACTGAGTCATAGGGTAGATGCATCTTTATTTTCAGCTTATTTTCTAAAATGGCTCTACCATTTGCATTCCCACCAGTAATATATGAAATTTCCAACTATTCAACATTCGCGTCAACTCTCGTTACTCTTCTCATTTTAGCCATTCTACTGGGTATGTAGTATCTCATTGTGGTTTTAATTTGCATTTTCGTAATAAAGAATAACGCTGAACATATTTTCATCTACTCACTGACCATTTTTCTTTTTTGTGAAGTGCCCATTCAGGTATTCTGTCCATTTTTTATTGAGTTGTCTTAATGACATGAAAGTATTCTCCTATGTTCCTAAGAGATAATGCATATCTTTAATTCACCTGAAACTTCTTTATCT
This sequence comes from Prionailurus viverrinus, assembly GCF_022837055.1. NCBI lineage: Eukaryota > Metazoa > Chordata > Mammalia > Carnivora > Felidae > Prionailurus > Prionailurus viverrinus. The sequence goes on along the minus strand of NC_062579.1, from coordinate 111,308,415 downwards.
GTATCATGTGAGGTAGGGATTTATTTTTACTTTTTTCCCGAATGGGTACACAGTTATCCCAGTCCCATTCATTGAATAATTCATAACTTCCCCAGTTATCTGCAATGCCATCCCTGTCTCATATTAAGACCATAAAGATATTGTTCTATGTTTTTTCTAAGAAATTATATGGTTTTCTGTTTCACATTTAGGATCTAAGATTATGTGACAGAGGAAACTGAATGAATCAGTCTCATGCTTAAGCTGGGATCTGAAGGACCTAGCCTCGTTAACATGGCAAAAGGGTGAGTATGGAAGAAATAAGATAACATTTTAGATCAACACAACCACAAGTAACAGCCAACCCATGGTAAGAGGAACATGATGTATTTGATGGATCACAACGATATTGGTTTGGTTAAGGTGCAGCATGAGCCAGAGTGTTAACTAAATGAAGCCCAGGAGACAATGAGGGGCTTGATGATGCAGGCCCTTGTATACCATGTTAAAGAATTTGTGCCTCTATCCTAAGAGCAATGGCAAGACATTTGAATTTTGAAAATTGCCACACTGACTACGATGTGAAGAAAGATTGAAGGGAGAGTAAGATGAATAAAGATGAACCAGAAGGCTATGAGGAGTCCAGCTGAAAAATGATGGTAGATCCAGAAGACTCTACAAGAAGGATAGGATGTTTTCGGTGGGGGGAATGCGCAGGGGAAATCATGTGTTAATTCTTTCATGGGTTTAGGCCAATAAGTTTTTTTGATATATCCAACTGGGGGTAGTTAGATAAATAGTTCTGAAATTCAAAGAAAAGACTTCCTTATCTCGAATCATTCCACCATGTCCTCTGTTATTTCTGCTACCTCATTTATCATCATTTCCTCCACAGACTTAACTAAAACCTTAACCCTTAACTAACAACCTTAACTAAAAAAACAACTTAGTTAAAACCTAAACCCTTAAGTAAAAACCTGAACTAAAACTAAACCCTTGGAGCTGACATATCCCTTTTCTTTTTTAAAAAATGTTTATTTATTTATATTGATGGAGAGAGGGAGCTGATCATGAGCCAGGGAGAGGAAGAGAGAGAGGGAGAGACGGAGAATCCCAAGCAGGCTCCATGGTCAGCATAGAGCCCGACGTGGGGCTCGATCTCACAAACTGTGAGATCTTGACCTGAGCAGAAATCAAGAGTCAAACGCTTAAACGACTGAGACACCCAGGTGCCCTGACATATCCCTTTTCAAGTGAAGGCTCTTCCACACCTATTGCAGGATAGGGAGATCAGACTGGCATCATCCTTGTTCTCCATTACTATAATCAGATCTTTATCCTTCCCGTAATATAAAATACTCTTGCTTCTTTGAGGTATACATCCAACTATATATGTATATGCCTCATTTTGTCACTGTTATCTACTCACTTTGTTCACTCTATTCCTCTCTACTCAGAAGTTTTCCTGCATTCTGGAAATGCATTTCCAGCATTTGGTTTCTCAGTTCCTTAACCTCCTTGTTCTACAGAAATGTTTTTTTCCTTTAGCCATTCACATTGTCGTAATCTGAGTGTTTCCATGACCTAAATATGCTTCGTTTCTAAAGTCATCAGCTCAAACACCCTACTCAGTAAACAAATTTCTGCCTCACTGTAAATCCAGTCATGCTAGAAGCACATTGTCTTTCTTCGCGAGTAGAAGCTGTTGAATCTTTCACAACCCCCACCATTCAGATATTAGAATTGAGATCAATGTCCACTGGTTCTATAAGGCTGCTTTCAAAACATTATTATTCCAGCTTTTTAAAAAAAGTTCTACTTTTTTAAGACTCACGCCCCCCGGCTAGACCATCTTCTCCAACTTCTTGTCACTGAATCCAGAAGTTTCCCCCAATGAGTCAGTCAAGGCAAAGGCAGCTGGACAACAAGCCTACTGTTTATCTCAAGCCTTGCTCTCGTCCTTCTATATCCATGTAGACAGCTGTTCAATACATTGATCTCTCATTTTCTTGACATCCAAGGTATTCCTTCTATGCTCTACTTCAGCTAACTGTACAGTCACACACCAGGACCACTGTTCAGAAATATTCCACCTCCCATTCCTCCCAGCTTTTTTACCATAACCTCCAGCTTACTCATTCATTGACTCTTTTTACTATTGTTCTTTGAACTTCTAGGCACTTCAAGTTCTTAGTAACCTCTCAACTTTCTTCCTATTAGCTCAACCCGTACCTCTTAGACTTTATATTGCCTGTAACTTCAACTACTCTTCAAATCTCCCTTTCGTCACATACATCCGACAGTATCTTAACCTTGGATAAGCCTAAATTTCACCTCTGCTTTTGCCACCAAACTTTAAAAAGCGACAAAACTTGGCTGATGGTAACACTAAAATGAGTGGTTACTAGCCTCAACTGAACCCACCCACTAAGGAGCAGCCCTACTGAGGTTTCTCTAATCAGTTTGCTCTTCTTTCTCTACAAGACTATCTCAACTCCTTCCCAATTTCCGGAAACTTCCAACATCACAAATCTATCCTGTATGTCTCCAAGCAAATGAATTCACCTTCTACAAACCTACCTATTTCCATACCCACTTTTTTTTCATTCCTTCCAGTTGGAATTGAGGTGTGCCTCCTCTCATCTCAATTATATCACTCACGTTGTGCTTGGGATTTCACACCCTCCCACGTTTTCATTGTTCCTGTATTTCAACCTTTCCTTCTCCACTGAATTGCTCCCATCAACAATTACATATTCTTAATTTTTACCTCCCTTTGTTTTTTTTTTTTCCTCTTGACTTCACTGCCTCAGTCAGCCCTAATTCTCTCATCCTTAGGTACAAACTTCTTCTCCAAAGAGTTGTCTAGGGGTGCCTGCATGGCTCAGTTGGTTAAGCGTTCAATGTCGGCTCAGGTCAGGATCTCATGGTTCATGGTTTCCAGACCCCTGTCGGGCTCTGCGCTGACAGCTCAGAGCCTGGAGCCTGTTTCCAATTCTGTATCTCCCTCTCTCTCCAACCCTCCCCTGTTTGTGCGCTCTCTCTCTCTCTCTGTCTCTCTCTCTGTCTCTCTCTCTGTCTCTCTCAAAAATAAATAAATAAACATCTAAAATATTTAAAAAAATAAAGAGTTGTCTATACTCACTGTTTCAATACACCTGCCATTCACTCTTTAACCAAACCCAGTCTGAATTCCACTCTGATCACTACAATGATACTGCTCAAAATAAGGTTGCTAAAATGAAATCTATTTCAGTAAATGCAGTAGATACTTTTAGTCCTCATGCCATTCCATTTCTCAGTCATACTTTTGTCAGTTGATTCCCCACCCATCCATCCTGAAAGATTCTCTTCCTTAGACTTCGTTGACACCAACCGCTCCTGATATCCTTCCTCTCTCTTACCCCTGAATGTGTACTTCCTCTTAGATCTTCCCTATACTTTCTTTTTTGTTAATTTTTTTCATATTTATTTTTGAGAGAAAGAGAGCATGAGCAGAGGAGGGGCAAAGAGAGAAGGAGGCACAGAATCCGAAGCAGGCTCCAGGCTCTGAGTTGTCAGCACAGAGCCCGACATGGGACTCTAATTCACGAACCGCGAGATCATGACCTGAGCTGAAGTCGGACGCTTAACCGACTGAGCCACCCAGGTGCCCCTGCCCTATACTTTCTTCACTCACATGCTTCCTGGATGATATTCTCAAATCTATGGTTTTAATTAGCATCAGTATTCTGACAACTTCAAAATGTTAATGTCCAATAAAAATCTCTCTCCTGTATACCAGGCTCATATAAATAACTTCCAATTGGACATTTTCCTATTGAGTTTTCATAGTTCTTAGACTCAACATGATAAAATAGAATGTCCTTTCTGTTACCTGAAGCTTGTTCTTTTTCCTGTGCTCTTACTCACAATAAAAGATAAAACATTCTACAAAAGCCAAAATCATGAGCCTTATTTTGATTCCTTGCCTCACTTTATCGTGTTCCATAGATTTACCACCTATGCCTTGTATCCACCCATTAAACTAAATCCCCACCGCAACACTCTTACCCAAATAATTGTTGTATTTCTCATGAACTACTGAAAAATCCCCAACCTTGTCTCTCTACAATTATTCTTGCCTTCCTTGTGTCCCTTTAACATATGCCATGCATAATGACACTTGACAAATGAATTCTGATCATATATATTCCCATTTCATAAAATAAATAATGCTATTTTAGTCTAGAGTCTACAAATGTGACTTTTTCACCAGAAATTTATATCTGACTTATAGGTAGACTGAGCTAGATGGCCAGGTTCCTTTCTTACCCTTTATTTATTTAAAGTTAGAAAATGCTAACTCACAATTATAGGGTATTGGTAACTGCTGCAAGTATTTCATGGCTCTTTCCAATTGATCATGATATTAAGGATGAAATGAGGACCCAGAAATTATGGAGACACGTCTCAATAAAAACTATTATCAGTGAACCATCAGATTCAAAGTTGACAAGCACATTGCACTCAACAGCTGGAACATTGGATATTTCAATTTGTCGGAGAATAGGTTCCAATTCTAGCCTCTGGATTCATTTCGTTCTCAAAAATATTCTACATGTTCTGGTAAAGCATTTAAGTGTGGGTTTTAACTATGTCTAATGATATGTCATCAGTTTCTTTCTCCAAGGAGTTTAGGAAGACCTTTAGATTTGGGGAAAGAGCCAAATTCTTGGCAATCCTTTCGGAAACTGTTTGCACTTAAGACATTTTGATAGGTTATCCACAGCATTATACATAACAATGTTTTTGTCCATGAAATCATAGGTTTATATTCAAGTTATTTCATATATCACTCTTCTGGTGTGAAGACAAGATTTTATTTCATCTTTCCTTTTAAAAACTTGTATGTACTGGGGCGCCTGGGTGGCTCAATCAGTTAAGCATTGACTTCAGCTCAGGTCATGATCTCACAGTTCATGAGTTTGAGCCCGGCATCCAACTCTGTGCTGACAGCTCAGAGCCTGGGGCCTGCTTTGGATTCTGTGTCGCCCTCTCTTTCTGCCCCTCCTCTGCTTGTTCTCTCTCTCTCTCTCTCTCTCTCTCTCTCTCTCTCTCTCTCTCAAAGATAAATAAACATTAAAAAATCTCGTACGTACTTATTTTTCCTCAAGAGTAATCATACTTCATTATATAAAAGTGTTCTTTTTTGGGCCATTTCTATGCCCAGCATGCAGAACACATGCATTCAATGGCCATGATTTGATCACTTTCACAGTTGTCACTAAGTTGACTCAGGAGGTATAACTGTTTTTCTGGGATTCCAGCAGTTTGTGGAATAACACTCAGGTGCCGGTTCTTTATTTGCAAAGCAAACTGACTTGCACGCAGAGCTGGTGCCCCTTCAAGGAAACTCCCAATGCAGCCCTTCTGGTCTTAATTATGGGTTAAAAGATAATCATTGACCCAATGAGAATTTAAAATTGTCTTCCTCTAGTGGTGTGGGTTTTCGGTGATAAAAGGTGGTCTAGCATTTCTGTCTGATGTGTGTATGATACAGAGGCAGGGGGCTGGTTCATACCTTACATATCAGTAAAGCAAACTTTAAAGAAAAACATCTTCCCGTTTGATATATATTTGGTCTTCTACTTTGTGTGTCATTGACATCATGTGATCTCCTGTGTTCTCTATGATGTTTTGCCCACCTGGATTTCTGCTTTTTCACCACGTGTAATTCTTATTATTAGCTTTGAAGATTTTCTTAGCTTATAGGTTTACTTTTTTAAATTAGTTGCTAGAAGTTTAATTTTTTGAAGTTATCACTTTCTCCCTTCAAATAACCTTGCACAATTTCCCGTATCATATAGGAATGCAAAGGAATGTATTTCTATTTCTGCACGCTCACCCTTTATGCTATTGTTCTCACACCTTCTACTTATGCCTGTTAAAAATCCAAGAATGCAATATTATTATTTTTTGTTTTAAAGTCAGTTGCAAAATAAAAAATTAAAAATAGGAAAACATTTTACTCACATATTTACCATTACTGGTACTATTCACCTCTTTAGAAAGAGACCCAGTTTTCCATCTGGTGTTATTTTCCTTCTGCCTGGAGAAATTCCTTTGATCATTCCTTGTAGTGCAAGTCTGCTGGCAATGAATCCTCTCACCTATTGGTTGTCTAAAAAATCTATATTCCACATTCATTTGGAAGATATTTTTTGCTGGATATATAATATTGGTTGCTACTTTTTTTTCTTTTAGCACTTTAAAAATGTCTCCCCCAAGTCTGTGACATGCATAGATCCTCATGAGAACAGTATAGCCAATCTTTGTTTTTTATTCAAGTTAGTTAACATACAGTGGGGTCTTGGCTTCAAGAGTAGAACCCAGTGATTCATCACTTACATATGACACCCAGTGCTCATCCCCACAAGTGCCCTCCTTAATGCCTATCACCCATTTAACCCATCTCCCCGCCCCACTCCCCTCCAGCAATCCTGTTTGTTCTCTGTATTTAAGAGTCTCTTCTGGTTGCCTCCTTCTCTGTTTTTATCTTATTTTATTTTTCCTTCCCTTCCCTTCTGTTCATCTGTTGTGTTTCTTAAATTCCACATATGAGTGAAATCGTATGACTTATATCTTTCTCTGAATGACTTATTTTCGCTTAGCATAATACCCTCTAATTTCACTCACATTGTTGCAAATGGCAAGATTTCATTGTTTTTCATCTCCAAGTAGTATTCCATTGTGTGTGTGTATATATATATATATATATATATATATATATACTACATCTTTCATCCATTCATCAGTCAATGGGCATTTGGGCTCTTTCCATAATTTGGCTATTGTTGATAGCGCTGCTATAAACATTGGGGTGCATGTGCCCTTTAGAATCAGCATTTTCATATCATTTGGATAAATTCCTAGTAGTGCAACTGCTGGGTCATAAGGTAGTTGTGTTTTTAATTTTTTTGAGGAACCCTCCATACTGTTTTTCAGAGTGGCTGCACCAGTTTGCATTCGCACCAACAGTGCAGGAGGGTACCCCTTTCTCCGCATCCTCACCAACATCTGTTGTTTCCTGAGTTGTTCATTTTAGCCATTCTGACAGGTATGAGGTGGTATCTCATTGTGGTTTTGATTTGTATTTCCCTGATGATGAGTGATGTTGAGCATCTTTTCATGTGTCGGTTGGCCATCTGGATGTCTTCTTTGGAAAAGTGTCTATTCATGTCTTCTACCCATTTCTTTACTGGATTATTTGGTTTTTGGATGTTGAGTTTGGTAAATTCTTTATGGATTTTGGATACTGACCATTCTTATACTCTGTAAGTGATATGTCTTTTTTTCCCTTTGACTTGTTTTAATATTTTTCACACTATCCCTCCTTTTTAGCTTTAAAATTATTTTTAATCTTTATTTTTGAGAAAGAGAGAGAGACAGAGAGCAGGGGAAGGGCAGAGAGAGGGAGACACAGAATCCAAAGCAGGCTCCAGGCTCTGAGCTGTCAGCACAGAACCTAACGCAGGGCTCAAACCCACAGACTGTGAGATCATGACCTGAGCCCAAGTCAGATGCGTAACCAACTGAGCCACCCGGTTGCCCCTTCAGCTTTAATTAGGATGTACGTTGGTATGGTTTTCTTTATTTGGTTTTGTTTGGAAATTGTTGAGTTTCTTACATCTTTAGATAATTATCATTAAATATTGAAAATTATTAGCCAACATTTATTCAAACATTTTTACCCTTTGGGAACTGTAGTTACACATGTTAGATTGTTTGATATTTTTCTACAGGTCAGTGAGGGTAATGTTAATTTTTTGTGTTCAGTCTTTTTATTATCTGTACTTTATTTTGGCTAATTTTTATTACTATAACTTCTAATCCAGTGTTATTTTCTTCTGAAGTACCCAATCTGCTCTTAAACATTTTCAGATATTCCAGTTTCCAGCTCCAAAAGTACTAGTTACAGTTTAAAAAAAAAAAATTTAATCCTTTCTTGGTTTTGTTCATGTTTCCCTTTAAGTCTTTGAGCATATTTAAATGAGCTATTTTATAGTTCTCGTTAGGTAATTTCATCTTCTTTGCTAATTTTGGGCCAACTCTATTGCCTTTATTTTTTCTCTAAGTTATGATTCACATTTTCCTGTTTTGTCCCATATCTAATCATTTTTAATTGAATGCTAGACATTATAATATTTCATTTTTAGTTATTTAGGGTTTTTTTTTCTTCTTTTAAGGAGTGATAACATCGATTTTGGAAAGCAGTTAAGTTACTTATAGATAAGCATGATCCTTTCAAGCCTTGTTCTTAGGAGTTGCTAGAATAGGGACACTTGGGTGGCTCAGTTGGTTAAGCATCCACTCTTGGTTTTGGCTCAGGTCATAATCCCAGGGTCCTGGGATTGAGCTCATGTCAAGCTCTGTGCTGACAGTGCGGAGCTTACTTGGGATTCTCTCAGTCTCTTTCCCTCTGCCCCTCTCCCCCACTCACACTCTTTCAATCTCTCTCTCTAAAAGAAAAATTAGCTTAAATCAAATTAAAAAAATAAAAGAGTTGCTAGAATGGATCTAGAGGGGAATTTTTTCTAGGGCTAGTTTAGCCCTGCTACTAAGGCTGACCATTCTTGGGTCTCTACTACCTACCCTGGGTTTTCAAAGAAGTGTCTTCACTATAACTGGTAGGAATTAAAATGTCTTTGGGAGCTTTGTAAGTTCTGAAATTTTTTCAGCTTATATCTCCCCAGAGGCTGGTTTTTGCTTGGATCCTCAAGGAGTTTCACCCTAAACATGCTCAGGTTAGTAGTCATCCAAATACCTTTCTAGCCCTGTATCTGTTTCCTGAACTCAGCAAGGCTTCTAAGTATTTCTTGGGTTTCCCATTGCTGTATAATAGACTAGAAATTGCCTCCAGATAGACATTCATAGAAAAAGTAGGATTCAACTTGTCTCTTTCCTTTCTCTCAGGGCTCATACTCCTGTGCTGCCTCTTACCTGCTGTTTGAAAACAGTTATTTCATATGCTATTCCCACTTCCCTAATCATTTATAACAGGGGTGTAATTCCCATACCAGGTGTCCTTTCATGACAGACACCTGTAGCTGATTTTAACAGCTTTCTCCAGAGTGCCAGTTGAATCTCATTGTAACTATTTTGCCATGATGAGTGTGATGTTCAAAGATGCTCATGTATTCTTTGTGTTTCCTCTGGCTTAAGTAACAAAGCTATCCATATCCTTCAGGATACGTTTATGTCAGATTGAGTTGGGGAAATGTTGGTTTACCAGTGACATCACTATGTTTCGTTTGAAAAGAATACAAAACTGTTGACGGCTTAGCAAAGTTTGTAGCAGTGAATATAAATAATTAGAGGAAAATTTATCACTAATTTTTAAAGTATTTTTTTCATTATTTTCTAATTCCAATTTTCCTTTCTGGATGCTTTAGTGAAACCACCACATTCACAGATTTATTTCCTCTTTCTTAAACTCCCAGATACATGTTCCGTATTTTCACTGGAGTCCTAATTTCTAGTTATGTTTATGATGTTATTCTGGATTGTACTCTGTATATTACCATTTTCATTGCTACATTTACAGTTTAGTACATTATTTTCAGCCTGGTCCACTTTTTTTTTTGAACTGGGGATATATCTAAATGGATTAATTACAATGAAAAAGGCATCTATTGCAGACATTACAAACAGTATTAAAATGATATGGCAGTATATTTCCATTTACATAAAGGCTAAAAAGTCTGTGCCGATACATGTGCGAAATGAATTACCTTCTTAGGGATAATGAGTTAGAAGGGGGACTGATGAGGTTTATGGGATGCTAGTGGCAACGTATATCTTAATATGGGTGCTAGTTGTGTGGGTGTATTTACTTAGTAAAATTTCACTAAACTGTTCAAATACATTTAGTATTTGCTTTTTTATTGTACGCATGTTATGGATTGCAAAAATGTTTTGTTAATGGCATTCAAGTGTGTTAACTGAGATGAACTGTGACTGTTAAATGAAGGGTCATTAAGATCAATGCAGTCTTTTACATGGGAAAACTTTAAAAATGTAATAATGACATTTGAAAGAGATTTTCTGTGAAATCAATCTTACTTTAAAATTTTTACTTCATTTATTTTTCCTTTGAAACCACTAACCCACTTATGGAATAGTTAACATATATACAAGGCAACCAGTGTTCCATGGACCATACATTGAAGAATTCTGATTTAAGGAATGGGTTTTAAGTGCTTTGCTCTCTGCTAATTTTGCCTAATGCAGCAATAGGATTTGAATAACCTAAAGTAATCAACAGTGTTGCTTAGCCAATAGAAAGAATGCTTATTTCTGAAGGGCATATTCAGTATTATATTCCTATTAAATTTTTTGACAGATATTAGTTATGAAGATATATTTTGTTTATAGTTAAACTGAGATAAACTATTTAACTTTTATATATAATTTTGTATTAAGTTTATTTATTTTGAGAGAGAGAGCACATGTGAGCAGGGGGGGAGGAGGAGGAGGAGGAGGGGAGAGAGAGAATCCCAAGTAGGCTCCACACTATCAGCACAGAGCCTGACACGGGGCTTGAACCCATGAACCGTGGGATCATGACCTGAACCAAAATCAAGAGTCAGACGCTTAACTGACTGAGCCACCCAGGCACGCCACTATATAATTTTTAAAAGAAATGTATGAATACGGCAAAAGGCAAATAATAAAAAAACCTCGTGAAGAAATGCACGTGAACTCACCCTTCAAACCTCCAATTCTATTTTTACCCATTAATTTATTAAATGTATTAACCACCTGATATGTGTCAGATGTTTTTCTAGGAGCAGAAGTAGATATATTATATCATCATTGCATGATTTATCACCTTTAATATTATCTATTGACATCCAGAGATAAAAGAAAAATAAGAATATAGCTCACTTAACACTACCCTGGCTTAGTGAAAAGAGCTTCTAGGAGTTAACACAGTTGAAGGAGACTTCGGAGTTTGCACAATGCTGAGAGAGACTCTAGTGAAAACAGTACACAAGAAAAAAATTAGTGAACTAGATAATATAGCAATAGAAACTTTTCAAAACAAAATACACAGGGAAATGGTGGGGGGGGGGGGGAAGCCACATTGTCAGTCACCTGTGACAACAAAAAGTAGCCTGACTTATGTGAAATTGAAATTCCAGAATAAAATAATACAGGGTTTGGAAAATTAACCCTGAAATATTCTCAGACTTGATGAACATTATAGCCCCCGAGATCCAAGAAGCTCAAAACCCAAACAAGATCATGAAGAAAACAGATAGACCAAAGCATATAATCAAATTGTTGAAAACCAGTGATAAAGGTAAAATCTTTTAAAATAACCAGAGGAGGGGGCGCCTGGGTGGCTCAGTCAGTTGATCTTCCGACTTCAGCTCAGGACATGATCTCATGGTTCCTGAGTTCGAGCACCACATCACGCTCACTGCTGTCAGCACAGAGCCTGCTTTGGATCCTCTGTCCCCTTCTCTCTCTCTACCCCTCCCCTGCTCATGCTCTTTCTCGAAAAAATAAAATAAACATTAAAAAAATAACCAGAGGGAAAAAATATATTATGTATAACAAAATCAAGGCTAAAAATGATAGCCAGCTTCTTAGAATCAGTGCAAAATACATTGGTGTGACGTCTTTAAAGTATTAAAAGCATACAATCCTCTCAACCTAGAATTCTATACCCAGTGAAAACTACTTTTCAAAAAATGAACACAAACAAAGACTATAACAGGAGGAAAAAAAAACATTAAGACAATTCATCACCAGCAGCCACCAGCCCCATCTGTTTAGAGACCTTCACATTACTGAGATTAACCTCCAGGAGCTAGACTAGGTGCCCACAATAAATATCAGAGAAAAGTCCCCTTGTGCTTCAGGCAGGAGGAAGGGAAAATAAAGCATTTTAAAATATACCAGAGCGGGGCGCCTGGGTGGCGCAGTCGGTTGAGCGTCCAACTTCACCCAGGTCACGATCTCGCGGTCCATGAGTTGAGCCCCGCATCAGGCTCTGGGCTGATGGCTCAGAGCCTGGAGCCTGTTTCTGATTCTGTGTTTCCCTCTCTCTGTGCCCCTCCCCCGTTCATGCTCTGTCTCTCTCTGTCCCAAAAATAAATAAACGTTGAAAAAAAAATTTAGTAAAAAATAAAAAATAAAATAAAATATACCAGAGCATTCTGGTATTTGTGCAAAGGTTTGCCCTCGGAGGAAACTACTTAACCAGGGCCTAACCTGCTGGGGTGTTATCACAACCTGTATCACCTAGGGAAAGGGAAATAAACAACTCCAATTCATTCTAGTCAACCTGCCCCATCTAAGGGGGGAGGAAATTTAAGAAACTCATGGGAAGTTCGCAGTCCAGAGCATAGGCTTACTAAAAGACTGAGAGGCAATCATAGGAATAGAGAACACTTCCCCTCCCCCACACCTCACCACCACACTACTATCGAAAAAAAATAGTAGATACACAAAAGATAAAGAGGACTGAGAATTATCCCAAATTAACAAAAGACACCAAACCACAGATCCAGGACTCCTAGAGAACACCAAGCAGAATAAATTAAAAATCTCACCTAGATATTCATATTCAAATTACAGAAAAACCAAAGACAAAATCTTTAAAGAAGCCATGGGGTCGGGGCGGGGGGCGGGGCGGGGGGGGGGGGAGGACAAAAGAATTTACCTATAACAGAACAAGGATAAGAATTACATCCAACTTCTCTTCACAAACTATGCAAGCAATAAGAGAGTGAAGTACAGTATTTAAAGTGTTGGGGGAAAAGCACAACCTAGAAATCTGTATTCAGGCAAAATCTTCATCCATAACTGAAGGAGAACTGAAGTGGTCAATTCATCGAGAGGACAGAGTTTCCAAATAGAGCAAAATTTGATAGAAATGAAAGGAAAAATAAATCCACAGTTTCAACTGGAGATTTCAAGAACGCTCTTTCAATAATTGATAGAATGAAGAAACAAAAAATCATGAAGGAAATTGAATATTTGACCAACACTATCCATCGACTTGACCTAATTGACAATTTAGAACATCTACCCAACAATAGAAAAATATACATTCTTTTAAAAAATAATGAAATGTTTATCAAGGCAGACCATGTTTCGGGCCATGAAACAAATAGCAATATATTTAAAAGCATTCAAAGCATGAAAAGTATGTATTCTGGCTATAATTGAATTATAAATCGGTAACAGGAAAATATCTGGCAAATCCACAATATTTGAATGTTAAATAACATACTTCTAAATAAGCCACGGGTCAAAGAAGAGATCAAAAGAAAAATTAGAAATCATTTTAAATTGAATGAAAGCATAATATATATGAGATGCTACTGAAGCAGTGTGTACAGTGAAATTTATAGCTTAAGCACCTGTATTAGGAAAGAAGGTTTCAATTCAGTGATATCAACTGTCATGTTAAGGAATTAGAAGAAGATCAAAATAAACCCAAAGTAAGCAGAAGAAAGGAAGAAATAAATATAAGGTAAACAGTTGGTCAGTCTGAAGATAGTATCTAGAATTTCAGTACTCGTGCAACTTTTTCTGTAAGTTTGAAAGTACGTGAAAGTAAAAAAAAAATATTTTAAAGATAGGCTTTTCCATGTTAGTCAAATGGATTGTCCCTTTTTGCACTGTACCGATTTACTGAAAACCTTTCCCCATTTTCATTCACTTCACATTTGCAACTATGACTCTCTCCTACAGGATTTTGTTTCTGTCATCTCCTGGGGCTTTTAATTGTCCTTTTGTTGTTGTTGTTGTTGTTGTCAAAATAATAATATTCCTCCATCATTCTATAATACTTTGTTTTTTCATTCTTGCTGTTTGTTTCATATAGTTGTCTTTTTCTCCTGGAGACATTTCTTTTAGAGCCCTCTGCAGTCTCCTTTTGCTTCAAACTGGACCAAGGTTTTTCTTGTTTGCTCTTGATTGTTAGCATTGCATTGTGGTCTGAAAATGAGGCTTATAAAATTTAGACTTTTTTGAGTCTGTTAAAGTTTTCTCTTAGTTCAACAACGTGATTCCTTTTTTTCCAAAGTCCTATGGGTATGTCAACTACACTTCAATTAAAAGAAAAGTTTCCATTAAAAAAATAAAAAATAAAAGTCCCACAGGCATGTGGGGAAAATATATATTGTTTGGTTTTTAGAAAAATTGCTGTGGGGGTGCCTAGGTGGCTCAGTTGGTTAAGTGTCCAACTCTTGATTTTGGCTCCGGTCATGATCTCATCGTTCATGAGATTGAGCCTCACGTCAGGCTCTGTGCGGTCTGTCAGCTTGGGATTCTCTCTCTCCCTCTGTCTCTGACCCTCCCCCGTGCTCGCTCACTCTCTCTCTCTCTCTCTCTCTCTCTCTCTCTCTCTCTCTCTGAAAATAAACATTTTTTAAAAATAGAAAAACTGCTCTCTTCTCATTTCTTAAATCAACCTCATACTTATCTAAATCTTTTATATCATTATTGATTTTGTCCTACTTATTCTGTGTTAAAGTCTTTCAATGCAATTGTGTTTTTAATCAAATTCTTGATTCTTAAAGCATTTTACCTTATGGATTTGGCTCATATATTGTTCTCAGCATAATACTATTGGCTTAAAATTTCATTGTATCTGATATTAATATTGCTTGCCCTACTTTCTGATTTGCATTTTCCAAATATATGTTTAATCACTTCTCTATTTTTAATCTTTCTATACAATTTAATTTAGGTGTTCTCCTTGTGAGCAGTACGTTTAATCACAACTCTTTTTTAGCAGGTCAATTCCGCCAATTCGCATTTATTGTAATTACCAATATGTCTGGTCTTGTTTCTAAAACTTTAGTTTTTAATTTTCTATTTAATTAGCTTTTGCATTATCTTTATCTTTTTCTGAATGCTTCATTTTTTTCATTTGCCTTCTTGTGTCATAGATTTGAAATGTGCTTTCTGAGTTATGTTTTTACAGAGCTAATGTATTTTCTCCACCCAGAAATTCCTCCTTAACATTTTCATGATAATTCACATGTACATACATTAGCAACAATTATTTGATTTTATTTATTTCAGTGTCACATTGCTCCTCATATATTTAATCTTCCCCCAACTTGTGTTTTTTCTGATTCATTTTTCACTAAGCTGGAGTGGTTCCTTAAAGTCGTGTTATCTTTTCTAAGCTCTGGCATATCAAAAAATGCCTTTTTTTTTCCTTTCTCACATGTGAGAGATAGATGTGAGGATCAAATTCTAAAATCAGAGTCCTTTATTCTTACGATTATGTAAATAAAATTCTACTCTCAGAGCTTCCACTGTTGTGGAACAATCTGAGTCACTTCCTTCTTTAAGTTACCCATTATTTTTTTCTCTTTTTTTTAATGTTATTTTTCTCTAGAAGCTTATAAGATTTTGTTTTTATCCATGAAATTTTTAAGTGTCACCAGGAGCCCCAGGGCTCCTGTTATTGTTGTTAATTCTGTCTGGAGGTCAAGTGTATGCCTCTCCCTCTAAAGAACGCAGATGCACCAAGATGGCATAGCCATCAACTGTAAGCACGGTCAAGTCCAGACACACAGTCAGCATTAGGGAGGTCTAGCACTAGGCAGCCAGTCTGAACCCTGGCACTGAGTTGCAGCAACTGCATTCCTGGAGGTTTGGGGGGGGACACAGCAGAACCCTAATCCCTGACCCAAAGCCCCAGGAGACCAATGGGAAAGGAAACAAGTTGGGAATAGATACATAATGGGTGTAAAATATGGATCCAGTTACTGAAACCAGTGTATAATATAGCAGAGTGATGACCAGGGTGAGCAGGCAATGTCACAGAGCCCTAGCATCAGTAAACAAGGAAGTGCTGTTTCAAGAATGTAAATGTCCTGGGGTGCCTGGGACGCTCAGTCAGTTAAGCATCTGACTTTAGCTCAGATCATGATCTCGCAGTTCATGGGTTCGAGCCCCGCGTTGGGCTCTCTGCTGTCAGCATGAAGCCCATTTTAGATCCTCTGTCCCCCTCTCTCTTCTGTCCTTCCCTCTCTCTCTCTCTCTCTCTCTCTCTCCCTCTCTCTCTCTCTTTAAAATAAATAAACATTTTTAAAAAAAGGGTCAGTCTCAGAAATAAGAGTAATCTGATTCCATTCCTGCTATTCTTCAAGTTCAGATTTAATTAGTAGGTT
Organism: Prionailurus viverrinus; assembly: GCF_022837055.1. Classification (NCBI taxonomy): domain Eukaryota; kingdom Metazoa; phylum Chordata; class Mammalia; order Carnivora; family Felidae; genus Prionailurus; species Prionailurus viverrinus. The sequence goes on along the minus strand of NC_062579.1, from coordinate 111,292,246 downwards.
TCATTAGAAGGTATTTTCTACGTTTTTCTTCCTTTTTTCCAGAATATAGGTGATTAAAATTCATGTAAGTCAAGATCTCTGCATGCACCTTAGTTTAAGCCTCCTCATCATTTCACCAATAGTAGCTGAAGAAGTGATTTTCCAAAAGCTTATCAGAGGGAAAATTAGCTTCCACCCCAGGAAATTTGTGAGCAAACCAAATAGAACTATTCTCAGCGGGACTATGAGACAATAAAATTCGACCACAGAGATATGCTGAGTCATCCTCAAGAGACTCTAAACTCCCAGGTTCTTAGGCTGCAGGTTGGATACCTTCGCTGCCTTGGAGAGGAAGTGACATAGCCATTTCCACTCTTACTTCATTGGCTAGACTGGGTCACATGTTCCCACCGAGCTGCAAGGGAGAGTGGGAATGCAGTTGTTCCTATGAGAGGCGACGTTAACGTGTATACAAAGGCAGTCGTCCCCCCAAGCGAGTGTAGAAAAGACACCCTGACACTGAGGCTGAAGGTCAGACACTGGACTGGTAGTGAATTCACTAAAGTTATGCCCATCAGCAGGATTTCTCTTGGCAACACCAAAGTGTCAGGTTGTGCTTTCCATTAAAACACACACACAGGGGCACCTGGGTGGCTCACTTGGTTAAGCATCCCCACATCGGCTCAGGTCATGATCTCATGGTGTATGAATTCGAGCCCTGAGTAGGGCTCTGCACTGCAGAGCCTGCCTGGGCTTCTCTCTCTCTCTCTGCCCCTCCCCCACTCACTCCTGTGTGTGTGTGTGTGTGTGTGTGTGTGTGTGTGTGTGCGCTCTCTCTCTCCCTGAAAATAAATAAAACTTACACACACACACACACCTACTTGACCCCCCTGACACCAGCAGTATACTTTCTCAACAATGGATTGCTAATGTTAGGGGGTTTTTATTTAATTTTTTAATTATTTTTTTAATGTTTATTTTTGAGGAAGAGACAGAGCACAAGCAGGGGAGGGGCAGAGAGGGAGGGAGACACAGAATCCAAAGCAGGCTCCAGGCTCCGAGCTATCAGCACAGAGCCCGACGGGGGGCTCGAACCCACGAACTGCGAGATCAGGACCTGAGCCCAAATCGGACACCCAACCGGCTGAGCCACCCAGGTGCCCTGCAAATGTTAGGTTTTAAGCTTGCACATTGGACCGCCGTTTGCCAAGGCTGACATCTACAACTCTCTTGAGTTTGTGATGTTAGATACGCAGAATAATAGTACTGGAGCCTTAGAAATAATCAAAATGAGTTAAGTGCAGATGTTGTTAAGCACCCTTTAGAATCATTGTCTGAAGTTTGTAGCTCATAGTTTTCCTTTAATTAAACTCTGCTTGCTCTATTCGGGTGTTTAAATTACACAGAATATGATGTTCTGTCAGATGCTCTTAAGGTTAATGTAGAATTTCCCTCACTAATTTCCGTCTTTCATTCAATATTTCTGTTCTGCTAACACAATGAGATGCAGTGAAATGAGGTTCCTTTCTTGGTGCTTTCTTAGCAATGTGAAGAGCACGGTGCATGCAATGCATGAACAGAGAATGAGTTATAAAGAAAGTTACTGCAAAGACATCCAGAGCCCTCATTTCTTATAACCCTTCATGTTTGAGAAATTGAAAGACTTTTCTTGAAAAGGTTCAAGTGCTTCTACAAACCTGAAACCCCTCATCCAAAGCTAGCTCTCATCTCTGAGCAGGAGACAACGTGCACCTAAAATCATCAGACGAGGAGAGAAACTGCAGTTTGGGGCCGAGATAAACAGCAGGCACTCAGCTTGCCTTTGAGGGTCCTTGGTACACTTCTGGGCCCCAAAGACAGTGACTTAGCCAATTGGACAGTGGCTAAGTGGGAAAAGGTGAAGTCCAGACCATACAAAATGAGTAATTAAGGGAGGAGAAGGAAGATCTTATACCCACAAGCACTGAAGAAGCCACAGGCTTCATGCTGAAGTGAGATATTTTGTCGGTGTGTTAAATTTGAGGGCACAAATGAATGAGCTTGAACTTCACGGGAATACCGATGAGAATTTTTGCTAAGCCTCTCTCTACTAATCAGCTTAACAAGTATTTTTATAATTTTATCTCTTTTCCATTCCCCCCCCCGTTTCCTTTTTTCTTAATTTTTTTTAGTTTATTTATCTATTTTGAGGTGGGGAGGGGCAGAGAGAGAGGGAAAGAGAGAGTCCCAAGCAGGCTCCACTCTGTCAGCACAGAGCCCAACGTGGGGCCCGAACCCATGAACCGTGAGATCATGACCGGAGCTGAAATCAAGAGTAGGATGCTTAACCGACTGAGCCACCCAGATGCCTCTCCCCCCTTCTATTTCTTATCACCCCTTCCTCTTCTGTTGCGCTTTCTTGCTGTGACTTTCTGGATTTCCTTCTTTGTGAGTCAGCCTCATTGGTGACCAGAGGCACCAGACATGATTTAGCCTGGTTGGGAGTAATCAGAGTAAAGCCGTCACTGAAATTCTTCCCATCTCTGAAATTCTGTATGACCCTTGACACACCTCATTTGGATGACTAAGTACTTTATGGGAAAACATTGAAGAAGTGTTCACTGGGTCTTCTAGAGATGCTCGGTACTCCATGCCCCGACACTGGGCCCTCTTGTAGGTCCATTGTCAAACGGGAATGAAGTGTCCTCGGTCTCTGAGCTGTCACCCTTACTGGAGCAGATGTGCCCATAGATATCCCGATGTAAGAGGCCAAGTGTTCCAAGTCAAGATCACTGAGTTCTCCTATTCCTAGTTCTGACACTATCTCCCTGGGGGTAGCCTTGGACAGTCTCTTCCCTCTGGACCTCAGTTTGCTCATGTGAATTAAGACAGTTGACAAAGAAGGAAAATAAGTGTCAATTACCTTGACAATCGCCACTGATTGGAAGTGTCTGCTTGGGTCGTTGTGTTCAGAAAGGTTAATCTGGTTAAGAGTACTAGATTTATGGGGCACCTGGGCAGCTCAGTCGGTTAAGCGTCCAGCTCTTGATCTCAGCTCAGGTCATGATCTCATGGTCTGTGAGTTTATTAAGTAAATAAAAATAGTTTTAAAAAAGGAGTACTGGGGGGCGCCTGGGTGGCTCAGTCGGTTGAGCATCTGACTTCAGCTCAGGTCATGATCTCACAGTCTGTGAGTTCAAGCCCCGTGTCGGGCTCTGTGCTGACAGCTCAGAGCCTGGACCCTGCTTCGGACTCTGTGTCTCCCTCTCTCTCTGCCCCTCCCCTGCTCATGCTCTGTCTCCTTCTGTCTCAAAAATCAATAAAAATATTTAAAAAAAAAAAAAGGAGTACTGGATTTGGAATCAAAATTTCCGGGACCCACTTACCACTTACCCGCTTAGCATGATACTTCTCTAAGACTCTGTCTCCCCACCCATAGAATGAGAGTAATATTACCTGCCTTACAGAGTACCATAAGGAACGCATTAGGCAATTCATGTAAACTCTCTAGCACGACACCTTGTCGTGTGAGCCCATAATATATATGGCAAATTATCTGCATGGCCTTCAGCTCACTTAGAAGCTCATATCAATATACAGCAGAATATCTGCCATGGACAGAGAACTGGGGAGTGGCGCCCTACCAGTTAACATCCCTAGGCCAAGTACTTTCTAAGGTGCTTTCCAGCTCTCCAGTTAGGTTTCTGTGGATACCGAAACGGCACAGATGGAGGCTTAGCCACCTTAGCAGCATCTGTGATGGAATTTCTGGTAGGCGTAAGTGGTTTGTTGACAACTTTCCTTATTGGCTACTTCAATTCAGTTCAGCCAGCTTTTGGAATTCTTTTAGGTACACGTGTCTTCCCACTCAAGAAACACATAAAACCAGGAGGTTAAAAAACAAAACAAAACAAAACAAACGGGTGATTATGTTGAACTTGTAGATTACCTCTACACCAAACTGATGAATATCAGTTGATTCATTCTTAGCTGATTCTATGTTTTTCCTGTCTAATAAATCCAGTGCAGATATCACTTCCAATCCAAGCCACTCAAACTCTCACTCTTCTGTAGCTTCTGGGAAAATCAGTCATTCCACATTTGTTTGAACGCCTATGTGTCAGGCGTTGTCATATCCGCTAAAGATACAAAATCATGTAAGCCGTGGCTCTTGGAGCTAAAGAGCACAGGATCCGAAAGACCAGTTCTAGTCGAATGCCTCAAGTTCTCCCACCCTGATTCCATACATTGAACAATGAGTCCTTGATTCTTTATGGTCGGTATTCCAGCAGCCACTCATGTCCAGATTCCCTCTCCTTTCTGAGCACACAAACCACTGCATTCCCGCTCTCCCTTGCAGCTAGGAGGGAGCATGTGACTAAGTGTAGCCAATGAAATATGAGTGGGAATGATTACGTGCCACTTCCCTGCAAAGCAGTTAAGATTAGGGGAAAGTCTCTGTGCTTTCCCTCTCCCTGACATCGGTGGTCTGGAAGCCTCCCCCCCCCCCCCCCTTGAAATGGTAGCATCACAAGGTAGACCATGCGCTGATCTGTGAACCTACAGTACCGCACGTCACTGCCTGTTTGTGCAGGACATGTAGAGTGAGCAACTGGAAAGCCTTCTTGTGTTAAACCCCCGAGATTTTTAACATTCCGGCTATAGCGTAGTGCGGGCTGCACTTTCTTTTACTTTAAATAAAGGCTTCCAGGGGTGCCTGGGTGGCTCAGCCAGTTAAGCATCCCACTTCGGCTCAGGTCATGATCTCGCGGTCCGTGAGTTCGAGCCCCTCGTCGGGCTCTGTGCTGACAGCTCAGAGCCTGGAGCCTGCTTCAGATTCGGTGTCTCCCTCTCTCTCTGACCCTCCCCTGTTCATGCTCTGTCTCGCTCTGTCTCAAAAATAAATAAAACATTAAAAAAAAATTTTTTTTAATAAATAAAGGCTTCCAGCCACAGACAGAACATACACTCACCTATGCATATTAACTACCTTCTCTTCTTGGAACCAAATGTTTGAGGTTGAAGATTATTTAAAACGTCACTTGTGCTATATGGGGCACAGGCTAAAACACCAAGAAAATTTCAATCCTGTCACCAAATATGTCTCCGTCCTATGTATATTTTATACACAGCAGTGCTTTTATATAATTGCTTAGCTTATTTGTTAATGCTAGTAAATTGGACGAATTATTTTTAGTATATTTAATACTAAAGTGGGCACATTTTGTGTTGTGATAAATAAATCCAAGTCTTCAAATCCTTTCCAAAGAAAACGCTTTTTTACTGAATTTTCAAGTTGAAGAATAACCTGTGTTGATAATATAGGGCTTGGTTATGAGAAGCTGACTTGAGAGTATAACACAGTATCACAAATCTCTAGATCACAAGCAAATCGAAGGTCATTTTCTCTACAGTATATTGCTGCATGGGTTATTATAAACCACTGCAATTGATTTCTCACTATTATTAAAATTTTTAAGTTTATTTATTTTGAGAAAGAGAGAGAGACAGCAGTGGAGAGGCAGAGAGAAAGAGAGAGAATTCCAAGCAGGCTCCACACTGTCAGCACAGAGCCCGATGTGGGGCTCAAACTCATGAACGGGGGTGACATCATGATCTGAGCCCAAAGCAAGAGGCAGACGCCTAACCGACTGAGCTACCCAGGTGCCCCTCCCAGTATTATTAAACTTGTACAACTACTCTTTCATAATTAGAAAATTTCTGAGTACAGGTGGTCCCCAACTTACAATAGTTCAACTTTTAAGTTTATTTTTTGAGAGAAAGAGAGAGTAAGCATGAGTGGGGGAGGGGCAGAGAAAGAGGGAGAGAGAGAGAGAGGATCCCAAGCAGGCTCAGCACTGTCAGCACAGAGCCCAATGCGGGTCTCAAACTCACGAACCATGAGATCACGACCTGAGCTGAAGTTGGAACCTTAACTGACTGAGCCCCCCAGGGGCCCTGCAATGGTTCGACTTTGGCTAGCGATAGGCAGTCAGATCCTCTCTTGTGATTCTGGGCAGGGGGCAGCCATACGATCACGAGGGTCAACAACTGAAACACTTACAACCCTTCTGTCTCCACACGACCCTTCTGCTTTTCACTTTCAGTAGAGTATTCAATCAATTACATGAAATAGTCAACACTTTATTATCAAATAGGCTTTGTGTTAAATGACTTTGCCCAACCGTAGGCTCATGTAAGTGTTCTGAGCCCATGTAAGGTAGGCTAAGCTAAGCTATGATGTTCAGTGGGTTAGGTGTATTAAATGCATTATTGACTTAATATGTTCGACTTACAATAGGTTTATTGAGATGTAACCCCATTTTAAGTTGAGAAAGATCTGTATTCAAAATATTTGACTCCTCTTTTGCAAAGAAAGAGTCATAAATGTATAAACAACTGGTAAATATTAAAGTTAGAGGTATCCAGCATTTCTATATACTAATAAGTGATGTAATAAGTTTTAAAATACATTTACACGTGCATGTTGATTTTGCATGTATTGATAGCTGAAAAAAGACGAAACAAAGGAAGTTCTTTTCCTTTTATTATTATTTGTTTTCAGTATCAGGTGGGGATGTAGCTACAGAAAATCAAACTCCAGGTGAAAATGGAAACATTCACTAAAACACTTGCATATTTGCTTCTCCATACCACTGCATGACTGTTCAGAGACATCTGTGTAATTGGTAACATCCTAAACTTTCATATTCAACTCATGAAACTTACAACCTACTTGTGTATACATGACAGGAAACTAGAAAACAATCCGCAGCCAAGCTCCTACCTTTATTAAAGTCTTATTCCCTCGCATCCAAGTAAATTCTATGCTTAGGGGTCTCTCTATATGAGGAACGTATGAGCTCCTTGAGTTTTGCCCAGTATCTGTCTCTACCCCCAGCACATCCCTGTCTCACCAAAATATCCTCTGCCCTGGACCCAGTAATCTTCACCCCTTCCATGGTCCTATATTAACAGCAGGTGTAATGTCCAAGCTCCTAATCATACTACTCAAGTTCCTCTGGAACCTGGCCCTGGCTACCTCTCCAGACTCAGCTACTCTCCTGTCCCCAACAAAATACCCCATGTGAGGTTTATCAAAGTGTGAGCCACAAAATGACCATATGAGATCTGGCTTGGATGTCAGCACCTCAGGGAAGCCTTCTCCAAATCCCCAAGTAGGATTGGATGCCCCTCTTTGGTGCTCATTCCCTTTACAGCACTCAGCACAGAACAATTGTCTTTCTCTTTGTCTATTTTCTCCATAAAGCCCAGGAGCTCTATGAGAGCAGGAACCCTTGCCTCTTCTCTGTACTTGCCTACTTCCTAGCAGTGATCCTGGGTGTTATAGAATGAGGAGGTAACAAGGAATTGTGCCTTGCTAACCATTTGGTAGCTGCAGGCATAAAACACAGGGCCAATGGTGTGCTGGAACCACATCACATCAGCTTGTGAGAGCCAGCTATGCACAATTCTTCCCAAGTCTTCATATAGTGACATCCATTTGGTGGCTTGAAAGTACCTATGGTAGCTGGAAATGCCACCAAAATTGCTAAATGGTACAAATCATGTTTATTTTTCCTTCTAGTGATCTGATTGTTTCCATTTACATTCACATTGCTGCAAAAACATTTATGTCTACTTTGGTAAAGTGGCAAATGGTGCAAATATACCACAGATTCAAGTTAGATAAGCTCAGATACATCAGGATTTGAAAACCAAAAATAACGCTTTTGTCATTTAAAATTTGATGCTTTCCCAGTCACAGCTTCATGACTGGTTTGAGAAGGATTTGTGATTTTCTTCAGTAATGACTGCCTAAGAATCTGAGTAATTGATGACTCTGTGTATAGTAACTATGTCGATTTTGTTAATTTTGTCATCTTAACCACATCAGATTAATTGTGCAGAAATTCCATAAATATTAGCATGTATTTTGGGGAGTGGTGGTGTTTATGACAAATGGGAAAACACATTTATTTAGTTCTAACAAAAAAGCAGTGAGTCTTTACCCAACCAGCTATCTCTGAAACATCCTCCAAATAAAAGTTTCAGGCCAATAGGCCTTCTACCAGATAGAAGGGGTTTTTTCCCCAAGTGTTTATTTCAATTCCAGCTGGTTAACGTACAGTGCAATATTAGGTTCAGATGTAGGACCAGATCAAAGTTTGCACAGATCGGGGCGCCTGGGTGGCGCAGTTGGTTAAGTGTCCGACTTCAGCCAGGTCATGATCTCGCGGTCCGTGAGTTCGAGCCCCGCGTCGGGCTCTGGGCTGATGGCTCAGAGCCTGGAGCCTGTTTCCGATTCTGTGTCTCCCTCTCTCTCTGCCCCTCCCCCATTCATGCTCTGTCTCTCTCTGTCCCAAAAATAAATAAACGTTGAAAAAAAAAATTAAAAAAAAAAAGTTTGCACAGATCTTAAAGTACCCATTTCTCCCATTGTGTTATGAAAATATCAGATGGGGACTGCTCTGGGTTTTAATGGGAATGGTTCTCTCCCTACCACTTTCCATGGCTTGTAAATAGACTCAGAAAAGGATTCAGGTAAAAAGCATGATTTCAGACTGTGAACTATGTCAGAAACGTCCTAGAGAATCTCAAAAGCTAAACGTTTTCTATGACACAGTTTAGTAGTTCCCCAAAATCACTGTTGCTGGCCACCCTAGATGCATCAGAATCACCTGGGGAGCTGGTTACAAATACATATCCCTGTGCCCCACAACAAGAGGGTCTATGGTGATCCCTGGGACTCTATATTTTTTACAAGCTCCCCAGATAATTCCAGTCTATTGATTGTAATTTTTGACCCTAAGTCCCCTCTTGAAAACATTTTGTTTTAGTTTACAAGTTTGTCTTCCTTTTACTTTACAACGCACACTCTCAGATTTGAGTAATGGCCATGAAGAGAAGCCAGAATTCATCAGTAACATTAACAAATGGCCAAAAAAGGTTTTTAATACAGAATGCAAAGTATTGCGCTTACACATGAGAAATGAAAGGGAAGTGGGAGCAATTATCTCAATAATTTAGCTTCTCTTCCCTGATGACCCACCCACATAATTGAAGGGCAGGTGGTCTAATCATTGATTTTTCCAGATGATTTTCCAACTCTTCTTTTCGAATATGTACAGCTATTCTTTTTCTTTTTTTAATATTTATTTATTTTGAGAGAGAGTGTACAGCTATTCTTACATTGAAACAACGTGGGCTTCCTGTGACGACTCCTCTGTGCAAATCTTTGCTTATTGCCACAAGACAGAACCACTCCTTAATGATTTCGAAGCCAGTTGCAAATTTGGGATTTATTGGCAGAATGGCAACTTAGTGTGTCAAAAAATACACCATTTCTTTTCTGAACAGTTTTTCCTTATCTCAGTTGAGTTTGCCTTTGCATTCCCGTCAAGAATTACATGTAGATTTTAAAAGTATGTGATGGACCACACAGGAGCTATGAGTTAATACTCTACTTTAGAATGTCATTCTCTTAGAACATAAACACTTGTAACAGAAACACAGGGTGTTTTCTTTAGCGCCCATAAGTGCATAACCATTCTCACTTTTGTATTTGGTGGCACGTTTTCTTTGAAAATGATGTTTCTCTGCTCTAAAGCCATAGATTTCTTATGCTACCCTGTTGTTGAATGCCTCCAGATGTCATTATAGCAACATGTGATCTTTGTCTTAATTCATAAAACATTTTAAAAATTCATGCCAACACTTGGAATCCCTAGGAGCACCCTATTTCTGGAAATAACAATATTAAGATTTAAAATCATGGGTAACAATATTTAAATACAGGAAATAATTTGACTGTGGGTTGTGTTTTTTGGGTTTTGGTTTGGTTTTTTTTCTTTTTTCTTTCTTTCTTTTTTCTTTTTTTTTTTTTTATCTACATCATTGACTTTATCGCCTTGGTTCTATGGTTCGAATGTCTTGTCCAGAGCCATTCATTTAATTACTTTTTCAAAACATTCATAACACAACATGGCTATAACTATACAGCTTCTGACCTTTACTGGAATTATAATGAAAATCAATTATAGTGTTTGATCTGGCCTTCCTTTCTAAGTGTTACCATTAATTCAAATTAAAATGCTATGTCAACGTGCTTCCTACCATACATGGAAACGAAGACTTCTTTTATTGACAGTAGGGATAATTTGGGATGATAAGGATAAGAGTAGATTATGTTATCTTTATTTTCACAAAAACTCAAGTCAAAGGTTAAAATAATCAGAATATTACAAATATTTTGGAAACTAAAATAAGACATAGGAATTAGACATTAGTCACAAATAAATATACTATGGTAGGGTGGAAAGAGTCTTGTTGCAAAATACAAGAGCCTTGAGTTCTAATCGACACTAGGCTACTATCAAGCTGTGTGACTTTGGAAAAACTGTTTAATTTCTCTGAGCATCAGCTTTCTTGGTCATTATATAAGGCTATTGAACTGGATCATCCCTTCAGTCTTATGGAACCCTAGTGATTTGGATGGTGGAAAGTAAAATCACTTAAAATTAGTAAACTATAGTGGTTGGAAGTCATTTCAGCATGATAGTTTGAGGCCACAGAGGGTTGGAAACATGAGAGCAAATGTTTTCAAAGATTTTATTCAAGAACAAGCTGGAAATAGTTGTTGATCATGACACTATAGAGTTATCTATAGCCCAGAATTACAGCTAGCAAGGTCCTTAGAATAAGAGCGACATATCTAGAAAGAAGCCCATAAAGTAGAAATAGTGGGAAAAAATACTTTTAAGTTGATTAAAGACAAAAATAGCACTGCGACCCAATTTGGATTCAGTTTACAAAAATAATTGTAATGCGCTTCAATCTAAAGTGGTTGTTCCTTCTGGGCAAAGGCAAAAGTTGAAAAAAATTGACAAAATTTAAAAATAGGTCAAGAACTACCAAATGTATGGTTCCCATCCCAGACTGTGAAAGTGTGAAAAATGAATCGGAATACAGATACAGAAAATGCATATATAATTTGAAGAAGAGACTCAGCTGAGAAGCATGAGGTGCAGATTTAGAATCTAGCTCATCTTTGAGATTTAAATACTCATGATGGATTTCCACTAGCTGGAAATAATAGAATGGAGAGTATTTAATAAAAAGAGCCCTTTCAGAAAAATAAGTACTTAAGCAGTGCTACAGAATGACTTCAGTTCAGCACAAACACATATAAATTTCACCAGTTTGCTTCCCTTCATAGACGAATCATCTTTTTGTTGGGTGGGAGGGGTCAAGGAGGGAGTAACATAATTCAGTCAAAAAGTCACTGGCCAAGTTTAAGACCTACATAGATCCTTTCAATTATAAAATATCCCCTTATTTCAGGCAGTGTGAAATTGTGAATCTCAGAAATACGGTGATTGGTCTACTTTTCCTCTCTCCCTCTTCCCCAGCTCATTTATTCTATTCAATACCTCCATCCTTTTGTAATTATTTCTGGTGAGAGAGGGGTCACCACTGACCCCTTGGGTCTGATCAATCCCCAACCAATCTTTGTCTAAATAGCATTTATCTTTGAACCACATCCTTAAACCTTTAAATTATTTTCATAGCCCTTTTTAGCTTCCCTCTTTCATACTGTATAGCAGGTTAGGATTGACAACCTGGGTCTGCCACTAAGTAGCTTGATGACCCTGGGAAATCATTCTCCTATGGTCCTCAATTCCCTCATCTATAAAATGAACGTCCATAAGGTCCCATTTTGGTCCATAGTTTGATGGATTATATTTGTACCATCTTATATGGATATCACTTGTATGCTTTGTTCACCGTCTTTATACTTCTGCAGTCCTTTTGGGGATTCAGTATGCATTTATTCATGGGCAGCATCCCAAGAGAAGCAGACACTTTCGTGTGAACTCAGAAATTAACACAATCCGGTTATTCAAATCACACATTTAACCATTTGCTCATTCAACAAACATTTACTAAGACCCTACTAAGTGCCACTAGGGTGGAGAACTCCAAATACAGTGAAAGAACAAACAAGAAAACGTAAAATTAGAATACAGTGTGATAAGGGCTGTGACAGGGACACAGGTCCTAAAGAACAGAAAAGGAGCAAAACTTGAGAGGTTTTCTAATTGTATAAAATTCAGGAGAGGTTTTTGAAATATACCACTAGTTTATCAATTTCTGTTTTGAAAATTTATAGCCAAAATGGAGAAGAGGTAGCTTTGATTTTACAGGCATTTAAATGGGAATACATCTAAAGTAAGGCTAATGTGAATATTCAGCAGGCTCACTGGAGTCAATATCATGTTTCTTTGAAAGTATCAACCATAAACAAACAGGAACGTACTAACCAGAAGCAATGACAAGAAGAGAGAAAAAAGAATATGTCTGCACTATCCCGGAACCACACTGAATATGCACTTTGAAAGGTGCACTAAGGATACATTCATTAAAACCACAAAGAGAACCATACGTTTGCTGGATTTGAGTACCTTGTCTTTTTGTATGATTAATTATTCCTGTCAACTTCAAATCTGAAAATTATGGAGAGAAAACATAGGGTGCCTCTAGAGAAGGACTGGGGGAAATTCCTGTAGATCTTCCCCCAACCTCATTTTGAATAAAATAACCACATTTCTCTGTTAAGTTTGTTAGCTCAGGAAAGAAAGGAGTGTGAACCGAACATTTCAATAATGTCTACAGAAGTAGAACACTGAGACAATTATCTAATAGGATCTAGGGATGGAGACTTCTAGAAAAGCAGAAGGAAATTGGCCTGTGTCACCTCTGTAAGTTGTCTACAGTGATTACGTTGCTTCATCAAACTTTCACCTCCCCATTTTACTTTCTAGTTGATTCCACAGTCCAAAAATACACCCCCTGCTGAGTCCTCATGGGAAAAGTCAGTATTAAACTGATATGCAGTATTAAATATGCAGTATTAAAACAATCATCCAGATAATTCCAGACTATAGATCCCATCTGGGACATCTTTGAAGAAAAGGTACTTGTTCCCTTTATTTTTGTGAAAGTATAGTTTTGGGGTGTGGCAGATGCCTCTGATTCTCCATGTGACGTGCTCAGAACACGTCTGATTTCACCTACAGCTGCGGTGGACACTTTTGTGTGAACTCAGAGTCATCTCATGTGGCAGCATCCTACCTCAAGAGCTTGCCATGCTGTCTTTCTGCTGTTTTCCCAGGGCTTTCCCCAGTGGCAAGGGGATAAGAATATTCCTTCCACATACGAAAGATGTGAGATTATGATTCCCAAGAACCATCCTTAACCAATGAGAGACAAAGCCCAGTGGGTACATTGTCCTACCTCTGTCAAGTGGACAATTCTGACAGGAATTCTGTACACTTTTCAGGAGATCCCAACCTAGTTGGGACCCTACTGCCTACTGTGGTGGTCTCAATCACATATTGGTTTTTCCTCCTAACCTGACCTCCTCTCTCTGCTCCCTTACTCCTGCTCTTGGAATTAACTCCCAGGTAAACCACCTGTACTTGGAGCCCTGTCTTTAGATCTACATTCAGGAGAACCTAAAATAAGATAGTATGGTAGAGAAATTGTCCTGTGTTCATCACAGTTTCCCCTTCCTGGGTTTGAATGAAAACACCATTCACCGTCCTTCCTAAAGTACTGCTAAGGTCCCTATGACACAATTCTGAACACTGGAATGTCAACAGAAGTGACTTAATCTGTTAAAAAAACATCCTCTGCGTATTGCGACCCGCTTTTCCCCTTTCTTGGAAACCTGAGGCTTACATGTTCCAAATAGCATAGTCACAAAATGGAGGACAGCCATCTGAGCTGAATAGGCCTTTGTCTGAATGAGAAATAAATGTTTGTTATGATAAATTACTGATATTCCATGTTAATTTGTTACTGAACATATTATTTCCTATTCCAATATACTTGGTTAATTGCAACATATCCTATACCGTATCTTAGATGGCAAAAAAAAAAAAAAAAAAAAAGATCTGCATATTTAAAGTTTAGAACCAGGCACCGAAGGTACTCAAACCATGTTAGTTTAGTTGAAAGTATGAATAGAGTAACGAATGAAGCCCACCCTGTGTCTATCTATATATACAGCTTCATTTTATATACATACACTTGTATTATTATATATATAGCATAGTGTGTATATATATATAGTATCTATGTAAATTTACATATATTATGTATATATATACATATTATATCATGTATAATATGTATATTATGTATGTATATTGTGTGTATATATATATACACATAATATAATATGTATATATATATATATATACACACACAATATTATCATTATGTTGCTAGCAACCTACAAGCAGGGGTAAAGTCTCAAAAATTTTATCCTTAACACACAGAATGATGTCAATAGTTTCTTAAGGACTGATGAATATTTCGGCATTCAAAACACCCTTCTAAAGAGAACTACATTATTGCTTTAGAAAATAAAAAGCTGTCAGTTCAAATAAATATATATTTTAGGAAACCAAATACATTTGAGGTATTTTGAGGGTATGGTATTAGCCAGTTTGAAACAACAACAACAACAACAACTAGTCAATTCTGTTAAACAACCTGAAGGGTTTCTGTTTGTTTTATTTTGTCTTAACAAAATATCCCAGTTTGATTTAATCAACCAGTTATTTTTTTTTTTTTTTTTGGTGCTGTCCAGAGAGAGTAAAATGGAATTTTGCTAGATTTATAGTTCTTTTTAATTTTTTTCCAATACTTCTGAAGTTTTGTCTTGCTTGTAATCAATGCACTATGAAGAATTTTTCAATAAGTCACTCAAATCTTAATTATTGAATCTTCAGATAACTTAAAGAATTGTGGACTTAACTCCCCTTTTGTGCTATCTATGCAGAAGAGCTTTGGCAAACCTATTCAAAATGTTAATGAAAAATGTTGAAGGATAGTAAACTGCTTAGAGAAACAAATGTTTCCAAGGACATTAGCAAAATCAACTTGAATACAAACAATGAGTCGGTTACAAATTATCCTTATCTATTAATTAAAATAAAGCTCATTAAATGTTCTGTTAGACTATGCTTTAGTGATATTATTGAAATTAGTTTAGGGCAATAAAATCTATATAGATAAAGTGAATTCTAAATACTGAAGACATTTCACCAATTCAGACTAGCCATCTCTCTAATGAGTCTGACTCAACAGGGCTTTGCAATGTCTGAAGAAAGGTAATTTGGAGGAACTAATGTGGTCTTTATTGATTTTTCACACTGCCAAGTTTTTATCTTCAGAATACTTGGGCCTTATCTGTATAGATATGTGTGTACATTTACCTTCGGGGAAATACTCAGAAGTTTCTACTTAGCCTAATCCCAATTTAGTCTCCACATCCTTTGGTTCACGGGACCATTTTTATTAGTGAGTAGTAACTGATGTGAATGAAAGTTTCCATTGTCTTCAGATCACTTGCAAATATATGTGTCTCTCCTAGTCAGATAAAAGAGACAAGCAATGTGTCCTGGACAGAGTATTTAGTTATTCGAAAATAAGGTAGACCCTGTTGCACTTTAGGGAACTCTTTCTCTACAGGGGCTCTTCCATTGTGAAGGGTACGGTCCTGTCCGTATTTGCACATGCATTCACATGAAAAGCATTATTAGAGACCAACGATATGGGCTTGTTTTGAACCTTGCCTGCACGTCACATCAGTATAATCTGTGGATGGTAGAAGTCTTACTGCCAACATCTGCTATTCAGTTTGATCTCGGGAGTTTTCTGGCACATTGAACATGACATTTATTTAAGTGTTAGATTTGTATTATGCTTTTCTGACCGAAAGCTCAAAGAACCAAGTGCAGTGGCATGATTTGACACTAGACATCTGGTCTCAGTATAATCATGATGACACGTTCCAGGCAGCTATCAAATTGGAATTCCTGACTTTGCGGCTAAGGGCGCTTACGCTGAAAAATCTAAGAATCTTTGTGTTTGTTTTTTTTTTTTTTTTTAATTTTTGAGAGAGAGACTGAGACAGAGTACGAGCAGGGGAGAGGCAGAGAGAGAGAGGGAGACACAGAACCCGTAGCGGGCTCCAGGCTCCGGGGCTCAAACTCACTAACCGTGAGATCATGACCTGAGCCAAAGTCAAATGCTTAACCAACTGAGCCACCCATGTGCCCCTGAAAAGTCTAAGAATCTTAAAGGGGTTCAGCTTCATAAATTAATCAACATAATACAACTGGACAAAAGGCAAACATTAAAAAGGCTCGAATTCTGTGTTTCGTTACCACTTGGCTTAGCTTCTTTGTTGTTAAGCATTTTGCTCAGGTAAGAATATCTGGAAAGGGCTTACTCTCCAAAGGAAAGCAATCTTGTGTAGACTCTGGCAAAAACAAGCCAGAAGTAAAATGAATTCTATGCTGGGGCATATAAATTTACCGTAAGTCATGCAAATGAGGAGGTGATGCACCTGTGAGGTGATGAGGAACCTATAATAGAATCTTCTTAGAGGACAGCAAGACAGTGAAGATTAGGAACGGGATGGATTACATAATGGAATTTCTGATTACACTTGAATAAATGCGCTGCAGAATTTTCAGCTACTGTATAGTTATGAAGTATTAGACTGTATAGCATGCGGTCTCACTCGTCGTCATTTAGGACAGAAAGTGCTCTACAAAATAATAAGCCAAAATCTACCAGTATAACTATAGTTTAAAGGACACTTTTGTGAGAGATGCTTTAAAAAGTTATCAAAAAGGCATGCTGGTTCAGGAAGGACAAAGTCATAGAGTAAAATTCTGTAACCAATGTGCGTTTGTGGAAGGATTCCAGAATATCAACTGATTCAGGAACCATACATCTCTTAAAACCGAAGACTTCAAAAATGCAAGAATAAAAATACGTTCACCAGGACCATTCTGAAATGATAAGTAGGTAAAGGGGGGGAAGATAATGGCGTGACCATCACTGGACTTTACTTGGCTCATCTAGCATTTTCTGCAGGGTTCATCTCTGTTTGCTGTATTTCTCTTACCCAGATATCACCAAACATTATTAGTTTTAACTACCCTCCTTATCAAGATCTGTGTTACAAGTAAGGAGAAACCAGTATGAAGTCATACCAAGGCGTATTTGCATCTTGACATTTGACATTGGCCAAGCTACTTAATCTCCCTGAAACTGGTGTGCTCATCAGAATGATGAGATGATAGAATGGTGGTGATAGCCCCTCCATCAATAGGTTGGTGTGAGAATTACGTGAGATAATCCGTGTCAAGGGTGTGGCAGTTTCCGGCACTCTCCACCTTGTTTTTCATACCATTTCATGTTAACGGGGCGTGTACCTGAAAGGAAGTCTCTGCTTGTGTGTATCTCCATCCACATAACTGCGTGTTTCATTCCTACAGTGAGTGCCCGTGAGACGAAGGTCACCACCTTTGACACAGCACGTGTGGCCTTCCACAGCAGTTTGCCAATTTTGTTAAGGGTGCAGACTCTGAGGCCTGAATGCCAGGGTTCCAACCTGTGACTGGCTAGCTGTGGGGCCTGTATAAGGTGATCAGTCTTGCTCCGTCTCAGTCTCTTCATTTGTACTGTAGGGATGAGCATTCCCCTCCCCCCCATCACTGGGCTCTCATGAGGATTAAGTTCAATTTTGTACATAAAGCTCTTAACACCTTCACCACACAGTTAGTGCCCCGTGCATGGCACCATGTTGTGGTTACCACTATCATCGGTTTTATTATGACCGGATACTTATTATGTGCAATACCAGAATAGGCGGGTGTATAAAGGGAGCGAGGAGGGCCCTCGCGGTCGACATGTGTAGAGAATTCATTCAACATTTATTTTTTTGGTCACGTACATCTGCATTGGATGCTGTTGTAGGCGCTGGGGATCTGGTAGAAGGCAAAAAAGACAAAATCCCTGCCTTCAAAATGCTGGCATCGACCAACTGAGGAATATCTTCACTATGCATCACTTTGGTAGGGGAGTCCTGAGAACAATTGAGAATTAAAATGCAGGGCGCCTGGCTGGCTCAGTCAGTGGAGCATCTGACTTCGGCTCAGGTCATGATCTCACGGTGCGTGGGCTGGAGCCCCACATCGGGTGAGCACGAGCCCTGCTTCTCCCTCTCTCTCCTCCCTCCCCCCCCCACCCTGCCCCTCGTGGGATTCTGCCCCTCGCTCACTTGCACCCTCTCTCTCTCAAAATAGACAAATAAATAAAATGCAGGGCAATGATAAGTGAGAGCACAGGGAAGGGGTAAACGAAGAGAAGGGGCACTTGACCCGGTTTTGTGCAAGGAAAAGTGAGGCAAGCTTCCTGGTGGTCGTAAAGTCTATTGATTGAACAAGCTCTTACATAATGCCTGCTGTGTGCCGGGGGAATTGTTCTAAGCGCTTTACAAATGAGCTATTACTGTTTTAATTTCATTTAATTCATTTACTTTTCCTAATAACACTGTGACGCGGGGAAACTGAAGCACCCCTGGGTTAAGTAACTTGCTCAAAGTCGAGAAACTAGAAGGTGGTTCCATAGTTCGCACTCCTAACCGCAGTGTGCTATGCTGTTTCTCCCCCTCGCTAGGTTTTTAGAAGGTGTGTGTTGGGGTGAGCTGGGGTGCAAAGGAATCAAGCGTAGGAGGAGCACTCAGTAGCCCACGGGAGCCTGGGAGACGTTTGACGTCAGTGGAGTAATGGAAAGGAATCCGAAGGAAGATCAGAAAAAGGCAAGGGAGAGTGATTATGAAGATTCTAGAAAGCCACGAGGGGGATTTTGTAATTTTGTATAACACGTATAGTTAGCAGTATATGACGATACGTTATAGTGCCCTGTTTTTATGACGCAAGTATATTTTACAGCTTCTAATAGAGATCAAGGGACATGATTATTAGTTAATTTATTTGCGGTTTTCATGGTGATTATTTGTACTTAAGTTATCTCTGTTGTAAGTAACCGTGCATAAGGTTCTTGTTAGGAAAGCCTAGCATTCTAAGATAGTGTTGTCAAAGTTCATAAATAACAGAAGTAAAATGAATGAATCACTGAAGTAGTAATTAGTAAAAGTTTATTGTGCACACACCAAAAAGACAAGACCATTTGCCGACCAGGACTCAAACCAAAACATGGAAGGAGGCCCAGGAGTGCATTGTTATGAAGCAGCTTGTACAGTGAGAAGGCAGGGACTGATGATTCTTCACAGCGACTGCTTCTAATATTAGAATTTTTTTTTTTTTTGAGAGAGAGACAACACACGAGTAGGGGAGGGGCAGAGAGAGAGGGAGAGAGAGAGAATCCCAAGCAGGCTCTACACTGGGAGCACAGAGCCTGATGTGGGGCTCGAACCCACAAATAGTAAGATCATGACCTGAGCCGAGGTTACGAGCCGGACGCTTAACCAACTGAACCACCCAGGTACCCCTAATATTAGAATTTTCTTAAATGATAGGGAACTGGTCAGTGGTTATCTCACATTAACCTTGGGAAAGTTTAAGTTTGGCTTATGATTTCCAGAGGCATAGGCAAGGAATGACCCAAGACAACTCAGTCTTACAAAATAAGCTAAATTAAGTTTTGCTTGTAGGAGCAAACTGGTTTTGTCAGCTTAGGGAATTTTCAAGGCTGGACTCTGTTTTTTTATTTTAACAATGGGATTGCCAAAGGGTAACCCAAATGATCAACACAGAGCTAGCTTCTATGTTCAGGAAAAAACCTAACTCTGGTTTTTCTTTCTCCCCATGAGCGATTTTATATTTCCTCCGTATATACCCACAGCCCAGAGTAGACTCTTACTAAATACTCTAGCCCAGAGTAGACTCTTACTAAACACTCTTTGAATGACTGGAATTTCTACTTCATAGAAGGCTCTGGCTGGGGACGCGTACTTAGAACACTCAATAAAGTCTACAAATAAGATTTGTAACTAATGGACATTTAATAGATACTTAATAAAATACAAGCTGCTTTTGTTATAAAAGAAAGAGATGATCATGGAAAAATAATCAAGTTGCCTTAAGACGTATAAAAGAGAATAGTCTACTTCCTTCCCCCCCCACCAAAAATGCTAATCCTAGTACCAGAAATAACCGCTAAGTTTTTTTGTGTGTAATTTGTCCAGAAATAATGTATAGAGATATAAAGTTGCACTTATCTATAAAATAGGATCATACCAACCCATACTCTAACGCAACTTGTCTTTTTCACTCCACAATATATGTTAGGTATCTTTCTTATACATTTCCCTGAATATTGTTGTTCTTTTCCCTTCTAACATGGATGCCGCAACAGACATAGTTCTGTATCTGTAGTTGATCACGTGTGCAAATTTATCTGTATAGCAAATGCCTAAAAGGCAAATCACTAAGTCAAAAGTTACATGCGCTTAAATTTTAAGAATTCCAATTTGTCCTTCAAAATACTTTTCCCCAATTGACAGTTCTATTAACACTGTGTGAATGCTTGCTTCTTCTCACCCTTTCCAGTTGTGTCCTCTCAAAACCATGTTCTATCTTGTCCAATCTGCGAGTTTAAAAGTATTTTGTCATTTTGTATTGCCTAAATTATCGGCGAGCACGTGCATTTTTTAATATTCGTTCAATTCTTTTTAATATGATCTGTCTCACTCTCTCCTTTTGCCTACTATTATCAGGTTGCTTTTCCTTATTTATTCATGTATATGAGCTATTTCAATATTAAGAAAATTCGTGTCTTATCTGGCCTGGATGTGAGAAACCTTTCTTTCCAAATATGTCACTTTTATTTAGACTGTTACAATATCTTTGTCATGCAGACATTTTTAAGACTTATATAGTCAACTCACCATTCTTTTCTTTTTTCCACTTATGTTTTTTGTGTGTGCATGTGTTGGAAAGGTCTTCTCTCCAAGTGTATATTTACATTTTCCCGTGTTTCCATCTGGTCTATTTGTGCTTTTTTCCATTCAAGTATTTGATCTGTGAGCTATACGCTTCAGAGTAAGGAGGGAAGTAGGAAACAGGATTGACAGCTACCTCTAGAGACAGCTAGCCAGCTGCCCCGGTATCATTTCGGTGTTTTTCAGATATCGAGATATAATTCACGTATAACGTTTGTAAGTTTAAGGGTACGATGTGATGATTCGATGCACATATATATTGTGAAATGATTGCCGCAATACGGTTGAGCTAACACATCCTTCGTCTCATATAATGACCATTTGTGTGTGTGTGTGGTGGTGGTGAGCACATTTAAGAGTTTCTCCGAGCCACTTTCAAGTGCACGATACAGTATTGTTAACTAGAGTCACCATGCTGTGTATCACGTCCCCAGAATCGATTCCTCTTATAACTGGAAGTGTGTACCCTTTGACCAACGTCTCATTTCCCTCACCCCCTAGCACCTGACAACTACCAATCTACTGTTTCTATGAGTGGAGTTTTCCTTTTTCTTTTTCTTTCGTTTTTCTCTTTAGATTCCACGTGTAAGCGAGATCACACAATATTTGTCTCTCTGTTTCTAGCTTATTTCACTTAGCATCATGTCTTCCGGGTCCATCCGCGTTGTCGCAGATGGCAGGCTTTCGTTCTCTTTTACCGCGGAATAATATTTCATTGTATATACATTGAATTTTCCCACTCGTAAAGATGCTACTTTACCGCAAACTACATGCCACAAGTGTTTGGATCTAGCTGGACTCTCTGTTCTGTTCATCAGTCAGCTCATGTCCCAGAGTCAGTTTTGATGATTGTTGATTTATGCAATGTTGTAGTATAGAATCAGCCTAGGTCCCCTTCCTTGCTCTTCTTTTTCAGAAGATTCCTGTTCTCGTATTTTCTTATCCAGATGAACTTTAGAATCATTTTTAAGGGGCGCCTGGGTGGCTCAGTCAGTTAAGCGTCTGACTCTTGATTTCAGCTCAGGTCATGATCTCACAGTTTGTTAGTTCAAGCCCCGCATAGTTGGGCTCTGTGCTGACAGCTCAGAGCCTGGAGCCCACTTTGGAATCTGTGTCTCCCTTTCTCTCTGCTCCTCCTCTACTCACGCTCTTTCTCTCTCTCCTTCAAAAATAAATAAACATTCAAACAAAATTTAGAATCATTTTTCAGGTTGTATCTACAATGATGTTAGGGCTGGTTAGAATTGCCTATAATATATTGATCAATTTAAACAGAATCAATAATTTTGAATATTGAAGCTCATTACCCAACAATTTGATGTATGTTTCCACTTGCTTAACGCTACTTTTGGGGCGCCTGGGTGGCTCAGTCAGTTGAGCATCCGACTTTGGCTCAGGTCACGATCTCACGGTTTGTGGGTTCAGGCCCCACATCGGGCTCTCTCCTGTCAGTGCAGAGCCCGCTTTGGATCCTCTGTCTCCCTCTCTCTCTGCCCCTCCCCTGCTCTCGCATATGCTCTCTCTCTCATTAAAAATAATAATAATGCTGCTTTTAAGAACCTCGGTAAATGTTTATAGCTTTTAGTTGATAAGTACTGTGCATTTCTTATGATATTTATGTCTAGGTCTTTTTAAATTTTATTTTCAATAAAAACGCATATATTTCAGGTGTGCAACACTGATGAATTAATACATATATATACACACCCAGTGAAATGATTGCTACAACCAAGCTAATTAACATATCATCTCCTCACATAGCTACCATTGTTTTGTGTATGAGAGCACCTGAAATCTACTCTTTCAGCAAATGTCCAGTACTTAATACAATATTATTAACTGTAGTCACCATGCTGCACATTAGATCTCTAGACTGATTCATTCTACATAACTGCAACCTTCGTACCCTGTGACCAATATCTCCCCAGTTTCCCCCACCTCCCCACCCCTGGTAACACTGTTCTACCTCTGCTTCTATTTATTTGACTTTTTCAGATTCTACATATTAGTGAGATCATACAGTTGTGTGTCTGTGTGTCTGTGTGTCTGTGTGTGTGTGTGTGTGTGTGTGTGTGGCATATTTCACTTAGCATGATACCGTGCAGGTTCATGTAGATTGCTGCAAATGTTAGGATCTCTTTCTTCTTTAAGGCTGAATCATATGCCTAGATGTCTTAAATCATATAGCTATTGACGACTGAGGTTTTTCTTCCATTTTATTTCATACCTGGTTAGCTTGTATATATAGAAAAGCCACTGATTAATTTTATTGATTTTGTGATCAGAACCTCACGGAATTCTCCTATTGTTTCTAATAGGGTTTCAATTTATCCTCTTGGCTTTTCCAAATGAAAAACCATGCAGATGTGGATACTTTTGTCACTTCTTTTCATTTCTTTCATTTGACTAGTTGCATTAGCTAGTGCATCTAGAAAGGTATGTGGCCATGGTAGTCTTAGCTTTGCCTTGTTCCTCATCAGGCAGTTTTTCTGTCCATTTTATTCATTTTAATACCGTTTTGGTGCTCTGGAAGGATTGCTTATACTATTTATAAGGTTATAAAATTCCAGATTTCACTCACCTTGCTGTTGTTTTTCTCCTTTTGGTAATATTGAAGGTGTATATTCTTTGTTTTTGTACTTGTATTTAACTTTCTAAATTTAAGTAATATGAAACATCTATTTGCTGACTTACCAAGTTAAATGATATATGTTGGTGTCTCTTCATGGATGAGGAAGATACTCTTTTCTTAATTGAAAAAAAATTTAATGTTTATTTGTGGGGGTTTTCTTTGAGAGAGAGAAAGATACAGAGCACGAGTGGGGCAGGGTTAGAGAGAGAGAGAGGGAGACACAGAATCCGAAGCAGGCTCCAGGCTCTGAGCTGTCAGCACAGAGCCCGACGTGGGGCTCAAACTGAAAAACTGCAAGATCATGACCTGAGCTGATGAGCCACCCAGTCGCCCCTTTCATTTTTTTTAATGTTTATTTATATTTGAGAGAGACAGAGACAGAGCGTGAACTGGGGAGGTGCAGAGAGAGACAGAGACAGAATCCGAAGCAGGCTTCAGGCTCTGAGCTGTCAGCAGAGAGCCCGATGCGGGGCTCAAACTCACAAACGGTGAGAGCATGACCTGAGTCGAAGTCGGACGCTTAACCGACTGAGCCACCCAGGTGCCCCATAAAGAAGGTATTCTTTTTTTTTTTTTAACGTTTATTTATTTTTGAGACAGAGAGAGACAGAGCATGAACGGGGGAGGGTCAGAGAGAGAGGGAGACACAGAATCTGAAACAGGCTCCAGGCTCTGAGCCGTCAGCATGGAGCCCGACGTGGGGCTCGAACTCACGGACCGCGAGATCGTGACCTGAGCCGAAGTTGGGCGCTCAACCGACTGAGCCACCCAGGCGCCCCAAAGAAGGTATTCTTAAACTTCCTCCCATTCTCCTCCTCCCTTACACATCCACATTTTTGGCAGCCCTATTACAATTTTTACATTGTCAGGGTTTATGTCATTTGTCTTATGTTCTATAAGTATATTCCTATCAATTTTGCATGTTAAATTCCAAATATCAGTGGAATCAATTCTTGGTCCCAGCTCTTTCATACCATGGCTTCTCTGGTTTTTTGTTTGTTTGTTTGTTTTGGTTCTTCATTTTGCTTTGCTCTTTGGGTTGACTGGTTTTTGTGTTCAAGTACATTTTTGCAAAAGGGATTCATGAGCGCTCCTGTTCTGGCAGAAACTCTACATATGTTGTGGTTTGAGACTGTGATCATTTCTTAATTTCATGAAAGATGGAGGTTTCTCTTCTGTCTCTTGTTCTTTTTACCATCTTGGGGAGGATTTTACTGACGGAAATAGAGTGGAAATGTTACTAATCTGTCATCCTGTAGCAAAAGTCTCCTGAATTACTGCTTCTTAATTAACTGTTTCCTCCATAAAGTGATAAGTTCAAGAATTTTGGACTCCTAGATCTGCCGTGTTCTAACCATGGAGATTGAGGATATCACTTAATCTGTCTGAACTTCAGTTTCCTGATCTGCAATGTAGGGATTATAAAAGAGTGACCACATTTTGTTTTACTGGAAAGGTTCCATGTTATGCCTGTTGTCTGAGCTTAATTATTGATAGCTGTCATTTTATTCTCCAAAGTGTTCTGAGCAGTATGGAAAATAAAATGAATGGGCATTCGAATTATCATGGTGCCTACCTCACAGTGCTGCTGTGATGATTAAATGAAACACCACTTAGTGATTAACATAGCGCCTGGCACATCATTCATTCAATAAATGCTAGTCTCTCTATTTTATCGGGATTCGTCCCCCAACCAAACTCTATATTTGGAAAGAAATGTACAGTATCGCTCCAGGAGGAGCACTCTTCAATCTAGCTGCCAAGCAGTAGAAATGTCCTGACTCTTGTCAGCTTGGAGAGTTCCCATCATGGTATGCTCTGAGCCCTACCTCTGTGGCTGATTCAGGTTCCCAGGACCAAGCCAGCTGCAGAAGGAATCCAACGAAATTCTCTCTAGTAACCATCATGGTCTTTTTATATACCTTTCCACAGAGTAGAGGGAATACGGATTGTGCAAATTCTGCTTTTGTGCAGAAGTGAAAAGTATATGTTGGTTTCAAAATCTGAGTACACCGCAAGAGTTCAGGAAAGTTCAATGAGGGCATGAAGTAGAAATGTATGGACATTTACCTTTCCCTAGATAAACAGTGAAATGTAAGTCATCTGAATAATAAGAAACTACTTGAAACTATTTATCACTCCAATTTGTGGATATACGACTGAGAAGGCATTAGAGGTGGCAGGAGTTGGTCAAGCATCAAGGACCTCACTTCTATTTATTATGCTCATTTATCTATGTAAACCTCCTGGTGGAAATGGAAATGATTTTCCCGAAGAGCTGTGATGACTTTACTATTGTTACATAATTTGCATATCCTTTTGAATATGTTAGCATAAGGGAAGGGCTGAGTTATATGGTACATTTGCCTCAAGGCAGAATATTGCTCATTAGCTAGTAGATAGGAAGAAAACTGATGGGCAAATCTAGAAATAGACAAAAGACTTCTCTATCCTTTCTTGCTTCTAGATTTTCAAAACGTATGATTTTATTTATTTTAAAGATATCCAAATAATATCATTAAAACTAAATACAGGTGTCTACACTTATGCATATGTAAGGAAAATGAATGTAAACAATTTGCATATGAGTGCTCACTACATAACTGCTTTCTGGCTTGCTCGTATTTACCATTTCCGCATATGTTTATCTCTGCTTCCCTTATTTCATGAATACCTAAATAGAGTTAAGAAGCTCACCGATGGACAAAATATTGAAAGAACTTTTGCTCTCAACTATCTCTTTTCCCCCAATTATGTAGACTGTCTCTAAAAAGCTCACGTGATTCCATTTAATAAAATGCCAATATGGTCCATAAAAATTAAATTCCTCCAAATGTGCTTTGAGATGATTACTAAAAAGAATCTACATGGAATCACTTTGGTGGGTTTGCTTGAACTATTTCAGATAGAGCTATGTATTAAGATCAATACGATAAGATATCCCATGGGTATATTGATTGTGGATAGCAAAATATATAACCATGTCACCCATCCCTTAAGTTACAGGCTAATTTTCATGTATTTTAAAGGATATTCTAAAAGTAGAGTAATTAAAATTAGTGACATTGGCTTAAGAATCAACAACACAATAATAGAAGAAATAAGCCTTCTTCCAAGAAGCCATTGTGTAATAAGAATTTAGCATGTAATGAAAGAAGCCTTAGAAGCCAATTTGGACATGATGGGACATTTATTAAATCGTGATGAATTAAATTATTATCTATTTCTGTAAGGTATTGTGCAAACATTAAAATTTTTATTTTTGAAGAACATTTAGTAACATAAAAAGTTATGTCTGGGGGCGCCTGGGTGGCTCAGTCAGTTAAGCATCCGACTTCGGCTCAGGTCATGATCTCGCGGTCTGTGAGTTCGAGCCCCGCGTCGGGCTCTGTGCTGACAGCTCAGAGCCTGGAGCCTGTTTCAGATTCTGTGTCTCCCTCTCTCTGACCCTCCCCTGTTCATGCTCTGTCTCTGTCTCAAAAATAAATAAACATTAAAAAAATTTTTAAAAAAAGTTATGTCTGTGATGGATAGGCTCTAGGGTAGCCCCCCATCTCTGATTCCTTTTTCCTGGTGTTAACACTTTTGTATCCCCTTGAGTGTGGGAAGCACCTATGACTTTCATCTATCCAATAAATAAGGCATAGGTGATGGGATATCACTTCTTTGGTAATGTTACAGTTTGTAGCATCAGTCTTGCTTGGAGACTCTCTCTTCCCGGTTTTGAAGAAGCAATCTGGCATATTTTGAGATTTCCCTATGGAGAGAGCCACATGGCCAGGAAGTGGAAGGGGTCACCAGCAGGTGGCCAGTCTAGCAGCCTGCAAGAAAGCGACTGCCACCAACAACCACTTGCACTGGAAAGGCACATTCTTCCCCAGACGAGCCTCAGATGAAACCACACACCGGCTGCCGTCTTGATTGCAACTTTGTGAAACTCTGAAAGAGATGATCCGCTTAAGCTATGACCAAACTCCTGATCCACAGAAACTGTGCGATAACGATGTGTGGTTTTAAGTTAACCATGAACTTTGTGGTGATATTGTCATTTGGCAATAGCTAACTAATACACTATCAAAGTACTAAATTTAAAAAGCAGGATTAAAAAATTCTATGTATTGTATGTGTCACTCAGCTTTGCTGCAGAAAACCCCCCAAAACTCAGTAGCTTATGAACACGTGCTATTTCCAAGTTGCATTACATGTTGGTGGTTGCAGAGCAGCTGTGGCCGCTGTGACTCTGCTTCACTTTCCTTTCTTCTGCTCGACTCCGTTCCAGGTACTGATTCTGGTATCGTGACTAAAAGAGCAGCCCCCGGGCTAGGCATTCCCATTTCTTGTGTCAAAGAGGAAGAACATGAACCAGGAGCTGTATGTGAACCATTCAATTGCGTTGAACGCTTCTGCTCAGATGGTGTTTATATTTCATTGGTTTGTTATAGTTGTAGGACCCAAGGCCCCATCTCCTGGCTGTTAACTGGGGGACCATTCTCATCTCCTAGAGGCCTCTTGCAGTTCTGGTCTTCAGGCCCCATCACAGCATCCTAGTGAGCAGTAAGATTCCTCGCATTGAATCTCTTTCAGGCATCAAATCTCTCTCCACTTCTGTTACCAGCCAGAGAAACTCACTGCTTTTAAGGGGCTCACATGATGGGGCCAGGCCCACCCAGATAATCTTCCTATTTTTCAAGGTTAGTTTATTTAGGACTTTCATTAGGTGTACAAAAAATCCTTTCCCAGCAGTATCTAGATTAGCGCCTTGAAATCAGATCAAGCCATTTTCAAATCATGGTTCATTCGCTTACCTATGTGTACTTTGGATAACTTAACATGTAAGTATAATAGTAACTAACTCATTTGGTTGTTTGGGAGACTAAGGGGGAGAAAGTCTGTAATGTCCCTGGCAAAGCTTCTGACATACAGCTCTCCAGAATTGGAAGCTTGAATATTGATTTTATAGTAAATTTTGCATCAAATAAATTCCTGATATTGATATTGTGAGTGAAGAATGTCAGTAGGATAGGTTTCTCTCTTCTTCTTCTTCTTCTTCTTCTTCTCCTCCTCCTCCTCCCTCCTCCTTACCCCCTCCCCCTGCCCCATCTGGAAATATATACTTTGTATATTTTTAGTACTTGGATTGCCACCTGTTTACCAAGGCTTCATAATTAAAAATTATTATAAAAAGTTCAGGATTCCATCTGTATCACATCAGTGTATTTCTTACTGTTGGCAAGGAGGTTGGGTGCAAAAAGATATGAGATGTTTCCTTACCCGGGCTAAGAGTTTTTCTTCACAGTGCCTTGCAGCCTGTGCCAAAACAGGCATGAGACACCTGGTCTGAAATCAACTCCATCTTTTCCATAAAGGATTACGAATCATTGTCATTTCATTTCCAGGACGACTGCTTCACTTTTTTAAAGTGAATTCTTCTTGGAAATATGATCAACAATCAATGAAGGAAAGGTCCTGAGACGCCACATCAATGCCTCTGATACATGCTTTTCTAACGGTCTAACACAAAGCCAGGAAGATAGCCTAAAATGTCTGTTTCATCTTATTTATTCATAATAATAACTTTTACATCACCAAAATGAAATACTATCACAGGTTAAAAACATGAAAATACTTATGGAAGGGTCCTTAGAGATATTCAAAGCCATTACTATCATTTCTTAGATGGGGAAATTGAGAAGTAGAAAGTAGAAGGGCTCTATGTGACCAATGCCCCCCATCCAATTCTTCTCTGGAGTTATTTTTAGAGCAGTGGGGTAAATAGGAACTTTCTGACCCTCAAAAAGGTAATGACTGGATCATTATTTCCCTTGTTAACAAGATAGTGTCTACTTAGGACATTTCTTCCTCAGCGTGATTCGCTGCCGACTAGGTTGGGCATATGACCAAACTCAAGAAGTTCATCTTCAATGACTTTATGTTCTACTTTCTAATCTCTTTTCTTTATTCTGTGCCCATAATAACTTCCCATACCTCACCCAATTAGAATATTAGAATACCAGTAACCACACATTCTCTTCGGTACCCCTCTTCTCTCCCCTGAATTTCAGGAAGGGTTAAAATATACCCATTCACACTGAGATACTATTGTTTGATAAGGCCTTGGAGTCAGTTCTTATAGACATATCTATGTATTAGTAGAAGGCAAAGGAATGTACTTTTTAACTATAGAAGCACCAATCATCCATTAGGTCGATGGGGAAAGGAGAAGGAATTATTTAAGGTGGAGTAGGTTCTGGGGCACCTGGGGGGCTCAGTCGGTTAAGCATCCAACTCTTGTTTTCAGCTCAGATCATGATCTCGCAGTTCCGTGAGTTCAAGCCCCACATCAGGCTCTGTGCTGGCAGGGCAGAGCCTGCTTGGGATTCATTCTCTCTCTCTCTCTCTCTCTCTCTCTCTCTCTCTCTCTCTTGGCCCTTCCCCACTTGCACTGTCTCTGTCTCTCTCAAAATAAATAAACTTAAAAAAAATAAGGTGGTGTAGGTTCTTATACTAGTAGAAATCGTAGACTGGAAATTATAGAGAAACACCATCTTCTCAAGCTCATTGCTAAAGCAGGCTAACATTTGGCAGGTTACAAATCTGTGATTTATATAAGCTGAGACTTTGCCAAAGGGCAGTTCTCTGGCAGTGTTTAGTTTTGGACACATGCACTTTACCTCATGGGAATTGTTACACAGCCAGTTCTTCTGGATGAAGACCAAACCATAGAATGGAGAAGGATCATGATCTTTTGGAAAGAAAAATGGCTCAATCAGATAGAAGTGCCCTAAAGACGCTGTCACATGGTTGGATCAATGTTAACTGACTCTCCTCAGAGATAAAGAGGGAAGGAAGCTAGAAAGAAAACATACATTTTTCCCCGCATAGGACTCTTTGGACTGTGTCTCCTCTTGTTAAGGCTCTCCTTTTATCAAGGTGCAGACTAAGCCCTGCCTCCTCCAGGTTTCTCATCTCCTTCCCAAAGTTGGCATGTTGGGTTAGGGGAGGGAGCTGGCCATGTTTCAAGGGCTTGACCTTGGTGTAAAGTGCCTTTCACCCAGCATTACAGTTGCCATAGCAGTGACTTACAAGGTGGCATGCTCTGTTCCAAGGTAAATAGTATAGACTGAGTGACCAAATTGAAAAAGCATGAGTGAAAAGAAATTCTGCTTCCACTTAGAATGTAGAAAGCTGAATGGAAACGTTGCATCCATCCTAATAATAAGAAAAGGTAGATGATCTACAAACCTATAGCTATTCCTGAGTTTCTCAGATCACTGAGGTCACAAAACAACCTGCTGAACTAAATTTCAGAGTGACTAGTCCCTTTGAAAAGACACGGGACACATAAAGTGATTTTTACCTTTGGGGGAGCATGACAGGAAGAGATAGCCAATAAAAAGCAGGTAAGAAGAACACAACTGAAATTTTAATGAATTCTTAAAGGTCTACTTTGGGCGAGTGATTGCTTTATAATACTTGAAAGACCTAGACAAAAGAGGAGTCTGCACTTAATTGCAGGCTCTCTTCCCAGGCCTCAACTGCTGCACACTAGAGAGATTGGAGGCACTGGCACCTGGGAGAGTTCCCTTTGTTCAACTGCAGGCATGCCTACTTCCCTGGACTCTTCTCTCATCCCAAACACAAGCCATCTGCCCCGGGGGGAAGGGGAGGAAACTTTCCTGCTCTCAGGACACAGGCAAAGTGGCACCGCTTCTGGAGGAGTGGGAGATCCAAACCCCATCTGCCTTTGGAGGAAGACTAGGAAACTTTCAGGCCCGGATGATCAGCTCCCACTAGAAGAGGAGCCAAAAGCCCTCTTCTGTCCGATACACCAAGCAGATACATGACAGACCTTGACTGTCACCAGGAGGAAAAGTAGGAACATGGTGAAACCCCTCCCCCTGAGGTCCAGGTGCACAGTGTCTGCCTGAGACTGGGGCTGGAATTGGAGAACCAAGGTCACCCCAGCCCACAGCACGAGCTCTCACTGAGTAACAGGGAGACTCCTCTGTTGTACAGGCACACGAGTTCCACCAAAAGCTAGGGGTAGAGCACTGAGAAAAGGCTCCCGATCCCCTAGAACCTGCAAGGAAGCGACCATCACCAAAGAAATGTGTCTGTGCCTTTAGGCATATGTAAACACTGAAGGTAACTATAGCAACAATAAAACCTAAACCGAGCCCAGGCCCTGACTAGATTGACTCACCTTCACGCTAACAGCCTGACAGAAGTGGCATGCACATTTTTGAGCATAAATACTGTTGTCTAATTAAGGAAATTCAAGTTAAAACCACAATTAGCTATCACGACATACCTACTAGAAAGGCTATCAATATGAGGCCCGACATGCCAAATGCTGCTGAAGATGCAAAGTGGGCAGATCTCTCATAGATTGCTGGTGGGAATGCAAAATGGTACAAGCTACTTTGGAGAACAGTTAGGCATCTTTCTTATAAAATGAAATATGTTATTATCGTATGACCCAACAATCCCACTCCCAGGCAAAGGAAGTGAAAAACATTCACACGAAAATGTCTATATTACTGGTTATAGTAGCTTTACTCATAATCACACACACACACACACACACACACGCGCACGCACACACAAAACCTGGAAGCGATCGAGATACCCATCAGCTGGGGAAAGGATAAGGAAAATCTGGTATATTCATACAATGGAAAAATACTCAACATTGAAATAATACACTACTAACGTACTCAACAACATGGATGGATCTCAAAAGTATTATGCTAAGTGAAAGAAGCCAAACACAAAATACTACACAATGTATTATTCCAGGTATATGAAAATCTAGAAAAAAACAAAAGAGTAGTTGATAGAAAGTATATCAGTGCTTGCCAGGGTCCAGAAGGCGAAAGAATGGAACCTGACTTCAGTGAGACATGAGGGACTCTGAGGGGTGGGGAGATGCCGGTGGTGGATATAATCTCTACCATAACTGTAGTGATTACATGACATTTGTCAAGACTCATCAAACTATATGCACTAAAATGAGGTGATTTTTACTGTAGGTGAACTATACCTCAATAAACCTAAGGATATTTTCAAAGGAAATAAGAAGGGAGTCAGGAGGAGAAAAGTAAAGAGTTGAGACATAAAGAGATAAAGTTTTATGGGATTTACAGCAGACAGAAAAGAGTCTAGAAGAATGCCCTATACTGTAGTTCAGAGATTCGCAGTGGCTTTTTAAGTGGTACTATTGACTCCTGTAGAACCACACTAGGAGCAGTTACCAGGGCTGTCAGCAGGGTCAGTTAGAGCCACAATAACAATGAAGTACGGGGCGAATGTTTATGATCTCATCCATCCCCGAATCCCTGTCATGTATGTACATTTGTATATGTCATTCATGGCATTTAGTTTATATGTATGGCCACGAGACATTCCCCAGTGCCCTCTCAATGTCATACACTTTTAGTTATTTTAATTAAGAGAACTCTATAAATGCACAAGAGAATCTAATTTTTATGCAGTCATACAAATTTTCCCATAAATAAATGCACAAATCTGAAAAAAGTCTTTTCTCATACACTGCCTCCTGATTTGTGGTTTGAAAAAAGAGAGTCACAAGCTCCCATGCTCTCGTAATTCTCTCATGAGATCTTTCTTGATCTCCTCAATGAAATGGTAACTTGCTTGAATTTCAGTAGAGCTACCGTAAGGCTTACTAGGAGATTGACATGAACCATCTTATAATAATACTTTGAAGTATATCTCACCTTTCAAATGAGGAAGTAGAGGTTATTCAGTATTAAATAACTTTTCAATGTTCATGTAGGGAGTAAGTGGTAAAGCCACGCTAGGCTTCCATTTTTATTTGCTACCTCAGCCCATGTTCTTTCTGCTTTGCCATTGAGCTCCCACATAAGGCAAGGAGGAGGCCAGCCACTTTAATAAACTGCTGTGATTCCCTCAGTAATGCCATGATATTTCAGGAGAGAAAAAAGACTTCATTCATCAACTGATCCAACTCCTTCTTTTGACAGATGAGATACTTAAGTCTGACAAGGGGTTGGCAACCTGGCCAAAGTCACAGGTCACATATCGGAACCGCTCAATTAGAACCCAGATTTCATAACTCACAATCTACTACTCTTTCCAATTTCTGTCATTGGAAACCAATGACCACTCAACAAGGTGCTGGTTGGACCACGGGGAAAAGCTTGATTCCAGTGTAGCCATGGACCTGCTCCCCTGGCAAAAAATATTGAAGGGATTCTGGTCACCAGGGGCGCTAGGTCAGAAAATACAACCAGACAAATACATGTTGTAGAAAGAAGCTCTGTATTCATCCCCTGCTGAGCACAGGTCAGTGAAGCCATCTTCCCCATGGGACCACCTCTAGCTACCTAACAATTACACTTAAAAGAGACCTTTTGGCAGTAAGAACCCTAAAAAGGCCCAAAGAAGGGATGTAACTAGTGGCTCATAATGGTTACCTTCCTCCTAGCATGTTAAATAAAGAAACCACAGGAGAAGCCACTTGGTTGGCTTCTAATCTCTAGAAAGTAGGAGGCTTCTCTTTGTGAGAAGCAGCTCCCTAAGTTTTGAAGCAAGACAAGTGGCTCCATTGAAAACAATAATAATAATAATAATAGCTACATGTATTGACCTCTTATCATGAGTCATACACTGTTCTAAGGACTTTACATATATTAGTTCATTTTATCCTTTCCATGATTCTATGAAGCTGGCACCGTTACTACTCTAATTTTACTGTTGAGGAAATTGAGGCAAAAAGAATCCAAGTAGCTTACCCGAAGTCACACAGTGACAACAGATGGAGAGTCAGGCAGCGACTTCAGATTTCACATTCTTAACCACCACACCCCACCTGAAACCCTTTGCCATAGCTGTAGTACATTTGAAGGGAGCTTCAGTTGAATTTCAGATCCATTCTGCTCATTGAAATCTGCTCAGATTTCTAGTTTCCCTGTGGATATGGCTAACAGGCTGTAGCTTATGTAACCAGCCTCAAGTAAAAGAAAGAGCCAATGTTTGAAAGTTAAAAAAAAAAAATTACTTTGGTTTGATTTCTAGCTCTGTCACTTGCTGATTGGAATCATGGTCAAGATTCAATTCTCCAGCAACAAAACCAACAGAATTCTATTGACCTTACAGAATTACTAGGTATCATTCAGAGTCCCTACTATGGTTCACCCTCAAAAGGAATGATGGGAGAGGTGCAATAAAGAGACTATTTACAAGGTGTGGGCAGAGTCGAGGGGAGCTAGCAGGGGCTTCCAGCAATAGTGGGCAAACATTATCACTCTTAGGCCTGAAGAATCAAAGTGAAGGAGGAGTTATAGGAACCAGAAGAAATATCTGTGATTGCAGGTAAGATAAGGCTACCTGAGAGGATCTGGAAGCTTGAGTTGGTGGACACTTCCAGTTCTTGGTGACCATATGGGAGGAAGCCAGGGGAATAAATCATCTGCCTTTTCACTCCTCCCTTGCTCCGATTTCTTATTCACTGAGCCCAACAGAAGCCAGAGGGCAAAGGACTCAAGTTGTAGCCCATTCAAGGGCAGATGTCTGGGGCACCAGGTAGAGAAGGGTGAAGAATGGATTCATAGGGCACACTGATAACATAACAGGATGGATGATATATGTGAAAATGCCTGGCATGAAACATGGGCTTAATAATTACTAATTTGTTGTTTTCCTCTGGTGGTCATGTGTTGTTTTTGCCAGCTCAGTGTTGCTTCTCTCTTCTGGTAACATTATTTTCGGTAGACACATGAACCCCAGGATAATAAGAGATGGGATGTGAAAATGTATCAGTGTTTGAAAAATCCATTTTTAGAGAGAGCTTCTGTAGCAGAGTGATTAAAAGCATGAACTTTAGAACAAGACTGCCAGGGTCTGAATCACAGTTCTTTCATTTACTAGCTGTGACCTTGGACAATTTTCTTAACCTGGATGATCTTCTGTTCTTATTTCTATGTAAAGGGGGTGTAATACTAATAGTCATTTAATTGGGTGATTTTAAAGATTCAATCACTCAATAAATGTAAAGCACTTAGCATAGTGACTGGTACAGACTAAATGAGCCTGTGTGCTAGGCTTAGCTATTATTATTATTACACGTCGTCTTGTTAGTAGACAACCAGGGCACTTGCCCACTGCCTCCACTCGCATTGGGTAGGCCTGTAGCTCATGCTAGATCACTCTGACTTTTTTTCCTGAAAAGTTGAATTCTGTACTGAATGGTAACAAGATTAAAAAAAAAAAAAACACGTTGATGCTAAAGTCACTCTGAAAGCAAGATCCTTAAGAGATTGCCAAATACTTCTGGCTACCTAATCCCTGGAACTGCGTGGGTTCTATACTTCCAGATTGATCAAGTCTTCCTTTGATTTTTAACAGATTATTATTTTGTAAAAATTTTCACAGCTTTATTGAGATAACCGTCATATGGTACAATTCACCCATTAAAGGCATGCATTTCAATGGTTTTTAGTATATTCACAGAATTGTGCAAACAACGCTACTGTCTACCTTTAGACCACTTTTGCTACCCGCCCCCCAGAGAAACACCCTACCCTTTAGCAGTCACTTCGCATTCCTCCAAACCCCTTCTCCTCAGCATCCGACAACCACCAATCCACTTTCTCTCTCTAAAGATTTTTGACAGGGGTGCCAAGAGAATTCACTGGGGAAAGAGCAGTCTTTTTATCATAAGGTGTTGAGACTACTGTATATCCAGACGCAAAAGAATGAAGTTGGAACCCTACCTCACTTACTATGCAAAAGTTAATTCCACATGGATCAAAGACCTAAGTAAAGGAAGTAAAACTATAAAACTCTTAGAAGAAAGCATAGATGTAAATTTTCTTCCTTTGATATTTGGAGCCACCCACTGTCCTTTCAACAATTTCCTTATGGAGCTTAGATTTGTCTGAAGTTTTGTTTTGGTTTGGTTTGTTTTGGTTGTTTGTTTGCTTGCTTACAAGCACAGAACTCTACCTGATAGCCCTTCTTCCCTGACCCTCTTGCAGTTAGAATAGAATATTCCTGATAAAAGCAATGGATCGTTTTCTTCCTTAATGCCCTCCTCCACATTCCCACACTCCCACTCAGGCCACCTAAATACAAATTTATGGCATGAGTTAGTTAGAATATGTTCTCCTACGATGCAGTTGATTGTATTTGAGAAGACTATGGGTGGCTTTACCTACTAAATGGTAACTGACTAGGTTCTTTGGGTAAAAGACCACATTACCAAGAATGTTCATCAAAGTTTTCATTTTACAATTTGACTGTCCTGTTCTTGCCTACTACTCTGAACAGGAACATTCTTCTGCCCTCTGGGGAAGCAGACCAATCTTTCAGAGTTGTTGGCTCTAGGTTATCACCCTTATTGACATGCTAAATTTAGGCTTAAACTGAAGGACAGTTTCGCTCTGGGTTTGACTGCCTCTACAATGCTAACCTCTGTGGTATTTAGCTAGCCAATCTCTGGCAGTGTTTCAGCATGTGTTTTTGCAGGGCTAAATTAAGTTGCAATGAAGTTAAAATAAAAAAAGAAATAAAAGTTAACGAGTTGTTCAATTGGCTCTGTGGCCATCAAACTCCATGTGAGGAAGCAGACAAGGCTGCTATGAATTATAGAATATTACTGAAGAATAGAATAAGAGAATTCATCACACACAACACTAGTGACTTGCCATTGAGTGATAGTCTGTTTCTTCGGCATTCTAGTTTTACCTCCGTGTGAATTTTAATTTTCCAAACAAACCAAATAAAAATATAAAAACCCTTTTGTAAAAAAGTAAACCAGTGTGTGTGTGTGTGTGTGTGTGTGTGTGTGTGTCTGTTTGGTGGAGGGAGGAGGAAGGTTTGGAGGAAGAAAGCCATCTGTTACTCCCAGCAGTAATGTGACATTCTTACTTCAGGAGGGTCAAGGGAGAATACACACACACACACACACACACACACACACACATAGATCTACAATGAACTGGACAAATGATGATGATGCTTGCTACTTTGCTCCTTTAATCATGAATGCTGACATTCTTTAATTTTACACCTTTCCACAGTTCATTATATTAAATAAAAGAAAAGGCAAATTGCCATCCCCATAAAGTGAACGCAAGAGTGTCCTCAAGGTTAGACCATCTTGCTGAGAAAGTATACGACAACTGCCGAATTGAAGTAATAAGAAAGTAACAGTCACGATGCCTTCTGTTGTATAGGGTGGAAGATGCAGTTTCAGCCATTTGCAGGGATCCTTTGTTTCTCTTAGCGAGCCAAGGATACTACCTGCCTCAGAAAACGTCTTTGTGATATTCCAGAGGAATGAATACAAAGTGTTCAAGTAAGAAAAATGCAGATGAAAAGGACAGCAATGAGTGCGCCAATATCCATCTGAAACAGAGGACAAGCTTGTTGGCATTGAGTCCAGGCAGTAGGGTAGCTAAGGATGTCAGGTAATGCATCAACACATGTGGTAAAAGAGAAGTATGTAAAACTAAGAAGCAAACCAGCCTTCCTCGTCTTCTAGATCTTCCTCAGATCCGTTGCTGCTCCTGCACGGATTCATTTTCTTCGACCTAAACACACAATGCTGCAATTCCTCATACCCAGTCCTAGATCCTCCTACTTTGAGTCTATGTGCTTCTTAGATCATTCATTCCACTCCTATGGCTTCACTTAGGATTCATACACAGCTAACATCCACATGTATGACTCCAGCTCAGATATTTCTTGTGAACTCCAGGAAGTCTCCATCCGTTGCCTGAATATCTCTACTTGGGAACCTCAAAGGGATATTGCATTCAGCATGCCCCAAACTAAACTCGTGATATTCTTCCTCTCACCTGCCCCTCTAGCAACCCCGTCTCAGTAACTGACACTGCGACCCAGACATCTGCACCCTCAGGTTCCCCCTTGGTACTTCCCTCGCGTTCATTATCGACAGGTCATTAGTGGTGGAAGCACCATTTGAACCAATATGTTGACTTTAGGTCTAGCACCACTTCACTGTTCCAGAGAGCAATGAGAGCCCCAGAGTCTAAGAAGCAAACGTTTCATGAATTTAAACTTATTAGACCTATTTTCTCTATATTTAGTCACCGGTATTTGTTCATAGTGCATTCCCAGGGGGAGGGGAAAGAAATATGTGCTGAAGTAAAAGTGTGAAAACTGGGCAGTATTCCCAGAGAGCTAATTAAAAAATGTACAAAGTTCCTAATTACCTCTCACCTCGAAACTAGATTTTTTATCATGATGTTAGAGGACGTTGAGTGAGACTTTTCCTGTTACCCCAGAAAGACGACCCGGAGCCTAGAGCTGAGGACCAAGAGGCACTAAGTACCCTGTCTTCTTAAGATACCTGCCAACAGCTGTGGCTGGACACTTCTGCAAGGGCTCATCAAATGGCAGCAAGTCTTGTCCTGGTGCCTCCAACCATCATCTCAAAACATGTCCTGTCCCAAGCTTCCCAGAATGTTCATGAGGACTGGGAAAGGGAGAGCAAGGGAATCAGAATCAAGAATACCTGTGGCAAGGATGATTGGGCTTGTGTGCGGGCATCATCCAACCAGAATGGACTCTGGCCTTGATGGGGAATCAGGGTCCCGGGGAGACCCTGCTGTGCCAGACATTGTCCCGATACTTACTAGACTGTGGAGGATATGGGGCTGGGGGCTGAGTTGGCCACTGCAGAGGACCACTGAGGGGGCAGGGGGTGAGGGGGGAGATGTCAGGCTAGTGGTTATTTGCTAGTGAATAAAGAAGTACTTTAGTATTTCAACAGTGTTTCTCAACGCGGTGGAGGCATTGACATTGAGGTATCTCTATTCTCCAGGGAATGTTCATGCACTGCACGCGTTGTTCTTGACTCCGATTTCTTTGCGTATTACATTCAATATCTTAGGTCCCAAGAACATAGACCCACAAAGGAACCAGCGATCCAGTGCCTTTCTTGCAGAGAATCTTGATGGCCAGGAGAAGATAACAGAGAAGTGGCAGTAACCAAAAAAAGAAAAAAAAAAAAAAAAAGAGAATACACTCACAGCAAGGAAAGGAGGAAAGAGAGATGTGTTCATGTGTCCATTTTCCCCACTTCCGATTCACTTCAACACCCTGGGAGAGTTAAACTTTGAAGAAGGAGGAAAGGAGGAGAGAAGAAGTATCTCCTTCAGACCCTGTCTTGCCACCCCTAAATTATCAGGGTCCCAGTTCAAGCCTATGCCAAAGGAGAAGGGAAGAGAAATGCAAGTTAAATAGAGGTTGAGATTGAAACTGTAAACTGTGCTGAGTTTTAATAACCAAAAGTGACCAGATACTTATGGAATCTGTCCAAGACTTTATTAAAGGACAGGAAGGAGAGATTCAATAGAGCGTGGGTGAAGGCAGTGACTGGAGAAAAAAATAAATCCACTTCATGTTTATATCCCACTGAGTCCAGACTCCACAAAAACATGATTGCAATGCATCTTTATCATTTCATGTATTCTAATTTTGTCCTTCTCCTTCATATTTGAGTACACATTTATTGAGTTGAAGTTTGATTGAAGTCAAAGATTTACAGCTGTGAGAGGCTACCAGGTTTTCTTTTCTCTCACTTACACTAAGTGTATGAGACCTATGCATCAGCGTATTTGATTTTCTATTTTCCCCTCGTTTTATTAGCTAATAAGGCCAAAATAAAATAAATGTAAAACATCCAAATAACGATACAATAAACCCTGATGTTCGCTAAGAACTGCAACACTGCTCAAGTTGAACTGATATCTGGCTGGAAACACCTCTGTGCAATAGCTCAAAATATATCGTACAGTACTCATTTCTTGGCTGTTTTATAACAACTCAGAATTTGATATATGATGGACAGTTTAGGGACTTAAGAGTAGAATGTGTTCAAGTGTGAATGAGGCAAAAGTTGGGCCATGAAATATGAATGTCATATACTGTTATTAATGCACCCGTGTGGTGCTTCGAGGGGAAGGAGCAGGGGCTCTGCTTCATCAGCTATCTGCACACAATTCGTTGAGTCCTAAAAATCCACCTGAAGGCCTTTATTCTTATAAATTAATATTTGAATCCCCTTATCATAGAATCCGCACCCTTCCAAGAGATGACATAGAATTATGAGTCACTTAAATTGTAAGGTTTTTAAAGTTTATCTTTTCTGTTTCAAAAAACTTTGTTTATGTTGATTTTTGAGAGATGGAGTGTGAGCACGGGAGGGGGAGAGAGAGAGGGAGACACAGAATCGGAGGCAGGCTCCAGGCCCCGAGCTGTCAGCACAGAGCCCGACGCGGGGCTCGAACTCACGAGCAGTGAGATCATGACCTGAGCCGAAGTCGGACACTCAACCGACTGAGCCACCCAGGCGCCCCTGTGTTTTTTGACCTTTTGGCAAATGGACACCATTATGAATCTGATCAAAACTACAGTCCCTCTCCTCAAAATAATGAACACATATTCAATTTTGACCACAGTTGCAGTTCATGAATTAGCTCCCAGATTATTCAGTGACCCCAGTTAGGACAGGCTGTACTCTACAAATAATGCTGCGT